>NC_090444.1:1793302382-1793930724 GCF_031143425.1 Pleurodeles waltl | reverse complement strand
GTGTTGCATGCACTGAACATGTTTTTCTTCTGTCTTTCCCACTCTTTTTGTTTTGTCTCCCTGTTCTTGTGTGCAATAGCATAACCTGGCGGAGGAGCTGTGGCACCGGAGCAGGAGGGAGCTGCATCCCACATGGCCCTGGAGGGTGAAGCAACGGAGACTGAAGCCACCAGTGGGACGGAGGGCGAGGGGAGCTCAATGACGGGGACAGTAGCATACACCAGTGACAGCGACTCCTCCTCTGATGGGAGATCCCTTGCGGTGGCAGGCACCTCTGTGCCCTCCGCATCAACAGGTACAGCCGCCACCAACCCTACCAGCACCGCCCTCCCAGCAGCCCCTCACCGTGTGTCCCGTGCCCGTTCACTCAGGAGGGTGGGCATCTCCTTTGCCCCAGGCACCTCAGGCCCTGCCCCAGTCAGCCCTGCTGCCCTCAGTGAGGAGGCTATTGACCTCCTGAGATCCCTCACTGTTGGGCAATCTACCATTTTGAATGCCATCCAGTGTGTTGAGAGGCATTTGCGACAAACAAATGCATACCTGGAGGGCATTCATTCTGGGCAGGCGGCCCAACAGAGAGCATTTCAGGCTCTGGCCTCAGCACTGATGGCAGCCATTGTCCCTGTGTCCAGCCTCCCCCTCCAACTTCCTCCACCCCGACCCAATTCCCTGTACCTCAGCCTATCCCAAGCACACCAGCATGCACACTCATCAACACACAAGAGTGGACATGGCCAACATAAGCACAACACATCCCACAAGCACTCACACAAGCACCATCTCCATGCAGACACAGCAACATCCACTGACTCCACTGTGTCCCCCTCCTGATCATCCTCCTCCTTCCTCCCAGTCTTGTCTCCACTCACACATGCATGCACTACATCCTCAGCCACTACCTCCATCACCACACACCGCTCACGTGCAATCACCACCCCCACTACCATGCACACATCCCCAGTGTCCTCTCCCAGTGTATCTGTGAGCCCTCCTCCCAAAGTACACAAACGCAGGCACACACCCACCAAACAGCCATCCACCTCACAACAGCCTCCAGCCCATGCACCTTCACCTAAATTCAGCAAACGTACACCTCCTACAGCCACTACCTCTTCCTCCACTCCCAAACCCACTCCATCTTCCCGTCCCAGTGTGTCTAAAAAACGTTTCCTGGCAAACCTTGACCTCTTCCCTTCACCTCCCCCCGTCCTTCCCCTAGGGCCAGGCTTTCCAGGTCCCAGCCCAGCACCTCAGCCACGAAATCCCCAGGCACAGTGGTGCCAGCAACTGCGGTGTCATCGAGTGCGCCACCCATCAGGACTGCCAGTGTGCCATGTAGCGAGGGCAAGGACATTCCGCCACCTGACAAATTGAAGAAGGTGCCCACATCCTGGAGGGGGAAGCCGCACCTACCAGCCACCAAGGGCTCTGCCAAAACAAAAGGGGATAGTGGCAAGACACCTGCGGCACCATCAAAGGAGCAGAAGGGACAAAAGCAGAAGAGCAGGTGAGGGCAGGGCACGGTGGCACCGACTGAGGGAGTAGTGTCACCCCTTCTGCCCACGACTACACCAACCTGTACGGCGGCGAACACCTCAAGCTGCCACGCCACCAGCACCACCACCAGCACCGCCACCTGCACCGCCACCGACACATCTGCAGCCTCAGCGACAGTCCCCAGCATCTTCCCCAGTGGGCAGCCGTCCAAGGCTGCAGGAGACGTCCTGCTGTGTCCCTCAACAGGTGCTGACCCATGCACCACCGCCAGCACCACCGCTACAGACACCGCCGCAAGCACCGCCACCAGCCCCGCGATGTGCTCGGACAGTGGCACCACCGCTGACATGGCTACCATCCCCAGTGGTCATTCATCTGAGGCTGGAGGAGACTTCCCGGACCCTGCCCAGCTTCCATGATGCATGACTTCCATCACTGTTTGCACCTGCAGGTGGAAGGCGAAGCTGCAGCAGTGTGGTGTATGTCTCTGCCTCCATGGCGTATCATGCTACCTGTTCCTAGGCAATCTCGTGGCACACACACCCAGGTGAGGGATTGGAGCTGGCCACACTGCATGTGGAGCACTCTGGGCACCAGGGCCCCTCCAGAACCAGTAGAGAATGACATCCACTACCTCAGTCCTTGGCAGGATGAATCACTCTGGGCACCAGGCCCCCTCCAGAACCAGTGGAGAATGACATCCACTACCTCAGTCCTTGGCAGGATGAAGCACTCTGGGCACCAGACCCCCTCCAGAACCAGTGGAGAATGACATCCACTACCTCAGTCCTTGGCAGGATGAAGCACTCTGGGCACCAGTGGAGACTGTTATCCACTTGAGAGACTGTGGCTTTGCACTCCCCAGGGTAAAGCAGTGGGCAAACCACCCACTGGAGAGACTGCGGCTTTGCACTCCCCAGGATAAAGCAGTGGGCATGGAGCCCCCTCGTGCAGCAGTGGCATTGTGCGTTCATCCGGCTGAGGTGCCCTCCCTTACCTTCCCCCTGAGGTGCCTGTTTATTTCCGATCTGATGCCCCAGCAGTGTTCTCTCCATTTCGAGTCAGGTATCTTGTGTGGGCTTTGCCCATGCATTTTGGGACCACTGGCCCATGGGCAATGATTGGTCCACTATCCGGACTTGTGTAGTTGGTGTACATATTTGTATATACTGAATCTTGAACTTTCACAACCTGATTTTTCATGATTACAATCGTTACAATCATTTAATGTTGTCCTTGCGTTCTTCCGGGGGGGGGGGTGTATATGTAATGTTGCTGCATGTATTTGTGTGTATGTTGTTGTGGGTGAGGGTGGGGGTGGGGGTATTGCGTGTTGCGTGTGTGTGTCACTCTCTTTTCCCTCCCCCCTCCCCTGTGTTGTAGGTGCAGTGCTCACCGTGGTTGTCGACGGCATCTGTCCCAGCATTGGCTGTACGTGTAGTTCGGGCTCCATGGTGTCCTGGTTCCTCGTGTGTGTCGAGATGAGTGGTTTCCCTTCTGTGTACTGTTTTCGCCGTGCTTTTGATAGCGTTGGTTCCACCCCGGAAAAGGTGGCGGATAGGCCTGTTGTGATACGGTGTGCGGTAATTTGTCCTCTGCCTGTCTGTTTGGGGTGACCGCCGCGGTGTTTGTTTCTACCGCCGTGGCGGTCGGAGTGTTAAAGTGGCTGTCTATGTTGGCGGTTTCCACCATGGTCATGATTCAATTTTTTCTGCCGGCCTGTTGGCGGTATTACCGCCGCTTTAACACTGACCGCAGGGTTGTAATGAGGGCCTAAATATTTTAGCAGTGCTCTCTATAGAGAGACACCTTGCTAAGAGAATCCCAGACTTTAATATTCAAGTCATTGAGAAGTTTACAGCTATTAAAGCTATACAAAAAGTAAACAATATGTACTGTTAATCCTAACATTTCTTGGATGCGGGTGGTGTGTGACCTGCTCAGTTGCTCCTGATTTACTGTACACATATCTGAGTCACTGAAATCACTGGTCTATGCCGGACTTCAGTCTGTCTAACATTTACATTTTATGTTTTAGCTGCACCTCTCACTAAGTTGTGTGGGTTCATACAGCCTTCATTTCTATTGCTATCATGTCCAAAGTACAGCTTAATTTTTTATAACCTTGTTCTGCCTGTCAACTGCAGCAGGTCATGATGGCTTTGCTGGGCCACCAGCACTACTTCATGAACAACAGCTGCATCATTTGCAATGTTTGTAAGTGGTACAACTGTTTTTGATGATGTGGTGGACAAGTAAGAGGAGCTAATGGAGTTTTGGCATCATGATGTGATCATATTTCTTCATCCCCCCAATGAGAAGTACAGGGCCTTGTAGGGTGTCCTACTGACTATCAATGTTTATTCCTTGTCTCGTTGTGTCCAGTCTGACAAATCACAGTAACTTGTATTTCCTCAGTAGATTTCACTATAAATAAAATATATAACAGTAAATAAGGAAATCTGTGTGGCACTCAGCATTGTTATCTGAAAGTCTGCTATGAAGTTCTGTGGTTTGGTTATAGTGAATAAGCAGCTACCTCCATCATTATCATATGAAATCTTTCTGTTCATGACAGAACTACACTTTCACAATTGTCTTTTTTACCTTCTTGCGTTCTCAGATTTACTTAAAAATGCACAATTTTTCCACTCTTTTAAAAAAAAATTCTCATGTGACAGGCCGGCGCACTCGCTACGCTCCATCGCGACAGGTCACTCATGATGAACTTTTACGCCCCACCACATTCAAATCTCACCAGCTGCCACTGCTTATTAGTAAAGCCAACACCAACTGCTATTGTACCTTTTAAATCCTGAGTTGTGCTTCTCCAGACTCAACACTTAAAAAATATACTGCCTACTAGTATGGATAACGTGATTCCTACATCTTGTAGTCTTGTTTTATGTAAAATTTCCTATAGCCTGAGTTACACACGTATGCTTCACTGTCTCTGTCTAAAGTGTGTGGGAGGTAACGTGCTCTGGCACCCTGCACTGATATGAGTGCCACTATAAAACAAATGAAATGCTTGTGAGAGAGGGGCTATGAAGAGAGGAGGTGCACTGTTCGAGGGTGATAGTGAAGGAATCTATGGAAAAGGCTGGCCCTGTGTAGAATGCTATTTCAGAACACATGGGGCTTTGTTTTAGATGAGGTGATATTTGTATGAAAGTGGAAAATGGGAAATACCATTGACAGTGATATATCTCCCATTCAAAAAGGGAAACATGCCCATCTGCAAAAACTACCCCTCCAAATTAAAATAGAAAAAGTGTATTGAGGTGGCAGTGACAAGAAACCTGTGGCAAAAATGTTTCCCTGTGATTACCTGTGTGTCTAATGATCGCACTCAGCCTAGCTTTGGTGTAATGACGGGGTTATAGGTTTGTCTCCTGTAAATGTGCCCTACTTCCAGTCTCTCTGTGATGGCGCTATACTGTGGAATGCATCTTGTGATAGCTGGTGTGACACTACGTGCCACTTAGTGTTTGAGTTGGAGTTCATCCTGAGCAAGGCAAATCACTACTGATGGTAGGGTGAGAACATTCTCATCCGAGCACAGTTGGCGTGACAGGATCTGAATCTTTACTACTTAGAGTCACGCATGGTCAAATTGGGACCAAATACTGCCCCAGACCCAAAAACATGAAAGCCTTTTGCATAACCTTGCTTGATCTGTAGCAAGGGGCTAATTGTGAAAGAAAATTGTTTTAAGTTAAGCATTTTGAAAAGCTTGAAGGGCAAGGCACATTGGTCAATATTAGAAACACTAATATTGCACTGAAGCTGAAACACTTTGAATACTCATCTTCAGGTCTATGATTGGAGCCATGCTCACCCCCAGATCATCCTTAGTCGTCCTTGCTTGTATGTGATCACCAGGTCCCTACAAGACCGTAGACCTCAGGTATGAAGACTTATATCCCTCCAGGAGATGTATGTCCTACTTACGTAATTGTTTTAGGCTCTTGCCTACCATCATTTGTCTCTTTACCTACTCACTCACCCTCACAACCCTAAAATCCCCCTGCTCCTGTTTACACTCTTTGAGGCTCCTGCTCGTATTGATGACGCCGGAGGCTTTTGCTCGCTTCCAAATGCCCACATATCCCTGCTCTCCATTAGAATCTGTGGCTATTGCTTACTTTTACCTGCAAGCTCTGGCCACCCTTCAGGGCAGCAAGGACACAGTTCCCCATGAAGTTCCCTGAGAGCCCTGTATACATTGAGCCCAAATACTCCTCTAAGACTGGGTCTTCAGGCTCAGTGAGCGCTCTAGAAATCCTCCTTTCACCCCCAAAATCCAAAGGATTCTTCAGGCCCTTGCGTTCCCACCATGAGTTGTGCTCAGTTGACGCCCATAGACTTTGCTTTACTCTCAGGATCCAAAGGTTTATGCTCAGTGTCAGTTCCCTGAGGCTCCAGCTCAATTTCAGAGCTCTATATATTCTTGCTCATCCTGAGGTGGAGCTCCTGTTTTAACCTTAAATCCTATGAGCTTTCTCCTCCCTTGTAGCTCTCTGAATCTCTTGTGGGCCTTAGTGTCTTGATGCTGCTGCTACTGGAGTGCCTCCTCAGATTGATGTACCTGAAGTTGCTGCTCATACATGAATCACTGACATTCTAGGTTACTTCTAGTTCCCTCAGACAGTCCTCAATCTCCACAATATCCCTTAGGCTACCATTGTTTTTGTCCATAATTGTGTTACTAATCGGGTGGGGGGTTACCCCATCAACGTAATAAATTGGGGTGGGCATTACATGTATAATTACGTTTAGGGTAATCATGCGGAATTACCTAAAACTTCAGTGTGATTTAGAGAAATTATGCAAGAAGAGTAATTCTCTATTTAGCACTACACTACACTTGTCAGATTGCACACATCCCCTTATGGTGAAACTAGGCTTCTTGCCCCATCCCAACTCCCCCACACCTTTGTGTATATGGCTGGGCACCCTCGTGCTTCATACACCACTTTCTCCTGCTGAGCACACCAGTCCACCCCCTGATGCCATTTTAAGATTGCGGGAGCGGCCTCAGCCTTCCAGTTCGCTGCAATGTCTCTTTTGGCCACCAAGCAGACCACCCCATGAATGCCCGATGTGCTCTGCTGGAACCCACCCCGTTGAGCACCCATAGGAGAACTATTAGTGGAACCACTTTGACTTCCACCTGTATAACTCTCAAGATCTCTCTGAGCACCGCCCTCCAGTAACAGGTTATCTGGGGGCAAGTCCATACCATATGTAAGAAGTCTGCGTTGGGGCTTGCACAATGAGGACAGTCCGCCTGGGGCCGCAGGCCCGCTCTATTCAACTTGTCAGGTGTGAGGTATGCCGTGTGAAGAAAGTATACCTGTACCACTCGGAGTCGGGAGGTCGTAATTAGAGACTGTGGGGCCATCAATGCTTCCCTCCAGTCTCCATCGTCGATCTGGCCTACCCACTGCTCCCATCGCTCTCGGAGCTTGCCAAGTGTTTGGGTGGTGTTACTAACCAATGAGCGGTAGATGCGTGACACTCCCCCTCTGCCCAGGGCGCCCATCATAGTTTTGGCCTCTAAGGTGCTGAATTCAGGGAGTTCTGTCCCTGTCTGAAAATGTGCCTGCAATGCGTGCCTAAGCTGCAGATACTTGTGAAATTGGGACTTATGCAGCTCAAATTGCTCCTGGAGCTCCTGAAATGATCTCATACGAGAGCCATTCCAAATATCACCCAAGCGCTGAGACCACCCCGTTGTTCGCTGCGCAGCCCTCCACTCCGCCAACACCACTGAGTCATTTCCGGAGCATTACCCGGTAGGGGGTCACCGTACAACCTCCCAAGCAAGCCAGAGAAGCCCATCGTCAAGAGTTCTAGCTGATACGCTGGATCCGACCAGCCCCCTCCCAACCAGTCGTGGATGACCAATAAATGCATAGCTAAGTAGTATAGATAGAGGTTGGATATTCCCAATCTCCCTTCATAAACATCCCCCTGATAGGTACGGAGCGCTAGCCGGGGGGCGAACCATGCCATAAGATCCGACGCGCCACCGCCTCCATCTCGCTAAACCACTTCCTAGGAATATGGTGCGGAAAAGTTTGAAGCACGTAGAGGAGCTGAGGAAGCACCATCATTTTATATAGTGCAATTCATCCCAGAATGTTGAGGGGGAGCGACGGCCAGCGCTTGAGGTCCTCCTTGACTCTCCGAGTCAAGGGTGTCACATTGAGGAACCACGCCAACTCAGGCAAGAGTGCTACATGTATCCCAAGGTACCGGAAGCTATTAAGTGGAGGGGGATATCCTGCTGCCAATCATAGCTATCCCTGGCCGGGCTCAGCGGGACGAGGAGAGACTTACCAGGATTTACTACTAGACCCGACGCCTCCGCGAACAGGCCTAAGAGTTGCAACACCCACAGCCCGCTACTAGCTGGGTCTGCTAAAAACACCAGTACATCTTCTGCGTACAGCACAATGCAATCTTCCTGCCCAGAGGGCCAGGCCCACCCATCAATCAAGGGATCCTCCCTTATCAGCCTCGCCAACAACTTCATCGCCAGTGCGAATAAAAGCGGAGAGAGAGGGCAGCCCTGACGAGTGACCCTCCGGAAGGGGAACAAATCCGACACCACCCCGTTCACCTGCACTCGGTCTGTAGGGTTAGAGTAGAGGAGCTTCACCAACACCCGAAATCACAGGCCGAACACAGCCCTCTCCAGCACCCCCCGGAGATAGGACCAATCCACCGTATCGAACGCCTTCTCGAAATCCACAAGGAGTGCCAGTGGGGGGGCCAAGAGGGATTGGTTAGCCAGAGCTACGTGCAGCAGTCTGATACAATGCCTAGTAGTCCTATTCAGCATAAAACCACACTGGTCCGAATTTATTAGTGAGGGCAACACCTTTCTCAACCTGGCTGCCAGAACTGTAGAAAAAGTCTTTATCTCTGTGTTAACGAGTGAGATGGGTCGATACTCCGAGCAGCTCCGTGATGGAGGCTTTGTCTTGGGAATTACTACAATAGTTGCCTGGTCAAGCCCTGGTGGGAACCCCCCAGTCCTTTCTGCCTCCTTAACTGTAGAAAAACGATTTATCTCTGTGTTAAAGAGGGAGATAGGTCGATACTCCGAGCAGCTCTACGATGGAGGCTTCGTCTTGGGAATTACTACAATAGTTGCCTGGTCAAGCCCTGGTGGGAACCCCCCCAGTCCTTTCTGCCTCCTCAAACATGGCTAGCATGTGCGGGGCGAGCACATCTCAAAACTTACCATAGAGCTCAGCCGGGAACCAGTCAGGACCTGGAGTCTTACCCGCAGCTAACTCGGAGATGGCGGCTCCAATTTCTTCAACACTCACTGGCTCATCCATGTCCCGTCTGTCGGCCACCAAAATCTTCAGAAAGGACACCTAATATAATAGGGGGTCGTCCCTCTCCGCCAGAGGTCTGGGGCGCTCCTCATACAATCTTGCATAATAGGTGGCAAAGCTCTGTGCAATCTCGCAAGGCGACCTGGAGATCGCCCCCGACTCATCAATGACCTCCAGAACGATCCTCCCCGCCATCAGGCCAGTTCCCAGCCAGTGCAGAAGCTTGCCGCTTTTGTCTCCCTACCCATAGTAGCACTATTTTGTTAGTGCAAAAATGACAGGAGGATGCAGTTTGCACTAAGAAAATAGCACTAAATGAAACAGCACATGAAAAGCAGCATGTACACCCACTCACAAAATAATTATTGTGTAAGATTTTAACCTCCAAGTTACTTTTAATTACACAAGCGGGCATAACCACATTATTATTGGTAATTTTGTGTCATACAATAATGTGGAATATTGAAATTACTCCGATTACACCAACATAAATCAAATTACTCTCAGGCTTAGTGATCGACGCATTCTGGGCAGGTCTCATCACAGTTCGTTGAGAATCTTTCTTAACCCATGGTAGCTATTTGCAAACAGTAGGCAATTTCCCAGAGAAATGTGTTTCACTTTCAATCGTACTAAACAAAACTAAAATTAAGAACACAACACAATAATATTCTCTAATGAATTTAGGAAAATCAAGAATAATTGAATTATCAAAATGACACAAAAATAATTGATAATGAGAGTCTTAGACTTTTAAAGTTTTAAGACACAGAAGTGCTAAGAAATGGCAAAGCACTAATGAATTATAATAATAATATCAGGCTGACTGCAATGGGGTGGGAATCTGGTATGCTGAGCAGCCCACTCTAGTCAAAATGTTTATCTTGGGGCTTTTCAGGTTCCCAAAATCCTTCAGCATGATAAGGCAGTATGCCAACTCTGCTGTGGGTCCCTCAAAGACAGAAATGTTGTTTCTGTGGCAAAGAAAGAGTCTGTAACAGACAATGGCTTCACCTGAACAGATACATTATTAAACACAAGGTACAAAATCTCGAAGCAGGACTAATCATTAGTGGTAGCCTGGTAGGCTGTGCTTTTTGGGGAGATTTGGAGCCTTGCCCCAATTTTCTAGAATGAGAAAGTTGACTCTGGGCCCCATTTTTACAAGGACCTTTTAAAGTCAGGCAAATCACATATTTCTACAAGTGCAATCTCTAAAGACTCTGTCAGTGGAAACCTTAGACCAAAAAAAAGGACTGACACTGCGCCATCAGTCTAAGTACCTTTGAGTACCCTTGAGTATCTGTGAACCTGGCTGGCTGTAGTGTGCCAGGCCAGTGAACTGCATTCCTTCACTGAAATGATGGAACAGAGTAAGAGCCCATCAAGGTCTAAATAAGGTTCTAGGTCTTGATGTAAGGACAGTGTCTGCTACAGTCCCAGGTCATCACTACAAGCTCCAATTCACCAGATTTCTCTCCTACCAGGGATTTCACAATATCCAACACAGCTCACTCAGAGTAAGCCATCTAGATATTTTTACACAATGGAGCCCTTAGCGGATTTGTTTTTCTTTGTTGCAGTGAGCCAAATAAAGATTGGAGAGCAGTCCTAGTGTCTGGCATCTGATGGAGAGCAGGAGCCATTCAGAGTTCTTTCCCAAACAACCAAACAGAATTCTTCTTTCTTTTGTCAGATGTTTTTCCAGGTCCAGGAAACGTCTGAGAGGTTAGAAGCGAGTTAGAATTTTTATCTTGAGCATTGGCCAATAATTCGAGAAATCCCTATACCCAGAGCTGACAGAGTTCCACACAAAGCTTTTCCCTCTTTTGAATCATTTTGTCTTTCAATTTACTATAACCCTTATAACATTCCCCCATTCAATATAGCCAAAGCCAGGCATCCAACTCCGAAGCTCTTTCCTCTTCAAGGTATACCCCTACAGAAATAAAGAACACCCCTTTCAGTCTTCTCTCTTTTGACAACAGCTTTCCCCTCACTGTGGGCAAAGACACATTTCTGAGAGAAATGTCTCAGGTTGAATAGATTTTTGTCACCAGTCCTGATTTGGAATTTTCATGTGAAGGAGGAGGCTGTTGCTGAAGTCCCTGTGGTACCACCAGATCTTGCTGCTTCCAGATGGCTATGCAATTAGTTTATGCACTTCCATTTCAATAGTTTTCCTTGATTTAGAAGTGGACATATTTTTCTCTAGCAGGCAAGCACATCATGACCAAATGGGGATTTTAATTATTGTCACTGGAGGAAAGGCAGAAGCAGAACCGGTTTAGGTCCAGTTGGCTTTCAGGCAACACAAAACAACACATATTAAAGTTACCTTTTCCACTATACATACAAGCAACCTACTTTCACCACAGAATTACATTTTTGATAGAAAATGCACAATAACTTTCAAGCAAGTTTCCACTCCACCCTGAATTGTACAAATCAACTTCTATTCACAATTTGGCCTATACTCAAACTATCCAAGGTTCTGAGTAGAATCTGAATAAATGTCTGTCTACTACTTGTAAATCATCATATCAATGTACTTGAAGAATAATTAGGCCTTGCACTAATCCAATAATAAAGGTGACCGCAGGACAATGAGTGCTGACCCCTTTAACACCCTGAATTTTTGCCTTTTGAGTATCCCGTTTTTGGTATTCTCTGTGGGTGATCCTCCCTAACTGAGTCTCACACATGGAAAATTATGTTTAAATAAAGTGCTAGCTGATATTGCCTGCCTTTAAAAACTAAACAAGGTCTGCTGCCATGCAGCTGGGATAAGATGCTCTGGGCTGGTTTCACATGAACATATGTGCACACACATGTGCCCACATGTGTGGACTATGCTACTGAAGCTGCAATCTGGCACAGCTTGGTATCTGCACACATTTAGCCTGTTGCAGAAGGGACCCTCCACGGAGTGGTGGTGCTCTGTTAAGGCTTTATGATGTGAGTGGGCGTTCATAGTTAAGTCACTGTTGATAGCGCGTCCAATCCTTATAAATTACTCATACTTGGACACGCTGGAGGTCGGTGAACCTTTTGACCGAGTTGAGTTCTCCTCATCCAAAAATAGTCGAATCCCTCAAATCAATAACTAATAATCCTTTATAATTAATAACCAATACTCAATTAGTAATCAAACAACACATTAGGAATCAATAACAATCAGTAATTTGACACACCATGACCTTTCAGTCATGAATAACCACACCTGTTTATTAAAAGTTAATGAGTTTATTTCCCTATATTAACAAAGCTAGCACAATATAAGTAAGTCTCAAAATCAAATGGTATACATATACGAACATTACTAGCTGTCCATAGCGATGGAAGAATCGCAATCTACGCAAAATCTGGATTATAATGCACTCGGTTATAGCAATGCAAATCACTAATAAGAGTAACTGAATTTGACTAATTGCATACATTGGTCAGCATAACAAGATTTCAATTCAGCATGGTACATCAAGTAAATACCTCAACTATCCTCTGATTAGCATTGGCATGTGGGGCTTCATGCAAAAGAATTTAATCAACATGAATTTAGAAAACTTTTAGCTTGGGCTCTGTCAAAATAAGCAGTTGGTACCTAAGAAGGAAAATACAATGAATAACACATTTATCCTTTCATAATGACCAAATAATATCAGCACTCAAGGTAAGTCTTCGTCCTTCAGGTACCGGTTCGATCAGCATGGGGCAGATTTCAAAGGGGCAAAGTTAAGGCACATTTTCCTTGCGGCAGCAAGGATAATGGGGCAAAAGTTATTGCATGGGCAAGACGGGGTAAAATTAAAGTTAAAGTCTCTAGGGTGAGAATTCTTCAAAGTCTCTTTCTCTGGGATACAGAAAAGGCATCAAAGTGTCATTTAAAATGGCATCTTGAATCTGGCTTGAAAATGGCATCAAAGAAAATGGCTGACTTCTCTTTGTCCGGTGGGTTTAAGTAAGAAACGTTCCAAATTCTTCAGGGTCTTCCATTGGAGGGTTCATAGGGTGGCTTCTCTTTGACCAATGAATAGTGTCTTTCTCTTAGTACTCATTTATGCATAAGGTGTCCTTGGAGTTTTGGAACACAAGTAGCAACAAAGTTGCCAATTAATTCTATATCAGTGTCCTTATTGCACCTGCAGAAACTGACCTTGCTTCAAAGGGGATGAAACTTGACTAGCACGAAACCTTGAGATAAGTGTATTAGACGTTCTACTGGAAAAATACAGTTTAAAGGTATAAACACATCTTTGTTAATACAAGTGAAAACCACGCAGTTAAAATGCGACTAGGCCAAAGCCTCTGCTAAATTTAAGCTAAGCATATAACAGTTTAACGAGAAAATCATAGAATATAGCTGCAATTATGACGGATTACTACATTGTCGAATTTTCATGATTAATTCAGCTTTGTTTATAATAATGGCGAACTACTTCGCGGGCACATTTTCTACACACATTATTTTCTCTTTGCTAAAATCACATTTTCTTATATGATTTTATTACATGATATATAAATGTTTGTTAGTCTCTCTTTTCCTGCTTCATCACTGTAGTGCACATTATAGGCAAAATCAAAAGTATATAGTTTTGCCATAGTTAGAAATGAGTATTAGGTTGATTCACCAATTTCATGGTAAAAAATAATCACAAATGTAGATGTAATATTATTTTTGGCATATCTCTGCTCCAAGCATGTGAAGATACATCATATTTCTCTGAATAAGGTCCTAATTAGATGCTGGTTTTCGTCCACCCTGCCGTTTGACAGTGATGAGGCCTATTTCTGGCAGAGAAAGGTCTGAGAAAAGATTCTGCATGTGCTAATTACTGTTTCACATTGCACTAGGTCTGAGAAGGCTCATTCCAAGGAGCACATAATTAAAAAGGCTATCTCTGGACTAGGGGTGTGTGAAACTTGCATCATTATGTGAAATTTCGGGAACATTATGCAACATTAAATGAAAAAACGAGAAATGCAAATTTGCCATTTCGTCCTATATTTGAGGGCTAAATGCGTGCTTGCGTCAATTTTTGGTACAAATGCACCTTTAAACAAAAGCACGATGAGCCACAGGTGCATGCAATGCATTCTGTTGTAACCCTGTGTTTCCAGTAAATATTTACAGTGAATGGCATGTTTCAGTGTTAATTTCTTACCATGAACGGAACATAATTACACTGAGTGGTGTAATAACAACATTGTGGGACTTTCGTGTAACAGCCTAAAGTGACATTCCCAAACCAATCAAAAGGAAAAAGAAGAGAAAACTTTCAGGTTAGGAGCCAGACAAATATCTTCCTCAAAATCCATTGTATTAATCAGGATTTAGGAGCTAAAGCTGAAGCAGGCTTCATAAAATCGCAGAAGGTGTTGTTGCCAAAGAGGGCAAAGGGTTCAACAAAATGGGCACCCATGTAGACAATTCCTCTAGTTTAAAAAACAGATACTGCATGTGCCCTGTAATGGTGGCTGCAATATCTCTAACGTGGTACTGAAATGACAGGAAAATAAAACCCTTCTGGTCAATCAGATCACTCTATTTGTTTTTTTAATTTGTGGAACTCTCATGGGGTGATCCTCAAGAGATATCACTAACACTTTCTCAAAAATGCCTGAATGGATCACAAGAAGTATGCTTTTCATCAAATTTGGTTTAATTATTTTCAGCCATTCCAAAATGCTTCTTAAAATTCCTATGGGAATTTGCATGTTTGAAATGTGTTTTGTGTCCTCCCCCCTTTTTTTCTCGGTCCCTGCTTGACAGATCACCCCAAAACTTTCCAGGAAGAAGGTGAGGTGGATGTACTTTAAAAAAAAGTTTTGTGAAGATTCGTCAAACAGTGCCAAAGTTAATAGCAAAACAAAAAACACACTTCTTATGGAAATTCTGACTGTCATTGTGCAATATAGATATCTATCTATCCATCTATCTATCTATTGCGATAGATAGATAGATAGATATATTCTCACTTAAAGAAAACAAAGGTTACAGTGATGCTATAGTTAGGTATAGTAATAAGGTGTTAACTTATGTTAAAAAAATGTAATCCAAACATATCAAGTGAGTTCCAACCTGTCATGGTGTAATAATGATATTACTTTGTATCATTGTCATAATTTTGATAATTATTGATCAGTAAGACATATGTATTCATCATGAAAACCCAATGGAAACATTTATTGTGCGTTCTTTCATATACAAGGCATTAGATTGTAATGGTCAGAACAGTGGCTAAAGGGCATCACAGTAAAACAACATGGTGAAAAACATTGCATTGAAACTATACATTCAGCTCCTGGAGGTTGTAATCAAATGAAAATGTCCTGGGTAAAAGCACTGCACTGTAACCATCCAAGCAGCCCCTACAGGAAATAACTACATGAACAGTGCATTACACATTTTTAGGCCTTCTGAAATGTTACCATACATGAGGCCCCTAGAAAGCAAACTACTCCCGGCTGTGAAGCAAAAGCTCCAGCCATAGGAGAACCTGAAATTGCTTGTAAAAGCTTGGACAGTGATAATTTTGTGGTCCCCCCAACTTAGGGGGGACCCAGAAGATGACTTGTTGAAGAAAGAGCACATCGTGCTGAACAATTTGGTGCTGGTCCCATTGTCCTGTGACCGCCACACTCTGAGTTACAGGAGAATATGTGTTTTAAATGGAATGCCTTGCAAAGCATTATGGGGCAAGTTCTTTGAAAAGCAGTGGATATCATAGTATTGGCTCTCTCACTTAGCCGGGGAGAGGCAAAATGATGTTTTCATTGTGCTTCCTTTTAGAGTGCGATCTCATATAGCAGTTTTCCTTTTCATGAAGGATGCCTGGTCCCGCCCGGGCACCCCAAAGCCCTCCCTCACTGGCTCCCTGCGCTGGCAGCACAACTGCGTGCGACAGCGGGAGCTTTCAGAGCTTCAGTGTGTCGGCCCACTCCAGTGGGCAGATGTGAGTTGATGAGGCCACCTCCCGCGGCATCCAAGGGATGGGGTCCTGGGCCCCTGCTAGCTCGGTAGAGGAAGCACAATAGTGCTTCCCCACATTCTTGTGGTGCTGGGGGATCAAGGATGGGGTACAAGCCCATTTTTTCATAAATCTGCCCAAGGGATGGGGTCCCCAGGTGAGATCAGAATGTAGAGAGAGTGCCCTATGCACACCCTCTCCCCCAACAAGGTGAATTCGGATTTCTTACACCATCCCCTGGGCCCTGGCCCCTGGTCCACCCTGGGGGAAATTATTAGCATGGTAGCAGAGCCCCAGGAGCTCCGAGGCAGGAATATTAGTCAAAGGTTGCCAAGGTTTAAACACATACAACTATGTCTTCTCAGAAAAGGCAACTGTTTAAAATATAAAATCTATAAACTAAAAGCTGGCTGTGCTAAAATATATGAAATTAATAAAATGTGTATGTGTGTGAAAGTTCACAAGCTACGGGCCTAATGCTAAAGTAAGGGTGCCAAGCCTGGGTACTAAGGAGAACCCACAACAAGAAGGGAAACTACATTCTACGGCAGTCCCCTCCCTACGTGTATAATGGAGTGCCACTATAGGTAAAACAGTAAAGCACACTGAATTTCCCTAATAGTGTACATTACCCTCATGAGGCCTGTCCCAGGTGAATACTTAACCCTGCAGAGTCCTCATTGCACCAAGCTACCTGTGCATTTTTGCAGGGCTGCGCACGACAGTAGTCTCCTATGCGCAGCCCACGCATGTGTGCATATGCATGTGCACACAGGTTTACGTATAACCACCCCAGTGCCCCTTACCCTTGTTGCGTCACAGAAGCCTTATCTTAAAAGGTAGAAACTGCTGGTAAACACAACAGTCTGTTTACCGCTTGACTACAGTGGGAGAGACACCAGTAGTGAGGCTCAATTACAGTAAAAAGTCCAAACACTAGGTGCTCCAAAAAGCAAGAAGATCTGGACTCACTGCCGAGGCAGAACCCAGTGCAACAACTATTATAACTGGAAAATTCAAGAACAGCTCCTTCAACATATAAATCCCATTCTAGCTAAAGTTGTTGAAGTTGCTACGCATTTTGAAAGATGGTCTAAAGGATGGTCACATAAAAACTTACTATCATCTTAATAGCAATTTATCTGGAAAGGAAAAGACAGTATTTCCATTAACAAGGGTTTAGTTTTAAAAGAAGGATTTTTTGCTGTTCAAGGCACCAAGCTTGCCATCATAAAATTAGCACACTCCAATCAGTTAGGTGAAACCTTAACTAACAAAATGGTCAGATAAAACATCTGGTGGCCTATTTAAGTAGTCAATTTTGTTAAACGTTGTATAATTTGTTCCAGCTAGATAAATCCTTAATTACTCTCAATGTTGAAAGTATTTAAAATGAATTTCCATAGAGCCCATGGGATAAAATAATGATAGATTAGGTAATTGGGAGTCCTGGTCATACAGGAAAATGTAAGCTTTAGACCTTGAGGATTATTTCTCAAAATGGGCTGAAGTTAAGAAAACAGATTAACCGTCCATTTACACTGTTATTGATTTCCTTAAAGATTGTTTTGTAAAAGAGAGTCATCCAATCAGCATTAATACATGAGTTCAATTCATGTCAAATAAACTGCATGGTTTGCAAGCAAAGATGGATTTAGCACAAAGTTATAGCCCTATAGACACATAACATCAATGGTCTTTAAAAGAGTGTCGGGTAGAGCTGTGCAAGCAGCAACTTCCAACAGATTTGAAGTTAAAAAATAGGGCTTTATTACGAGTGTGGCAGTCTATAAACCGCCACACTCGCAGTGGCGGTCTGGATCCCTGGTAATGCGGCGGTAAAACCACCACATTACAACTGTGGTGGTCGGACCACCAGGGATCCGCCAGCTCTGGAGGATGGTGGCAGTCCTAATCTGCCAGAGCAGTGCTGCAAGCAGCGCTGCCCTGTGGATTATGACCCCCTTCTCTGCCAGCGGTTTCATGGTGGTAGCACCAACATGAAAAGGCTAACAGAGAAGGGTGCATGGGGCCCCTGTGGCCAGTACTGTTGTAATGTTCATTGTCTGCTTTGCAGATAGTGAACATTGCGACTGTGCTAGTGCACCCTGCAGGCTACAGCATTGCTGCTGGCTCGATTATGAGCCGTAGACAATGCTACATCCTGTTTCCTGCTAGGCCAGCGGGCGGAAACTTAGGTTTCTGCCTGCTGACCTAGGAGGAAACCCATAATAGCTCTGTCGGGGAGGTTGCCGCGTAGGCAGCATCCACCCTGTCAGGAGTTTTAAAAAACTCATAATGGGGCCCACAGTGTCAGAGAAAATATGGGCATACCATATTTCTTCTCATTCTGTTGCAGGATTTTCTCCTTTTCAGCTTCTGAAAGGGTGCGTTCCACTTATTCATTTAAATCCAATATGGTCCAAATCCACTTGACCTATTGTCAATTTAAAAGCTATTTACATCAAGGTCAAGGATGCTAGCACTAGTTCACGGGAACATACAGAAACTTTTTTTAAAATGATCATATCAAATGTTCCTGACTATACTACAGGTCAACTTCTGGTTATCCTAAACTTAAAAGGACTCATACTCAGAACCTGATAATTTAACTGAAACTCATATTTGGGAAGGCTTCCTTATATGTTAAAACACTAACATTGACTGAAAAATAAGAATTGATTTAATAGAAAACAATCTGCTAAGATTAACACAAAGCAACATGTTTGTTAGAAATGGGGTTTCTGGTTGGCTAGGGTATGCACCTAAGCCAGGCAGAACCCACCCACTCTAGTCAGGGCAAGGGAGTTACACGTCCAATATAACCCCTGCTCACCCCCTTGGTAGCTTGGCACAAGTAGTCAGGCCTATCCCAGAGGCAATGTGTAAAGCGTTTGCACAACACACACAATACATGTGACGCACTATCCCCACCACAAAGGGAACACAACACCAAGTTATATGAAAATATACTGTATTGTACACAATGCATGTTATTAGAACAAATACCATATATAAGTAATATCCTGCTACCTTAGCAGTTGTCAGAACATTACACATTAGTTACTCTGCAAAACTAGCAGTAGTCACATATAACACACAGGTTACTTAGTATTCTGCAACATAAGCAGCAGTCAGCAAACACGTTATTACACCAAAGCACTTGTCATAAGAATATCATAAACGCCTATATTAGGAACACTATAAAAAGTATGGCAAGTCAGAAAAAGATATTAGCATGTTATGCCCATAAAAGGAACATTTGCATACACATATGAAACATCATAAAACAGGTAGGCAACATATAAATCAATAAAGTCTCTAAAAAGAACTTATGTTATATATATTCTCTTAGTAGTACCTGTTTGTGATGAGGCCACCTCCAGTGCCAGTAGAACTAAACATGGGGCCCCCGGTGCTCCTCTGTGACAAACGGGGACCTCCCAAGAGTTCTGGGGTTGAGGGGGGCAGCACGCACCCTCTCGAGATTAATGACGGGCCCCTCCTGGGGCCTGCGATCTCTAGGCCAAAGCCAAGAACAATCAGTGGGGCCACAGGCGGGGGGCCTCACCCAACTCTCGCGGGGGCCCCAAAACACGATGGAGGACCACACGGTGCGGGGCACCTCCAGTGACACCTCCACCCCGCCCGCGTCCTCAGGGAATGGCTTGGGCTCCGCAAGGGCAGGGGGAACCTCTGAGGAGGCTTCCTTCCTTTCCCCCTACTCCTGCTCTGCACAGTAGAGGCTCCGGTGGGGCGAGAAGCCTCGGCCAGGCTTTTCCTCCCTGCCTGGTGTCTCCTTGTCGGGAAAAGCCCGCCCGGGCCACGGTGGTGTGCAGGCACCAAAGCAGGTGCCCGCTTGTGCCCCGGGGGCGCTCAACAGAGCATAAGTCACCCCGGGGGCACGCTAGGAGCGAGCTAATCCTGATTTCACTTCCAGAGTGCCCCTGAGGTACCAGGGGCAGCCTGTATCTCGTGCGCAGGAGATTTACGATGCCTGGGTCATAGCGGTGAACTTTTAAAGGCAGCACAGTTCACAAAGCATTCTTAAGCGCAAACGGGCACACCATGGAGGCGCTTTCAGGGCGCTCAGTATACTAACAACAAAGCGCTCTCCAGGCGCTAAGGGCTTTAGAAAGGCACCTCCCTCTAGGGCCTCAGCCCAGGGAGAGCGCTCACGAGGTGCTAAGCAGATGGTTGTAGGGGTCAGGGACCATGGCACCCTGTCCCTGGGAGACAGAGTGTCCAAGAAGAAGGATCACAGAGGGTAGGGTCCAGCAGCAGGCCATCACAAGGTGGATGCAGGCAAGTGGCAGTTCCTCTTAGGTGACCAAGCAGGTCACAGGTCAGCACAGCAGCAGCAGTCTATGGCGGTTCCTGGTGAGTTCCTCCAGCACTCTGTGTCCTGTTTCAAGTAAGTTCCAAAGTGTATCCAAATTGTGGGGAAAACTCCCCTGTACTTATACTCAGTCTTTACACTGTTTTACAAGGGAAGGGGAGAGGAGGTTCCAACCAGTTACAACTGGTTCTGGGAGTGCCCCCTCTCTCCTCCAGCACAGGCTCCACACATCAGTTGGGGGTAAACAACCCTATTGTGTGAGGCCGGGGCACAGCCTTTACAAATGTATGAGTGTCCCACCTCTCCCTTCTCTCAGCCCAGGATGACTATTCAGCATGCGGATGCACCTCTGTGACACCTCCACCGTCCCTGTGTACAGGCTGTCTGAAAAGTATGCACAAAGCCCATCTGTCACTCTGCCCAGACGTGGACTGGAGTCAAGCTGCAAAACACCAGCGTCAAAAGCACAAAGAAATGCTCACTTTCTAGAAGTGGCATTTCTGTAATAGTAATACAAAATACACCTACAACAGTAAGCAGCATTTCTTATCACCATTACAACCATACCAAACATGCCCACGCTACCCCTCATAAATCAGACAATACCCCTTACACATAAGGCAGGGCATTTCTAATGCAATCCTAAGAGAAGGCAGCACTCACAGCAGTGAGACACCAAGTTACGCTGTTTGTCACTACCAGGACAGGCCACGCAACCTGGCACATGTCCTGCCTTCTACATCCATAGCACCCTGCCCATAGGGCTAGCTAGGGCCTACCTTAGGGGTGACTTACATGTAGTAAAAGGGGAGTTCTGGGCCAGGCAAGTAAATTTAGATGTCAGGTCCCTGTGGCAGAAATCTGCACACACAGGCCCTGCGCTAGCAGGCCTGAGACAGGTTTGAAAGGCTACTTCAGTGGGTGGCGCAAGCAGCACTGCAGGCCCACTAATAGTATTTAATTTACAGGCCCTGGGGATAGAGATACCACTGTACAAGGGACGTATAGATAAATTAAATATGCCAATTAGGATAAGCCAATCATACCAACTTTAGGTGGGAGAGCACCTGCACTTTAACACTGATCAGCAGTACAACAAGTAATTATTAGTTCTGTTTTAAAAATATAACCTCACACAGCTATACAGGGTTTTTACTATAATTATAATCATTTTAACCAATGTATATCGCGACACCCCAACAATCAGCACTAAGTTTTGAGTACTCAACAAATGCCTAATTGGCCTGTGAAATAAAAGAAAAAATATTTGTTGTAACATTTGTCCTAGTAACAGAAGTAGCATACCACTACAATCTCCTGTTAGAGTCACCCTAGTTCCAAACACATGAAGACAAACTAAGAGGGCCATTCTGACCCTGGCGGGCGGCGGACGCCGCCCGCCTGGCGGGAACCGCCATATGGCCGCTCTGCGGTCAGAAGACCGCGGAGGCCATTCTGACTTTCCCGCTGGGCCGGCGGGCGCCCGCCAAGGGAGCGCCCGCCAGCCCAGCGGGAAAGGCCCTGCAACACAGAGGCCGGCTCCGAATGGAGCCGGCGGTGTTGCAGGGGTGCGACGGGTGCAGTTGCACCCATCGCGATTTTCCCTGTCTGCAATGCAGACAGTGAAAATCTCCCTGGGGCCCTGTTAGGGAGCCCCTGCACTGCCCATGCCAGTGGCATGGGCAGTGCAGGGGCCCCCAGGGGCCCCACGACACCCGTTCCCACCATCCTGTTTCTGGCGGTAACAACCACCAGGAACAGGATGGCGGGAAGGGGGTCGGAATGCCATGGAGGTTCTGCCCAAGCAGGGGAAATCCGGCGGGAAACCGCCGGATTCCCTTTTCTGACTGCGGCGTCAGAATGGGCAATGAAGCACCGCCAGCCTGTTGGCGGTGCTTCCGTTGCGGGTCGGAATGAGGCCCTAAGTCTCCTAAAGGACTATTTGGAAGAGACTTGCGTTGGAAGGATATAGCATTCTGATCACAGATGCCAACACAGTATCTCATAACATGGTGGAATGTATACAACAGCACCATGGCACAATAAGCCAAAACAAACAAGGCAGTGGAAGGGTGGAACAATGCCTTCCAAGGCACACTAGCCCAACGCCACTATACACTCTACCAATTTTTTGAAATATTCAAAGAGATCAAACCTAATAACTTAGAACAGAAAAATCTATAACCTACTAAAACCAAAAAGATTTTACACAAACCAAAGAAATGCAAAGTAATACGCCAATGAAAGTACAAACATTTACTAACAACCAAGGCCTACAGTAGGCCTACCATAGATCATAGGCCTAATTAGGGCCTCACTTACAAGAAACTGGTGCGTTGCTCATTATGTGCCAGTTTTCTTGTGCCGTCTTGCTCCCCCCTAACGACAGCACGGTAGCGATGTATTTACAATACAGCGCACCATGGCGCTAGTTAGCACAGCTGTGTCAGAATTTCTGATGCAGTTGTGGCGCTTTTCGGGAATAGCTTCAAAAATATGGACACTACAGTAGTTCAGCAAAGCATGGGGAAGCCCATAGAACAAAGCACAGCGTCACTTTAATGCCTGCCCTGAGCAGTCTTTAAAAAAATGACGCTAGAATGAAGCAGTAAAATCTTGCAGATTTCCCTGTGCTATTCCTAAGGGCCTCCCTGCTGGGGACCGCCTCCCTTGCATATATTACACCTGGCGCAGGTATTATGTGGTTCAAGGATTTACAAACTGACGCAATGGTTTCATTGCACCAGTTTGTAAATTCTGTGTAAGGTAGGGGACTTTCCTGCACCACCATAGCATAAACAAATGACGCTACGGTGGTGCAAGTGGTTCGTAAATGAGCCCCTTGAAATCCATAGTTAGAACACTACTCTGGGAAATCGAAATAAACCAGCTATAACTAAAATTCAACTGTAAATATCAGAAATGGTCCTTCTAGCAACATCTGGTTTCATCTGCTTAAATAGGACCACCTCCTTGACCTCCATCTCCCTTATCAGTGCTGTATCCATCAGCTGGAGAGCAAAGACATCATCTTACATAGGACCACCTGTTGCTCGTTATCTTCAACTATGATCTTTCTCCCAGCCAGCAGTAAGGCCTCGGCTTACATAGGAGTATTTTATTGCTCTCCACATTTCTTAATACCTTTCCTCTTTTCAGCTGGGGAGTAAAGCCACCGGATTACATATGACCACCTGCTTGCACCCCATTTCCCCCTCCAATGCTTCTTCTTTCAACTGGCAGTGAAGCCACTGGCCTTACACAGGACCACCTGCTCGCTCGGCATCTTCCTTAGCAATGCTCCTCCTTTCAACTAGTGAGAAAGGGAAACATCCTTTTTTGCGACTTTTTTTTTCCGAAAGTCGTGGTTAACGAAAGCGCAACGCTTTTTTTAACCACGACTCCGTTTTTTTGTGCCTTAACTACGTATGTTCTGAACAACGAACATGCGTGGTTAAGGTACAAAGAAGGGAGTTGGCGAAGGTAAGTGGTGGGTTTAGGTTTTGGGGAGGGGGTGGGGGGTCAGGGGGTTTTAGGTTTTGGGGTGGGGCGTTTTTGGTTTTGGGGAGTGGGTGGGGGGTCAGGGGGTTTTAGATTTTAGGGTGGGGTTGGGGGGGTGGGGCGTTTTTGGTTTTGGGGAGTGGGTGGGGGGTCAGGGGGTTTTTGGTTTTGGGGTGGGGTTGGGAGGTGGGGCGTTTTTGGTTTTGGGGAGTGGGTGGGGGGTTAGGGGGTTTTAGGTTTTGGGGTGGGGTGGGGGGGTGGGGCGTTTTTGGTTTTGGGGAGTGGGTGGGGGGTTAGGGGATTTTAGGGTGGGGTTGGGGGGGTGGGGCGTTTTTGGTTTTGGGGAGTGGGTGGGGGGTCAGGGGGTTTTTGGTTTTGGGGTGGGGTTGGGGGTGGGGCGTTTTTGGTTTTGGGGAGTGGGTGGGGGGTCAGGGGGTTTTAGGTTTTGGGGTGGGGTTGGGGGGGGTGGGGCGTTTTTGGTTTTGGGGAGTGGGTGGGGGATCAGGGGGTTTTAGGTTTTGGGGTGGGGCGTTTTTGGTTTTGGGGAGGGGGTGGGGGGTCAGGGGGTTTTAGGTTTTGGGGTGGGGTTGGGGGGGTGGGGCGTTTTTGGTTTTGGGGAGTGGGTTGGGGGTCAGGGGGTTTTAGGTTTTGGGGTGGGGTTGGGGGGGTGAGGTGAGGGATGTAGGGTGAATGGTGCCTTTTGCTAATGCTTTTATCAGGAATGCCTTTACAACGAAATATCGTTGTTAAGGCATTCGTGGTAAAATCATTAGTAGTAGCAACGAGGTCAGTGTTCCGACCTCGTTGTTAAGGCAGTAGTTGTTTTTTAAGTCGTTGTTTCGTCGTACAATCAGTGAGAAAGGCCATCAGTTTATAGAGGACCGCTTGCTTCATCTCCATATTAAGTAATGTCTCTCCGCCTCTCATTGGCCAGGAAAGCAACGGCTTACACATGACCAGTGCTTGATTTGAGCCGGTGTTTTCCAGTGCAGGGCACTTATTTCTGAGGGCGACACTTAATTTTCTGCCTCAAGCATTTACTGCGAGCAAAAGATACATCTGGAAAAAACGAAGGAAAAAAAAAACAAAAAAGCATCACAAAGGGAGAAAGCAGAAAGCTACAAGAGTGAGCTGGAGGGGCAGGAAGCAGGAAGTAGCTGTAAATGAATTAAAGAAGCCCCATATGGTGTCAGGGTTACGCTGCCTTAGTATTCCGCGCTCGCACATTTAAGTGCAACAGCCGCGTGTTTCAGAGGAGAGCTTTGGGCCCGGCATGTTTTTATTTACAAATTAAGCACTGCATATGACCACCTCCAGTCTTTGACCTTCTTGGATCAGAGTCCAGATTTCCAAAGAAATAACCCAAGGACTGCTCCTGTTGCGAAGATTCATAACCTGAAGGACCGACAGTCCCAGTGTGGATGACAGCCACACTCTCTAAAATGGCCACAGGTAACAAGGCTTCCAAGATGGCCGCCACAGCTACAGTGCAGCTATCTACATCTATTGGTGTTTGTGTCAGTGGTTATTCAGGATGATATTGCGTTAGTTACTTACTCAATTAATATGCCTGAGTTCCGAGTTTCATCATCAAGCTGGAAGAGTTTAAAAAAATCGGAAAATAGTGATTACTGAAATAAGTTCATTTTGAAGCATATTTAATTGTAAAGCATCTTTAATGAATTCTTACAAAGTACATTTCCTTCACAATTTAATTTTTAGGCTCTGGAAATTCAATGGAACAGCAAAACACTAGAAAGTGCGACACTGATTTGTGTCACAGCGCAAGGAAAACTACTGCAATGCCTGGGAAATTAATTAGGGCCTTTTCAAATATCTGTTAGAAAGAATTCAAATGTTACACAGTATGAAAGAATAAGTAGAACAAAGGGGAAAAACAATCTTTCCAAGTAATTACACCTGCAACTCAAATGAAAGGGTGCATCAGAAAATGGCTTTTTGCTACAGAAAAAGGCCGGCTGCCTAATTTCAAATGAAAACTAAGGTATGGTGTTTTCATGACATGCTGCTAGCTAGTTAATGTAGTACTGTGTCTCTGAGCTTGCCTGGGTTAGAGGTGTAGACCCTGTTGCTCTACTCTCTGGTCCCCATTCTCTAACACAAGAGGGCAAACACCCCATCTTGTTTTGTAATCGTATGTGTTACTTAGAAAGTGCTCGAACAGCAACCGGTTTTTTGGCGCTAGGTTGATAAACAACACTGGATGAACTTATTCAGAGATGCCTTCTGAAGGCACGGCAACACGCCGAGTGAGAAGAGATGTTTCTAATGCATAACGCGAGAGTATTCCATAGGGTAGAGGCATTTCCTGCTTTTTTATCTCTAAAGAGACACGGTGAGCAGATGATGTAGTTCATTCGGTTATAGATCCATGTACGCTCCTGCTTCAAATTTCCCTCGTTTTCAGGTACATGTTGAACAAAGGCCAGCGAGTTGTGGTCAAGTAAGAGCGTGCTTGTTTGGACACCACAATTGCCTTGACTGATTGGCCGAAACAGCCCGGGAGGCGGGTACAGGTGGGCAAGGTAGGTTGCAGGAAAGCCTTTAACTATTTAATTTCAACAAACTTTATTTAACACAAAAGGTCGACTTTAGTGCTGGTGGAGCCCTGTGCCACAGTCATTTTTGGTGCCCCCACCCCATGACCACCTCCTCTAATCCACTCAGCTATTCAGATAAAATATATTTCTGCTCTTTGAAACATCTATGCTACTTTACGGCTACTTAATGGCAAGGCAAAACTGGCGCTGGACAAAGCTCCCATCTCTCTCCCTAGCGGGAATATTAATCCCATGAGGTAAATTGACATTTTAATTGCGTCCTGAAGGCTGGACGCACAAGGAACTTTTCAGCAGGTGCTTTTAAATAGCAAGTTTTGTTAGTTATTGCTAAACACAGTGACCCTCAGGTCAGCGCTCACCAAGCCAGGTCAGCACCCAGTGCAGCAGCACCACTTGCACTGCCCTAAAGCCGGCCCTGTGAACACATGAGAGTAACAAGAAAACAGGAAAACCGATTCAGTTCCAAACAGAACAAGAATCTGAACCTACAGTTTAAAAGAATAATTGTAGGCTTGGGATCTGGAAATGAGATGAGATTATATGACAACAGAAGGGTGCACGGATTTATTATTGTATGCAATAATGCTGTCTACAATATGCACCCATAAAAAAATCTGTACTGATACGATTAAAGCATCTTTGCCATAACTCACTCCTCAGCGCCACTACTGAATTTTAGAGCTGGTGTGTGATCCCATAGCCACATTAGAGGAAACAAAATCTGGGAAAACTAATTTAACCCCTTGGGCGCCAAGGACTTAATGGTTATATCCGGTGGCGTGGCGCTGTGGCGCCGCAGACGTAACCATTACGTCCTTGTACTGGCCCTCTGGGGAATCGCTTCCCCTTTCACCCCTGCCCCCCCCTCAACCCCCCATTGACGTCTGATAATGTCAGCACGCGATCGCACACTGACCTTATCAGAGGTCGCCTCCCATTGCGCTGGAAGCATGCTTCGAGCACGATCGGAAGAGGAACGGTTTTGTTTATTTTCCGATCGAGAGCGGGGGAGGTCAGAGAGGCATGAAAAGGGAAGGAAAAGCTTTTCCTTCCCTTTTCATGTCTCTCTGATCATTCCTGCGATTGTGTTGCGAGAATGGTGCTAGGCACCAGGGATGTTTGTTTTATTTGTTTTGTTTTATAAGGGGAACGACCCCTTAGGCAAGGGTCCCTCCCTAGGGGGCAATAATTTTATTAGGCCTTTTCTGCCTCCCCTGTCTGCAGACACTGAGTAGCACTGGCTTCAAGGTTGTGATCTACAATATCCTGGAGCAGCGAGCAGCCTTGCAACTCGTGGAGCACATGTAAGGTACAAGACGTTAACGGGGAAGGGTGCAGAGCACTAGGCCTACCATTGTAAATGAGATTCAGACATGCATTGGAAACCAACATAGGGCTGTCCTGAAGGGTTTATTATGTGAAAACCGAGGGGTGTTCATGAGGGTTATAGGCTGGATGTGAAGGAGGTGTGTATATTTATGGCTACTCCCCTCTACTCAAACGCCCATGTACTAGTGACCAGGCAACAGATTTTCCTTGTGCTTCTATCGGATTTTACCTTTGCACCTCTTTGTGTCATAGAATAAAGAGTCTCTCATGGTTTGCTATGGACCACACTCTGGTCTTTATAATATCAATTAAACACTGGTACAGAGGCGGCAAATTAATGGAGGCCTCACTGGCTACTGGTCGATAACATGTTTTGGACACAAATCCCAACATGGACATGCCATAAGCTATTATTCTGGGTGTATTAAGACATAGGTGGTCATTATGAACATGGCAGTGTGGCCCGCCATCCCGGCGGTGGCGGGAAATTCCACCAGCCGGCATGGTGGGCCACACGCCACATAATGAACCGATGGAGGGCCGCCATAGGCTGCCCTCACTCACCGCCAGGCTGCCTCCGTCAGGCAGCCTGGCGGCAGTCGGCATCATCATCTAACAGGGCAGCGGTGCTGCCCCTCGGATAATGATCCTTCAGGCACCAGCCTTTTCCTGGAGGAAGGGGTGCACCGGGGCACACCTGGGGGCCCCATCGCGCAGGTCACCGCACGATTTACGGGCAGTGATCTGTACGACGGGTGCAGCTGCACAGAGGCATTTGGCGCCGTCAATGTCCCGGCCAGGCATTCCTGTGGGCTGGCGGGTGGAAACAATGTTTCTGCCCGCCGGCCCACACAAATGTTCTGTATACGGCCGGTGGGGTTCCGGGGGCCCTGGCGGTCAGTAGTAAGACCGCCAGCATGAACACAGTGGTTTCGACCACCGTGTTCATAATGAGGCCCATAGTATCTGGCTGAAGAGGCTCTCCAATTTTTGAATGGATATTGTCCTAAGGCATTAAACCCTCACTCTTGCTGACAATGCTGTCTTTACAGCCTGCAAAAAGGAGCTTCAAGCAGGCTTTCCCACCCTTGACTGGAGGTGCTAAGAGTCTCTCTCACACTTTTTTCACTATATTTGAGAGATGTGAGGGGACATGCAAGCCTGCTGGATTTGTTATTTCCTCCCTTGTCTACAGGCCTTGAGTGGAACAGAACTTGTCTCTAATTGCTGACCTGTGATGCCTGATAAATATCTGGGATAGTTGCCATATTAGGCTGCTACCTGCCTCAAGGGGTGGGGACTGGAGAGACCCATGCCACACCTAAGAACAGTTACCTTTTTGGGTGGGTACTCTGTGGCCTTTCCAGGTACTCCATGCCATGTTTCTCTTCAGCAGGCTCTTCCCTCTTCCAAGAGGATTGTGTTAGGGATGATCGGCCTGAAGGACTGTCCAGTGGAGGCCCAAGCTAGACCTGCTGCTCTTCTGTCCAGCATTTGGTTGCACGCAAGTGCCTGTCCTTACTCTGAATTGGATCCATCTCAGATGTAACCCCTACTGAAAGGCAATGTGGTGTATGAGAGTCACCAGCAAGACCACTACCCTGCATGCAGGTGTCCTTGCAACTGAACTATGCTCAGTAATTTCTCACGTGTACTACAGTCAGTCACATCTAGACAAGCCTCCAACCATCACAAATGGTCAATTTGAAACTGAGACCATGTCTTTGCATAGCTGGAAATCTTCTGTCACCAAAGATACCGAAGACCTACCCCTGGCTATGACATGCCATCCATGTTCCTCCATGCAGACATCCAATGCTCAGCCATAAACAGTGGGCCAGATTTACTAACATTTTGCGTCATGGTTGTAACACTTTTGTGGCTCGCCCACAACATAAAATGCTTTTAGATATTTACAGAGCCATGCAAGGAGCAATTTGTGCTGCCTTGAGTGTCTTTGTAAATAAATGTAACACAACACAGCTGCTTGCACTGCGTTAGATTAAATTTTGCAATGGGAGGTGCTCCATGCGTGAAGCATGGGCATTCTCCTGCATCCACCCCCATATCCATCCATGGATTGCACGCAATCCCAGATGTACAAAGGTTTGTAAACCAGAGATTGCGTGAAATCGCTATGCCACTCAGAGGATGGTGTAACAAGGAGAAAAATCTTTTCTCCTCATTAGTTTGCATTTTGTAGCACATACTGTATAGCAAGAGGAGTATCCCTTCCTGAACACAAACAATTCTCCTTGTAACACCATGGTGCAAGAGTGCCTGCTCTGGCGCTAGGCAGCCTGAAGTGGACCAGCGGTATGAGAGAGCAGAAGGTTGCCATATTTTAGCAGATATGCACAAATTCTGCTCTAACACTTTCATGCAGAGCAATGCAGCAAATTGCCTTGCTGTTCTGCGTTGCATGAAAGATCCTGTAAACTATTTCTCTACCTTCTCTCTAAATTACATATCCCTGTCATATTAATCACATTAACAATTTAAAACATTTCCAATCCACCATTACACTTCATCTTTCCAAACCACCAATCTGTTGCTGGGTGGTTGGTGAGGTAGCTAGTTTACTAGTTTATTCCCATGAGCCATTCTTTAATGCCACTGGTGATTAGAACAAACTTAGTAAAGGTATGTCATGATAGATACACTGACCGTAAGATTTCAGTAGTGATGAGAAAGCAGATGTGCTGCCCCTAACCTCTGTTATTTTGGCTGACCGATAACAGAGACTTTAATGATGAAAAGTGCATCTTTCCCTTTTGTTGACTTGTCTGGAGCACAGAAACCTATGGATTGAAACATTGTTTTAAACACCTCAATCTGTAACAATACTGCTTTAGTCTCAAACTTCCAAAACTAGTGATTTGGAAGTTTTGTCTATGTAGCCTTGTAGTTGTTAGTCTACCATCACTTTACACATTTATCTGAAACACTTACTGCAACCTTTGAGAGGCTATGTGCACATGTCCAGTGATGCAAAACTAGTGATTTGGAAGTTTTGTTTATGTAGTCTACCAGTCTACCAGCACTTCACACATTTATCTGAAACACTTATTACAACCTTTGAAAAGCTATGTGCACATCTCCAGTGATGCAGGATCCTGCCTACACCGTCACTTGATCCTTTTTTCAGCAAGTGTCTCACATGGAATTCTATGAGTTTGTGTGATTGAGTGGTCCAGCTGGTGCACCCTCAGACCCTTGTCCACAATGATATTAAAATATAATCCTACTCTCAACCTCATTAGTACTCCCAACTCTGAATATCAACAAGTCACCAGCAAAAGGTATGTTTAATTCAGAATCCAAAACATAAGACATGTGACTGCTATGTAAAAAGAATACCTTGGACACCACAGACCCACCAGACTATTACTTGGAAAACTGATAGAAAGTTGCACCTTCTCCCAGATCTCAAAACATCTGGAGGGAAACTGCTTATTATCTGACCAATGAACAGGCTTCTGGGAGGGAAGACACTTAAATCTACAATTGATCTCCATTTGGTTCTTCTGACAGCTACAAGAGGTAAAGAGGGCACTCCTTCTCTCGCACCTGTCAGCAGCATTCAGCACCATACATCATTAAATCTTACTGAGCAGAAAAAATGATATGGGTATAAACTTATGCCTAAAGGAAAGGTCAAGCATCAGCTCTACCCCTCAGTTCTCCTCCAAATCATACTGCATCGAGGGAGGAGTCCTACATGAATCAACATTTTCACCACTTTTCACCAGAACCCCTCAAGTCTTTCACACTGATATGCTACAATTATGCTGATGACACTGATGACTGCCCCAAAGTCACTAACCAAAGCAAAAGAGTAATCTCAAACTCAGTGCCTCAAAAGCAGAAATCTTAACTTGCTGTTAATGGAAATATATACCCCTATGATAATGTGGCTTGTAGAAATAGGAACACCACCAACAACCTCATCAGAGGTACACAACTTCACAATTATTATAGATTCAGTGCTCTCCATGAACCCACATGCCAACCAACTGGCCAAATTCACACTTCATACAGTGGGGATACCACAAGGCATCTTCTTTATTCTAGAGTAACACAAAAAGCCCAGTCAACCACTTCATTCATCTTACTGTGTCTAGACTATGCTAATAGACTCCAATGGACTTTGCAATACAATATCAATGTATACAATCAGGCGACTTTGAAGAATTGAAATCACAACAGCAAGGCAATTTCTGTACCTTAAGATACACAACTAACTGACTCTGAATGCATTGACTCTGCACTGGCTAACTTTTGCCAGAAGATCTAGCTTCAATCCACTGTGACTATTGCAGTAGAAAACGACTTATTACAGATGAAAATAAAGAATTTTCCCAGAAAAGGACGCTATGCTTCAGGCTGGCCCCACAACTAATTACTGTAACATATCAGAAGAAATCTGTTGGTAGTATGTCCTTCTCTTTCGAAACTGACACATTTAGGAATTAAGCTTAGTAAAGATATGGGCTACCATAAACCACCTGGAGTTAAAAGGATTGCTATTCCCCATTTGAATCTCAGATCCTGAACTATAGTGAGGAGTTCACTATCAACAGAAAGTGGGGACACAAAGAAACTAGAAGTATTGCATACTCCTGACCATGACCTAAAAATTACAATGTCCCAAAACAACATATCTGACATACCACTCATAAAGATAAATACAAGGTTACAGCTGGAAAGAAGAATGAGGTTATACTTCTACCACACACATTTATGGAATTACGAACAGCATGAATGAAGTTTTGGCAGCTTTCATTACTCCCACAATCTGAAGGCTACAACTCTTTAATTATAAATAAAACAATACAAACAACATGTCTTCTCGCACTTGTACTCCCTGCATTGACTTAGCATTTGAGCCATCACCAAAAAGCACATGTCTTATATAACAGGATTATTTTATCCTCCTACTAACTGAATTCATGTCACTCCATATATCTAAAGTAAATCTTAATGGGCTCTTCCCAGCTGACTCACTGACCCAACGTTTCTAAACAACAATCCAAAATACGTATAACACTTTTCGTCAGCAATACTACTGTCATCGAATAACACAGTAGGGGCGTGGCCTGGGTGCCGAAGATGGCAGAGGTGTAATCACGGCGCTCTGCTCCAGCCTAGTAGTAATCCTGTTCCAACCAGCCCCAGGGGCCGAACTGCGTCCCCCTGACCTACCTTGGCATGATAGCGATCGATTGGCCAGGGTTCAGGGGACTTTAAAGAAAAAGGAAGAGCGATTGCAGAGAAAAGTCCGGAGGACTGACACGGGCCGAATGGCGCGCACTGAATGGCGGTTTGGCACTGGTAGAGCGGAGGGAACAGGAAGCCCTACGAGGTACATCAGAGGTGCAGTACACCAGCGAGAGAGCAGCCGGAGGGACTCCAAGGTGGAGTGGAGGCTGAGGCGTAGCCGTGGGGCAATACAGAAGTGAGGCCCAGGTGCTGCCTGGGAGGCAGAACCCACAGGAGAGGATGCAGGAGACATCAGGAGAGCAGTGCCGAGGAGTGGAGGGCGCGGGGGACCTTAAAGTAAAAGTAAAAGCGATAGTGGAGGAAAGTCTGGAGGAATGAAGCGGCCCGAGTGGCGGTACATTGAATGGTGATACAGCACCGGAGCGACGGAATCAAAAGGCCCTGTGAGAAGACCCTTAAATCAGAAAGCACCTGCTTACAGCGACAAGACCTGACAACCATTAAGCCCATTGAACAGGGTGCTTCCAGCCCAGCAGAAATAAGTAGGCCTAGGCCATACCGGCCTGGCTATGGGGAAGCTCAGAGGCAGACAAGGAGACTGACAGATGGAGACTCCAGGCGCGACCCATCACACCCGGTCCTCAGAGGGAGAGAAGGAAACTATGGCCCCTACGACCCAAGCACAATTCAACTGTATTCTGGCAGCAATAGCAGACACTAAAACAATGCTGCACCAAGACATTGGAGTGGTATCTGCAGGCCTGGGACTGCTGCGGGCTGAGCATAGGAAACTGGCGGAAAAAATAACAGAAGTGAAGAAAGTAGTAGAGGACATGCAACCAACCCAGCAAGAGCTCAAGAAACAGATGGGTGAACTAGACGAAAGGGTGCTGAAACTGGAACGGAGGGCCGAAGACGCCAAAGGGCGTAACCGGAGAAACAACGTACGAGTGGTGGGTCTACCTGAAGGCACGGAACAAAGTGACATGGTGCCATAACTGGTTTGCTTCCGAGGTAGCCCCGAACCGCCTAACACCCTTCTTTGCTATTGAGCAAAAGCAAAGGGTCCCGGGAAGGCCCCCGCAGCCTGGCAGACCCCCGTGCCCAATAGTGGCAAGACTCCTACATTTTAAAGATCTGGACACACTATTGGAGAGGGCGAAAGACAACGGCCCCTACAAGATCAGGAATGGAAGAGTAACACTATTTCCCGACTACAAGCTGGCTGTCCAATCTAAACGGGCCTTCTTTATGTCAATTAAGAAGGCGCTAAGAGAGGAAGGAATCCAATACTCACTGATGTTCCCTGTTAGGTTGAAGATCATACTGAGCGGTAAGACCCAGTTCTACGAAGACCCAGCGGCTGCATGGGACTGGCTCAACTTATACAAAATGACGGGAACTGCTGCGGCCTCTAGAGAACACAGTAACAGTGCCCCACAGAATCTGAGGAAAGGACCGAGGAGAACACAAAGCCGACCACGACCAAGGAAACTGAATAAAGTAGAGTCAGACAGAGACAGGGCAGCGGCCTTGCAAGCAGCGGCGGATCTCCTGCATAAATCAGGAACGGATTCTGAACAGGAGTCGCAATCTGATGAACAATCAATAGACTCAGAGCCCGGGAGTAGCACACCAATGCATGAGATGCTCTATGGAGTGACACCTCAGTCTGTGGAAGATATGGTCTAACAGGATGGGCATCCAGATGACACCACACACCGACACCAGAGTAGCTGACGCCCTAGGCCATGAACAAGGGGGACAAGAAGAAAGTTGAAACAAATGAGAAGGGAACAGCAGTGAACAGAAAAGATACCTACCAGGGACTGACACATTTAGGAGCAACTGCCAACACCAAATACCTGGGGAGCCTTGAGGAAAGAAGAGGGCCCGTGCTCGCTGCTTGGACTAGATCCCCGGGATGGAACAATGGGTAGACTGGAGCAGTACACGATGGCACCCTAGACAGCCGCTTCCATCTACCCTCCAGCCAAGCTTGGTGAAGTTGGTCAATTTTTGAACTTTACAAGTTTGGATGGCTGCCGTTGCTGGGTGGTCCTGGGGATGGGGAGTTTTGAGTTGGGGATGGTTTTGCTTAGACGTCTCTGGAGCAAATAGCCTACTCATATGTCCAGCAGGGCACAAGAGTGGACAACAATTGGGGCACAGACACATGACATACATAACCCACAGACGGCAAGAGAGAGCCCCACGTTGATGTGCATTTCCTGGAATGTGCGGGGAATGGGGTCAATGTCCAAACGATATGCCATCCCAGGCTACCTAAAGCGCAGAGGGGTACGGATAGCCATGCTGCAAGAGACCCACCTGGCAGGCACAGAAATAGATTGCCTCCGTCGTAGGTGGAGGGGACAACTATTTGCAACATCCTACTCTTCCTGTGCACGAGGGACCCTGGTATGGATAAGGGCAGGTGTTGCCTTTACACCCTCTCACTCCCTGATTGACAATGAGGGTAGGTCCGTCCTGGTGATGGGTAGACTGATGGGAAAGGAAATCACGCTACGGAGTATATATGCACCTAACCAAGACCAACTGGCCTTCTTCCACACCCGATCTGCGCCAATGGAAAAGGTGGTAATTAGCGCAGCGTTGTTGGGGGGAGATTACAATTGTGTGATGGATGTTTTCCTAGACCGTTCTACCCCTCCTTTACCAAGTGCTCCTGCACATAAATTATCTGCTGGCTTCGCAGAATGGCAACGCATTTGGGGTTTGGTTGACATCTGGAGGGTCCAACATGGAGAAGACCGGGACTACTCCTTTTATTCATCCCTACACTCATTACATACCAGACTAGGGCCCATATTTATACTTTTTTAGTGCCGCATTTATGCCGCTTTTTAACGCAAAAGCGGCACAAACTTACATAATTCAATTGTATTTTGTAGGTTTGCGCCGCTTTTACGTCAAAAAATTACGCAAATGTGGTGCTAAGAAAGTATAAATATGGGCCTAGATGCCTTCCTTTGTTCGGAGCAATTGAGTGGTAACATTCACTTCACAAAATATCTCCGGTGCACTTTGTTAGACCATAGTCCCATATTACAAGGTCTACGAATATCGTCTGATAGACCAACGATTCCCACGTAGCGCCTACAGCCAGAAGTGTTACATGACCCAGCATATAGGGAGACGCTGCACGCGGCCATAACCGAATATTTCACCACTAATCAGGGCACAACTACTTCCCCCTTGGTGGAGTGGGAGGCGTTCAAGGTGGTGATGCGGGGCCACTGCCAGGGACAATTGGTGGGCATCACTAGAGAACTCACCACAGAACTTCACACAATTGGAAAAAAAATACACACATTGGAAACCTCCATGAAAACAGGCCCTACACCTTGCCAACAACTAATAGTCACCAATCAACAACATAGAGAAGTAATGGAAAAACGGAGATGCCACGATCATAAAACATATATGAATAGAATCTATGCAGAAGAGGGTAAATCAGGTAAATTGTTGGACTGGCTGGTCCGGCCTGAGGCACCAGACAGGGATGCCCGGTATCACCACTCCTATTCGCCCTGACAATAGAACCACTGGCAGAATGTTTTCTTCGGCATGGGAAGGGAGAGGGCATCCAGATAGAGGGTGTAGAACACATTATATCACTACATGCAGTAGATATTTTACTGTATCTGTCTAATGGTGGAGCAGGGGTGGAACGAGCGATGCAACACCTGGAAGACTTTAGTGTGATATCAGGTCTTAAGGTTAACAAAACCAAGACGTATCTGTTTCCGTGTCAGAGGGACTTGCCTGCCCCACGTGACACCCTGATGGAGCTAGAATGGGCACCAGTGACCTTCAAAATACTCAGGAGCGTGACATTCTGGAGAACCCTGAGCCTGCTACTGATGGCTAGGATGGCCCTCTTCAAGATGGTGATGTTGCCCAGACTGCCTATTATTTCGCCAATACCCTGGTGACGTTACCTGTGGCGTGGTTTAAACAGCTAAATAGTCTGCTCAGGGACCTGGTCTGCAAGGGAGAAAGGCACAGAGTCTCACTTAATACTTTACAAAGACCGGCAGAGTTGGGAGGACTGGGGGTTCCAGATTTCAAGTCATATTATCAAGCAGCTCAACTACAATGGGTGGCCAAATGGATAGCTGAGACTGAGGAACGGAGCCCAAATCGGTTGGGTCTAGCACTCAACCAGAATAAACTAATTGCTAAATTACTACAACAAGATACTCGACTGCAGCAACCAGGATGTTGCTGCAGGCAGCCATCCATGGGTTGCTTGGGGGTACGAGATGAACAAGGAAAGTCCCGAGATATAGTGGGACTACCCCATGAGAGACCAGTCTGTTACTTTACTGAAAACCAACTAGAGGTATGGACGGAGGCGGGGTGACGACGACTGGAGACTGCTTTGAAATCGGGATGCTGATGCCCAGGGCTAACCTGGCAGATACATTTCACATCCCTCCCAGACAATTCTTGTTATACGAAGTGCTGGTGAATACTTTCAGGGACCTTTGGGAAACAGGGTGAGAGGAGCCCCCACAGCACCTGGTCCTGCACACGCTGATGACCATAGGCACTTCCACGAGACAGGTGACGTGGATATATAAGGCGCTAACTGAGATTAAAAGATTACCTACAACTGCACTCAAAACCTGATGGGAAGAACTGCTAGGACATGATATCTCAGATCCAAATTAGGACAGAATACTTGCGTACCCTAGACATATATCGTGCAATAATCGATTACGATGTATACAGTTTAACTACCTACACATGACGTACCTTACCCCACACAGACTACAGGTGATTTACAGGGGAGATATTAGACACTGCCCAAAATGCCACACATTAGATGCCGATTTCAAACACATGGTGTGGGAATGCCCAATTATCAAGGAGTTCTGTGAGGCAACTGTAACACGCCTTAGGGATCAGATAGGGCGGGCACATGCAAACAATAATGTAGACATAAAGGAAAATGTGTCGCCCCCCCCATACCCAGGAACCTGGCAGAACAAGCGCAGAAAGAGAAATGCAAGTTACAATAAGAACAGTAGTGAAGAAATGTCGATGCATGGGTATACTGTGTAGCACAAGAATTGAGTGATACTCTCAAAATCCTGGAACCAAGAATATGCTTGATAACGAAAATGCAATAAAAATATCTTTAAAAGAAAATCTAGTAACACAGTATACTAAGAGAAGCACACAATACAGATTCTATACTGCGGACCCGCTATGCCATCTCTACCAACTCCACTAATGTTGTGTAATATTTGATTAACTGCAATACTCCATAGAGTAATGTGCTACCTGTCCACAGAGCGCTGCAACACCTCATGAGGGGTAGTATGCTCTATATATGTCTACAGCACAATACAATAAACTCATCCAAGAGAAGCAAGTATTCACCTGTTTTCTAAATATATTTTCTTACCCATAAGGGTCATGGAAGACAGTGTTGATAACTAATAACATACACACTAGCTCTATACACACAATGGGGGTCATTCTGACCTCGGCGGTAAAAGGCGCCTACCGCCGGTCAGAAATCCTCCATAATCCCGCCGCGGTCGCGGAAACCCGCCACGGTCATTCTGACCCGCAGAAGGCAAACCTCCGAAAATCCGACCGCCACAACAGACCGCCAGACCAGCGGTCGGCGGAAAGGTGGAGGTGACCAAACCTCCACCGCCACGCCAACAGAAATACGCCCATGCCATTACGACCCACGAATCCACGCGGCGGTCATTCAAACGCGGTATTCCATTGGCGGGACACACCGGCGCGGTCAGAATACACACAAACGAACAAAACTCACCCACATTGGACGATTTGAATCCCACACACCTGATACACATACACACACCACTCCCACACACACAATACAATATAAAACACCCACCCACATCACCCACAAACCCCTACGCTTAAAAATTCGTAAAGAAGACAAGAGCGAGACACCAGCATCCAAAACATAACAGCCACAGCCACTCAACACCATCACCCACACACTATCCACACACAAAACAACACACACCACCACACTCAACTCACTTAAATACACATACTCCACCCCACACATCATACACACCACCCCATGGCACCCCAAAGACAACCCCGCTTCACAGACGAAGAACTCAGGGTCATGGTGGAGGAAATCGTTCGGGTAGAGCCCCAGCTGTTCGGCACACAGATACAATACACCAGTATTGCCCGGAGGACGGAGCTATGGCAGAGGATTGTCGACAGGGTGAACGCAGTGGGACAGCACCCCAGAAATCGGGAAGACATCAGGAAGCGATGGAACGACCTACGGGGGAAGGTGCGTTCCATGGTATCCAGGCACAACATCGCCGTGCAGAAGACTGGCGGAGGACCCCCACCTCAACCCCCACAATTCACATCATGGGAGGAGGAAGTCTTGAACATCCTGCATCCTGACGGCCTCGCAGGAGTCGGCGGAGGAATGGATACTGGTAAGTTGAAGCTTCAATACTGCTTCCCCCCCACCTGCATGCCAAATCAGACCCCAACCCTCACCCCCATCCTCGAACCCCACCCTCACCCCCACCCCCATCCTCACCCCCACCCTCACCCCCACCACCATCCTCACCCCCACCACCATCCTCACCCCCACCACCATCCTCACCCCCACCCCCAGCACACCTATTCCCCGCCAATGTCTCCCCATCACAACCCACACATCCCAAAACCTAGGCCTGCATGCGTCCACTAAGCATGGACACCCATCACCAAAGCATGCCCAATGCATATACACATCCCCCCCACAAGCCACCCTCACCAAAGCCCCCACACACGAATGCCAGCACTTGGGGACACGAGAACCCACAGATACACCCATATGCCACACATTGAAACTATAACCATACCTCTATACCCCTGCAGGACCCGACCGTCAACACACCGCGGCGGAGGGGCCAGAATTCTCCACACCCCCCACCCAAGAGGCCGTCAGCGATGACAGCAGCTCTGTCGACCTGGACACCGATGACCAGCCCGGACCATCGGGGACCTCTGGACAGTCGGTTCCCCTCACACAGGCCCAGGCCACTACAGACCCTAACCCCTCTGGGAACACCAGCACAGCTCCCACCCAGCGGGCCCATGCCTCTGTCTCCAGGGCGCGTCAATCTGCGGTGTGTCTACCACTACAGGGCACCCAGGATAACCCACCACCCCAACAACAACAGGGACCTGGGGGCAGTGGTAGTGGGCACACCGGCCAGGGGGCAGAGGCCCAGGGAAACAGGGCAACTCGGCGGGCAGCTGTGCGACAGGGCGGGGAGGAGAGGCCCAGGGAACCCACTCTCCACGAGGTCCTCACCACCATCATGGGAGCATACAACCGCTCCCAGGAGACGATGGCGACGGTACTGGCCCGGTTCCAGGAGATCCAGGTGCTGCAGGAGGAACACTATCGGGGGTACAGGGAGGACATCAGAGCCATCAACACCACCCTGGTTACCATGGTAGGGCTGCTGCAGGACCTCGTAAACAGCAGGGCGGACACTGAACAACACCCAAGGGCCCCTGCCACTAGCCTGGACCAAGAACAGCCATCCACCTCCGCCGGCGCTAGTGGACAGGAGGCCCCCGCACAGCAGCAGCCCACCAGACCCCCACCTCCTGCAGGAGAAGAACCACCCCGCAAGAGGGCCCTGAGATCTCGCAAGAAGACAGAGTAGGATGTCAAGACCCCCGCCAGCAATGGATACCACCTGATGTCATCCCACTGTCCCACATTGTCACCCTGTCCATCCTTGAACTGCCCATGCTCCATCTCTCCACAGGCCTCTGGACAATGCACCTGTGTGACTGTTACTCTGGACTCTGCCATGGACATTCCTTCACCATAGCCCCCACCCACTTGAAACCACCCATCCCATTTTGAGCACTTCAATAAACACCTATTTTGCACCAAAATATCAGGAGTCTGGCTGTGATTTCAATAGATTGTAATTGACATGACAGTGCAAATATGTCCTTGTACATGGTGAAGTCAACAAACAGCTGCCACAAAGCTGTAGTCCATGGGGAAACGAAGCACAGGACTCGTAGTGGGGACCCCAGATCTGAAATAGGGAGGGAAAAGCCAAAACTCAGTCATCATACACTGGGGCAAATAGACAGGCAGCAGAGATGCTGCAGAGTAGTTAACATTTACTAAATTATCTTTGAAATGTTACCTGTGTCCTATTGGAAGTACTGTTCAATGATTCTGTCCCTGTTGTCTGTTTCAGCCCCGTCGTCTTCCTCCTCGTCACTCTCCTCAGGTTCCACCGCTGCCACAACACCACCGTCTCGACCATCCTCCTGCAGGAAAGGCACCTGGCGGCGCAAAGCCAGGTTGTGAAGCATGCAGCAGGCCACGATGATGTGACACACCTTCTTAGGTGAGTACATTAGGGATCCACCGGTCATATGCAGGCACCTAAACCTGGCCTTTAGGAGGCCAAAGGTGCGTTCGATCACCCTCCTAGTACGCCCATGGGCCTCATTGTACCGTTCCTCTGCCCTGGTCCGGGGATTCCTTACTGGGGTCAGTAGCCACGACAGGTTGGGGTACCCAGAGTCCCCCACTAGCCATACACGGTGTCTCTGTAGCTGTTCCATCACGTAAGGGATGCTGCTATTCCTGAGGATGTAGGCGTCATGCACTGACCCTGGGAATTTGGCATTTACATGCGAGATGTACTGGTCAGCCAAACACACCACCTGGATGTTCATTGAATGGTAATTTTTTCTGTTCCTGTACACCTGCTCCCTGTCTCTTGGGGGAACCAAAGCCACATGGGTCCCATCAATGGCACCAATTACGTTGGGAATATGTCCAAGGGCGTAGAAATCACCCTTCACTGTAGCCAATTCGCCCACCTCAGGGAAAATGATGTAGTTCCTCACGGATTTCATCAGGGCAGACAACACTCTGGATAACACCTTCGAAAACATGGGCTGAGACATCCCGGAAGCAATTCCCACGGTTGTCTGAAATGACCCACTTGCCAAGAAATGTAGTACTGACATGACCTGCACCAGAGGGGGAATCCCTGTGGGTTGGCGGATGGGGGACATCAGGTCGGGCTCCAGCCGGGCACACAGTTCATGGATAGTGGCACGGTTAAGACGGTAGGTCAGGATAATGTGGCGTTCTTCCATTGTCGACAGGTCCACCAGCGGTCGGTACACGGGAGGATTCATCCGTCTCCTCGCCCAACCCAGCGGACGGTGCCTAGGAAGGACAACATGGAGCACACAGTCAAGCAACCCACAGGTACGTACTCACAGCTAGCACAGTATACGATTCTCTATGCAGTGAATGGCGTGTCTGAGTGGCTATGCAAGGCCTAGGCCTGTGTGACGCAGTTGAAATTGAGCCATGTGGGCCCTGGAAATGGCGGCTGCCTGACCTGTGAAGTGTGACAATGGGATGTGAGGTCAATGCGCTGGCGTGGCACACCGCGGCGGGCGGCGGGCGAAGACCGCGGCGCGAAGCCGCATTGGTTAACATTGAAGCCTATGGGTTTCAGGAGCCAATGGCGAAGGGCGCCGGCGGTGGCGGGACGCCCCGCCGCGGTACGCACCGCCGCGGACGTGACTGCCATTTTCTATCTACTTATCCACTTGCGACTTGAACTTTCACAGGAGAGGACCTATACTGCAAGTGTTGCTGTGACCTCGGTCTGGAAGGGACAATGGCTGCTGCGACTGGGGAAAGGGCCCCTGCCTTCACTGGAGAGGAGTTGGAGAAACTTGTGGATGGGGTCCTCCCCCAGTATGCGCTACTCTACGGTCCTCCAGACCAACAAGTGAGTTTAATTCAATATGGATTTGGGGCCACTGGCTGGCTTGGGGGCCTGGCGGGGATGCGGGGCATGTTGGGGCTGGCGGGGGGCCTGGCGGGGGGCCTGGCGGGGATGGGGGGCATGTTGGGCATGGCGGGGGGCATGGCGGGGGGCCTGGCGGGGATGGGGGGCATGTTGGGCATGGCGGGGGGCCTGGCGGGGATGGGGGGCATGTTGGGCATGGCGGGGGGCCTGGCGGGGATGGGGGGCATGTTGGGCATGGCGGGGGGCCTGGCGGGGGGCCTGGCGGGGATGGGGGGCATGTTGGGCATGGCGGGGGGCCTGGCGGGGGGCCTGGCGGGGATGGGGGGCATGTTGGGCATGGCGGGGGGCATGGCGGGGGGCCTGGCGGGGATGGGGGGCGTTGGGCCACTGGAAAGGAAAATGCTGAGTAACTTGAACGTGGTATTTCTCCCTCCCTGTACGTGTCACATAGGTCCGCGCCCATGAGAAGATCGGGATTTGCTGTGCCATCGCCAAGGAAGTCCGGGCCCTGGGGGTCCACCATCGACGGGGCACCCACTGCCGCAAGAGGTGGGAGGACATCCGCCGCGGGACCAAGAAGACCGCGAGTCTCTGCTGGGGATGGCCTCCCAACGTAGGCGGGGTGCCTGCCGTCAACTGAGCCCCCTGATGTTCCGGATCCTGGCGGTGGCCTACCCTGATTTGGATGGGCGCGTGAGGGCAGCACAGCAGACACAAGGGGGTGAGTACAAGCATTATCTACTCTGTTGTCGCGCAGTGGAGGTGTCTGGGTGGGGGAGGAGGGCTGGGGGTCCCCCTAGGCCAGGGCGATATCTGTAGGCTGGGCACCCCCGTAAGCCCCTGTGTCCCCAGCCACCACCCTCAGTAGTTTGTCAGTACAGCCATCCCTGGGCCGTGTCATCCATGGGTGCAGTTGTCAACTCTAGGCGTGTAGGCCATGTTCCACGGAATGCGTAGCGTACCCCAAGTGCGCAACTTAGTGCAGGGGGCATCTGTGTCTGTCATGTCCGCTAACTGTACCGGAGATCCATGTACTCAATAGCCCTTTATTTCTCTCTCCCCCCCCCTTTTTGTTTGTCTTTCTGTGCTTGTGTGCATCAGCATCATCAGGCGGAGGAGAAGTGGCATCGGGGCAGGAGGGAGCTGCATCTCACATGGCCCAGGAGGGCCATGCCACAGAGTCAGACTGGACCAGTGAGACGGAGGGCGAGGGGAGCTCCACGACGGGGACGACTGGAGCCTGCAGCGACACGGACACGTCCTCGGAAGGGGGCTCCCTTGCGGGGGTGGCACCATCCGTGCCGCCCGCCATTACAGGTACAGCCGCCACCCAGCGCACCATCTCCGCCCTCCCAGCAGCCCCTCCGCGTTCGCCCCGTGCCCGCTCTGCCAGGAAGCCGGGCATCTCCTTCGCCCCAGGCACCTCAGGCCCTGCCCCTGTTACCCCCGCTGCCCTCAGTGAGGAGGTCATTGACCTCCTCCGAACGCTCATTGTTGGGCAGACTACCCTTTTGAATGCCATCCAGGGGGTGGAGAGGGAGGTTCATCGCAGCAATGCGTACCTGGAGGGCATTCATTCGGGTCAGGCTGCCCATCAGCGATCGTTCCAGGCTCTGGCCTCAGCACTGACGGCAGCCATTGTCCCTGTCTCCTGCCTCCCTCTACTAACTCCCTCCTCCCAGTCTCCTGTTCCTCTGCCTGTCCCACCCACACCATCAGACCAGCCTGCACACACCTCAACACCCAAGAGAAGCTCATCCAAACATAAGCACCACAGATCACGCAGACATTCACACACGCAACATTCCTATGCAGACATGCCAACAGTCACTACCACCTCTGTGACCCCCACCTCCTCGTCTCCCTCCTCCCTCCCTGTGACGTCTACACTCACACCTCCATTCACCTCACCATCAGCCAGTGTTTCCATCACCAGCACACCCTCCACTCCAGTCCGCACACGTGCAGTCACCACCCCCACTGCCATTTACACGTCCCCTGTGTCCTCTCCCACTGTGTCTGTCACCCCCTCTTCCACACCACACAAACGCAGCCACCCACCCACCCAACAGCCATCCACCTCACGACACCCTATCCCTCCTGCACCTGCACCCAAAGACAGCAAACGTGACTCACCTACAACCACATCCTCTCCCTCCACTCCCATTCCCACTGTACCTACCACTCTCCATTGTCCCAAGAAGCTCTTCCTCGCCACTACTAACTTCTTTCCTGACCCTGAGCCCCCCCCCTCCTTCTTGTCGGGGTAAGAAGAGCACCTCAGCCACCACCAGCCCTGCAGCCCCCTTGACAAGGGTGCAGGGGTATTGGAGCCCGCCAGCCCGCATGTCTGGATCTTCGCCCAGCAGCAAGGGGACAGCCAGCCCACCCCCTGGGAAGAGGAGCAGAAGGCGGAAGGGGCGCCGCAGGAGCCCGCCTTCTACATCCCCCCCGGACACCACCCAGAGACAGTCACCAGCCACAGCTCCAAAGGGAGGAAAGGGCCACAGGCCGACGACTAAGGAGGGCAAGGGCAGCAAGTTGGAGAGGTCAGGCAGCAGGCCTGCTGCCCAGGAGGAGCCCACAACCCCCATAGCCGCTGCCCCGGGAGGAACCGGCACAGCTGCCCCGGGAGAGCCCACCAGCCCCATAGCCGCTGCCCAGGGAGGACCCAGCCCAGCTGGCCAGGAGGGCCCCACCACCCACAGCCCAGGTGGGCAGTGAAGGAGCACCATCCCCGCTGCCCAGGAGGGCACCACCAGGCATTTAGCAGTTGGCCATAGACCGTCCGCCGTCTCAAGAACCGCTGAACTGGGCCCTTCAAGGCAAGAACCGCTGAACTGGGCCCCGCCGTCTCAAGAACCGCTGAACTGGGCCCCGCCGTCTCAAGAACCGCTGAACTGGGCCCTTCAAGGCAAGAACCGCTGAACTGGGCCCCGCCGTCTCAAGAACCGCTGAACTGGGCCCCGCCGTCTCAAGAACCGCTGAACTGGGCCCTTCAAGGCAAGAACCGCTGAACTGGGCCCCGCCGTCTCAAGAAGCGCTGACCTGGGCCCCGCCGTCTCAAGAACCGCTGAACTGGGCCCCGCCGTCTCAAGAACCGCTGAACTGGGCCCCGCCGTCTCAAGAAGCGCTGAACTGGGCCCCGCCGTCTCAAGAACCGCTGAACTGGGCCCTTCAAGGCAAGAAGCGCTGAACTGGGCCCCGCCGTCTCAAGAACCGCTGAACTGGGCCATTCAAGGCAAGAACCGCTGAACTGGGCCCCGCCGTCTCAAGAAGCGCTGAACTGGGCCCCGCCGTCTCAAGAAGCGCTGAACTGGGCCCCGCCGTCTCAAGAACCGCTGAACTGGGCCCTTCAAGGCAAGAACCGCTGAACTGGGCCCCGCCGTCTCAAGAAGCGCTGACCTGGGCCCCGCCGTCTCAAGAACCGCTGAACTGGGCCCCGCTGTCTCAAGAACCGCTGAACTGGGCCCCGCCGTCTCAAGAAGCGCTGAACTGGGCCCCGCCGTCTCAAGAACCGCTGAACTGGGCCCTTCAAGGCAAGAAGCGCTGAACTGGGCCCCGCCGTCTCAAGAACCGCTGAACTGGGCCCTTCAAGGCAAGAACCGCTGAACTGGGCCCCGCCGTCTCAAGAAGCGCTGAACTGGGCCCCGCCGTCTCAAGAAGCGCTGAACTGGGCCCCGCCGTCTCAAGAACCGCTGAACTGGGCCCCGCCGTCTCAAGAACCGCTGAACTGGGCCCTTCAAGCCAAGAAGCGCTGAACTGGGCCCCGCCGTCTCAAGAACCGCTGAACTGGGCCCTTCAAGGCAAGAAGCGCTGAACTGGGCCCCGCCGTCTCAAGAACCGCTGAACTGGGCCCTTCAAGGCAAGGAGTGCTGAACTGGGCCCCGCCGTCTCAAGAACCGCTGAACTGGGCCCCGCCGTCTCAAGAACCGCTGAACTGGGCCCTTCAGGGCAAGAACCGCTGGCCCTTTGGCAGACGTGGCAGGGCAGGATCTATCTCGGGCAGGGCTGCAGGATGTCCTCTGGCCAACTTGCCTCCTCCAGTGGCAGTGGGGTCTGTTATGGACTGTATGGACTGTGGCTTTGCTCTCCCCAGGATGGCCCAGTGGGCAGGCCACCCACTGTATGGACTGTATGGACTGTGGCTTTGCTCTCCCCAGGATGGCCCAGTGGGCAGGCCACCCACTGTATGGACTGTTTGGACTGTGGCTTTGCTCTCCCCAGGATGGCCCAGTGGGCAGGCCACCCACTGTATGGACTGTATGGACTGTGGCTTTGCTCTCCCCAGGATGGCCCAGTGGGCAGGCCACCCACTGTATGGACTGTATGGACTGTGGCTTTGCTCTCCCCAGGATGGCCCAGTGGGCAGGCCACCCACTGTATGGACTGTTTGGACTGTGGCTTTGCTCTCCCCAGGATGGCCCAGTGGGCAGGCCACCCACTGTATGGACTGTATGGACTGTGGCTTTGCTCTCCCCAGGATGGCCCAGTGGGCAGGCCACCCACTGTATGGACTGTATGGACTGTGGCTTTGCTCTCCCCAGGATGGCCCAGTGGGCAGGCCACCCACTGTATGGACTGTTTGGACTGTGGCTTTGCTCTCCCCAGGATGGCCCAGTGGGCAGGCCACCCACTGTATGGACTGTTTGGACTGTGGCTTTGCTCTCCCCAGGATGGCCCAGTGGGCAGGCCACCCACTGTATGGACTGTTTGGACTGTGGCTTTGCTCTCCCCAGGATGGGCCAGTGGTCATGGAGTCCCCTCGTGGATCTGGCGTCGTGTACTCAAGTGGCTGAGGTGCCCCCCCTTCCCTTCCCCCTGAGGTGCCTGTCCTATTTTCTTTCTGATGCCCCTGCAGTGTTCTCTCCGTGGAGTTCTTGTCGTGGGACTGGGCCTTGCCCCTTTGCACAGGACCCCTGTGATCCACGGACAGTGGTTGGACTACATTTAGTAGCTGTATATATTTTGTACATAGTTTATTTATTTATTGGGATTAATGGTGTACATATTTCAATATATCTGCCCGTTTATGATCTCTTCTTTTGGTCTTTGCATTATTTCGGAGGGGGGTGGTTTGTGGGTTGTGACAGTGATCTGTGGGAATGCATTGATGTGTGTGTTGTAGTGGGTGTGGGTGGGTGGGTGTGTGCCGGTAATCTTTTCCCTCCCCTGTGTCGTAGGTGCCGTACTCACCGATGTCTTCCGCGCCGCCGGGCGTGCTCCTGGTATATGAGGAGGAATAGGAGTGCGGGGATGACCTGCAACTCTGGCTCCATACTGCCGGAATCTCGCGTGGAGTGCGTAGAGGTGAGCGTTTTCCCGTTCGTAGTCTGTTTCCGCCGTGTTCTTATCGGCGGTGCTCCCGCCCCGGAAAAGGTGGCAGATTGGTGGGTCGTAATAGGGTGGGCGGTACTTTGTCTGCCGCCGGGCTGTTGGCGGGAACCGCCGCGCTGTTTGTTTGTACCGCTGTGGCGGTCGGAGTGTTAAGTTGGCGGGCTGTGTTGGCGGTTCCCGCCAGGGTCAGAATTGCATATTTTAGACCGCCGGCCTGTTGGCGGCTTGGCCGCCGCTTTATCACCGACCGCCAGGGTCAGAATGAGGGCCAATGTGTCCAATTCAAACTGAACTTTGTAGTATGTAAGTAGCAATACAGCAGTACTGTGTGCGTATTACAAAATGCAATTCACAAACTATGATTGCAAATCTCCACCTCCACTTCTCCTGTCTTTTTTATGGAGAGATCTCAGCATATTTACATTTACTGTTTAGGGCCTTGTTCCGAGTCAGCAATTAATGCATGCTTCCAGGAGTTAACTTTGTTCTGCCTGATTGTTAGTTGATAGCTTATTCCACACCCTTTGTAGAGTTTGTAAACCAAAGATAACTTTTCCCTAAACCACGACCTACAGAGTTTTCCACCACAACTGCAGCCCAGAGATCTCCTTATGGTAAACTATAAGGACATTTTTTTAAGTTTATTAAACTTAAACAAAGTTTGTAAACATTTTTATGTCAAATATTATTGTAATTTGATTTTATATGTTTATTCAAATGTAGAACAAGAAATAAAAATGCCAGTGCACCATTTACTTCATTTTGAAAATCATTAATTGAAATATATTAAATTAAATAAAAGAAATGTGATGAAGTTTAAATTGAAAAACGAAATCACAACTAAAGTAAAGCAACTATTTGTATTATGTATTAATGATTATTAAAAAGGATATAGAGAACTAATGATAAGAAATGCAATAATATTTTATTGCAGTTTAATGTTACACCAGGTTTTAAATTCAAAGCATGCTCTAAAAATACTTTAGATATAATAAATATGTATTATGTATTATATTTAGACATTAAATTATATTTATTTATATTTTTAACTCTATTAAGTCATTTAAATTCATTTACTCTTACTTTCGATGAGGCATTGTGTTGCAGTTCCAGTGGTTGGCCATGTGTGGTGATGTACTTCAGCTCTGACCTGGAGTGCTTTACTATTTTTTGGATCCCTCCTTGGCTAAATTAACTTTAGAAGTGCAGTTTGTGAATAGCAATGGAATTTTACACTTTTTATGGGTGGGTACATTTCTTCACTCAACCCCTACCTAACCCTCCTTAAACCCCTCCTTACTTGTCCTTTAACCTTTCTATTTAGTAGTAACTATTCTCCATTTTCCAGCCACTCTCTCTGTCCCTCCTAAATTTACTACTAAAACATATGCTTACATGCGTAAAGTCTCCTTACTCAGAGTGGAGATCTCTCCACAGAAAAGGTAAGAGAAGCGCAACCACCAAAGACGAAACTGCACCATTCATGGAACACTTGAACTTCCAGCTCCATACTGACGAAAAAACCACCCTCATAGGTACCCTCACATACAAACCCCCAGGACCACAGACCAGCATCAGCGACTCCATCACAGAATTCATCACCTGCTCACCTTAGAATCCGAACACTTCATCTTCTTAGGAGACCTCAATTTTCACCTGGACGACATCACAGACCCAAACTCTACCAACCTCATTGTACATATGGACAACATCGGCCTGAAGCAGTTGGTCTCAGACCCCATGCACAGAGCTGGACATACACTAGTCCCCATCTTTAAATCCAGAAACAGAATCAGATACAGCCACACCACAGAACTTACCTGGTCTGATCACTCCATCATGCACTTCACTATCACCAGTTCACCCTGCACCACCCCCAACCACTTCTGCGCCCCTCTCCACAGCTGGACTTACGACACTCAACGTCAATGGACAGATGCTCTCAGCCTCTCCCAGCCTGACATCAAGCAACTGGAAAGAAAGTAGCACTCCAGCAAAAAAGACAGTGATCGAACCACCTTCAAGTCTGACCTCAACAACCACCAACACTTCTCAAAGCTGCAGAGAAGAAGGCCCTAACACACCGCATAGAGGCCATTGCCAACTAGAACAAGAAATTGTTCACCATTGTCAGAGAGTTCATCTGCCCTTCAGCCACAGAAAACACAATCCTGTCCTCCCAGCAACTCTGCACTGCTCTCACAGACCACTTCTGCAACAAGATAGCCACCATTTACAGAAATGTAAGCCCCAAATCACCAACTGCCTCAGTATCCCAAACTCCACAGAAACAGCTCATCACTTCGAACACCAGACCCCTAATGAACTCTGTCCACTCAGGAGCACCTACCAACACCTGTCCCCGTCGATTCTTGAACCTCGGAAGCGAAAAGAGCCTCCACCAGCTCACCACCATCCTCTACACATCCATCACCACAGACACTTTCCCCAATGCCTGGAAACCTTCCGCAGACCCCAACAACCTACAGAACTATCGCCCCATCTTGCTGCTCCTGTTTCCTGCCAAAGTCCTAGGAAATAAATTAACCACCAACTCACTGAACACCAGGAAAGAGACAACCTGCTAGACCCCTCCCAATGAGAAGTCAGAGCCAACCACAGCACCAAAACAGCCCTGATTGCCACAACAGATGAAATCCGCACCCTACTCGACAGAGGAGAATCAACCGCCCTGATCCTTCTTGACCCCTCAGCTACCTTCGATACTGCCTCCAACCAAACAGTCATCAACTGTCTGCACCAGTGCAGAATCAAAGACAACACCCTTGGATGGATGGCATTCTTCCTCTCAGGGCACACACTGAAAGTGAGTTTCCCTCCATTCACCTCTCAGCCAAAGCACCCCATCTGCGGCATCCCACAAGGCTCGTCTATCAGTCCCTTCGTCTTCAACATATACATGACGCCACTAGCAGATATCGACAGAACCCACAACATCAATATCATCTTCTACACCAACGACATCCACACACAACTGCATGAGGAACGTAGAAGCCTGAATGAAGAGCAACTGCCTTAAGCTCAACACTGTCAAAACCGAATTACTGATCTTTGGCAGCCACACCTCCATCTGGAATGACTTGTGGTGGCCCAACCCTATCCCGACAGATCACATCTGTTACCTCAGCATCATCCTAGACAGTGAACTATTAATGAAAAAACAGGTCAGTTCTGTCTCCTCAGCCTGCTTCCATGCAACTCCACAGGATTTTGAAATGGTTTCCCTCCGACACCAAAAAGATAGTGACACAGGCACTCATCACCAGCCATTTGGACTATGGCAATGCACTCTGTGCAGGTACCACCATCGAACTCATGAAAAGGCTGCAAACAATTCAAAACACTTCAGCCACATTGATTCTCAACCTAGTCAAAAGAACCCACATCTCCCACCACCTGAGAATTCTCTACTGGCTCCCCATACAGAAGATATGTCATTTTAAGCTTCTGACCCACACATTCAAAGCACTCCATGATCAGGGACCAGTCTACATGAACCACTGACTAAATTGCACCAGCCACACAGAAACCTCTGCTCCACCCACCTTGCCTTCGCACAGACACCTCGCATCCGCTGTTGCCGAACTGGAGAATGATCCTTCTCCCACCTTGCCACCAAATCCTGGAACGCCCTTCCCCTCCACCTTTTTACATCACCCTCACTGGCAGACTTCAGGAAGGGACTCAAGACCTGGCTTTTCGTCTGAGACCCTAAGACCAGTGCTTTGATACCCTCACAGGTGATACGTCATGCTTTACAAGAACTAATTGATTGACTGATTGATTGAGAGGTGGAGGAGTAAAATCTGATGTAGGTTTGTGAATAGCATTTTGTGGAGGGTTTTTTGGTACGATTGTAGCACTACAAAACATACTACAAAATGCAGGTTGTTGAATAGGTTGCAGTGTGTTTTTCTTTCCACTGAAAAACAGATATTTATTGTTACCAACCGTAATGGTATTTCCATTATCAAACTATGGATTATGGCAGTCAGGATTCAAACCTGTGACCATTGAGGTCAAACAGAGGCTGGACGTGTTCGCAGCCAGGGAAAGCAAGATGGCGGCCGCTTGATTCGTCCGTGAACGTCTGCTCCGGCCAGAAACCTTCAGTGTGGCGGAAGCTTTCCTGTGAGCCGGAGGTTCTCTCTGCGGCAACGGCGTCCTCGCGCGTCCTCGCGCTGGATACAATGTATCGGCGGCTTCCCCTCTAGCGATCGGACATACTGGATACTGGATACATTATAAAGGCGGTTTGCTGTTTTAAAAAATATCGTGGATACTGTTGCTGAAGTTAAAGGATTACACGCCACCTTCGAGGAATGTGCTCTGGCTCGCTCCCGTTCCTGCTTGAGGGCAACGGCTGGTTCGTGTTTACGGACGCTAATTTTGGAAAGCTTCAGGCGCGGATTCACAAAACGGTTAGAATGTTTTTCTATTACCGGCGCTTGGCATTTGGTATTTACTGCAATAACGCATCTGTGCTTCGGAGAGCGAAGAAAGTAAAAATGCCGCCAAAGGGGTCGAAATATATGACTTTGACTGGACAGGGAAAACCGTTAAGGGTTAGTACGTCAACTCAACAGGGGGCAACAGTGGATAGAAAACATGGTTCGGGGGAGAAGATGTACTCTAAAATTAAGAATGCTTCGCTGGATAGGTTTCTTGAGAGAGGGAAGGACATACCGGCGGGGGGTATAGATACCCCCTCTGCTGCGGTGGTGGCTGATCAATTAGCAACTATTGAGATGGTGGCTGCGGAAGGACTCCCCCCACAGGAAGGAGGGGGGGGCAGGGTCATGCTTCAGACGTGGCGGCCCTAGAAAAGCATGTTGCTGGGAGTCAGGTGGAGCAGAGGAAGAACTCTCAAGATGATATGATACTGTCATAGGTAGACGTGGGGGGTCAACAACAGCCACAACAAATTTTTTTTGGTAGTGCCAGAGATAACAGGATGGAGGGCCCAGGAGAGGACTCGTTACATCTTGCTGGGATAAGTTCGTTAAAGCAGGGGCCTATGGTGTCACGAGATAATGAGACAATGCAAAAAGAGGTCAAACAGAGATGCCTGCTCTGGATTCATTAGTCCATCATGCCACCAGACTAGCTAGGGAAATGCAGAAACCCTAGATACATCTGCATACAAAAAGTTTTAGTGTGTATATTTACACCCCAGGCACAGATGTTAGTCCACAGTTTTGCAACAATAGACACAAACCTCTCCAGTTCATTTCAAGGAGGGAGAGTGGTAAAGAGTGTTTAAAGCAGCAGACAGGTTCAAGACCATAATCAGAGCATGATCAGAGCAGGTGAGCTACAAGAGACAAAGCTAATGCTCATGATAAGGGGAAGGAGGAGGGCCCTGATGGATGACCCATGGAGTGACAGTGATGGCAGGGAAGCCTTACACTTCCATTGCCAGGCGCAAGGTCCCTATTTTCTGACAAAACTAACTCTTACACTCCATGCCAAACTCAAGCTACCTTGCCAGATCCTACCAGTTCTTGGATCAATGTACCAGGAGCTTTTCTCAATCTAATAATCACTGTTCTCAATGGTTACCCTCCTCCTAAACCACATATTGAAAATCCATGTTCTTTTAAGCTGCGGTCAACCTTAGAGTTCAGCATTGTATCTACTGACCATTGGTCTCTTGGCAAAGATTTTGCAATGAAGACAGTAGTCAAATATTACTCAAATTCAACACGCTAAAGTGTCAGACCAAAAGAAAAGTTATAACTAAGTAATAGATAAATGAATTGTAAGGAAATGGCTCCCTGTTGCATTTACCCCCCACTTTTTGCCTGATACTGATGCTGACTTGACTGAGAAGTGTGCTGGGACCCTGCTAACCAGGCTCCAGCACCAGTGTTCTTTTACCCAAAATGTACCATTGTTCCCACAATTGGCACACCCCTGGCACACAGATAAGACCCTTGTAAAAGGTACCAGTGGTACCAAGGGCCCTGTGACCAGGGAAGGTCTCTAAGGGCTGCAACATGTGTTGTGCCACCCTTAGGGACCCCTCACCTAACACCTGCACACTGCCACTGCAGATTGTGTGTGTTGGTGGAGAGAAAAAGACAAAGTCGACATGGCATCCCCCTCAGGATGCCATGCCCACAAAATACTGCCTGTGGCATAGGTAAGTCACCCCTCGAGCAGGCATTACAGCCCTAAGGCAGGGTGCACTATACCACAGGTGAGGGCATAGCTGCATGAGCAATATGCCCCTACAGTGTCTAAGTCTATTCTTAGACATTGTAAGTACAGTGTGGCCATATTAAGTATATGGTCTGGGAGTTTGTCAAAAACGAACTCCACAGCTTCATAATGGCTACACTGAATACTGGGAAGTTTGGTATTAAACTTCTCAGAATAATAAACCCACACTGATGCCAGTGTTGGATTTATTAAGAAATGCACACAGAGGGCATCTTAGAGATGCCCCTGTATTTTACCCAATTGTTCAGTGCAGGACTGACTGGTCTGTGCCAGCCTGCTGCTGAGAGACGAGTTTCTGACCCCATGTGGTGAGGGCCTTTGTGCTCTTTGGGGACAGAAACAAAAGCCTGCTCTGGGTGGAGATGCTTCACACCTCCCCCCTGCAGGAACTGTAACACCTAGCAGTGAGCCTCAAAGGCTCAGGCTTCGTGTTACAATGCCCCAGGGCACTCCAGCTAGTGGAGATGCCCGTCCCCTGGACACAGCCCCCACTTTTGGCGGCAAGTCCAGGGAGATAATGAGAAAAACAAGGAGGAGTCACCCCCCAGTCAGGACAGCCCCTAAGGTGTACTGAGCTGAGGTGACTCTTACTTTTAGAAATCCACCATCTTGTAGAAGGAGGATTCCCCAATAGGAATAGGGATGTGCCCCCTCCCCTCAGGGAGGAGGCACAAAGAGGGTGCAGCCCATTGGCTACTGCCCTCCCAGACCTAAACACACCCTTAAAGTTAGTATTTAAGGGCTCCCCAGAACCTAGGAAACTAGATTCCTGCAACCTAAGACGAAGAAGGACTGCTGAGCTGAAAACCTGCAGCGAAGACGGAGACACCAACTGCTTTGGCCCCAGCTCTACCGGCCTGTCTCCCCACTTCTAAAGACACTGCTCCAGCGACGCATTCCACAGGGTCCAGCGACCTCTGAAGCCTCAGAGGACTACCCTGCATCTAGAAGGACCAAGAACTCCGGAGGACAGCGGCTCTGTTCCACAAAGACTGCAACTTTGCAACAAAGAAGCAACTTTGAAACAACACACGTTTCCCGCCGGAAGCGTGAGACTTTGCACTCTGCACCCGACGCTCCCGGTTCGACTTGTGGAGAACAAACACCACAGGGAGGACTCCCCGGCGACTACGAGACCGTGAGTAGCCAGTGTTGACCCCCCTGAGCCCCCACAGCGACGCCTGCAGAGGGAATCCCGAGGCTCCCCCTGACCGCGACTGCCTGCTTCAAAGACCCGACGCCTGGTAAAGACACTGTACCCGCAGCCCCCAGGACCTGAAGGATCCGACCTTCAGTGCAGGAGCGACCCCCAGGTGGACCTCTCCCTTGCCCAGGTGGTGGCTACCCCGAGGAGCCCCCCCCCTTGCCTGCCTGCATCGCTGAAGAGACCTCTTGGTCTCCCATTGAAACCTATTGCGAACCCGACGCCTGTTTGCACACTGCACCCGGCCGCCCCCGTGCTGCTGAGGGTGTACTTTCTGTGCTGACTTGTGTCGCCCCTGGTGCCCTACAAAACCCCCCTAGTCTGCCCTCCGAAGACCCGGGTACTTACCTGCTGGCAGACTGGAACCAGGGCACCCCCTTTTCTATTGAAGCCTATGTGTTTTGGGCACCACTTTGACCTCTGCACCCGATCAGCCCTGAGCTGCTGGTGTGGTAACTTTGGGGTTGCTCTGAACCCCCAACGGTGGGCTACCTTGGACCCAAACTTGAACCCCGTAGGTGGTTTACTTACCTGCAAAAACTAACAAACACTTACCTCCCACAGGAACTGTTGAAAATTGCACTGTCTAGTTTTAAAATAGCTATATGGGGGTCATTCTGACCTCAGCGGTAAAAGGCGCTTACCGCCGGTCAGAAGACCGCCATAACACCGCCGCGGGAAACCGCCACGGTCATTCTGACCAGCAACAGGCAAACCGCCAAAAACCCGCCATCCACAAAAGTCCGCCACACCAACGGCCAGCGAAAAACTGGCGATGACCAAACCTCCACCGTCACGCCAACAGAAATACGCCCATTCCATTCCGACCCACGAATCCACGCGGCGGTCTTTCAACCGCGGTATTCCATTGGCGGTACACACCGCTGCGGTCAAAATACACACACAGCTCCAAAACACTGCCACATTGGACATTTTGAAATACACACACCTGATACACATACAAACACCACTCCCACACACCCAACACAATATAAAACACACACCCACATCACCCACAAACCCCTACGACCACCATTTATTGACTAAGGCCAGAGAGAGACACCACCAGCTAGTACAGAGCATTCATAGGCACATTACACCATCACCCACACAACATCCACGCACAAAACACCACACACCACCACACTCACCACACTCACCACACTCATCACCACAAACACCACCCCACACCTCATCCACACCACCCCATGGCACCCCAAAGACACCCCAGGTTTTCAGACGCTGAACTCAGGGTCATGGTGGAGGAAATAGTTCGGGTAGAGCCCCAGCTCTTCGGGACACAGGTGCAGCACACCACCATTGCCAGGAAGATGGAGCTATGGCAAAGAATAGTGGACAGAGTCAACGCTGTGGGTCAGCATCCACGAAATCGGGACGACATCAGGAAGCGGTGGAACGACCTACGGGGGAAGGTGCGTTCCATGGTATCCAGACACAACATTGCGGTGCAGAAGACTGGCGGCGGACCCCCACCTCAACCCCCAGAATTTACAACATGGGAGGAACAGGTCTTGGCGATCCTGCATCCTGAGGGCCTCGCAGGAGTAGGCGGAGGAATGGACTCTGGTAAGTCTAATCTCAACTACTTCATCCCCCCCACCCACCGGCATGCCAAATCACACCCCCACCCTCCCCCCCCCCCCCACCCCCATCACACATCCTCCTTGCTAATGTCTCACCATCACAACCCACCCATCCCAACACCAAGCCCTGCATGCGACCACAAACCATGGACACCCATCACCTAAGCATGCCCACTGCACATACCCATCCCCCCCCAAACCACCGTCACAACAGCCCCCACAAGGGAATGCCAGCACAGGGGTACACGGGCACCCACCCATTGCACACTATGGCACACACAGAAGCAATAACCATACTCTTATACCCCTGCAGGACCCGAACGCCACGACACCACCCAGGAGGGTCCAGAAATGTCCATTCCACCCCCTGAAGAGGCCCACAGTGATGACAGCAGCTCTGTCTCCCTGGACCCAGATGACCAGCCCGGCCCATCGGGGACCTCGGGACAGTCGGTTCCCCTCAGACAGCCACAGGCCACAGCAGACCTACCCCCCTCTGGGAACACCAGCACAGCACCCACCCAGCGGGCCCATGCCTCTGTCTCCAGGACACGTCAATCAGCAGTGTGTCCACCACTACAGGGCACCCAGGTTAACCCACCATCCCAACAACAACAGGGACCTGGGGGCAGTGGTAGTGGGCACACGGTCCAGGGGACAGAGGCCCAGGGAAACAGGGGAACTGGGAGGGCTCCTGTGCGACGGGGGGGGACAGGCCCAGGGAACCCACTCTCCACGAGGCCCTATCCTCCATAATGGGAGCATACCACCACTCCCAGGAGACGATGGCGACGGTCCTGGCCAGGTTCCAGGAGATCCAGGTACTGCAGGAGGAACAGTTTATGGGGTTCAGGGAAGAACTCAGAAACATCAGTTCCGCAATGGGCACCATCGTTGTGGCTCTCAATCAGATTGTCAGCACATTGCGGGACCATGTGGCACCACAAAGGGCCCCTGTCACTAGCATGGACCAAGAACAGGCTACCACCTCCGCCGGCGCTAGTGGACAGGAGGCCCGACACAAGAACAACAGGCCACCAGAACCACCCCGCAAGCGGGGCCTGAGATCTAGGAAGAAGACAGAGTAGGATGCCAAGACCCCCGCCAGGAAAGGATACCCCCTGATTGTCATCCCACTGTCCCACATTGTCACCCTGTCCAACCTTAAACTGCCCCTGCTCCACCTTCCACAGGCATATGGACAATGAACCTGTGAGACTGAAAATCTGGACTCTGCCATGGACATTCCTCCACCATCACCCATCACCGAATTGCAACCATTACCCAAAATTGAGCACTTTAATAAACACACTTATTGCACAAAAATAATCTGGAGTCTGCCTGTATTTTTGAACAAATGTATTACACAGAACCGTGCCAAAATGTCCAGTTACATTGTGATGACAACATACCACTGTCACACAGCTGTAGTCCATGGGGAAACAAAGCAGAGGTCACGGAGTGGGGCCCACATATCTGAAATTGGAAGGGAAAGTCACAACTCAGTTAACATACACTGGGGGGAAACTCAGACAGTAGAGTGGCAGGAGACTTTAAATAAATGTAAAATGCCGGTGTGGATTCTTACCTGTATGTCATTAAAAATACTGCTGTATTACTGTGTCCCTGTTGTCTGTGTCGTCCTCTTCGTCTTCCTCCTCTTCACTCTCTGCAGGCTCCACAGCTGCCACAACACCACCATCTGGACCATCCTCCTGCAGGAAAGGCACCTGGCGTCGCAAAGCCAGGTTGTGAAGCATACAGCAGGCCACGATGATATGGCACACCTTCTTTGGTGAGTACATTAGGGATCCACCTGTCATATGGAGGCACCTAAACCGGGCCTTCAGGAGGCCGAAGGTCCGCTCGATCACTTTCCTAGTACGCCCATGGGCCTCATTGTACCGTTCCTCTGCCCTTGTCCTGGGATTCCTCACTGGGGTCAGTAGCCATGACAGGTTGGGGTAACCAGAGTCACCAATTAGCCACACATGGTGTCTCTGAAGTAGTTCCATCACGTAAGGGATGCTGCTATTTCGCATGATGTACGCGTCATGCACTGACCCAGGGAACTTGGCATTTACATAGGAGATGTACTGGTCAGCCAAACAGACCACCTGGACATTCATGGAATGATAACTTTTTCTGTTCCTGTACACCTGTTCACTCGTGCTGGGGGGGACCAAAGCAACATGTGTCCCATCAATTGCACCAATGATGTTGGGAATATGTCCAAGCGCATAGAAATCACCCTTCACTGTAGCCAAATCGCCCACCTCAGGAAAAACAATGTAGCTCTGCATGTATTTCAGCAGGGCAGACAACACTCTGGACAACACCTTGGAAAACATAGGCTGAGACACCCCTGATGAAATGGCCACTGTTGTTTGAAATGACCCACTTGCCAAAAAATGGAGTACTGACAGAACCTTCACTAGAGGGGGGATCCCTGTGGGTTGGCGGATGGGTGACATCTGGTCTGGCTCCAGCTGGGCACACAGTTCCTGTATAGTGGCTCTGTCAAGCCTGTATGTCAGTATGACATGTCTTTCTTCCATTGTCGACAGGTCCACCAGCGGTCTGTACACAGGAAGATTCCTCCATCTCCTCGCAAGTCCCAGCGAACGGTGCCTAGGAAGGACAACATGGAGCACAGAGTCAATCAACCCACAGGTACTTTCCCACACCTTGCACAGTACACGATTCTCGATGCATTGAATGGCTTGTATGAGTGTTGATGCAAGGCCTAGGCATGTGTGACGCAGTAGAAATTAAGATATGGGGGCCCTTGAAATGGCGGCTGCCTGACCTGTGAAGTGCGACAGTGGGATGTGAGGTCAATGCGCTGGCGTGGCACACCGTGGCGGTAGGCGGTGGAAGACCGCGGCGCAAAGCCGCATTGGTTAACATTGAACCCATTGAACCCTACGGGTTTCAGGAGCCAATGACGATGTGCGCCGGCGGTCGCCGTACGCCCCGCCGCGGTATGCACCGCCGCGGGCGTGACCGCCATTTTCTATCTGCTTAATCACTCGATACCTGATCATCCACAGGAGAGGACCTATACTGCAAGTGCTGCTGTGACCTCGGTCTGGAAGAGACAATGGCTGCTGCGACTGGGGAAAGGGCCCCTGACTTCACTTCTGAAGAATTGGAGAAACTCGTGGATGGGGTCCTCCCCCAGTATGAGCTACTCTACGGTCCTCCAGACCAACAGGTAAGTACACTGGGACCATGCTTTGTGGCCAATGCCTGGGTTGAGTGGGGTGCATGAAAGATGGTGGGGAGGAGAGCGAATGAGGCATGCATCAAACAACAGATGAGAGCATGTGTCACATTGCAAGGGTGGGGATGGGGGGCCACTCACATCGAGCATGCAGAAGGTGATGATTTTTTATTTTCTCCCCTGTACATGTCACATAGGTCAGCGCCCATCAGAAAATCGACATTTGGCGTGCCATCGCCAAGGACGTCCGGACCCTGGGGGTCCACAACAGACGGGGCACCCACTGCCGGAAGAGGTGGGAGGACATCCGCCGCGGGAGCAGGAAGACCGCGGAGGCTCTGCTGGGGATGGCCTCCCAACGTAGGAGGGGTGCCAGTCGTACCTTGACCCCCCTGATGTCCCGGATCCTGGCGGTGGCCTACCCCGATTTGGATGGGCACGTGAGGACATCACAGCAGACACAAGGGGGTGAGTACAACCACATTCTGCTGATTTAGCGCACATTGGAGGTGTCTGGGTGGGGGAGGAGGGCTGTGGGTATCCCTAGGCCAGGGCGATTTCTGTAGGCCAGGCCCCTCCGTTACGCATGGCCCTGTGCCCCCGCCCCCCACCTCTGTAGGTTGCCTAGTACAGCTATTCATGGCCCTGTGTCACCTATGTGTGGAGTTGTCGTCCATAGGCTTGTAGGCCATGTCCCACGGATTGAGTAGTGTACCCCAAGTGCGCGGCGTAGTGCAGGGGGCTTCTGTGTCTGTCCTCTCCGCCAACGGTGTCGCCAATGCATCCACCCCCCCCCTTTTTTGGTGGTCTTCCTGTTCATGTGTGCATTAGCATCATCAGGCGGAGGAGAAGTGGCATCGGAGCACGAGGGAGCTGCATCTCACATGGCCATGGAGGGCCATGCAACTGACTCGGATTTCACCAGTGAGACGGAGGGCGAGGGGAGCTCCACAGCGGGGACACGTGGTGACACCAGCAACACAGACACGTCCTCGGAAGGGAGCTCCCTTGTGGTGGCGCCAACATCCGTGCCCACCGCAACAACAGGTACAGCCGCCACCCAGCGCACAAGCTCCGCCCTCCCAGCAGCCCCTCAGCCTTCGCCCCGTGCCCGCTCACCCAGGAAGGTGGGCATCTCCTTCGCCCCAGGCACCTCAGGCCCTGCCCCAGTGACCCCTGCTGCCCTCAGTGAGGAGGTCATTGACCTCCTGAGGACGCTCATTGTTGGGCAGTCTACCCTTTTGAATGCCATCCAGGGTGTAGAAAGGGAGGTGCACCGGAGTAATGCATACCTGGAGGGCATTCATTCGGGTCAGGCTGCCCATCAGCGATCGTTCAACGCTCTGGCCTCAGCACTGACGGCAGCCATTGTCCCGGTCTCCTGCCTCCCTCCTCCAACTTCCTCAACCCAGTCCCACTCCCCTGTACCTCTGCCTATCCCAGACACACCTACAGACCAGCCTGCACACACCTCAACACCCAAGGGAAGCTCATCCAGACATAAGCACCACACATCACACAAGCATTCACACAAGCAACATCCACATGCAGACATGCCAACAGCCACTGCCTCCTCTGTGTCCCCCTCCTCCTCGTCTCCCTCCTCCCTCCCTGTGACGTCTCCACTCACACTTGCATGCACAACATCTTCAGCCACTACGTCCATCACCAGCACACCCACCAGAACACTCCGCACACGTGCAGTCACCACCCCCACTACCATTTACACGTCCCCTGTGTCCTCTCCCAGTGTGTCTGTCACCCCCTCTTCCAAACCACACAAACGCAGGCAGTCACCCACCCAACAGCCATCCACCTCACGACAGCCTCCAGCACAAGCACCTGCACCCAAAGACACCAGACTTCACTCTCCTACAACCACATCCTCTTCCTCCACTCCCATACCCACTACAACTACCCGTCCCTGTCTTTCTAAATTGATTTTCCTTTCCAACCTTGACCTCTTTTCAACAACTGACCCACCCCCTCCATCTCATAAGACTCCAATCAGCACCTCAGCCACCACAAAACCTGGCCCTACAAAGACAATAGTCCAAGGATTTTGGAGTCCACCACCTTCAAGGCCAGCTACTTCGGCTAGGAGTAAAGAGACGGCCAGCCCACCCCCTGAAATAAAAGCAAAGAAAGCCAGTGCCCGGCACGAGAGGCCAAAGACAGCAGGCTCCAAAAGCACTACCCTGGCACCGTCAGGGAGTGGGGTGCCACCTGGCACACCGCCAAAGGGAGGAAAGGGCCACAGACGAGCAGGAAAGGGTGGCAAGGGCAGCACGCCCGACAAGTCCGGCAGCAGGCGAGCTGCCCAGGAGGGCCCCACCAGCCCCATTCCAGGTGTGCAGGAGGACACCCACGGGCCCGGGACGGCAGCACAGGAGGGCCCCGCAAGCGAGAAGACAGATGTGCACGAAGGGCCCGGCAGCCACATGTCAGGTGGCGAGTGAAATCCATGTAATGGCCGGATCTGGTGACCTGGACACACATGTCAAGCACCGCTGAACAGGGCCCTTCAAGCCAAGCACCGCTGAACAGGGCCCTTCAAGTCAAGAACCGCTGAACAGGGCCCTTCAAGTCAAAAACCGCTGAACAGGGCACCGCCGTCTCAAGAACCGCTGAACAAGGCACTGCCGTCTCAAGAACCGCTGAACAGGGCACCGCCGTCTCAAGAACCGCTGAACAGGGCCCTTCAAGTCAAGAACCGCTGAACAGGGCCCTTCAAGTCAAGAACCGCTGAACAGGGCACCGCCATCTCAAGAACCGCTGAACAGGGCCCTTCAAGCCAAGCACTGCTGAACAGGGCCCTTCAAGTCAAGAACCGCTGAACAGGGCCCTTCAAGTCAAGAACCGCTGAACAGGGCACCGCCGTCTCAAGAACCGCTGAACAGGGCACCGCCGTCTCAAGAACCGCTGAACAGGGAACCTCCGTCTCAAGAACCGCTGAACAGGGCACCGCCGTCTCAAGAACCGCTGAACAGGGCCCTTCAAGTCAAGAACTGCTGAACAGGGCCCTTCAAGTCAAGAACCGCTGAACAGGGCACCGCCGTCTCAAGAACCGCTGAACAGGGCCCTTCAAGCCAAGCACCGCTGAACAGGGCCCTTCAAGTCAAGAACCGCTGAACAGGGCCCTTCAAGTCAAGAACCGCTGAACAGGGCACCGCCGTCTCAAGAACCGCTGAACAGGGCACCGCCGTCTCAAGAACCGCTGAACAGGGCACCGCCGTCTCAAGAACCGCTGAACAGGGAACCTCCGTCTCAAGAACCGCTGAACAGGGCACCGCCGTCTCAAGAACCGCTGAACAGGGCCCTTCAAGTCAAGAACTGCTGAACAGGGCCCTTCAAGTCAAGAACCGCTGAACAGGGCACCGCCGTCTCAAGAACCGCTGAACAGGGCCCTTCAAGCCAAGCACCGCTGAACAGGGCCCTTCAAGTCAAGAACCGCTGAACAGGGCCCTTCAAGTCAAGAACCGCTGAACAGGGCACCGCCGTCTCAAGAACCGCTGAACAGGGCACCGCCGTCTCAAGAACCGCTGAACAGGGCCCTTCATCTCAAGCACTGCTCCGCTGGGCACCGCCGTCTCTGCACCGCTCCGCTGGGCCCTTCAACTCAAGCACCGCTCTGCTGGGACCTTCAACTCAAGCACCGCTCCGCTGTGCACCGCCGTCTCTGCACCGCTCCGCTGGGCCCTTCATCTCAAGCACTGCTCCGCTGGGCCCTTCATCTCAAGCACCGCTCCGCTGGGCCCTTCATCTCAAGCACCGCTCCGCTGGGCCCTTCATCTCAAGCACCGCTCCGCTGGGCACCGCCGTCTCTGCACCGCTCCGCTGGGCCCTTCATCTCAAGCACCGCTCCGCTGGGCCCTTCATCTCAAGCACTGCTCCGCTGGGCCCTTCATCTCAAGCACCGCTCCGCTGGGCACCGCCGTCTCTGCACCGCTCCGCTGGGCCCTTCAACTCAAGCACCGCTCCGCTGGGCCCTTCATCTCAAGCACCGCTCCGCTGGGCACCTCCGTCTCTGCACCGCTCCGCTGGGCTCTTCAACTCAAGCACCGCTCTGCTGGGCCCTTCATCTCAAGCACCGCTCCGCTGGGCCCTTCATCTCAAGCACCGCTCCGCTGGGCACTGCCGTCTCTGCACCGCTCCGCTGGGCCCTTCAACACAAGCACCGCTCCGCTGGGCACCGCCATCTCAAGCACCGCTCCGCTGGGCACCGCCGTCTCTGCACCGCTCCGCTGGGCCCTTCAACTCAAGCACCGCTCCGCTGGGCCCTTCATCTCAAGCACCGCTCCGCTGGGCACCGCCGTCTCAAGCACCGCTGGCCCATTGGCAGAAGGGGCAGGCCCGCATCTGTGTCGGGCAGGGCTGCACGAAGCACTCTGGGCACCATGCCTCCTCCAGAACCAGTGGAGTCTGTAATCCACTTGTGAGACTGTGGCTTTGCACTCCCCAGGATGGCACAGTGGGCAATCCACCCACTGTAGAGACTTGTGAGACTGTGGCTTTGCACTCCCCAGGATGGCACAGTGGGCAATCCACCCACTGTAGAGACTCGTGAGACTGTGGCTTTGTACTCCCCAGGATGGCACAGTGGGCAATCCACCCACTGTAGAGACTTGTGAGACTGTGGCTTTGCACTCCCCAGGATGGCACAGTGGGCAATCCACCCACTGTAGAGACTCGTGAGACTGTGGCTTTGCACTCCCCAGGATGGCACAGTGGGCAATCCACCCACTGTAGAGACTTGTGAGACTGTGGCTTTGCACTCCCCAGGATTGAACAGTGGCAATGGAGGCCCCTCGTGGATCTGGCGTCGTGGACTCATCTGGCTGAGGTGCCCCCCCTTCCCTTCCCCCTGAGGTGCCTGTAGTTTTCCTATCTGATGCCCCTGCAGTGTTCTCTCCATTGGAGTCGGGTATCCTGTGTGGGCTTGGCCCATGTGTTTAGGCCCATTGGCCCACGAACAATGGCTGATACCCAATTTGGACAGGACAATTTACATATGTATATATAGTTATAGATGTTTGATATATTTTTTAACTTAGCCGTACAATATACTTCAAATTTCATGGTCATTTTATTTTGTCTTTGCATTCTTCCGGGGGGTTTGGGGGTGTCACTCTGAGTTGTTGCTCTGCATTGATGTGTATGTAGTTGTGGGTGAGTGTGAGGGTGGGTGTGTCGCGTATGTGTGCCCCCGTAATTTTTTGCCTTCTCCCTCCCCTGTGTCGTAGGTGCAATACTCACCGTTGTCTTCTGCGCCGGCGTTCGTGCTCCTGGTAGAGGAGCAGGAAGACAATAGCTGGTAGGATGTGTAGTTCGGGTTCCATGCTGTCCAGATTCCTCGTGGGGTGTATGGAGGTGAGCGTTTTCCGTTTGTAATGTCTGTTTCCGTCGTGTTTTTCTCGGCGGGGCTACCGCCCCGGAAAAGGTGGCGGATTGGTGGGTTGTGATAGGGTGGGCGGTACATTGTCTCCCGCCTGTCTGTTGGCGGTCACCGCCGCGCTGTTTGTTTGTCCCGCCGTGGCGGTCGGAGTGTTAAAGTGGCGGTCTCTGTTGGCGGTTTCCGCCAGGGTCAGAATTCAATTTTTTTTACCGACTGCCTGTTGGCGGGTTGGCCGCCGCTTTAACACCGACCACCAGGGTTGGAATGACCCCCTATGTCATTTGTGTGAAAACTGTATATGCTATTTTTCTAATTCAAAGTTCCTAAAGTTCCTAAGTGAAATACCTTTCATTTGAAGTATTACTTGTAAATCTTGAACCTGTGATTCTTAAAAATAAACTAAGAAAATATATTTTTCTATACAAAAACCTATTGGCCTGGAATTGTCTCTGAGTGTGTGTTCCTCATTTATTGCCTGTGTGTGTACAACAAATGCTTAACACTACTATTCTGATAAGCCTACTGCTCGACCACACTACCACAAAATAGAGCATTAGAATTATCTCTTTTTGCCACTATCTTACCTCTAAGGGGAACCCTTGGACTCTGTGCATGCTATTTCTTACTTTGAAATAGTACATACAGAGCCAACTTCCTACATTGGTGGATCAGCGGTGGGGTACAAGACTTTGCATTTGCTGGACTACTCAGCCAATACCTGATCACACGACTAAATTCCCAAAATTGTCATTAGAAACTGATTTTTGAAATTTTAGCTATTTTTCTAAATTTTTAAAAGTCCTGCTAGGGCCTTGTGTTAGTCCCTGTTAGCATTTCTTTTAGAGTTTAAAAGTTTTGTAAAAGTTTGAATTAAGTTCAACTCTGGAAGCATTGAGGGCAGCCTCAGTGAAGATGACCTCCTGTTAGCCAGGATGGTCAAAAGATTGGCTTTAGAGAGACAGCTCCTAGCCATAGAAAGGGAAAGACAAGAGATGGGTTTTGGTCCCATCAATGGTGGCAGCAACATAAATAGGGTCAGAGATTCTCCTGACATGTTGAAAATCCCAAAAGGGATTGTAACTAAATATGAAGATGGTGATGACATCACTAAATGGTTCACAGCTTTTGAGAGGGCTTGTGCAACCAGAAAAGTAAACAGATCTCACTGGGGTGCTCTCCTTTGGGAAATGTTCACTGGAAAGTGTAGGGATAGACTCCTCACACTCTCTGGAAAATATGCAGAATCCTATGACCTCATGAAGGCTACCCTGATTGAGGGCTTTGGATTCTCCACTGAGGAGTATAGTATTAGGTTCAGGGGGGCTCAAAAATCCTCGAGCCAGACCTGGATTGATTTTGTCGACTACTCAGTGAAAACACTGGATGGTTGGGTAACTGGAAATGAAGTGCATGACTATGTTGGGCTTTATAACTTGTTTATGAAAGAAGACATTTTAAGTAACAGCTTCAATGAAAAGTTGCATCAGTATCTGGTAGACCTAGGTTCAATTTCTCCCCAAGAATTAGGAAAGAAGGCAGACCACTGGGTCAAGACTAGGGTAACCAAAACTTCCACTGGGGGTGACCAAAAGAAAGGGGTTACACAGCCTCCCCAGGAGAAAGTGGGTGACACTAGCAATAAAGAAAAAGAGTCCTCTGTAGGCCCCCAAAAACCAGACCAGGTGGGTGGGCCCTGAGACACAACCCAAAACAAAGGTGGGTACCAGGGTAAGAACTGGGATGCCACTAAGGCATGGTGCCAGAACTGTAGACAGACAGGGCACCACACCAAGGACACTTCTTGTCCCAAAAACAAACACCCTAGCAAAATCCCAGGGGTGACCAGTGTAGCCATTGGGGATGACTCCTCAGATGAGGAGGTCTTCATAGCCATCAACTGGAAGAAGGGCCCAACAGGTGAGTTGGAGATTCCAGAGGGAAGTAGACACTTCCACCACCCACTGGTGAATGGAATCCCAGCCACTGCCCTGAGAGACACTTGTGCCAGTCACACTATTGTGCATGACAGGCTGGTGTTCTCAAACCAGTACATCCCAGGTGAGACTGCCAGAGTAAGAGTTAGCCCAGACAGGGTCACTGATAGGCCTGTGGCTTTTGTGCCCATAGAAGTGGGTGGGACTTTTAGCTGGAGAAGGGTGGTAGTCAGTACAGACCTCCCCCTTGATTGTCTCCTTGGAAATGACTACCCAGAGGTTAGTTAGAGCCCAAGAGAGGAACTGGTCCAGTGCCAGTCCTCTCCCAAGGATTCTGGAGGTGCTGCCTCTGCAGTAACTGCAAGTAGGCCCCAGAAGAAAAAGAAAAGAAAACAGTGTAGGAAGGGTGGACAACCTTTAGCCAAGGTTCCAGCAAGCCAAGGAGATTCTGCTCCAGTAGGGGAGAACTCCACAAGTGGCACTGGTAACGTCCAACCTGACCCACAAGAAGTCCTGGCTAGTCAGGCAACTGTTAAGCCTGAGTGGGTGGCTCCTCAGCTAACAGAAGAAAGAGTGGAAGAAGGGTGTTTACTACAAGATGTGGTAACCCCCCACTCTAATACAGCAGACAGGCACCCTGAACCCAAAGAAGCCTGTAACTTAGCCCCTTCCCTTGTAGGCGAAGAGCTAAAGGTGTGGTTCTGGGCACTGACAGCTGTCAGTGGCCTCTGCTGGGTGTTAGCCTTTATGGCTGCACTATCCTTGGCATGGTGGTCTGACCCCTATGCCAAATAGCAAGTTAGGCCCCCTGACCCTGTTGTTCATGGTGGGGTTACTCCAGCTCTGGGTAACCTCTTTGGGTAAGCTAGGGGTGACCCTGGCTAAGATAAGATTAGCAGAGGTGAATACCTCTAACCCCAAAATAGAGAGAATGGGTGGAGACATTAAAGACACAGACAAGAGGCAATTTAGACTAGGTCCTATCACTGTGGAAGTGGGTCAGTTCCCCAGAGGGAATGACCTGAACAGAAGGATGTAAGGCAGAGTAGGCCCTGCAAAAAAACAGCCTATTTCCTCTACTCTTCCTCGCCTGACAGACTAGGAAGTCTCTCCCAGCTTTGGCTGAGTCTCCTGGCCTGTGGGCTGGGGGAGGCTTGTGTAAGGAAATGGCTCCCTGTTGCATTTACCCCCCACTTTTTGCCTGATACTGATGCTGACTTGACTGAGAAGTGTGCTGGGACCCTGCCAACCAGGCCCCAGCACCAGTGTTCTTTTACCTAAAATGTACCATTGTTTCCACAATTGGTACACCCCTGGCACACAGATAAGACCCTTGTAAAAGGTACCAGTGGTACCAAGGGCCCTGTGACCAGGGAAGGTCTCTAAGGGCTGCAGCATGTGTTGTGCCACCCTTAGGGACCCCTCACCTAACACATGCACACTGCCACTGCAGATTGTGTGTGTTGGTGGGGAGAAAAAGACAAAGTCGACATGGCATCCCCCTCAGGATGCCATGCCCACAAAATACTGCCTGTGGCATATGTAAGTCACCCCTCGAGCTGGCCTTACAGCCCTAAGGCAGGGTGCACTATACCACAGGTGAGGGCATAGCTGCATGAGCAATATGCCCCTACAGTGTCTAAGTCTATTCTTAGACATTGTAAGTACAGTGTGGCCATATTAAGTATATGGTCTGGGAGTTTGTCAAAAACGAACTCCACAGCTCCATAATGGCTACACTGAATACTGGGAAGTTTGGTATCAAACTTCTCAGAATAATAAACCCACACTGATGCCAGTGTTGGATTTATGAAAAAATGCACACAGAGGGCATCTTAGAGATGCCCCCTGTATTTTACCCAATTGTTCAGTGCAGGACTGACTGGTCTGTGCCAGCCTGCTGCTGAGAGACGAGTTTCTGACCCCATGTGGTGAGGGCCTTTGTGCTCTCTGGGGACAGAAACAAAAGCCTGCTCTGGGTGGAGATGCTTCACACCTCCCCCCTGCAGGAACTGTAACACCTAGCAGTGAGCCTCAAAGGCTCAGGCTTCGTGTTACAATGCCACAGGGCACTCCAGCTAGTGGAGATGCCCGCCCCCTGGACACAGCCCCCACTTTTGGTGGCAAGTCCAGGGAGATAGTGAGAAAAACAAGGAGGAGTCACCCACCAGTCAGGACAGCCCCTAAGGTGTACTGAGCTGAGGTGACTCTTACTTTTAGAAATCCACCATCTTGTAGAAGGAGGATTCCCCCAATAGGAATAGGGATGTGCCCCCCTCCCCTCAGGGAGGAGGCACAAAGAGGGTGCAGCCACCCTCAAGGACAGTAGCCATTGGCTACTGCCCTCCCAGACCTAAACACACCCTTAAAGTTAGTATTTAAGGGCTCCCCAGAACCTAGGAAACTAGATTCCTGCAACCTAAGACGAAGAAGGACTGCTGAGCTGAAAACCTGCAGAGAAGACGGAGACACCAACTGCTTTGGCCCCAGGTCTACCGGCCTGTCTCCCCACTTCTAAAGGCACTGTACCAGCGACGCATTCCACAGGGTCCAGCGACCTCTGAAGCCTCAGAGGACTACCCTGCATCTAGAAGGACCAAGAACTCCAAGAAAGACTGCAACTTTGCAACAAAGAAGCAACTTTGAAACAACACACATTTCCCGCCGGAAGCGTGAGACTTTGCACTCTGCACCCGACGCCCCCGGCTCGACTTGTGGAGAACAAACACCACAGGGAGGACTCCCCGGCGACTACGAGACCGTGAGTAGCCAGTGTTGACCCCCCTGAGCCCCCACAGCGACACCTGCAGAGGGAATCCCGAGGCTCCCCCTGACCGCGACTGCCTGCTTCAAAGACCCGATGCCTGGTAAAGACACTGCCTCCGCAGCCCCCAGGACCTGAAGGATCCGACCTCCAGTGCAGGAGCGACCCCCAGGTGGACCTCTCCCTTGCCCAGGTGGTGGCTACCCTGAGGGCCCCCCCCCCCTTGCCTGCCTGCATCGCTGAAGAGACCCCTTGGTCTCCCATTGAAACCTATTGCGAACCCGACGCCTGTTTGCACACTGCACCCAGCCGCCCCCGTGCTGCTGAGGGTGTACTTTCTGTGCTGACTTGTGTCCCCCCTGGTGCCCTACAAAACCCCCCTAGTCTGCCCTCCGAAGACTCAGGTACTTACCTGCTGGCAGACTGGAACCAGGGCACCCCCTTCTCCATTGAAGCCTATGTGTTTTGGGCACCACTTTGACCTCTGCACCTGACCGGCCCTGAGCTGCTGGTGTGGTAACTTTGGGGTTGCTCTGAACCCCCAACGGTGGGCTACCTTGGACCCAAACTTGAACCCCGTAGGTGGTTTACTTACCTGCAAAAACTAACAAACACTTACCTCCCCCAGGAACTGTTGAAAATTGCACTGTCTAGTTTTAAAATAGCTATATGTCATTTGTGTGAAAACTGTATATGCTATTTTTCTAATTCAAAGTTCCTAAAGTTCCTAAGTGAAATACCTTTCATTTGAAGTATTACTTGTAAATCTTGAACCTGTGGTTCTTAAAAATAAACTAAGAAAATATATTTTTCTATACAAAAACCTATTGGCCTGGAATTGTCTCTGAGTGTGTGTTCCTCATTTATTGCCTGTGTGTGTACAGCCACAGGCATGGGCAGTGCAGGGGCCCCCAGGGGCCCCACGACACCCATTCCCGCCATCCTGTTCCTGGCAGTTTTTACCGCCAGGACCAGGATGACGGCAAGGGGGTGGGAATCCCCATGGCGGTGCTGCGAACAGCGCCGCCATGGAGGATTCTTTGGGGCAGGGGTAAATCTGCGGGAAACCGCTGGTTGCCCTTTTCTGACCGCGGCTTTACCGCCGCGGTCAGAATTGCCCATGAAGCACCGCCAGCCTGTTGGCGGTGCTTCCGCGGCACTCTGCCCTGGCGGTTTTCAACCGCCAGGGTCAGAATGACTGCCATAATGTCTAATGCAGAAGAGAGTGTGATGGAACTCAACGTCACCCCTTACCTGCATCTTAGGATGTCAGAGTTAAGGTCTCTCTGCAAAACCAAAAAGATTAAAACTGGTTCAAACCCTACCAAAGTACAGCTCCAGGAGCTTTTGGCAGAGTTTGCAAAGAACAACCCCTCTGAGGATAACCTCCCAGAGGTGGAAGCTAATGATGTGGATGAATTCCCACCTCCAGTCCTACTTAGGGAGAACAGGGTCCCTCAAACCCTGACTCCAAATGTGATAGTCAGAGATACTGCTTCTCTCACAGGGGAGTCCAGCAACTCTGGAAGCATTGAGGGCGGCCTCAGTGAAGATGACATCCTGTTAGCCAGGATGGTCAAAAGATTGGCTTTAGAGAGACAGCTCCTAGCCATAGAAAGGGAAAGACAAGAGATGGGTTTTGGTCCCATCAATGGTGGCAGCAACATAAATAGGGTCAGAGATTCTCCTGACATGTTGAAAATCCCAAAAGGGATTGTAACTAAATATGAAGATGGTGATGACATCACCAAATGGTTCACAGCTTTTGAGAGGGCTTGTGCAACCAGAAAAGCAAACAGATCTCACTGGGGTGCTCTCCTTTGGGAAATGTTCACTGGAAAGTGTAGGGATAGACTCCTCACACTCTCTGGAAAAGATGCAGAATCCTATGACCTCATGAAGGCTACCCTGATTGAGGGCTTTGGATTCTCCACCGAGGAGTATAGAATTAGGTTCAGGGGGGCTCAAAAATCCTCGAGCCAGACCTGGGTTGATTTTGTCGACTACTCAGTGAAAACAATGGATGGTTGGGTAACTGGAAATGAAGTGCATGACTATGTTGGGCTTTATAATTTGTTTATGAAAGAACACATTTTAAGTAACTGCTTCAATGAAAAGTTGCATCAGTATCTGGTAGACCTAGGTCCAATTTCTCCCCAAGAATTAGGAAAGAAGGCAGACCACTGGGTCAAGACTAGGGTAACCAAAACTTCCACTGGGGGCGACCAAAAGAAAGGGGTTACAAAGCCTCCCCAGGAGAAAGTGGGTGACACTAGAAATAAAGAAAAACAGTCCTCTGTAGGCCCCCAAAAACCAGACCAGGTGGGTGGGCCCGAGACACAACCCAAAACAAAGGTGGGTACCAGGGTAAGAACTGGGATGCCACTAAGGCATGGTGCCAAAACTGTAGACAGACATGGCACCACACCAAGGACACTTCTTGTCCCAAAAACAAACACCCTAGCCAAATCCTAGGGGTGACCAGTGTAGCCATTGGGGATGACTCCTTAGATGAGGAGGTCTTCATAGCCTTCAACTGGAAGAAGGGCCCAACAGGTGAGTTGGAGATTCCAGAGGAAAGTAGACACTTCCACCACCTACTGGTGAATGGAATCCCAGCCACTGCCCTGAGAGACACTTGTGCCAGTCACACTATTGTGCATGACAGGCTGGTGTTCTCAAACCAGTACATCCCAGGTGAGACTGCCAGAGTAAGAGTTAGCCCAGACAGGGTCACTGATAGGCCTGTGGCTTTTGTGCCCATAGACGTGGGTGGGACCTTTAGCTGGAGAAGGGTGGTAGTCAGTACAGACCTCCCCCTTGATTGTCTCCTTGGAAATGACTACCCTGAGGTTAGTTAGAGTCCAAGAGAGGAACTGGTCCAGTGCCAGTCCTCTCCCAAGGATTCTGGAGGTGCTGCCTCTGCAGTAACTGCAAGTAGGCCCCAGAAGAAAAAGAAAAGAAAACAGTGTAGGAAGGGTGGACAACATTTAGCCAAGGTTCCAGCAAGCCAAGGAGATTCTGCTCCAGTAGGGGAGAACTCCACAAGTGGCACTGGTAACATCCAACCTGACCCACAAGAAGTCCTGGCTAGTCAGGCAACTGTTAAGCCTGAGTGGGTGGCTCCTCAGCTAACAGAAGAAAGAGTGGAAGAAGGGTGTTTACTACAAGATGTGGTAACCCCCCACTCTAATACAGCAGACAGGCACCCTGAACCCAAAGAAGCCTTCAACTTAGCCCCTTCCCTTGTAGGCGAAGAGCTAAAGGTGTGGTTCTGGGCACTGACAGCTGTCAGTGGCCTCTGCTGGGTGTTAGCCTTTATGGCTGCACTATCCTTGGCATGGTGGTCTGACCCCCATGCCAAATAGCAAGTTAGGCCCCCTGACCCTGTTGGTCATGGTGGGGTTACTCCAGCTCTGGGTAACCTCTTTGGGTAAGCTAGGGGTGACCCTGGCTAAGATAAGATTAGCAGAGGTGAATACCTCTAACCCCAAAATAGAGAGAATGGGTGGAGACATTAAAGACACAGACAAGAGGTAATTTAGACTAGGTCCTATCACTGTGGAAGTGGGTCAGTTCCCCAGAGGGAATGACCTGAACAGAAGGATGTAAGGCAGAGTAGGCCCTGCAAAAAAACAGCCTATTTCCTCTACTCTTCCTCGCCTGACAGCCTAGGAAGACTCTCCCAGCTTTGGCTGAGTCTCCTGGCCTGTGGGCTGGTGGAGGCTTGTGGAAGGAAATGGCTCCCTGTTGCATTTACCCCCCACTTTTTGCCTGATACTGATGCTGACTTGACTGAGAAGTGTGCTGGGACCCTGCTAACCAGGCCCCAGCACCAGTGTTCTTTTACCTAAAATGTATCATTGTTCCCACAATTGGCACACCCCTGGCACACAGATAAGACCCTTGTAAAAGGTACCAGTGGTACCAAGGGCCCTGTGACCAGGGAAGGTCTCTAAGGGCTGCAGCATGTGTTGTGCCACCCTTAGGGACCCCTCACCTAACACATGCACACTGCCACTGCAGATTGTGTGTGTTGGTGGAGAGAAAAAGACAAAGTTGACATGGCATCCCCCTCAGGATGCCATGCCCACAAAATACTGCCTGTGGCATAGGTAAGTCACCCCTCGAGCAGGCCTTACAGCCCTAAGGCAGGGTGCACTATACCACAGGTGAGGGCATAGCTGCATGAGCAATATGCCCCTACAGTGTCTAAGTCTATTCTTAGACATTGTAAGTACAGTGTGGCCATATTAAGTATATGGTCTGGGGGTTTGTCAAAAACGAACTCCACAGCTCCATAATGGCGACACTGAATACTGGGAAGTTTGGTATCAAACTTCTCAGAATAATAAACCCACACTGATGCCAGTGTTGGATTTATAAAAAAATGCACACAGAGGGCATCTTAGAGATGCCCCCTGTATTTTACCCAATTGTTCAGTGCAGGACTGACTGGTCTGTGCCTGCCTGCTGCTGAGAGACGAGTTTCTGACCCCATGTGGTGAGGGCCTTTGTGCTCTCTGGGGACAGAAACAAAAGCCTGCTCTGGGTGGAGATGCTTCACACCTCCCCCTGCAGGAACTGTAACACTTAGCAGTGAGCCTCAAAGGCTCAGGCTTCGTGTTACAATGCACAGGGGCACTCCAGCTAGTGGAGATGCCCGCCCCCTGGACACAGCCCCCACTTTTGGCGGCAAGTCCAGGGAGATAATGAGAAAAACAAGGAGGAGTCACCCCCCAGTCAGGACAGCCCCTAAGGTGTACTGAGCTGAGGTGACTCTTACTTTTAGAAATCCTCCATCTTGTAGAAGGAGGATTCCCCCAATAGGAATAGGGATGTGCCCCCCTCCCCTCAGGGAGGAGGCACAAAGAGGGTGTAGCCACCCTCAAGGACAGTAGCCATTGGCTACTGCCCTCTCAGACCTAAACACACCCTTAAATTTCGTATTTAAGGGCTCCCCAGAACCTAGGAAACTAGATTCCTGCAACCTAAGACGAAGAAGGATTGCTGAGCTGAAAACCTGCTGAGAAGACGGATACACCAACTGCTTTGGCCCCAGCTCTACCGGCCTGTCTCCCCACTTCTAAAGACACAGCGACGCGTTCCACAGGGTCCAGCGACCTCTGAAGCCTCAGAGGACTACCCTGCATCTAGAAGGACCAAGAACTTCGGAGGGCAGCGGCTCTGTTCCACAAAGACTGCAACTTTGCAACAAAGAAGCAACTTTGAAACAACACACGTTTCCCGCCGGAAGCGTGAGACTTTGCACTCTGCACCCGACGCCCCCGGCTCAACTTGTGGAGAACAAACACCACAGGGAGGACTCCCCGGCGACTACGAGACCGTGAGTAGCCAGTGTTGACCCCCCCTGAGCCCCCACAGCGACGCCTGCAGAGGGAATCCCGAGGCTCCCTCTGACCGCGACTGCCTGCTTCAAAGACCCGACGCCTGGTAAAGACACTGCACCTGCAGCCCCCAGGACCTGAAGGATCCGACCTCCAGTGCAGGAGCAACCCCCAGGTGGACCTCTCCCTTGCCCAGGTGGTGGCTACCCCGAGGAGCTCTCCCATTGCCTGCCTGCATCGCTGAAGAGACCCCTTGGCCTCCCATTGAAACCTATTGCGAACCTGACGCCTGTTTGCACACTGCACCCGGCTGCCCCGTGCTGCTGAGGGTGTACTTTCTGTGCTGACTTGTGTCCCCCCCCGGTGCCCTACAAAACCCCCCTGGTCTGCCCTCCGAAGACGCGGGTACTTATCTGCTGGCAGACTGGAACCAGGGCACCCCCTTCTCCATGTGTTTTGGGCACCATTTTGACCTCTGTACCTGACCGGCCCTGAGCTGCTGGTGTGGTAACTTTGGGGTTGCTCTGAACCCCCAACGGTGGGCTACCTTAGACCCAAACTTGAACCCTGTAGGTGGTTTACTTACCTGCAAAAACTAACAAACACTTACCTCCCCCAGGAACTGTTGAAAATTGCACTGTGTCTAGTTTTAAAATAGCTATATGTCATTTGTGTGAAAACTGTATATGCTATTTTCTAATTCAAAGTTCCTAAAGTTCCTAAGTGAAATACCTTTCATTTGAAGTATTACTTGTAAATCTTGAACCTGTGGTTCTTAAAAATAAACTAAGAAAATATATTTTTCTATACAAAAACCTATTGGCCTGGAATTGTCTCTGAGTGTGTGTTCCTCATTTATTGCCTGTGTGTGTACAACAAATGCTTAACACTACTCCTCTGATAAGCCTACTGCTCGACCACACTACCACAAAATAGAGCATTAGAATTATCTTTTTTTGCCACTATCTTACCTCTAAGAGGAACCCTTGGACTCTGTGCATGCTATTTCTTAATTTGAAATAGTACATACAGAGCCAACTTCCTACATAAATAGCATGAGATATCTGTTGTTATACATTTGTAAGATGTTCTGCCAGTTGTACAAAACCATTTTGCGACCACATTCCCTCTAGTTCACAAAATCACTGGATATACAACCAGAAATGACTATTAAACTTATTGTGTGAGCCCTTACTGAATGAAAATAAGTAGAGGAATTCCCTCCTGATTGTAATTCGGTTTAGGATGCTTGAATGATGATAATCTAAGAATACTGCAAGCAAAACAATTAAATATGTACCTAGTCAGGTATAAAAAGCTCAAAGGCTTTAATCACATGGAGGATCTGATGATGGTAAAACAGGCCTTCCATGCCATAAAGTGCTTACTCACACTTGGAATACACTTATTGAAGTATATGTCTATGCTAGAAGATGTTTGAAATGTTTATTGATGTGGTCTTATGGTATAAGGTCTAATACCATACACTTCAGTTTTTTTAGGATTTAGAGCTTAAATGTTTATAATGTTCAAGCATGTGCACTGTGAGGGTTTCAGATGTATCATAAGGCAGGTTGTGCTTCTGTTTGCACAGTGTCAATGATGCTACCTGGCCACCTCTTGCTGCTGTGCTTGATGTATTATTCCAGGACAGAGCAAAGGGATCAATTGAAAAGATTTGAAACCCTGCTGCATCAATTTTAATAAGGTGGGACTCTTTCAGCAAATTCTTGTGACCTGATGTGGCTGCAGACATGAAGTCCTGAAAAGGACAGCAGACCTCCAAATCTCCATTTGTGTTTGTAAAGTGCCATTATTATTAATCCTCCCCGTAATAGGGAATGGAAAAAATAGTACTTTCCAAAATGAACATCGGGGAATTCTATCTATTTTTGCGGTGCACACTGCTGTCATTTGCAGAGTGGAAGCTGCCACTCTCATACAACATTAGTAAGCTTTCAACACTTTGTCACCACCAGGAGTGATCACAAACCAGTGATAAATATCTTTGCGAATTGCATGAGAGGAAGTGAGGTAACATCACTTTGCCACATCTTTTTTCTTGCAATTTGTAAGACATGGCAAAATTGAAATTGTGAGTTTCATATATATTTTTGACTCACAGTGCCATTTTAATCCATTGAGATTTGTCTTTTCACCCTCGTAACACCCAACACCTTGATTGGTGAAGGCTTTGAGAAGGTGAAAAAGCTTTGTTATATTGGGCTTGTGACCTTTTCGCGATCCCTACTTGTAAGGCTCCAGAGCCTCCAACTATTGACCCATCTCCCACCTCTCCTCTGAATCTCACAAAAGACTCCACTTTAAAGGACTGACCCACTAGTTCCCTATCAGCAACCGAGATACCACAACCACAGTACAGATTCAGCATATGCTATTCCTTAGACACCTCTCTCCTACATATCTCCATGGTCATTATCTCTCATCATTGTCTTCTCTTCAGGCTTTGACATAGGATGCCAAAACTCCTGTCAACTAAGTCGAATTCTGTCTTACTAGAACATTACACTAGTGATTCACAACATATCTCACTGATGGATCCTGTTCTAAATCCTGCCCTTCGTCTATTGCTACTGGACAACCATTGGAAGACCCTCCAATGCTCTGCCCTTGGCTTACTCACTTGGAAATACCAGACTGTTCATTCGGTTGTCACTCACTTTCCCCTTTTGTTCTGAAACTTAAACATTTCCAACCTCTAGCTGCCCTCTTGTCATTTGCTACTGGACGACCATGCACTGTTTAAAGCGAGCCCTGGTAAGATTTAGATCATCTACTTATTCTTGTTCACTGAACCCAAAAGTATCTATTTCCCCTCTAGTCTGTCCACATGAGTCCATCCTCCTTTTACCCTCAGCTGCAAAAAAAGGAGATCATTTCTACAGCAACATCTGACTATCCTCTTTCATTGACACGATAGAGGCCATCCTAGCTACAACTTATTGAACCTCTGCAAAATCTGCCGTACCTCAACTCCTACTACACACGCATGCCTGATATCATCCTACTACTCTCCTGCCGACAACCTATAGACCAGCTCCCTCTGCTACGTCTCTCAGTTATTCTGTTTTCTACTCTCACCCTGTTTAAACTCTTTAGTTCCAATCCCACTTCTCCTCACAAGTCTCAGGCTAGCTCATAGCACCCAGAGGCCTATACTCAAGCTCTTGAGTCTCTCAAACATAAATGCTTATGTATGTATGTGGTGTCCGTTTAGCACAAACCTAGATGAAAGGCAAGTGGATCACTGAACAGGCTCAAAGGCAAAAACACATTCAACAATTGGTAGGAGAGGTAGCTGAGTTCTGAGAGCAGAAGTGAACAGTTAATACACAATGATGTAGTGTAGAACTTTGGAGTGAAGTTCCACTCCTCCTGCCTCATCTTCCAGAGGCCATCTTTATTTAGGGTTGCCAGTGCACACCATCATCTACTAACCCCCCTAAATCCTACACCACCTCCTCTACATTCACATAAATATCTCGCTTGGCAGTGCCTTTCCCCCCACCACCAATTAGAAGGACTCCCCATCTGAGAGCTACTACTTCCGTAAGCATAATCGAAATTTCCCTTTAACATCAGAAGCAGTGTGAATATGTGTGCGCATGTCTGTGTGTGTATGTCTCTAGGTGTGTGTGTTTGTGTGTGTGTGTTTGTGTGTGTGTAAACATGAGCATGTATAGCCCATGCTGTGAGGACCGGTTCAGTCCTCATAGCATGGGTAAACACTGTCAGTTCCAGACAAACACTATCCTTGTGAGAACTGGTGCATTTTGAGAACCGGTCCCCCTCAGTGTGTTTAGGTAGTTTCAAACGAGAGCATCAAAAAACTAAAAGTGCAGTTATATTTGCCTTGGTCCGCTTTATAACCTTCCCTTCTATCAAAGCATGCGTGGACTTAGAATAGTAAATACGCACTTCATTATGGTCAATGGCCGGTCCTCATACTTATAGGTATGTCTTGTTGTGTGTGTGTGTGTGTGTGTGTGTGTGTGTGTGTCATTGGTGGGATTATGTGTGTTTGTTTACCCTCTGCACAACCTCTGAAATGTCACATAACATTAAAAGTGTTAATGTGAACACAACACTTAAATATCTAGTGTAAATGCAATATATGCTTGAACTGTAAATGAAAGTAGATTGGCCAAGCCCAAACACAATACTTGCATTTTTTCAGACTGGTGCATTAAAATCCACTCAATTTTGCATCTACATTTTTACACTATTTCTTAAACAAATGTATGTTCACATTTTGCATGATTAATATTTTAGAATACGATCCATTTCAGAGTGACCTATTCCTATGTCAGCTTATACTATGAATGCATAAACAAACTTATTTGTCAATATCACCTTTATCCTTCTGCAGTCAAGAACTCTCCATCAGTGACACAAGAGCTCAAGACAATTCTACCTTTTTGAGCCCTTCAGAATTCAAATAAGATGATTTATATTAGAATGTATAGCTGCTTAAAACACAATCAGTTTAGGTGAAACATCTCCAGATATTCGGAAGATTAAACTAATAGAGATAGAAAATTGCAATTGTCTTGACAGCTAGTGTCACTATCACTTTAGAAGAATTTTTTTTGAATGTTCACAGCTAACTCTGGGAGTAAATGAATATCTCCATAAGTGTTTTTGTGCTTGTCTTTTTATTGAGATGGGTGCAGTTTCATCGAGTTCTTGTGAAAAGAGGCAGGGTTAGCCTTGTGTTTCTTCCTCTGCACTTTTAGGTGTTAGATATAAATAGGATTCATGTGGTGTAGTGAACCCCATAAAGAATGTTCAGTTTTCTTGTTGCCAATATTTAGACATCATGTAGTGTGTCTGTATGCATGTGTGTGTGTGTGGACACAGCTGTTTGTGAGTGGTGCATGTGTGTGGTGAGTATTTGGTGTGTGTGTAGGGGCATGGGGTTGTGTCTGTGATGCATTGTTGTGTGTTTCAGTGTGGTGTTTAGGCAGAATATTGGAACCAAAAATATTGTGGGACAAAATATTGTGTCAAGAATATCAAGGACACAAATATCATGAAGCTAAGTTTCTACAGGAAAGTAAAGGTTTACTGTATATAACTCCACATATATGTTCCGTGATATGATAAATAAACATACACACATATACATATATATATATATATATCTTCAAGGGACGTAGTAAATCAATACTTACTTATTTGCACTTACTCTCTTGATATTTTGGTTCTCGATATTTTTGACCTGATATTCTGTCCACACAATATTTTTTGTTCCAATATTGTCAGTGATCCGTCAGTGTGTGTGTCAGTGCGTGTGTGTGCGCTTGTGGGTGTGTGTTTGTTTTGGTGTACTCACTGCGTTATAATCTAATATGTCTGCACTCTACAATCATACTCCTGTTTATAGTACATTTCTTTCATTTCATGATGGTACAGAAGGTTGTGAGCTGTGGAACAGAGCTGACAACCAATATCTGCCTCATACCACTATCTGCAGCAGATCCAGCCGGATTTCGCCATTTAAATGATCAACTGCAAAATTGCCTCTCGCTCATCAGATACAGGAGCCCTGAGGAAGGGAGTGTTACAGAAAGCAATAGATTGAAACGGGCTTCTTTGTAATGCAAATGTATCTCTGGGCCTTTCATCTTCAGACAAGTACAGCTGCCTCAGATGCCTTTTCTTTCACTTGCATTCTCGGCATTAAACAGGGAAATGAAAATATACCTGGCTTTAATGAACTGGTTTTGTTTGTATTTTCATCCTCCAGAGCTCCTACAAAATGATACACCTTGCTTTCTTTAAAATTCCTTTTAGTTGTACAAATCAGTGTTATAGGGGCCTAGTCAAAGACTGGGCTCTCCGGTGCACTTAATTCTAAAGGCTTGCTATAAGGAGATGAACACAACATCACCAGTCCCAATTTTTATATCAGTTTCTATCTTGACTAACAGTACCAATCAACTAATTATGAGGCTAACTTAATGAAAAACATGCAGGCGTTTATTACTCAGATAAACACATGACCTAATGTTTAAATGGTAAAATTCTGTCAAACGTACACATTCTGGCAAGATTACCTATGCCAACATACACGTCTCTGATTCAAATAATTCAATTTGCATTTCCTTGTCGAACGTTGTACTTCATTAGCATCCATAGCAGTGAGTTTGACAAACAATCAGAATGGTTCCGGTGGAGGCTTTAACTCTTGTTAGTGGAATGCTCAGGCAGCCTTCCGTACCTTTGGCTTAGCCCCCACCTCTCAAGGGCCCAATTTCACTGTGAGTAAAGGGAGAAATCCGCACACGGCCCTATTTCGAGTTTGGTGGATGGGAAAGACCGTCCGCCAAACTCCCGACCGGGTGGCCGTGCGTAGCCTCGCCGGTGTCATTAAGAGTTTCCCCGATAAGTCAGTGGGCGGAAACATTTCCGCCCACTGGCCTAGAAGGCAACAGGCTACGGTATGGTCTCCAACTAGAAATCGAGCCAATGGCAATGCTGTAGCCTGCAGGGTTCTCCAGTACCCTCGCAATGTTCACTGTCTGCTGATAGTGAATATTTCAAGAGTGCTGGCCAGGGTGGCTCCTGCACTGCCCATGCCAAGTGAATGGGCAGTGCAGGGGCCCCCACAGGGTGCCCCCTGCACCCAATCTGCACCAGCCTTTTCATGGCGATGCTACCACCATGAAAAGGCTGGTGGAGACGAAGTTGTAATCCTCGGGGCAGTGCTGCTTGCAGCGCTGCTCTGGTGGATTAGGACCACAGCCAACCTCCACACTTTGGCGGACCTGGCAGTTCCCTGGTGGCCTGACCACCAGGGCTGTAATGTGGCGGTCTAATGACTGCCAGACTCGTATTAATGCCCACTGTGTCAGCTCCATCCAACAGCTTCTCTGTTCTTTGCCACAACGTGCAGACACCCCATTTGCACTGTAATTCAGTGCCCCTCTTCTAGGAGCAATTGAAGCCCCACTTGTTTAGCTTGAGAAATTAATGGGTCTAAATGTTTGGAACAATTTGTAACTTACTAGCTGGGTGGAGGTGGAGAGAGGACATTACCTTGTCTAGAAGAATTAAATTGTAGCCTGAACTAATCAGGGCCCTCATTAAGGTTTTCAGAATCCCCCTGTCAATTAACTCCATAGGAATATGTAAAACATAAAAGTATTTGTCCTACTTTTTAGACTCAATGCACTCTATCCTATGTGCCGTTTAGGGCTGTAAGTGTATTAGAAAGGGAGTTTTAGGTTTGGTAACTGGGTTATTTTGCCAATTCGAAATGGCAGGTGTAAGAAATTGGGTTATTGTTTGAGGGGGTGAAACCCTTCTCATGCGGAAACCACAATTCTTCTCAGAGTGAAGTCACGAGCACACCCTAAATTAACCTGTGCTAAGCATTGAGATAACTTGGCACACAGCAGTTAGGCTTAATTCAGAGGCAATGTGTGAAGTATCTGCGCAACACTTCTAACATCAACCACAGTGACACACACCACATAAGGAGCCAAAGGAGCCTACAACAGAGTTATTAAAATTATAGTAGTTTGGTGTATTTTATCACGGTTACCCAGGATGAAACATGAATTTTGACATGCTGTGAAATAAAGCCTGAACAGCCATATTTATGTATTTGAAGACTGGAATCATGTTGCCTCTGAATGAACTTTAAAACTATTGAAGAAATTGGCATAAAATTTGGATAACTATGGATTACTTGGTTCTAATTCAATTTATGTTGTTAGGCAGTGCTTCTTGGGACTGTATGCACACCAGCCAGTTTATGGAATACTAACTGTTTTGTGAGGCAGTGCATGAACCAAATTTTGCACGCCAAATTACTGCCTTTGAGTATCACAAAAAAGCTTTTGAGGAATATAGAGTGTTTTCAACCATAAATTATTCAAAAGTTTTATATTACTAGGTCAAACTTGCAGTTTAAAACTGCACACACAGGCTCAGCAATGACACGCCTAAGACATGTTTAAAGGGCTACTTAGGTAGGGGGGATACAATCAGTGCTGCAGCCCCACCTAATGGCATTTAATTTGCAAGTCCTGGGCACATGTAGTGTCACTTTGCCAGGAATGTTTAAGTACATTAAATATGCCATTTGTGTATAAGCCAATGTTAACATGTTTAGGAGAGAGAGGGCACAAGCACTTTAGAACCTGTTAGCAGTGGTAAATTGCACAGAGTCCTAAGGTAAACAAAAACAAATTCAGCAAAAAAATAGGACGAACGCAAAACGTTTGTGGCTGACCCTGCAGAGAGGGTCAGGTTCAACAGCAGTTTAAACTGCACAACAAGCTACAAATGGGAGCCCTGAGGCAAATTCAAGAGGCTGCTTTGGTAAGTGCATAGTCAGTAATGAAGGCCCATTAGTAAACTGTTTTTTACCAGCCTGGGGTGTATGGTATGCACTTGACTAGGGACTTATAAGTAAACTGAATAGATCAGATGTAAGCTAAAGTCCTCAAGTATTATAGAGCACAAGCATTTTAGTACAGGTTAGCAGTGGCATTGTGCACATAGTAGAGTCTCAAGGGCAACAAAGACCAATTTCAACAAGAATAGGAGGGAAGTAGGCAAAATGTTTGGAGAAGACCAGCCTAAGGCTGAGATTTCTAACACTCTGTAAATCAAAAATTGGGTGCAAAATGTATTTGATTCCGATTTTGATTTTAAGTTGTGTGTTATTGCCTCACTCTAGCGTTTTCCAGACACAAATTCCCACAGGTATTACTTAACTGTTTTTGCCTAGGAAAAAAGTTTCATATTACAATTAAAGTGTGCTTTACAGAAACTTGCAAGGGGACCTTAACATCACTGGGACGTTTATCATCAGGAATTGGAAAGAATGTATCATCTTGTAAATGCTACTACTTTGGAATTAAATCTGAAGTGTCAACCACCACTCCATGTTTCCTAGCTGTGCATGTGCACCAACTCTTACTTTTAAGTATTTAGGGTCTTATTCATAAAAATAGCAGCTCTGCTCCCACAGATGTACTTCTGTGGGCTGGTGTAGATTTATTACTTTTTAAAATTCACTGATTCTTATTGGAATCAGCATAGAAAGTTGCACCTGATGTATGTTTTGATATGGATTCCATTGGGAATCACATGAAACCTTGTTTACATTTCCAAGGTGGGAATGGTTTAGATCATGGTTTGTAAAAGCCAATACATTTGCAAGTTTGTGAGTGTCATCAAAGGTTCAAGGAAAGCCCTGCCCTGAAACCCGGGACTGCTGCACGTGTGGAGGAAATCTTCACCCCTGTAAATAGACTTATGCCTGCCAGGAATGTCTTTGTGAATTCCTAGTGGGAATAGGCAATGTAGATCTGGTCGGATAATGGACCGTGTAAACAAATTCACTTCGTAAATATGGCCCTTAGTGTATATGCTGCATGATTTAATGAACAAAGGTACGCAAAATCCCGCTGTGCATTCGTGGCCGGACTTCTCGAATTGGCCCGCAAAGTTTTTACATGAGAGATCTTTTTTTCTTTAGTTTAGCAGTTTAAATTATTATGTATATTTCATAACCCATATTTCAGTCTATGCTATCTGCACTATAAAATATGCATCACATATAAATATTGCAGTCTGGCAGAGACATGGTGTTGCATTATGAGTACAACATCTTCAAGGTTACTCAAATGATGGTTTGAGTTTCACAGATCTTCACAGAAGATAGAAAGCTAACAATTTTAAATACTTCTTTCTGTTTCCGAATGTTCTTCATCGTGAAGAGATGGTGCTTTAGCATTTAGTAACTCAAACTGTCATTGATTTGTTTAGCTCACGAATCACCCACAAGGTTATCCAGGGGCTTGGGCAAGTGTGTAGGTGTCTGGACCCCAAGGTGCTTATACTCAGAGCTCAATCAATCAATCATAGTATTTGTAAAGTGTGGCTTATGACACAGGGTGATCCAGGTGCTCAAGGTTGTTGTTGTGTGTCTAAGCTACTCCTCAGAGAGCCAAGTTTTGAGTTTTTTTCTGAAGTCGAGGAGGGTATGCGAGGTGCGGAGGTGAGGGGGGGTTTGTTCCAGTTTTTGGCGGCTAGGTAGGAGAAGGAGCACCCTCGGCAGCAGCTGCGCTAGATTCTCTGGACGTGGGCGAGGGTTGTTGAGCAGAGCTCCCTGGTTGGCTGGTGGAAGGAGAATCTGAGTAGATTAGCTTGGGCCCGATCATGTGGAGGGCTTTGTAGGCGATGGTGAGAACTTTGAATTCACACCTCTTGTGCACCTGCAGTCAATGTAGACTTCCCAGGTGGGGGTGATATGGTTTCTTCATGGAAGGTCTAGAACGAGTCTCGCTGCTGCATTCTGGACGGTCTGCAGGCTGTGGAGAAGCTGTACAGGGAGTCAGACATAGAGCAGGTTTCCGTAGTCTAGTGTGCCGGTGATGATGGCTTGGGTGACCATTTTTCGGGTTTAGGTGGAATTCATTTGAGAATCTTTCATAGCATGCAGAGGATGTAGAAGCAGGAGGAGGCCACTGTGTTTATCTGCTATTTGAAGGTGAGTTTGCTGTCGATGATGATGCAGAGTTTGCGGGCGTGGGAACTTGGTGACAGGAGGATACGTGGGGCAGTAATTTTTTAGTTTGCTGGGGTCAGTGCCAGGTTTCTTCAGGGGCGGCTTGACCTCTGCTTGTTTCCATGCTTTGGGGATGTGGCAGTCTTGACGGAGCTGTTGAGAATTGGAGAGAGGATGCTGCTGATTTCCTTCTGGCGCAGGTAGAAGATGTAATCTGGGCATGGCTTTCGGTTCAGGTCATGATGGTGGCTGTTTCCAGGATGGTTGGTGGCCTTCAGACCATGATGAGGTGGCTGGGGGAGTCCTCAGATGGGGTCAGAAGGTGTTCAATGCAGGTGGGTTGTAGTTGGAAGTTATTGTAGATGGCTGTGATTTTGTCATGCAGTAGTCGACTAGTGAATCACAGGGGGCTGGGGTGTGTTGGATTGTGTTTTCTGCTGGGCTGCAGAACTCCTTGACGATCTTAAAGAGCTTCTTCGGGCGGTTGGTGCTCTCCTCTATGTGGCTGAGTAGGGCAATCTTTTTAGCTTCTTTGTGGGGGATTTGTTCAGCACGACCTTGAAGATGGTCAAGTCTGCAGGGTCCTTGCTACCTCATCACCATCTTTCTAGCCTTTTGCATTCTCTCCTGAGTGTGTGTAGTTTGGGGATGAACCACCTTGCGGGCTTGCTGGATCTTCTGGGGGCGAAACTCCTTGTGGGGGCTACTTTGTTGACACTATTGATGATCCATTTCGAGAGATTGCCGGTATCTTGTTCGAGGTTGCCACAGAAGATGGGTTTGCTGGGTTGGAGGGCGGTGGTCCATCTGTGTTTTTTCTCCATTTGCGGAAAGGGAGGGATGGGGGTGTGTTGGACAGCTCCGGTTTGCTGGTTATGGTGAAGTGTACTAGGTGGTGGTCAGTCCATGTGAGCTCTGTTGTGGGCTGAACTTGATTTTTTTGCTGGTTGTAAAGATGGGTTCCAGGGTGCGGCCTGCAGTGTGTTTACAGAGGGATCGTGCATAGAGCAGCAGGTATTGGAGTTGTTTCTTGGGTTTGGAAGGCGGTGGTGTGGATGCAGTGAAGGTCTCGGAGTAGCAGGTGAAGTGGCATTGGAGGCATGTGAAGGGTCTGACTGTGATCCTGGGAAAGGAGATGCAGCAGTTGTCCCAGTTCCTGGGGGCCTGGGTTTCTGGTGATGGGTATGGTCCAGGCATGGGCGGGAGCAGACAGTCTTGCCTTTGGCTGTGACCGCCATTAAGTAGGTCCTCGAGTGGGAGGGGCGAAGTGGGAGGTGGACAGGGAAAGCGTGCAAAGAGAAATGGCGGGAACAGCAGCGGGGTGGGGGGGCAGGGGCACATGGCACAGGCCAGAGAGGCCAAAAAAGAAAAGGCAGCAACAGGCACAAAGCAACACCAGGCAGGCAGGCAGCAAAACACCCTGCAGCACCCTGCACCCACTCAGAAGAGCAGGGCAGAGGCTGGCAGGGCCTATGGGCAGTGGGGGAACTGACACAGGACCTGCTCAGTCTGGTCACGCTTGACCGCCATTAAGTAGGTCCGGGGGTGGGAGGGGCGCAGTGGGAGGTGGGCGGGGAAAGCTCAGGAAGAGAAATGGCAGGAAAGGCAGTAGGGGGCAGGGGCAAGGTGCACAGGTGAGAGAGGCTGTAGAAAAATGCCACTGTTGGCATGGTTACCCCCCACTTTTTTCCTAGTGTTGATGCCAACTTTGGTTGAAAGAATGCTGGGACCCTGCTAACCAGGCCCCAGCACCAGTATTCTTTCCCTAAAACTGTAATTTGTTTCTACAGTTGGCACAGCCCTGGCACATAGTTAAGTCCCTTGTAAAAGGTACCCCTGGCACGAAGGGCCATGTGGCCAGGGAAGGTCTCTAAGGGCTGCAGCATGTATTATGCCACCCTGGGGACCCCTCACTCAGCACATGCACACTGCCTGGCAGCCTGTGTGTGCTGATGGGGAGACAAAGTCGAGATGGCACTCCCCTCAGGGTGCCCTGTCCCTAAACCACTGCCTGTGGCATAAGTACTTCACCCCTCTAGCAGGCCTTACAACCCTGAGGCAGGGTGCACTATACCACCGGTGACGGCATAGCTTCATGAGCAATATGCCCATACAATGTCCAAATAGATTCTTAGACATTGGAAGTGCAGGGTAGCCATACTGAATATGTGATCTAGGAGTTTGTCATTACGAACTCCACAGCATTATAATGGCTACACTGAATACTGGGAGGTTTGGTATCAAACTTCTCAGCACAATAAACCCACACTGATGCTAGTGTGGGATTTATTGTCAAATTCACACAGAGAGCATCTTAGTGATGCCCCCTGTATGTTAACCCAACTGCTAGTGTAAGGCTGACCGGTCTATGTCAGCCTGCCACTTCCAGACGAGTTTCTGACCACATGGGGTGAGTGCCCTGGGTGGAGGTGCTTCAGACCTCCCCCTGCAAGAACTGTAACACTTGGTGATGAGCTTCAAAGGCTCAGGCCTGGTGTTACAGTGCCCCAGGGCACTCCAGCCAGCGGAGATGCCCACCCCCCCGAACGAGCCCCCACTTTTGGCGGCAAGTCCAAAGGGATAATGAGAACAACAAGGAGGAGACACCTCCTCAGCCAGGACCACCCCTAAGGTGTCCAGAGCTGAAGTGACCCCCTCCTTGAGAAATCCTCTGTCTTGCTTTGGAGGATTAGAACCAATGGGAATAGGGATATGCCCTCCTCCCCAGAGGGAGTGGGCACAAGGAGGGTGTAGCCACCTCCAGGGAGAGTAGCCATTGGCTACTGCCCCCTGACTCTAACACACCACTAAATTTAGTATTTAGGGGTGACCCTGAACCCAGCTCTTCAGATTCCTGACTACCTCAAGAAAGAAGAAGGACTGCTGAAAACTGAGCAGAGAAGGGAAGGAGACAACAACTGACTCGGCCCCAGACCTACTGGCCCGTCTCCTGATTCAAAAAGATGCAGAAGAAGAAGCAACGAGTTCTGCAGGACCAGTGACCCCTGAAAAGCCTCCATGGGACTGCCTGCATTACCGAGGACCCTGAAACTCCTGTGGACAGCGGACCTGTCCAACAAGAAGAAAAAGCAACCATCTTTAAAGGGACTCCCACCTCACTCCAGAAGCGTGAGTCCAAATCTACTCTGCACCTGATGCCCCTGGCCTGTGTCCAGAGGAACCAACCAGCCAGAGAAGACCCCGAGGCGATTCCAGCCAAAAGTCCAACCTGGGTTGACCTCTCCACCCCTCCACGACGACACCTGCAGAGGGAATTCCGCGGATCCCTCTGAAAGCGACTGCCCGGGAGGAAGATATCCAACGCCTGGAGAAGCACTGCACCCGGAGCCCCCAGACTCGATTGAAACCAACCACTGGTGCAGCATTGGCCAGCAGGCTGCCCTCCTCCCTGTCCAGTTGGACTGAGAAGCCATCCTTGTCTGAGAAGCCCCCCGTGCCCTGCCTGCAGCTCCAAGTGACCCCCGGGTCCACCCATTAAGTTCCATTGGGAACCCGACGCCCAGTTTGCACCCTGCACCCGGTCGTCCCAGTGCCGCTTAGGGTGCGTGTTTGGAGCCCACTTGGGGCCCCTCCAGTGCTCCTCTAAACCCCCCTGGTCTGCCCGCTGACAACACGGGTACTTACCTGCAAGCAGCCCGGAACCAAAGTACCCCCTGTCTCCATAAAGGCCCACGTTATGTTGGTCCCTGTTTGACCTCTGCACCTAACTGGCCCTGTGGAACTGGTGCTGGGTGTTGGGGGTTATCTTGAACCCCCAACGGTGGGCTATCTATGCCCCGGAGACTGAACCCATAAGTTTGTTACTTACCTCAAAAACTGTACTTTACTTACCTCCCCCAGGAACTGTTGAAAATTGCAGTGTCCACTTTTAAAATAGCTTTTTGCCATTTTAAAGAAACCTGTGTACATTGTTGATTCCATTCAAAGTTCTAAGTATTACTATGCAAAGTACCTTTCATTTAATGCACTTACCTGTTAAATGAATCCTGTGATTCTAGAAATAAATTAAGAAAGAATATTTTTCTGTATAAAAACACATTGGTCTGGAGTTAAGTCATTGAGTGTGTGTTTTCACTTATTGCTTGTATGTGTACAAGTAATGCTTAACACTACACTCTGATAAGCCTAACTGCTCGACAACATTACCACAAATAGAGCATTAGTATAATCTATTATTGCCTCTGTCAAGCTTCTTGGGGAACCCCTGGACTATGTGCACACTATGGTGGTCATTATGAACATGGCGGGAAACACCGCAGACTGCCGTGGTGACGGCGAACAGAAGACTGCCATGGCGGTGAACAGCACACCGCCATATAATGATGCCAAAAACAGAAACCTCCAAAATTCCTGCAACCTCCAGCCACCGCCAGGGCCCATGATGGCAGAAAGCCTGTACACCCCACCCCGCCACCGCCATGCAGACAAATCCTCCGCCCATCAAATAATGATGCACAAATCACTGTGGTGGATAGTGGATGTCAAACGACCATTGGCGGTACAGACCACCACGTCCAGGAAAGGGACCCAACAGCAAGAAATGCACACATTGGCAAGTTTAAAACCCACAGACCTGACATACATCCACAACAGTATAAAATACCCACATACACACCCCAACAATCCTTTTCAATCCCAATTGCATGAATCAGACTGACAACACTACACGCATACACTGTACACAACATAACAAAAAGTCACACACACATATACACAAAGCACCCTCACCAATACACCCATAACACACACCATGGCACCCCCTAAGCACCCACGCTTCACAGATAAGGAGTTAAGGACCATGGTGGATGAAATACTCAAGGTCGAGATGCAGCACACACCCATCTCCAGGGAGATGGAGTTATGGCAGACGATTGTAAACAAGGTCAATACAATGGGAAACCATCCACGCACAAGAGACCACATCCGCAAGAGATGGAACAACCTGCGAGGGAAGGTGAGGTCTATGGCATCCAGTCAGAACATTGCGGTACAGAAGACTGATGGAGGATCCTCACCTACACCCCCGAATACACAGACTGGGAGGAGAAGGTACTGGATATCCTGCACCTGGAGGGCCTCACTGAACTTACTGGAGGACTGGGCTCGGGTAAGTCATCTAAAATTACTTCATATCCACCACACCTGTAATGCATGTACCACCCCACCCCTCCAACTACCACCAGGACCACATCCCACCCAGGCCCACAACATTCACATCCAGTCACCCTGCATGCCCATAAACCCACTAACAGACCCTCATCCCTCCCCCGTGCACAGTCACACAGTCACCTACCCTTGCAAGGATTCACAAAGGCACTACTGCACCCACAATGCACCTCCACATTACATGCAAAATTAAAGGATAATCCCACAAAAGGTCCCTGTACGGCCCGACAGGGGAATAAACAGCATAAAATAGGGCAGGGCTGTGCATCCTTATCTGATTTTTAACATGTAACATACATGTACACTCCCCCCACAGGCACCACCACCCATGCCACCCGGACGGAAAGGCCAAGGAGTGCCAGCACCCCACACGAAGACTGAGGCCCCACTCAGTAGACTGGAGAGGGATGTATGGACAGTGAGGAATACCCTGGCCCGTCACACAGTCCTGGACTGTCACCCTCCAGTAGCCCCACCCAGGTGTGTTCCTGCAGTACAGCCCCCCATAGGCATGGAAATGGTGTGGGGCAGGGGTCAGCGGTCCAAATAGGCCCATAGGGGTTGATCTTCCTGTACAGTAGGATTCTTTGTGGGCCCATGGACTAGTGGGTGCATTGGCTGGCCATGGTGCCCCATGTGTAGAGTCCACACAGTTCATCAGGTCTGTGTTTCATGTGGGAAATGAGAGGTATTCTGGGGTAGTGGCCACTAGTCAGGGGCATAGTCATGACTATTATTGTGGGTGCTGCGTGTAGGTGTGTAAGCTGATGTGGTTGTGTGTGCACCAAGTATGTACATTAATACAGGTATTTACAGATTTCTCTCATGTTTTGTCTCTCCACCCCTGTGCTCTTGTGTTCTTTGTGTACATCAGCATCATCTGGCGAGGGAGCAGGTGTACCGGCGAGCTTTCATTCCTTAACACAGTCTCAATAATGTAGTGCAGGTACTTGTCATAGCCAGACTAGATTATGGTAATGCCATCCTCACAGGAAGCAGAAAACTCACCTGGCACCCATGAAGGGCACTCTCAAAGCAGCAGCCACGCTCATCTCGGGAACAAGGCATTTCAATCACATCCCTCCCACAATCACCATGCTAAACTGGCTTCCAATAGAAGCTCGATGCCTACTTAAAACAGTGTGCATTACTCACAAAGCTATATACACCTGCATTCCAAAGTATCTGGCTCGAAAACATATCAAATTAAAAGGACAATTCTGCAAGTGCTGCTCTGAATCAACTATTACTGCAGCCAGCTAGATTCAAGAAGGAAAAATCGAAATTCTCTTGCATCCGATATACAAACAAATCGCTTCAAATCCTTCAAGAAGAGTCAAATTAGTACCAAAATATCTGCCACCGCCTGCACCACCCTGAAGACATAGGGACAAGGCCTAAGGTGTGACAATGCCTATGCCTCTCATGTTTCTCATCACACACTACAACAGACAGATGCATTCAACGGTCAATAGAGGATATGACTCTCCTTAACAGGCTTTTATATATTACAAATGAATTGTCACCCTCGAGTAGCTCCACCCAGGATACCACTGACACCCCTACCACCCAGCCACCAACATCAGCTCTGGCCAAACGACCCCACACCAGTGTCTCCAGGCCATAGACTGGCGGACCACATGTACAGAGACCGGAGTCTCCACCAACCAACAGGCAGGATGATGATGGCCCCAGTGCAAGTGGGACTGTCAGACCTGTGCAGGGGACACAGGCACAGGGGGCTAGGCCCAGTGGTAGGGCATCATTGGCCCAGGGGGGAGGCCAAAGGATGGATGCTGCAGCCCAGGAGGTGATATCTGAGGTCCTGGGAGCATACCACCATACCCAAGACAGGATGGGACAGATCCTGGCCACCCTGGAGCGGAATCAAAGGCTGCAGATAGCACAACACCAAGAGGCCATGGAGCAATGGAAGCAGCTCAATGCCACCATGGCCACCATTGCAGGGGTGCTGCAGCATCACTACCCTAGCCAGCCTGAGACCCCCATACATCTGGAAGCCCCTACCACTAGCCAGGACACAGACCTGCCATCCACATCTGCAGCAGCAACTGGACTGGTGGCACTGGCAGAGGACACACAGGAGACCAGCACCCCTAGCCCTGCAGCCCAGCACCAGTCACTCAAACGTGCCCTCAGACCCAGATATGGCACTGGAACACCTGATAAGACCAAGGCCCCCGCTAAGAAGTGACTCTGCCCTGAAATGTCTCCCATGTGTGCCACTGTGCTACCACCTTGACCCGCCAATACCAACATACCAACTTGCAAGTGACATATGGACCAATATCCCACTGCTACCAATCGCTGAGCCCATGTACCTGGTATGGACATGCACCATGAGCCCACTCCCTATCACTGTACAGCGCACCTATGAAATTGTGACACGTAATAAAACACGACTACACCAATTTGTATGTCCCCTGTCATTATGAGTAGTTAATTGTTATTGTGAATGCATTAGCCAGTCCATTCCATAATCATACCTTTATTGCGGGAATGGTACTTCAGGCACAACAGTGTCTGGAGTAAGTCAAAATGTACACCATGTTTGTTTCCATGGCACATGCCACCTCATTCTTCAGGTAACAGTGTCAATGACTACAGACACCACATCCCCAAGCAAATGAGTCAGACAAACATTATGCAGTGCAGAAAACAGTATCAGTGAACAGTACCTCATAGTCACTGGAAGTATAGGCGTATCAGCTGGTTCCTGGAGTTGCCCCTCTTCATCCTCACCATCACTCTCATCCCCTCTCAGAGGTTGCAGGTCTGGATGTACAGCACCCTCCTCCTCTAGAAGGGGGGCAGCTCTCCTCACAGCCAAGTTGTGCAGCATGCAGCAGGCCACCACTATTCTACACACCTTCTCAGGGCCATAGCACAGGGATCCCCCAGAGAGATGGAGGCAACAAAACCTAGCCTTCAGGAGACCTATAGTGCACTCAATCACCCTCCTAGTCTGTCCATGGGCCTCTTTATAATTCCCCTCTGCATCTGTCCTGGGATTCCTCACAGGTTTCAGGAACCATTGCAAGTTGGGGTAGCCAGAACCACCTGCAAAAGTGGGCGAAAAAGGACTTTAACAAACTTGCATACTTGCATACAACCTGGCTGTCAGCTATGTACTGATCCAGTGTCATACACACTCACCTATGAGCCAACCTCTGTCCCCTAGTAGTTGTACCATCATGTGTGGCACACTGCTGTTCCTCAGGACAAAGTAATCATGAACTGATCCTGGAAATCTGGCATTGACATGTGATATGTACTGGTCAGCAATACACACCAATTGTATGTTCATTAACTGGAAGTTCTTTCTGTTCCTGTACACCTGTCATTCACTCTTGGGGGGATGAGAGCTATGTGGGTTCCTATCACATGGGGTATGTTAGCAACGGCATAAAATCCAGACTTGATGGCAGGGAGTTCAGCCATTTGGGGGAAACTGGACAAATGTCTGCATGTGTTGTATAAATGCATCCAGGAATTTTGACAGGATGAGGCTAAACATTGGCTGTGAGAACCCTGCTCCCATGCCCACTGTCACCTGAAATGAGCCCGTAGCCACAAAATGGAGTACAGATAGCACTTGCACTTCAGTAGGGATGGCATGCTGATTCCGATTAGCCGGTCTCAGTACAGGATCCAGTAAAGCACATAGGTCCTGGATTGTTGAACGACTGAGTCTGTAGGTGACAATGATGTTACATTCCTCCATGGTATCCAAATCCAAAGAGGTCTGTACACAGATGGGGCCCTCCCTCGCCACATGGGTCTGTACCTACGGGGAGGAAAGAACACATTTGAGGGACACACATACACATACACATGCAAAACATGTGCAACTTGTGTCCAATACATAGGTTACATATACAAGCGATGTATGATGTATAATGTTAGGCACATGTATGCAGAGATACCTCTGGTCTAATGTCATGCCAGTGTGGATACATTACATGAGATGGGTGAATGTGAGGAACAGACACTCATGTAGGCAGGCGACTAAGGGCTGGGGTTTGTAGGCCCTGGATGGGGCACCTGACCAGGAAATATGTATGTGGTCCTAACAAAATGGTAGCCTCCTGCCATCCAGATATGAAGGAGTGGAAGTGACATAATTCCGCTGGCGGTAGTTGTCATGGCGAATGGCGTTGTTCACCGTTGTGCACCCATTTATTGGTTAACATGGTTGTCAATGGGGAAACTGGGCCAATCATGATCGCGGCCGGCGGTGACGGTGTACACCGCCGCAGAGCGTACGTCATGTCGTCACCCCAATTTCACTAGACTCCCGATTCCCGTGCATGCAAGTACTCCACTGAGTGTGCTCCTGTGTCCTGACTCTGGTTACTCCAATGGCACGAGTCACAGGGGAACGGGCCCCGGCCTTCACCACAGAGGAGCTCGAGAAGCTGGTGGACGGGGTCCTACCCCTGTATGTCAAGTTATATGGGTGACCAGAGGGGCAGGTCTGTTGGCGGTTGTCTTGCATGAATGTGTGTGATGGTGGCGGATGCCTGTAAGCATGTTTGCTCAATTTGTAACTGCACAGGCGTAGATTGTGTGGCATGTACTGTTAGTGAGTTGGTAAAATGATCCCGTGAAGTTTCTGGCCCATAGTGGACGACATATCAGCTGTATCAGATGGGCATATCCTGACATCTGTTTTTCTTCTCTGTGTGTCCCATACAGGTCAGCACCCATCAGAAGAGGGGACTCTAGCAAGCCATCGCCAAGGAGGTGCAAACCCTGGGGTCTACAACCGGTGGAGCATCCACTGCAGGAAGCGGTGGGAGGACCTGCGGCGCAGGGCAAGGAGACCTGCGAGGCCCAGCTGGGGAAGGCCTCCCAACAAGGAAGGGGTGCCCGTCGGACCCTGACCCCATAATGGCCCGCATTCTGGCGGTGGCATATCTGGATTTGGATGGGTGCTTGAAGGCAGCACAGCAGCCACAAGGGGGTGAGTCCCAACACTGTTTAATGCTACTTTGATGGATGTGTTTGGGTGCTGTGGTATGTCTAGTGCCAGGAACTCTGACAGGTGTGTTCCTGCAGTCCTGCCCCCCATAGGCATGGAAATGGTGTGGGGCAGGGGTCAGCAGTCCAAATAGGCCCATAGGGGTTGATCTTCCTGTACAGTAGGATTCTTTGTGGGCCCATGGACTAGTGGATGCATTGGCTGGCCATGATCCCCCATGTATGTAGTCCACACAGTTCATCAGGTCTGTGTTTCATGTAGGAAATGAGTTGTATTCTGGGGTAGTGGCCACTAGCTAGGGGCATAGACATGACTATTATTGTGGGTGCTGCGTGTAGGTGTGTAAGCTGATGTGGTTGTGTGTGCACCAAGTATGTACATTCATACAGATATTTACAGATTTCTCTCATGTTTTGTCTCTCCACCCTTCTGCTCTTGTGTTCTTTGTGTACATCAGCATCATCTGGCAAGGGAGCAGTGGTACCGGCGAGCTTTCATTCCTTAACACAGTCTCAATAATGTAGTGCAGGTACTTGTCATAGCCAGACTAGATTTTGGTAATGCCATCCTCACAGGAAGCAAAAAACTCACCTGGCACCCATGAAGGGCACTCTCAAAGCAGCAGCCACGTTCATCTCGGGAACAAGGCATTTCAATCACATCCCTCCCACAATCACCATGCTAAACTGGCTTCCAATAGAAGCTCGATGCCTACTTAAAACAGTGTGCTTTACTCACAAAGCTATACACACCTGCATTCCAAAGTATCTGGCTCGAAAACATATCAAATTAAAAGGACAATTCTGCCAGTGCTGCTCTGAATCCCCTATTGCTGCAGCCAGCTAGATTCAAGAAGGAAAAATTGAAATTCTCTTGCATCGGATATACAAACAAATCCCTTCAAATCCTCCTTCAAGAAGAGTCAAATTAGTACCAAAATATCTGCCACCGCCTGCACGACCCTGAAGACATAGGGACAAGGCCTAAGGCGTGACAATGCCTAAGCCTCTCATGTTTCTCATCACACACTACAACGGGCAGATGCATTCAACGGTCAACAGAGGTTATGACTCTCCTTAACAGACCTTTATATATTACAAATTAATTATCCTACTGGGCCAACCAATACCACTCGAGAACTTATATACAGTTTACAATTACTAAGCATGCTTACTGACCTATATTCCTTGTAAGTGAGTTGTTTTGATGCACAACACTCTGATACCCACAGGCCAAGTTCATGCTTTACAAAAGTTTCAATAAACAAATACAAAAATAAAATGAGTGGGGATGGTTAAAAGTTTGTATCATCTCATTTACGTTTGATGGTTTGTGTATAGTCAAAAATTTGCTTCCAAATGTCCAGTTATATTAATAAATGTTCCCAGTTGTTTCTGAAAGTTAAGTACTGTAGCGATGATTTAAAGTTGGGTGTTCGGAACTTAACTCGCTGCCACAGTGGAACCATATCAGTCACAGTAATTACACCATGACTGTCTGGTGAGGTGAAAGTGGAGTCACCAATGTGAGTATGCAAAATCGGCAGACAATGCTGTGCAATTCTGTGATATAGCACTATAGTTTGCATAGTGGTCTGTCCCAAAACGACCATTGAACATGGTGGAGAACTAGCAACTGATCTATCAACATCTTTCCTGGTACCTTCAATCTGGACTCTACTTTCCAAATGGAAGCTCTAATTCTGTAAGGCGACCTTACCCATCTTCTAAATGGGGCATGGGAATGCAAAATCGAGGAGTATAGGACAATGTCCATTTTTGGTGACTATCCCATTACACATCACTTCTTTTTTTGACTGCCATATGCCACTTTTTAGAAGGATCTGTAAATATTGTTACTTTCTAGGGTAGCTGTGACTAGTTCCATTTTACATTCTGCTGTCCTTATGATTTTGGATGATGAAAATATGCTACATCGCTTAGAATATTGTCTTTGCATGATGTCCTAGTTTGATGCTTTCTCAATTCATGTGGAGTGACAGGTGTCACCATCCATGAGCTCAGTATCAGCAGGCAGGGTGGACAAATGTTCAGCTCCACTGATGTCCAAAGCTTGTCCATCTTGTCAGTGAGCTATGTTACGTGGCCCAAGCACTCTAATTCTGCTTATTTTCTTCACTGTTTTGTACAGTCTCCTGTGATACATTTCTGGTCAATCAAATTCTCTCATCTCTCAATTTTCATAATTGTGGTGACACGCTGACAAAGCCAATAGTCCCGACTTTCTTTAATTGAACGCTATGATATTCTGCCTCTGCACATGTATAGGAGTACACTTATCTGTGTTCTGCAGATGTCATTAAAGATATTTTCAGCAACGTAATTGTGCATATTAATACATTAATGCATAGTATTTAGTAGTGTGTGTGTAATAAAGCATTTTTTTTCTTTTTATAACAAAAGCACTGACAGGAATTGTGATTTATTTAGTGTTATTATTATTGCAAACCTGCAAGCTGGGGGGTCTCTCGAGTAGACCTTGGGCTACTTCGCTTCACTACTCTGTGAAAGGCAAGTGCAAAAATGGGGTATGTGGTTCACAGAAAAGAGCGTGTTGCAAGCTTTATACTTGAGATGGTTTCTTCTCCTTCTCAACCAATAGCTCAATTTCTTACACAATTCATAAATTGTGTACCACCATAGTAAGTTCAGTGTGTTTCCTTGACTTTCAGTTAGCCATAAGTGAAAGTCTTACTATTGTAGAAGTGATAGCTGCTACTTCATCTGCTGTGGAGAACATTGCAAGGCCACAGGATTGTCACTTAGACAACTGCATTCCTACAATAGAGAAAAGAATTGAGCATGACATTGATGTCCAGTTTTCGCTACTCAAGGAAAGAGGTAAGAGAGACAGTATAACCTTTCCCAAAACCCACTTCAGCTAGGTCTGTTATCCAACTTGTTTCACTTTGTAACACATAAATGTGAAATTTTGAGAAATTGACTGAAGTGGAGCTTTCATACTGATAGTATGCACCTTTCAATTGCTGTCCATGGATACATCCTTCCATTGTCCTCTACTTGACAAGGCAAGCAGCCTTTCAAATTGTTCCCTCTACTTTGGAAACTCTTTATAAATTATTCTTGCAATGGCCTGTTTGCCACCTTCACCTTCTGTCAGAATATGGCTGATATTCTGTTCACTGTATGACAAGTGCATAACTGTCAAAGCGGGACAGAACATATGCCATGTTGTCACACAGTACCCTGTCTGCCAAATCCTAAAGCTCTTAGTAGTTTTCGAGGTGCCCTTCAGGGAAGTTATGGCAGTCTTCCCCAGCATGTTCACCTAAGATTCAAAACGTTGATACACTCACAGTGCAGGGAATGTAGTCCAGAAGGCATATTTGGACATCCCCCAACTTACATTCACACACTAGAAGGAGTTAGACACGACTACTTGGGCTTCTCATGGCTAACAGAGGGAGGCCTTTTGTAAAGTTTCACTCAGCACATGTATGGTATCACTCAGTATTTCGAGGGAGACAGAGACATGAACAGGTAGGAAAAGCTTAGCCTAGGTTTGTTTTTATAGGGATCACGTGTAGGTAAAATATATATGGTCAACATATGAGGGACACGGCACTCACCTCTACACACCGGGGTCACATTTGTGGACTGCTTGCCACCCTGATCCTCCATCACAACATGGCTTTTGTTCTGTATGATAAGAGACTTCAGGCCTCATTACGAGTCTGACGGTCTCAAGACTGCCAGACTCACTGTGGTGGTCTGACCGCCGCACTCCTAGCGCTCCAACTCTCAAATTATGACTTTGGTGGTCGGGACTGCAGCCATCGCCAGGAAAATGGTTCACAACAGGGTGGCTGTTGCCGTTGTGGTCAGTCACTGCAGCGCTGAGTTCAGCACCACCTTGCTGATCACAAGTCATCTTTCCGCCAGCCTTTTCAAGCCGTGGTCACCGCCGTAAAAAGGCTGGCAGAAAGTCAGTGCCGGGTGCCACAGGAGGGTCCCTGCACTGCCCATGCCTATGTAATAGGCAATGCAAGCACCCCCTGTGAGAAAGTAGCCTCTTTCTAGCCTTGTTACCCCCACTTTTGGCCTGTTTGTGAGTATATGTCAGGGTGTTTTCACTGTCTCACTGGGATCCTGCTAGCCAGGGCCCAGTGCTCATAGTGAAAACCCTATGTTGTCAGTATGTTTGTTATGTGTCACTGGGACCCTGCTAACCAGGACCCCATTGCTCATAAGTTTGTGGCCTATATGTGTGTGTTCCCTGTGTGATGCCTAACTGTCTCACTGAGGCTCTGCTAACCAGAACCTCAGTGGTTATGCTCTCTCTGCTTTCCAAATTGTCACTAACAGGCTAGTGACCAATTTCACCAATTCACATTGGCATACTGGTACACCCATATAATTCCCTAGTATATGGTACTGAGGTACCCAGGGTATTGGGGTTCCAGGAGATCCCTACGGGCTGTAGCATTTCTTTTGCCACCCATAGGGAGATCTGACAATTCTTACACAGGCCTGCCACTGCAGCCTGAGTGAAATAACGTCCACGTTATTTCACAGCCATTTACCACTGCACTTAAGTAACTTATAAGTCACCTATATGTCTAACCTTCACCTTGTGAAGGTTGGGTGCAAAGTTACTTAGTGTGTGGGCACCCTGGCACTAGCCAAGGTGCCCCCACATCGTTCAGGGCAAATTCCCCGGACATTGTGAGTGCGGGGACACCATTACGCGCGTGCACTATACATAGGACACTACCTATGTATAGCGTCACAATGGTAACTCCGAACATGGCCATGTAACATGTCTAGGATCATGGAATTGTCACCCCAATGCCATTCTGGCATTGGGGAGACAATTCCATGATCCCCCGAGTCTCTAGCACAGACCTGGGTACTGCCAAACTGGCTTTCCCGGGGTTTCACTGCAGATGCTGCTGCTGCCAACCCCTCAGACAGGTTTCTGCCCTCCTGGGGTCCAGCCAGGCCTGGCCCAGGAAGGCAGAACAAAGGACGTCCTCAGAGAGAGGGTGTTACACCCTCTCCCTTTGGAAAAAGGTGTCAGGGCTGGGGAGGAGTAGCCTCCCCCAGCCTCTGGAAAGGCTTTGATGGGCACAGATGGTGCCCATCTCTGCATAAGCCAGTCTACACCGGTTCAGGGATCCCCCAGCCCTGCTCTGGTGCAAAACTGGACAAAGGAAAGGGGAGTGACCACTCCCCTGACCTGCACCTCCCAGGGGAGGTGCCCAGAGCTCCTCCAGCGTGCCCCAGACCTCTGCCATCTTGGATTCAGTGGTGTGCTGGCACACTGGACTGCTCTGAGTGGCCAGGGCCAGCAGGTGACGTTAGAGACTCCTTCTGATAGGCTCTTACCTGTGTTACTAGCCTATCCTCCTTCCTAGGTAGCCAAACCTCCTTTTCTGGCTATTTAGGGTCTCTGCTTTGGGGAATTCTTCAGATACCGAATGAAGAGCTCACCAGAGTTCCTCGGCATCTCCCTCTTCACCTTCTGCCAAAGGATCGGCCACTGACTGCTCAGGACGCCTGCAAAATCGCAACAAAGTAGCAAAGACGACTACTAGCAACCTTGTATCGCTCATCCTGCCGGCTTTCCCGACTGTTTCCTGGTGGTGCATGCTCTGGGGATAGCCTGCCTCCTTCCTGCACCAGGAGCTCTGAAGAAATCTCCCGTGGGTCGACGGAATCTTCCCCCTGCAACCGCAGGCAACAAAAGACTGCATCACCGGTCCTCTGGGTCCCCTCTCAGCATGACGAGCGTGGTCCCTGGAACTCAGCAACTCTGTCCAAGTGACTCCCACAGTCCAGTGACTCTTCAGTCCAAGTTTGGTGGAGGTAAGTCCTTGCCTCCCCACGCTAGACTGCATTGCTGGGTACCGCGTGATTTGCAGCTAATCCGGCTCCTGTGCACTCTTCCAGGATTTCCTTCATGCACAGCCAAGCCTGGGTCCCCGACACTCTAACCTGCAGTGCACAACCTTCTGAGTTGTCCTCCGGCGTCGTGGGACTCCCTTTTGTGATTTTGGGTGGACTCCGATTCACTCCTCTTCTAAGTGCCTGTTCTGGTACTTCTGCGGGTGCTGCCTGCTTCTGTGAGGGCTCCCTGACTTGCTGGGTGGCCCCTCTGTCTCCTCATCCAAGTGGCGACATCCTGGTCCCTTCTGGGCCACAGCAGCATCCAAAAACCCTAACTGTGACCCTTGCAGCTAGCAAGGATTGTTTTCGGTCTTTCTCCATGGGAACACCTCTGCAAGCTTCTTCACGACGTGGGACATCCATCCTCCAAAGGGGAAGTTCTTAGTCCTCTTCGTTCTTGCAAAACACCAAGCTTCTTCCATCCGGTGGCAGCTCTTTTGCACCCTCAGCTGGCATTTCCTGGGCATCTGCCCACTCTCGACACTGTCGCGACTCTTGGACTTGGTCCCCTTGTTTCACAGGTACTCAGGTCCGGAAATCCACTGTTGTTGCTTTGCTGGTGTTGGTTTTCCTTGCAGAATCCCCCTTTCACGACTTCTGTGCTCTCTGGGGGTTGTAGGTGCACTTTACACCTACCTTACAGGGTCTTGGGTGGGCTATTTTTCTAACCCTCACTGTTTTCTTACAGTCCCAGCGACCCTCTATAAGCTCATATAGGTTTAGGGTCCATTCGTGGTTCGCATTCCAGTTTTGGAGTATATGGTTTGTGTTGCCCCTATGCCTATGTGCTCTTATTGCAATCTATTGTAACTTTACACTGCTTGCATTACTTCCTTTTGCTATTACTGCATATTTTTGGTATTGTGTATATATATCTTGTGTATATTTGGCATCCTCATACTGAGGGCACTCACTGAGATACTTTTGGCATATTGTCTCCAAGCCATGCTTTGGAGCAATTTGTGTCACAAGCCCAAACGTACAACTGGAGTAACGTTCATATGGAAGATGTGTGGAAATGGAAGGTGCTAGGAATTTTGTGGTGCTGCAGACGTTTCAGAACTTTCTCTCACAGAAATGTGATGAAAAGAAGGTTTTAGCCAAAATTTGAGCTTTGCATGTTCTGCTCAGTAAAAAGGCATGATAGGATTCACACAAATCAGACCATCCTAGACTTCCCTGGGTGTCAAGTTTTAAAAACATGCCTGGGTTTGTTATGTTTTCCTGGGTGATGGCTGAGCTGGGGCCCAAATTCTACAACTACCCACATTGCAACACAATGGGTGGATTTAACTAAGTAAAATGTGGTGTTTCCACATCCGGCTAAGGGGCAATTTGGGCCACAAGCACTAAACCCAGCCACACAAGTAGGGTATTGTTTTTATAGGGATATGTGTGTGAATTCTGTGTGGTAGCAGCGTTGTGTATCCCTATAGCTGTCAGAACTTTCTTACACAGAAACATGAGACAAATGTGTGTTTTAGCCAAAGTTTGAGGTTTGTAGGGCCTTTAGTGTATGAGAAAATTGAGGGATCTTTCCAAATACCACAACCCTGGACTCTTCTGGGTGCCTAGTTTCATAAATGTCTGGGTTTGTAGGTTTCCCTGATTGGCGGGCGAAGCAGGATCCAAAATCCCCAGATACCCACATCGCCACACAAGGTCATTCTTTTATGTCTCTGTGTTGTATATTGGCACATTTTGTGTCACAGACACTAGGCTCAGCCTTAACAAGTGGGGTGCCATTTTGTATTGGGAGATGTGTGGGAACACTGGGTTGTAGAAATATTGTAGATTCTTGAAGATTCCTGCTCTTTCCTTCACCAAAATGTGCAGGAAATAGGTGCGTTTTAGTCGAGGATTACAAGGCCTTCTGGATAAAAGGAAAACATTGTGTGACCCACACAAATCACACCACTCTAAACTCCACTGGGCATCTAGTTTTCAGAAATCTCTTAGTTTGGTAGGCTTCCCTTGGTGGCAGCTGAGCTAGAGCCCAAATTCTGCAACTATCCACATAATAAGAAAAAGTAGGATAGGTGAAATGTGATGTTTTCAGGTGCATTTTGGGGGTGTTTTGTGTCATAGGTTTTAGGCCCAGCCACATAACTGGGGTTCACTGGTTCGATTTCATTGGGAGATATGTAGTAATACAAAGTAGTAGGATATTTATTATTATAAACAATTCCTCTACATTTTTGGCTTCCAAATGTAAGCCAGTATTCGAGAAGCCGCACATTTTCCAAAATGCCCTATGAACTACAAGATTGTGTGGGTCACCCTGAATTCAGAGATGTACCAAAAACCACAGTTCCTAAACTCACTATCTTGTGCACGTTTGAAAAATGTATTGGGTTCCTTCAAACCCATTTTTCATTCATCATATGCTACCATTTGAATTGCTGAATGGTCATCACACAATGAAAAAACGATTATAAACTGCAGCTCAGTTATTGGCACATGGTATTGCACATTTCTGGAGAACCTATAACCTATAAAACCCATGCTCCAACCAGAAGGACCTGTTGGATCAAACTATGTATACATTTGTAAATTGGCTATTGTGACATAAAACACAGATGCAAGCTACTTTTTTTCCATTTATTTGGGAACCCATTAGAAAACTACATAAATTAACTCTTGTTGAATTCAAAAGTTTGTCTACTGCTGAGAAATGTATAGCTTACTGGGATCACTCATGGGCTTCACACCTGTTCCATCACAAACTGTAAGTAAAGCTGAAAACACAAATATTTTAGGAAGACATGGCTCAGCTCTTGGAAAAATAAAAAGTTGTGGTAATAAATGTGTTTTTATATGTCCGATGATAAAAGATTTATACCATTTTCCTAGTGTTTGCAAGGCTAGACTAGACTAGGTAATTATTAAGAGCCACAGGGACCAATAGTCCAGTTCAAGATTGCTTTATTCAGGAGCATCAGGTCACTGCCTATAACCACCACTGGCTGCAATACAGTGGCCGGCCAACGCACTTGGAACTTCGATACAAAGGAAGTCAAACAACTGACATTTCCAAGTAAACATCAATACTAATTCTGCTTGACAGAACACATACTTTCATCAGAAGACCCCAAACGAGATACAAGACAAGACAAACTCAACATAACAAATCTCTTCCATTTGCACAAGCAAATTCAAGCATAGCAAATATGTGCAAATCAATCTGCAGTAAACTTAAACAAGAGAAAGTAATTTACACAAAGTGTGGGTTCCAGAGAGGATGTCAGCTCATGTGACTCGACCAGCGTACTTCTTCTTCTTTAGGTGTTTCTTCCACACTCTTATTTTCCTTCTCTCATACATCCTCAATCTCTGTATTGCTCGTATGGTGCCCCATATCATTGATCATGTCATCTATCCAGTGACCTGCCACACAACTCTTATCCTACCACTTGTTGAACTCCAACTTAACAGTTTATCATGAGACTTCAACCATATTTTCTGGTTCACTGAAGTTTGAAGCTCCTTTGACTGTCAGGTGCTCAGATAACCACATTCCACACCCTTACATCCATTCCCTCCACACATTTCTTCTCATTATACCACAATTTGCTTACTGTATGTAGCCTTTTAGAATGTTCTTTGATTAAACTTGAAGGACACTTTTAATGCATACTTTCATCTTCTTTAAAATTCAACCACTCTAGGATCATTTCCAAATATTCCTTGTGCCCTCTCAATGCATCAAGTGGAGCATGTTTGGTGACGTATTTGTGTGTATTGCAGTATGATACCAGAATTTCCCTCATGCACTTAGAAATGTTTAGTGTATGTTTGAAAGCCATGTTAATAAAAACTACCTACAAGTTTGCTGGCACTTTTTACTAAAGCAGTACCCTGGACATGACATAAACATCAAGTCTAATCTTCAATGCGTCATCTCCTTTGATACAAACTGCATGCCATTGTCATATAGCAATCCATTTGGCAGCCCATTAGTAGTAGGCGTGGGAGGAATTATAATTATGATATCTGTTAGAAATTGGGTCGATGGTTGACTGGAGTGTAAACCTTAGTCAAACAGCAACCTCAACCCTAATATGGGTAAGTGTCATGCAATCCCTATAAGAACATGTGGTCACCCCCTGGTAGCTTGGCACAGAGCAGTCTGGCTTAACTTCACACAGTAAAACAATGAATACACCACACAAGAAATACCACACCTGGTTAGAAAAATAGAACTTAATTTAATAAATAATAAAACCAAAATGACAAAAATCCAATAAGTAGAACTTGAGTTATGAATTTTTAAAGAATAAACTGTAAAAGAGCGCTTAGAAGCGAGACGCGCCAACCAGGGATATCTGGTCATGCTTGACCGGGACAAGTCAAAAATTCAGGCCGACTATAATGGAGCATGGGCCTACTACAGGGACCCCGTTGGGCCCGCTGAACCAAAGTTCTTTAAATCCTAGTGTGGGAGTGTTGCCTTGGTTACAAACCATGTCATCGAGGAGATGTGCTGATTTTCCCCCCACCTTCAAGGAGTTGCGTCAAAGTTTCTCACATGGCAGTGGCGATGCGTCGGTTTTGAGATGTGATGGAGTTTGGGTGTGGGTGCTAGCTGCGTCAACATTAAGGGGATGTGCTGATTCTGATGAGCACAGTGGCTACCATGTGGAGTTCAGTATCGTCACCAAGGCTGCCATTGATGGACATGCAGGAACCTTGCCCCAGAAAAAAAACGCCATAGTGTTGGTTCCAAAGCTATGCACAAGTTCTGCCCATACAATGGCACATATGCACGGGTTGTGCCCATTCAATGGCAGAGATGCAGTGGTTCTGCTGGAGCAGCACCTTAGATCTACTCGCATGGGCCCAGGATTGGGATGGCACCTTTTACCAGGTCAGGCTCACAGCTGGCAGAGTCCAGTTGCAGTAGTAGGTTGGTTAGACATCTTTTATGTGCATAAGACGTCAGATCAGGAAATCAGTCAGCTGGCTCATGGAGTCACTCTGGATTCGGGGGTGGAGAGATGCAGGTCCAGTCCTTCTCACTTACAGACAGTAGGGCAGCAGGTAGCAGGTCAGCACAGCAAAGCAGCAGTCCAGCAGAGAAGCAGTCCAGCAGAGTCGCAATCCTTGTAGCAGCACAGTAGCTGTTCCTCCTACTAAGTCCAGAAGTGTAATGAAGTGGTAGGGTCTGGAGGTCCAGTTCTCATACCCAATGGTGCCTTTGAAGAAGGGTAAACTTCAAAGAAGGGTCTTTGAAATGCACATAGGTCCTGCCCTTCCTGCTTTGGCCCCAGACCCAATGCAAGAGGTTATGCAGCCCCTTGTGTGGAGACAGGACCCAGCCTATTCAGGTGTGAGTGAGGCTCTGGCCAGCTCCTCTCTCCCATCCTGCCAAGATGGCCCATCAAGGCTCATCGAGTTACACCTAAAATCCAATTGTGAAAACTTTGGTGAAAGCACCCCCTAAGGCTGACAGGTATAACAATGGCATAATTTGCAAATTTCACATTACACTTGCTATGCAAAATTCTTGAAACTAAGCCATTACATCAAGTCGCGTAATTATTCCACCATTTAGAGAAAAGTCATAGCATAGGAACACAAGAACAATACAACAAGCATTTGCAATGCAATGGGTCTCGCATTTGCTTGAGTTAGAGCTATTAGCGTTGTGTAGTCCTAGCCAGACTTTTCTTGCCACATAAATTGAAAATGAAAACTGTCTGGGGAAATACACAAATACCCACATATCACCCACCCCAGAGAACTGATCAGAGACAGGAGGTAGGCACCGAATGGATAAAATCAGAAAAAAACTACTTTTTTAAAGTGGCATTTTCAGAGTTACAATTTAAAATCCGACTTCACCATACGTTGTGATTTTAAATTGTGGTTCCAGAGTCCCCAAACTGGAATAGTTCATATCTTCCAGATTGTGAGTTACAGTTATGAGATGTATATGTAATATACATAATCCCAGTGTTATCCTATGGGAGAGGTAGGCCTTGCAGTAGTGAAAAATAACTTTGGGAGTTTTTCACTACCAGAGCATGTAAAACTTAAAAGTATATGTGCAACTTTTTAAATACACTGAACCTGGCACTTCGGGCTGTTTAGGGCATCCCTTAGGAGTGACACATGTTTTAAATTTTAAAAAGGAAGGTTAGGGCCTGGCAAAAGGGTTATACTGTCAGGTCCACAAGCAGTTTAAACTGCATACATAGGCTCTGCAATGGCAGGCCTGAAACGTACTTAATGAGGTACTTAGGTGGGTGGCACAATCAGTGGTGCAGGGCCACTCATAGGGGCATATTTAAGAGCCCCTAGTGCCACAAGAGCATCACTTTTAGTGATGCTCCGGTGGTGCTATGCACTGCACCGTATTTACAAGATGGCGCCATCTTGTAAATACGGCTCCTTCACATGCAGCACTTTGTGTGGAAGGGGCATGCAATGGGTGTTGCTGTGGGTGTGCCACAGCAACACCCATTCCATTTTGATGCTGCCCCTGATTTACGAGTTTTCGTAAATCTGACGCAGTACCAAAATTTAACGCCATCCCAGGGGTGTCATTAGCAGGGCGCAATGAGGAGAAATGCTTCCATTTTTTCTTATTTTTTGCTCTTGAGATCTATGCTGCATTCTGCAGCACGCATAGAAACAGCAAATCACCATTTACAATTGTTTTTGTGCAGGAAAGTGTTCCTTCCTGCACAAAAATAATATCCCTCTCAATGCAGCCATCCTTGCACAATGATGCAAGGGTTGCTGCGTTGGCGCACGGCAGCAAATTCAGTGCCGGAGCAGAGGGAAACACAGGGGTGCCCCGTATTCTATTAAGTACGATTCATCCCTGCATTGTGAAAATGACGGTGCAGGGCGCTGCCAAATTTGGTGCAGTGACATGCACCATAATTTTCCCTTAAGTCTGGCCCATAGTATTTAATTTACAGGCTCTGAGTACATGTAGTGCACTTTACTAGGGACTTATAAATAAATTAAATATGCCAAATGGGTACATGCCAATCAAACCATGTTTTAGGGAGAGAGCACAAGCACTTTAGCACTGGAACAAAATTGGTGGCAAGCAGGTGAAAACTTTGGGGAAATTACACCCTAAGAGTGACAGGTGTAACAATGGCATAATTTGCAAATTTCACATTACACTTGCTATGCAAAATTCTTGAAACTAAGCCGTTACATCAAGTTGCATAATTACACCACCATTTAGAGAAAAGTCATAGCATAGGAGCACAAGAACAATACAACAAGCATTTGCAATGCAATGGGTCTCGCATTTGCTCGAGATAGAGCTATTAGCGTTGTATAGTCCTAGCCAGACTTTTCTTGCCACATAAATTGAAAATGAAAAGTAAAACAGTTTCACATAAGCAAGCCGATTCAAAGTGCCACGGCTGCCATGAGCATGAAAGAGACACACAAAAGGAAAAAAGAAGTTCGCTTGCAGTCAAACATATCGGGAAAAAAGGGCAATTAGCCATATACTAGGGTCAATGTCCAAGGCAGTAACCAAACCAACCCATGGAGGGACAAACATAAAACATTTATCAATGATAACCGAGGATTTTTGAAGGGCAAGCCCTTGAATGAGCAATAGTGATGGGTGTGAGGTGGGCGTGGTTAAAAGCCCAAATAGATAACAACACATCGGAAAAGCAGCGCTTGCGCACTGCTATGCTCGACCTAAAATCTTAGTAGGTATGGTGAAGTTATTGTCTCGCCCTATGATGCAGTTCAACTTTAGGCACACATCCAGTATATGCATTGTTTTGTAATTTGTCAGGGCATAGTATTTTGTACTGAAAGGGTGCACTTCTATTACAAAACCCTATGTCAGACAGCACATACACATATTTGCATGTGCCGGTTGGCAGCCTGTCTGTGCAACAGCGGAGAGGAAAACAGTATCGACAGCCAATATTTAAAACACTGGGGGTCCGCGAAACCGTCTCAGGGGGTCTGCTCACAAAATTAAATAATATTAACACATTAGAACCCCAGCTTTCATTAACAGCTCAGAGTGGGGGTCCCCAGATTCCAATAATGATTCAGTGGGGGTCCCTGGGTTCCAATAATCATAAAATGGGGGTCCACAGAAGCCAAATGGTTGGGAACCGCTGATTTAGAAAATAAAGTTTTGTGCTGCTTTGAACCCCTAGCACAATACAGCACAATAGCTACATGGTGTAGCGCCATCATTTGGTAAATCATTCCCTTGGTATCAGGGGCGTAACAAAGGCCCCCGCAGACCCTGTGGTGCGGGGAAGGGGCGAACTCCAAGGGGGCCCCCTCAGCACAGTTACCTGGCCTGAGAGCTCCAGAGTGAGTTCAGAAGGGGACCCTGCCAAGTACTTTGCAGGGGGCCCTCAAGTTTTGTTACGTCATGGCTTGGTATCAGAGTTTCAAGACTTGTTTATAAGAAATTCAGGCTTAGTCACAAAACGTCCACATTCCTGTGGCATAAGTACTTCACCCCTCTAGCAGGCCTTACAACCCTGAGGCAGGGTGCACTATACCACCGGTGACGGCATAGCTTCATGAGCTTCATGAGCAATATGCCCATACAATGTCCAAATAGATTCTTAGACATTGGAAGTGCAGGGTAGCCATACTGAATATGTGATCTAGGAGTTTGTCATTACGAACTCCACAGCATTATAATGGCTACACTGAATACTGGGAGGTTTGGTATCAAACTTCTCAGCACAATAAACCCACACTGATGCTAGTGTGGGATTTATTGTCAAATTCACACAGAGAGCATCTTAGTGATGCCCCCTGTATGTTAACCCAACTGCTAGTGTAAGGCTGACCGGTCTATGTCAGCCTGCCACTTCCAGACGAGTTTCTGACCACATGGGGTGAGTGCCCTTGTGCACTCTGTGATCACAAACAAAGCCTGCCCTGGGTGGAGGTGCTTCAGACCTCCCCCTGCAAGAACTGTAACACTTGGTGATGAGCTTCAAAGGCTCAGGCCTGGTGTTACAGTGCCCCAGGGCACTCCAGCCAGCGGAGATGCCCACCCCCCCGAACGAGCCCCCACTTTTGGCGGCAAGTCCAAAGGGATAATGAGAACAACAAGGAGGAGACACCTCCTCAGCCAGGACCACCCCTAAGGTGTCCAGAGCTGAAGTGACCCCCTCCTTGAGAAATCCTCTGTCTTGCTTTGGAGGATTAGAACCAATGGGGATAGGGATATGCCCTCCTCCCCAGAGGGAGTGGGCACAAGGAGGGTGTAGCCACCTCCAGGGAGAGTAGCCATTGGCTACTGCCCCCTGACTCTAACACACCACTAAATTTAGTATTTAGGGGTGACCCTGAACCCAGCTCTTCAGATTCCTGACTACCTCAAGAAAGAAGAAGGACTGCTGAAAACTGAGCAGAGAAGGGAAGGAGACAACAACTGACTCGGCCCCAGACCTACTGGCCCGTCTCCTGATTCAAAAAGATGCAGAAGAAGAAGCAACGAGTTCTGCAGGACCAGTGACCCCTGAAAAGCCTCCATGGGACTGCCTGCATTACCGAGGACCCTGAAACTCCTGTGGACAGCGGACCTGTCCAACAAGAAGAAAAAGCAACCATCTTTAAAGGGACTCCCACCTCACTCCAGAAGCGTGAGTCCAAATCTACTCTGCACCTGATGCCCCTGGCCTGTGTCCAGAGGAACCAACCAGCCAGAGAAGACCCCGAGGCGATTCCAACCAAAAGTCCAACCTGGGTTGACCTCTCCACCCCTCCACGACGACACCTGCAGAGGGAATTCCGCGGATCCCTCTGAAAGCGACTGCCCGGGAGGAAGATATCCAACGCCTGGAGAAGCACTGCACCCGGAGCCCCCAGACTCGATTGAAACCAACCACTGGTGCAGCATTGGCCAGCAGGCTGCCCTCCTCCCTGTCCAGTTGGACTGAGAAGCCATCCTTGTCTGAGAAGCCCCCCGTGCTCTGCCTGCAGCTCCAAGTGACCCCCGGGTCCACCCATTAAGTTCCATTGGGAACCCGACGCCCAGTTTGCACCCTGCACCCGGTCGTCCCAGTGCCGCTTAGGGTGCGTGTTTGGAGCCCACTTGGGGCCCCTCCAGTGCTCCTCTAAACCCCCCTGGTCTGCCCGCTGACAACACGGGTACTTACCTGCAAGCAGCCCGGAACCAAAGTACCCCCTGTCTCCATAAAGGCCCACGTTATGTTGGTCCCTGTTTGACCTCTGCACCTAACTGGCCCTGTGGAACTGGTGCTGGGTGTTGGGGGTTATCTTGAACCCCCAACGGTGGGCTATCTATGCCCCGGAGACTGAACCCATAAGTTTGTTACTTACCTCAAAAACTGTACTTTACTTACCTCCCCCAGGAACTGTTGAAAATTGCAGTGTCCACTTTTAAAATAGCTTTTTGCCATTTTAAAGAAACCTGTGTACATTGTTGATTCCATTCAAAGTTCTAAGTATTACTATGCAAAGTACCTTTCATTTAATGCACTTACCTGTTAAATGAATCCTGTGATTCTAGAAATAAATTAAGAAAGAATATTTTTCTGTATAAAAACACATTGGTCTGGAGTTAAGTCATTGAGTGTGTGTTTTCACTTATTGCTTGTATGTGTACAAGTAATGCTTAACACTACACTCTGATAAGCCTAACTGCTCGACAACATTACCACAAATAGAGCATTAGTATAATCTATTATTGCCTCTGTCAAGCTTCTTGGGGAACCCCTGGACTATGTGCACACTATGGTGGTCATTATGAACATGGCGGGAAACACCGCAGACTGCCGTGGTGACGGCGAACAGAAGACTGCCATGGCGGTGAACAGCACACCGCCATATAATGATGCCAAAAACAGAAACCTCCAAAATTCCTGCAACCTCCAGCCACCGCCAGGGCCCATGATGGCAGAAAGCCTGTACACCCCACCCCGCCACCGCCATGCAGACAAATCCTCCGCCCATCAAATAATGATGCACAAATCACTGTGGTGGATAGTGGATGTCGAACGACCATTGGCGGTACAGACCACCACGTCCAGGAAAGGGACCCAACAGCAAGAAATGCACACATTGGCAAGTTTGAAACCCACAGACCTGACATACATCCACAACAGTATAAAATACCCACATACACACCCCAACAATCCTTTTCAATCCCAATTGCATGAATCAGACTGACAACACTACACGCATACACTGTACACAACATAACAAAAAGTCACACACACATATACACAAAGCACCCTCACCAATACACCCATAACACACACCATGGCACCCCCTAAGCACCCACGCTTCACAGATAAGGAGTTAAGGACCATGGTGGATGAAATACTCAAGGTCGAGATGCAGCACACACCCATCTCCAGGAAGATGGAGTTATGGCAGACGATTGTAAACAAGGTCAATACAATGGGAAACCATCCACGCACAAGAGACCACATCCGCAAGAGATGGAACAACCTGCGCGGGAAGGTGAGGTCTATGGCATCCAGTCAGAACATTGCGGTACAGAAGACTGATGGAGGATCCTCACCTACACCCCCGAATACACAGACTGGGAGGAGAAGGTACTGGATATCCTGCACCTGGAGGGCCTCACTGAACTTACTGGAGGACTGGGCTCGGGTAAGTCATCTAAAATTACTTCATATCCACCACACCTGTAATGCATGTACCACCCCACCCCTCCAACTACCACCAGGACCACATCCCACCCAGGCCCACAACATTCACATCCAGTCACCCTGCATGCCCATAAACCCACTAACAGACCCTCATCCCTCCCCCGTGCACAGTCACACAGTCACCTACCCTTGCAAGGATTCACAAAGGCACTACTGCACCCACAATGCACCTCCACATTACATGCAAAATTAAAGGATAATCCCACAAAAGGTCCCTGTACGGCCCGACAGGGGAATAAACAGCATAAAATAGGGCAGGGCTGTGCATCCTTATCTGATTTTTAACATGTAACATACATGTACACTCCCCCCACAGGCACCACCACCCATGCCACCCGGACGGAAAGGCCAAGGAGTGCCAGCACCCCACACGAAGACTGAGGCCCCACTCAGTAGACTGGAGAGGGATGTATGGACAGTGAGGAATACCCTGGCCCGTCACACAGTCCTGGACTGTCACCCTCCAGTAGCCCCACCCAGGGGTGTTCCTGCAGTACAGCCCCCCATAGGCATGGAAATGGTGTGGGGCAGGGGTCAGCGGTCCAAATAGGCCCATAGGGGTTGATCTTCCTGTACAGTAGGATTCTTTTTGGGCCCATGGACTAGTGGGTGCATTGGCTGGCCATGGTGCCCCATGTGTAGAGTCCACACAGTTCATCAGGTCTGTGTTTCATGTGGGAAATGAGAGGTATTCTGGGGTAGTGGCCACTAGTCAGGGGCATAGTCATGACTATTATTGTGGGTGCTGCGTGTAGGTGTGTAAGCTGATGTGGTTGTGTGTGCACCAAGTATGTACATTCATACAGGTATTTACAGATTTCTCTCATGTTTTGTCTCTCCACCCCTGTGCTCTTGTGTTCTTTGTGTACATCAGCATCATCTGGCGAGGGAGCAGGTGTACCGGCGAGCTTTCATTCCTTAACACAGTCTCAATAATGTAGTGCAGGTACTTGTCATAGCCAGACTAGATTATGGTAATGCCATCCTCACAGGAAGCAGAAAACTCACCTGGCACCCATGAAGGGCACTCTCAAAGCAGCAGCCACGCTCATCTCGGGAACAAGGCATTTCAATCACATCCCTCCCACAATCACCATGCTAAACTGGCTTCCAATAGAAGCTCGATGCCTACTTAAAACAGTGTGCATTACTCACAAAGCTATATACACCTGCATTCCAAAGTATCTGGCTCGAAAACATATCAAATTAAAAGGACAATTCTGCAAGTGCTGCTCTGAATCAACTATTACTGCAGCCAGCTAGATTCAAGAAGGAAAAATTGAAATTCTCTTGCATCCGATATACAAACAAATCGCTTCAAATCCTTCAAGAAGAGTCAAATTAGTACCAAAATATCTGCCACCGCCTGCACCACCCTGAAGACATAGGGACAAGGCCTAAGGTGTGACAATGCCTATGCCTCTCATGTTTCTCATCACACACTACAACAGACAGATGCATTCAACGGTCAATAGAGGATATGACTCTCCTTAACAGGCTTTTATATATTAAAAATGAATTGTCACCCTCGAGTAGCCCCACCCAGGATACCACTGACACCCCTACCACCCAGCCACCAACATCAGCTCTGGCCAAACGACCCCACACCAGTGTCTCCAGGCCATAGACTGGCGGACCACATGTACAGAGACCGGAGTCTCCACCAACCATCAGGCAGGATGATGATGGCCCCAGTGCAAGTGGGACTGTCAGACCTGTGCAGGGGACACAGGCACAGGGGGCTAGGCCCAGTGGTAGGGCATCATTGGCCCAGGGGGGAGGCCAAAGGATGGATGCTGCAGCCCAGGAGGTGATATCTGAGGTCCTGGGAGCATACCACCATACCCAAGACAGGATGGGACAGATCCTGGCCACCCTGGAGCGGAATCAAAGGCTGCAGATAGCACAACACCAAGAGGCCATGGAGCAATGGAAGCAGCTCAATGCCACCATGGCCACCATTGCAGGGGTGCTGCAGCATCACTACCCTAGCCAGCCTGAGACCCCCATACATCTGGAAGCCCCTACCACTAGCCAGGACACAGACCTGCCATCCACATCTGCAGCAGCAACTGGACTGGTGGCACTGGCAGAGGACACACAGGAGACCAGCACCCCTAGCCCTGCAGCCCAGCACCAGTCACTCAAACGTGCCCTCAGACCCAGATATGGCACTGGAACACCTGATAAGACCAAGGCCCCCGCTAAGAAGTGACTCTGCCCTGAAATGTCTCCCATGTGTGCCACTGTGCTACCACCTTGACCCGCCAATACCAACATACCAACTTGCAAGTGACATATGGACCAATATCCCACTGCTACCAATCGCTGAGCCCATGTACCTGGTATGGACATGCACCATGAGCCCACTCCCTATCACTGTACAGCGCACCTATGAAATTGTGACACGTAATAAAACACGACTACACCAATTTGTATGTCCCCTGTCATTATGAGTAGTTAATTGTTATTGTGAATGCATTAGCCAGTCCATTCCATAATCATACCTTTATTGCGGGAATGGTACTTCCGGCACAACAGTGTCTGGAGTAAGTCAAAATGTACACCATGTTTGTTTCCATGGCACATGCCACCTCATTCTTCAGGTAACAGTGTCAATGACTACAGACACCACATCCCCAAGCAAATGAGTCAGACAAACATTATGCAGTGCAGAAAACAGTATCAGTGAACAGTACCTCATAGTCACTGGAAGTATAGGCGTATCAGCTGGTTCCTGGAGTTGCCCCTCTTCATCCTCACCATCACTCTCATCCCCTCTCAGAGGTTGCAGGTCTGGATGTACAGCACCCTCCTCCTCTAGAAGGGGGGCAGCTCTCCTCACAGCCAAGTTGTGCAGCATGCAGCAGGCCACCACTATTCTACACACCTTCTCAGGGCCATAGCACAGGGATCCCCCAGAGAGATGGAGGCAACAAAACCTAGCCTTCAGGAGACCTATAGTGCACTCAATCACCCTCCTAGTCTGTCCATGGGCCTCTTTATAATTCCCCTCTGCATCTGTCCTGGGATTCCTCACAGGTTTCAGGAACCATTGCAAGTTGGGGTAGCCAGAACCACCTGCAAAAGTGGGCGAAAAAGGACTTTAACAAACTTGCATACTTGCATACAACCTGGCTGTCAGCTATGTACTGATCCAGTGTCATACACACTCACCTATGAGCCAACCTCTGTCCCCTAGTAGTTGTACCATCATGTGTGGCACACTGCTGTTCCTCAGGACAAAGTAATCATGAACTGATCCTGGAAATCTGGCATTGACATGTGATATGTACTGGTCAGCAATACACACCAATTGTATGTTCATTAACTGGAAGTTCTTTCTGTTCCTGTACACCTGTCATTCACTCTTGGGGGGATGAGAGCTATGTGGGTTCCTATCACATGGGGTATGTTAGCAACGGCATAAAATCCAGACTTGATGGCAGGGAGTTCAGCCATTTGGGGGAAACTGGACAAATGTCTGCATGTGTTGTATAAATGCATCCAGGAATTTTGACAGGATGAAGCTAAACATTGGCTGTGAGAACCCTGCTCCCATGCCCACTGTCACCTGAAATGAGCCCGTAGCCACAAAATGGAGTACAGATAGCACTTGCACTTCAGTAGGGATGGCATGCTGATTCCGATTAGCCGGTCTCAGTACAGGATCCAGTAAAGCACATAGGTCCTGGATTGTTGAACGACTGAATCTGTAGGTGACAATGATGTTACATTCCTCCATGGTATCCAAATCCAAAGAGGTCTGTACACAGATGGGGCCCTCCCTCGCCACATGGGTCTGTACCTACGGGGAGGAAAGAACACATTTGAGGGACACACATACACATACACATGCAAAACATGTGCAACTCGTGTCCAATACATAGGTTACATATACAAGCGATGTATGATGTATAATGTTAGGCACATGTATGCAGAGATACCTCTGGTCTAATGTCATGCCAGTGTGGATACATTACATGAGATGGGTGAATGTGAGGAACAGACACTCATGTAGGCAGGCGACTAAGGGCTGGGGTTTGTAGGCCCTGGATGGGGCACCTGACCAGGAAATATGTATGTGGTCCTAACAAAATGGTAGCCTCCTGCCATCCAGATATGAAGGAGTGGAAGTGACATAATTCCGCTGGCGGTAGTTGTCATGGCGAATGGCGTTGTTCACCGTTGTGCACCCATTTATTGGTTAACATGGTTGTCAATGGGGAAACTGGGCCAATCATGATCGCGGCCGGCGGTGACGGTGTACACCGCCGCAGAGCGTACGTCATGTTGTCACCCCAATTTCACTAGACTCCCGATTCCCGTGCATGCAAGTACTCCACTGAGTGTGCTCCTGTGTCCTGACTCTGGTTACTCCAATGGCACGAGTCACAGGGGAACGGGCCCCGGCCTTCACCACAGAGGAGCTCGAGAAGCTGGTGGACGGGGTCCTACCCCTGTATGTCAAGTTATATGGGTGACCAGAGGAGCAGGTCAGTTGGCGGTTGTCTTGCATGAATGTGTGTGATGGTGGCGGATGCCTGTAAGCATGTTTGCTCAATTTGTAACTGCACAGGCGTAGATTGTGTGGCATGTACTGTTAGTGAGTTGGTAAAATGATCCCGTGAAGTTTCTGGCCCATAGTGGACGACATATCAGCTGTATCAGATGGGCATATCCTGACATCTGTTTTTCTTCTCTGTGTGTCCCATACAGGTCAGCACCCATCAGAAGAGGGGACTCTAGCAAGCCATCGCCAAGGAGGTGCAAACCCTGGGGTCTACAACCGGTGGAGCATCCACTGCAGGAAGCGGTGGGAGGACCTGCGGCGCAGGGCAAGGAGACCTGCGAGGCCCAGCTGGGGAAGGCCTCCCAACAAGGAAGGGGTGCCCGTCGGACCCTGACCCCATAATGGCCCGCATTCTGGCGGTGGCATATCTGGATTTGGATGGGTGCTTGAAGGCAGCACAACAGCCACAAGGGGGTGAGTCCCAACACTGTTTAATGCTACTTTGATGGATGTGTTTGGGTGCTGTGGTATGTCTAGTGCCAGGAACTCTGACAGGTGTGTTCCTGCAGTCCTGCCCCCCATAGGCATGGAAATGGTGTGGGGCAGGGGTCAGCAGTCCAAATAGGCCCATAGGGGTTGATCTTCCTGTACAGTAGGATTCTTTGTGGGCCAATGGACTAGTGGATGCATTGGCTGGCCATGATCCCCCATGTATGTAGTCCACACAGTTCATCAGGTCTGTGTTTCATGTGGGAAATGAGTTGTATTCTGGGGTAGTGGCCACTAGCTAGGGGCATAGACATGACTATTATTGTGGGTGCTGCGTGTAGGTGTGTAAGCTGATGTGGTTGTGTGTGCACCAAGTATGTACATTCATACAGATATTTACAGATTTCTCTCATGTTTTGTCTCTCCACCCTTCTGCTCTTGTGTTCTTTGTGTACATCAGCATCATCTGGCAAGGGAGCAGTGGTACCGGCGAGCTTTCATTCCTTAACACAGTCTCAATAATGTAGTGCAGGTACTTGTCATAGCCAGACTAGATTTTGGTAATGCCATCCTCACAGGAAGCAAAAAACTCACCTGGCACCCATGAAGGGCACTCTCAAAGCAGCAGCCACGTTCATCTCGGGAACAAGGCATTTCAATCACATCCCTCCCACAATCACCATGCTAAACTGGCTTCCAATAGAAGCTCGATGCCTACTTAAAACAGTGTGATTTACTCACAAAGCTATACACACCTGCATTCCAAAGTATCTGGCTCGAAAACATATCAAATTAAAAGGACAATTCTGCCAGTGCTGCTCTGAATCCCCTATTGCTGCAGCCAGCTAGATTCAAGAAGGAAAAATTGAAATTCTCTTGCATCGGATATACAAACAAATCCCTTCAAATCCTCCTTCAAGAAGAGTCAAATTAGTACCAAAATATCTGCCACCGCCTGCACCACCCTGAAGACATAGGGACAAGGCCTAAGGCGTGACAATGCCTAAGCCTCTCATGTTTCTCATCACACACTACAACGGGCAGATGCATTCAACGGTCAACAGAGGTTATGACTCTCCTTAACAGACCTTTATATATTACAAATTAATTATCCTACTGGACCAACCAATACCACTCGAGAACTTATATACAGTTTACAATTACTAAGCATGCTTACTGACCTATATTCCTTGTAAGTGAGTTGTTTTGATGCACAACACTCTGATACCCACAGGCCAAGTTCATGCTTTACAAAAGTTTCAATAAACAAATACAAAAATAAAATGAATGGGGATGGTTAAAAGTTTGTATCATCTCATTTACGTTTGATGGTTTGTGTATAGTCAAAAATTTGCTTCCAAATGTCCAGTTATATTAATAAATGTTCCCAGTTGTTTCTGAAAGTTAAGTACTGTAGCGATGATTTAAAGTTGGGTGTTCGGAACTTAACTCGCTGCCACAGTGGAACCATATCAGTCACAGTAATTACACCATGACTGTCTGGTGAGGTGAAAGTGGAGTCACCAATGTGAGTATGCAAAATCGGCAGACAATGCTGTGCAATTCTGTGATATAGCACTATAGTTTGCATAGTGGTCTGTCCCAAAACGACCATTGAACATGGTGGAGAACTAGCAACTGATCTATCAACATCTTTCCTGGTACCTTCAATCTGGACTCTACTTTCCAAATGGAAGCTCTAATTCTGTAAGGCGACCTTACCCATCTTCTAAATGGGGCATGGGAATGCAAAATCGAGGAGTATAGGACAATGTCCATTTTTGGTGACTATCCCATTACACATCACTTCTTTTTTTGACTGCCATATGCCACTTTTTAGAAGGATCTGTAAATATTGTTACTTTCTAGGGTAGCTGTGACTAGTTCCATTTTACATTCTGCTGTCCTTATGATTTTGGATGATGAAAATATGCTACATCGCCTGGAATATTGTCTTTGCATGATGTCCTAGTTTGATGCTTTCTCAATTCATGTGGAGTGACAGGTGTCACCATCCATGAGCTCAGTATCAGCAGGCAGGGTGGACAAATGTTCAGCTCCACTGATGTCCAAAGCTTGTCCATCTTGTCAGTGAGCTATGTTACGTGGCCCAAGCACTCTAATTCTGCTTATTTTCTTCACTGTTTTGTACAGTCTCCTGTGATACATTTCTGGTCAATCAAATTCTCTCATTTCTCAATTTTCATAATTGTGGTGACACGCTAACAAAGCCAATAGTCCCGACTTTCTTTAATTGAACGCTATGATATTCTGCCTCTGCACATGTATAGGAGTACACTTATCTGTGTTCTGCAGATGTCATTAAAGATATTTTCAGCAACGTAATTGTGCATATTAATACATTAATGCATAGTATTTAGTAGTGTGTGTGTAATAAAGCATTTTTTTTCTTTTTATAACAAAAGCACTGACAGGAATTGTGATTTATTTAGTGTTATTATTATTGCAAACCTGCAAGCTGGGGGGTCTCTCGAGTAGACCTTGGGCTACTTCGCTTCACTACTCTGTGAAAGGCAAGTGCAAAAATGGGGTATGTGGTTCACAGAAAAGAGCGTGTTGCAAGCTTTATACTTGAGATGGTTTCTTCTCCTTCTCAACCAATAGCTCAATTTCTTACACAATTCATAAATTGTGTACCACCATAGTAAGTTCAGTGTGTTTCCTTGACTTTCAGTTAGCCATAAGTGAAAGTCTTACTATTGTAGAAGTGATAGCTGCTACTTCATCTGCTGTGGAGAACATTGCAAGGCCACAGGATTGTCACTTAGACAACTGCATTCCTACAATAGAGAAAAGAATTGAGCATGACATTGATGTCCAGTTTTCGCTACTCAAGGAAAGAGGTAAGAGAGACAGTATAACCTTTCCCAAAACCCACTTCAGCTAGGTCTGTTATCCAACTTGTTTCACTTTGTAACACACAAATGTGAAATTTTGAGAAATTGACTGAAGTGGAGCTTTCATACTGATAGTATGCACCTTTCAATTGCTATCCATGGATACATCCTTCCATTGTCCTCTACTTGACAAGGCAAGCAGCCTTTCAAATTGTTCCCTCTACTTTGGAAACTCTTTATAAATTATTCTTGCAATGGCCTGTTTGCCACCTTCACCTTCTGTCAGAATATGGCTGATATTCTGTTCACTGTATGACAAGTGCATAACAGTCAAAGCGGGACAGAACATATGCCATGTTGTCACACAGTACCCTGTCTGCCAAATCCTAAAGCTCTTAGTAGTTTTCGAGGTGCCCTTCAGGGAAGTTATGGCAGTCTTCCCCAGCATGTTCACCTAAGATTCAAAACGTTGATACACTCACAGTGCAGGGAATGTAGTCCAGAAGGCATATTTGGACATCCCCCAACTTACATTCACACACTAGAAGGAGTTAGACACGACTACTTGGGCTTCTCATGGCTAACAGAGGGAGGCCTTTTGTAAAGTTTCACTCAGCACATGTATGGTATCACTCAGTATTTCGAGGGAGACAGAGACATGAACAGGTAGGAAAAGCTTAGCCTAGGTTTGTTTTTATAGGGATCACGTGTAGGTAAAATATATATGGTCAACATATGAGGGACACGGCACTCACCTCTACACACCGGGGTCACGTTTGTGGACTGCTTGCCACCCTGATCCTCCATCACAACATGGCTTTTGTTCTGCATGATAAGAGACTTCAGGCCTCATTACGAGTCTGACGGTCTCAAGACTGCCAGACTCACTGTGGTGGTCCGACCGCCGCACTCCTAGCGCTCCAACTCTCAAATTATGACTGGTGGTCGGGACTGCAGCCATCGCCAGGAAAATGGTTCACAACAGGGTGGCTGTTGCAGTTGTGGTCAGTCACTGCAGCGCTGAGTTCAGCACCACCTTGCTGATCACAAGTCATCTTTCCGCCAGCCTTTTCAAGCCGTGGTCACCGCCGTAAAAAGGCTGGCAGAAAGTCAGTGCCGGGTGCCACAGGAGGGTCCCTGCACTGCCCATGCCTATGTAATAGGCAATGCAAGCACCCCCTGTGAGAAAGTAGCCTCTTTCTAGCCTTGTTACCCCCACTTTTGGCCTGTTTGTGAGTATATGTCAGGGTGTTTTCACTGTCTCACTGGGATCCAGCTAGCCAGGGCCCAGTGCTCATAGTGAAAACCCTATGTTGTCAGTATGTTTGTTATGTGTCACTGGGACCCTGCTAACCAGGACCCCAGTGCTCATAAGTTTGTGGCCTATATGTGTGTGTTCCCTGTGTGATGCCTAACTGTCTCACTGAGGCTCTGCTAACCAGAACCTCAGTGGTTATGCTCTCTCTGCTTTCCAAATTGTCACTAACAGGCTAGTGACCAATTTCACCAATTCACATTGGCATACTGGTACACCCATATAATTCCCTAGTATATGGTACTGAGGTACCCAGGGTATTGGGGTTCCAGGAGATCCCTACGGGCTGTATCATTTCTTTTGCCACCCATAGGGAGATCTGACAATTCTTACACAGGCCTGCCACTGCAGCCTGAGTGAAATAACGTCCACGTTATTTCACAGCCATTTACCACTGCACTTAAGTAACTTATAAGTCACCTATATGTCTAACCTTCACCTTGTGAAGGTTGGGTGCAAAGTTACTTAGTGTGTGGGCACCCTGGCACTAGCCAAGGTGCCCCCACATCGTTCAGGGCAAATTCCCCGGACATTATGAGTGCGGGGACACCATTACGCGCGTGCACTATACATAGGACACTACCTATGTATAGCGTCACAATGGTAACTCCGAACATGGCCATGTAACATGTCTAGGATCATGGAATTGTCACCCCAATGCCATTCTGGCATTGGGGAGACAATTCCATGATCCCCCGAGTCTCTAGCACAGACCTGGGTACTGCCAAACTGCCTTTCCCGGGGTTTCACTGCAGCTGCTGCCAACCCCTCAGACAGGTTTCTGCCCTCCTGGGGTCCAGCCAGGCCTGGCCCAGGAAGGCAGAACAAAGGACGTCCTCAGAGAGAGGGTGTTACACCCTCTCCCTTTGGAAAAAGGTGTCAGGGCTGGGGAGGAGTAGCCTCCCCCAGCCTCTGGAAATGCTTTGATGGGCACAGATGGTGCCCATCTCTGCATAAGCCAGTCTACACCGGTTCAGGGATCCCCCAGCCCTGCTCTGGTGCAAAACTGGACAAAGGAAAGGGGAGTGACCACTCCCCTGACCTGCACCTCACCAGGGGAGGTGCCCAGAGCTCCTCCAGCGTGCCCCAGACCTCTGCCATCTTGGATTCAGTGGTGTGCTGGCACACTGGACTGCTCTGAGTGGCCAGGGCCAGCAGGTGACGTTAGAGACTCCTTCTGATAGGCTCTTACCTGTGTTACTAGCCTATCCTCCTTCCTAGGTAGCCAAACCTCCTTTTCTGGCTATTTAGGGTCTCTGCTTTGGGGAATTCTTCAGATACCGAATGAAGAGCTCACCAGAGTTCCTCGGCATCTCCCTCTTCACCTTCTGCCAAAGGATCGGCCACTGACTGCTCAGGACGCCTGCAAAATCGCAACAAAGTAGCAAAGACGACTACTAGCAACCTTGTATCGCTCATCCTGCCGGCTTTCCCGACTGTTTCCTGGTGGTGCATGCTCTGGGGATAGCCTGCCTCCTTCCTGCACCAGGAGCTCTGAAGAAATCTCCCGTGGGTCGACGGAATCTTCCCCCTGCAACCGCAGGCAACAAAAGACTGCATCACCGGTCCTCTGGGTCCCCTCTCAGCATGAGGAGCGTGGTCCCTGGAACTCAGCAACTCTGTCCAAGTGACTCCCACAGTCCAGTGACTCTTCAGTCCAAGTTTGGTGGAGGTAAGTCCTTGCCTCCCCACGCTAGACTGCATTGCTGGGTACCGCGTGATTTGCAGCTAATCCGGCTCCTGTGCACTCTTCCAGGATTTCCTTCATGCACAGCCAAGCCTGGATCCCCGACACTCTAACCTGCAGTGCACAACCTTCTGAGTTGTCCTCCGGCGTCGTGGGACTCCCTTTTGTGACTTCGGGTGGACTCCGATTCACTCCTCTTCTAAGTGCCTGTTCTGGTACTTCTGCGGGTGCTGCCTGCTTCTGTGAGGGCTCCCTGACTTGCTGGGTGCCCCCTCTGTCTCCTCATCCAAGTGGCGACATCCTGGTCCCTTCTGGGCCACAGCAGCATCCAAAAACCCTAACTGTGACCCTTGCAGCTAGCAAGGATTGTTTTCGGTCTTTCTGCATGGGAACACCTCTGCAAGCTTCTTCACGACGTGGGACATCCATCCTCCAAAGGGGAAGTTCTTAGTCCTCTTCGTTCTTGCAAAACACCAAGCTTCTTCCATCCGGTGGCAGCTCCTTTGCACCCTCAGCTGGCATTTCCTGGGCATCTGCCCACTCTCGACACTGTCGCGACTCTTGGACTTGGTCCCCTTGTTTCACAGGTACTCAGGTCCGGAAATCCACTGTTGTTGCTTTGCTGGTGTTGGTTTTCCTTGCAGAATCCCCCTTTCACGACTTCTGTGCTCTCTGGGGGTTGTAGGTGCACTTTACACCTACCTTACAGGGTCTTGGGTGGGCTATTTTTCTAACCCTCACTGTTTTCTTACAGTCCCAGCGACCCTCTATAAGCTCATATAGGTTTAGGGTCCATTCGTGGTTCGCATTCCAGTTTTGGAGTATATGGTTTGTGTTGCCCCTATGCCTATGTGCTCTTATTGCAATCTATTGTAACTTTACACTGCTTGCATTACTTCCTTTTGCTATTACTGCATATTTTTGGTATTGTGTTTATATATCTTGTGTATATTTGGCATCCTCATACTGAGGGCACTCACTGAGATACTTTTGGCATATTGTCTCCAAGCCATGCTTTGGAGCAATTTGTGTCACAAGCCCAAACGTACAACTGGAGTAACGTTCATATGGAAGATGTGTGGAAATGGAAGGTGCTAGGAATTTTGTGGTGCTGCAGACGTTTCAGAACTTTCTCTCACAGAAATGTGATGAAAAGAAGGTTTTAGCCAAAATTTGAGCTTTGCATGTTCTGCTCGGTAAAAAGGCATGATAGGATTCACACAAATCGACCATCCTAGACTTCCCTGGGTGTCAAGTTTTAAAAACATGCCTGGGTTTGTTATGTTTTCGTGGGTGATGGCTGAGCTGGGGCCCAAATTCTACAACTACCCACATTGCAACACAATGGGTGGATTTAACTAAGTAAAATGTGGTGTTTCCACATCCGGCTAAGGGGCAATTTGGGCCACAAGCACTAAACCCAGCCACACAAGTAGGGTATTGTTTTTATAGGGATATGTGTGTGAATTCTGTGTGGTAGCAGCGTTGTGTATCCCTATAGCTGTCAGAACTTTCTTACACAGAAACATGAGAAAAACGTGTGTTTTAGCCAAAGTTTGAGGTTTGTAGGGCCTTTAGTGTATGAGAAAATTGAGGGATCTTTCCAAATACCACAATCCTGGACTCTTCTGGGTGCCTAGTTTCATAAATGTCTGGGTTTGTAGGTTTACCTGATTGGCGGGCGAAGCAGGATCCAAAATCCCCAGATACCCACATCGCCACACAAGGTCATTCTTTTATGTCTCTGTGTTGTATATTGGCACATTTTGTGTCACAGACACTAGGCTCAGCCTTAACAAGTGGGGTGCCATTTTGTATTGGGAGATGTGTGGGAACACTGGGTTGTAGAAATATTGTAGATTCTTAAAGATTCCTGCTCTTTCCTTCACCAAAATGTGCAGGAAATAGGTGCGTTTTAGTCGAGGATTACAAGGCCTTCTGGATAAAAGGAAAACATTGTGTGACCCACACAAATCACACCACTCTAAACTCCACTGGGCATCTAGTTTTCAGAAATCTCTTAGTTTGGTAGGCTTCCCTTGGTGGCAGCTGAGCTAGAGCCCAAATTCTGCAACTATCCACATAATAAGAAAAAGTAGGATAGGTGAAATGTGATGTTTTCAGGTGCATTTTGGGGGTGTTTTGTGTCATAGGTTTTAGGCCCAGCCACATAACTGGGGTTCACTGGTTCGATTTCATTGGGAGATATGTAGTAATACAAAGTAGTAGGATATTTATTATAAACAATTCCTCTACATTTTTGGCTTCCAAATGTAAGCCAGTATTCGAGAAGCCGCACATTTTCCAAAATGCCCTATGAACTACAAGATTGTGTGGGTCACCCTGAATTCAGAGATGTACCAAAAACCACAGTTCCTAAACTCACTATCTTGTGCACGTTTGAAAAATGTATTGGGTTCCTTCAAACCCATTTTTCATTCATCATATGCCACCATTTGAATTGCTGAATGGTCATCACACAATGAAAAAACTATTATAAACTGCAGCTCAGTTATTGGCACATGGTATTGCACATTTCTGGAGAACCTATAACCTATAAAACCCATGCTCCAACCAGAAGGACCTGTTGGATCAAACTATGTATACATTTGTAAATTGGCTATTGTGACATAAAACACAGATGCAAGCTACTTTTTTTCCTTGGTATCAGGGGCGTAACAAAGGCCCCCGCAGACCCTGTGGTGCGGGGAAGGGGCGAACTCCAGGGGGGCCCCCTCAGCACAGTTACCTGGCCTGAGAGCTCCAGAGTGAGTTCAGAAGGGGACCCTGCCATGTACTTTGCAGGGGGCCCTCAAGTTTTGTTACGTCATGGCTTGGTATCAGAGTTTCAAGACTTGTTTATAAGAAATTCAGGCTTAGTCACAAAACGTCCACATTCCAACTCGGGATATAGTCTCAGATTAACTGAGAGCAGTGCTTAATTTGTCCTTATTGTTTCCAGTGCTGAGCACCAACACTTATTTTTGAGGATCAGCGCTTATTATCCTGCCTCAAACATTTGTGGCGAACAAAAAACAAATATGGGAAAGACGGAGGAAGAGAAAAATTAAAAAGCATCACAAAGGTAGAAAGCAGAAAGCTGCAGGAGTGAGCTGAAGGGGCAGGGAGTGGCTTTAATTGGATTGAAGGGGCCCCAGATGGCTTCAGGATTATGTTGCCCCAGTATTCCGTGTTCGCACACTTAAATGCAGCAGCAGCGTTTTTAAGAGGAGGGCTTTGGGCACCGGCACGTTTTTATTTACAAATTAAGCACTGACTGAGAGCACGTTTTTTTGTTGATTCAACTCCCCAGCGAGGAAGTATTTGTTATGCAGGCTAAACCCCTGGCCAGAATTTACAGCAACAAGCCGAGAAGTGGAATCTCAATAGCAGTGGTGGTCGGCAGCTTTAGGAGGGAGGGGGGCGGGCGGGAAGCACACACACACTCATTCTTTCACATATGCACGCACGCACATCCATTAACACTCATAACATTCAAACATACACTCACGCACCAAACATTAATTTTTAAATATCACACACACTCATTCTTTCACACACACACGCACACATATCCATTAACAACACTCATAACATTCAAACATGCACGCACGCACCAAACATTCATTTTAAAACATCACACACACACACTTACCTTCAGCCTCGGAGGTCCCTAGAGGGTTGGGACTGCTGCCTTCCCTCATTGGCTGACCTAAGGTCAGCCAATGAGGAAAGGCAGCAGTCCCAGCCTCGTCACAGAGTGGGATGGGGTCAGTGCGACTGCTGACCCCACCCCACTCTGTGACGAAGTGTCACTGATTGACACTGGCCCTGGGCGCTTCAGGGCTTAAACCTGAAGCGCCCAGAGCGAAGTCAGTGGGTGACGCTTTCCTTGTCACCCAGGGGAGGGCCTCAAAGCACCTTTGCTGAGCCGAGGGGGTCACGCCCAGAGGAGCAAAGTTCAGCTCAGGCAGTCAGGAGTCTGCGCAAATCACGCATGTCTGCTTCTGGCTTCCTAACCTAAACATGAAGAGTGTCTGTCAGGCTGACCTTTGTTCAGCCTGACAGACACTCTTTATGTGGAGCAAAAGGTGGGGGGCATGGCCCCTCCACCCTAAAGGACAGGCTGCGCCTGCTCAATAGGTAGATAGGGTATTTTTAAGACATTGAGGCTGCAGAGAGCTTCAATTGGTCTGTGCGCATTAACATTTGATTGCTGCCCTGTCTGAAAGCAGCAGGCCCGACTCTGGAAGGTTAGCAGGCCCACACTACGCTCAGGGAATGAGGGATGACTGCAGAGGAGATGGCGACCTAAGGTCCCTAGTGACCAGGCATGTCCCTGTCTGACCCTCCCCGAAATAAGGCTCCTCAGGCGATTGTACACCGCTGCCTTTCCAAGGCAGGCCTCCTGTTATCGGGAGCAACTATGCAAGCACTGCGCATGCTGGTGGTATGCACGGGTTTGCCTGAGACCAGAAGCACCAAATACCATTTAGAGCCTGTGCAAATTATACATCAACAGTAGTTTGGAAAGCGAGAGTTAGGATATTGACTGTTTGGCGCTCCGAACTAATCATACAGGTAACTCGTAGCGCTTTGTAAAACGCACAAATAATTAAACAGATAGAATTACAGAAGTGACAGGACATTGTTATTGTTTACAATGCGCTCAACACGTCCACTCAGATGGCTATAAAATAAATCTCTTTTTTTAAAGCTGTTTAACAGTTTCAGATATGCAAAGTGCAAGAGGCGGGCTAAACTCAGGAAAAAGGCATGACCTATGCATGTCTTTCACTAATTAAATAAAGTAAATTTTAAAAGGCAAGCCCACGAACCAGCCAAACTGATGGGCGTGACATGGGAGTGGTTAAAAATCCCACAGAGAGACTATGCCAGGTACAGAGTGCTTTGCGCGCTCGGCCCTAAAAACTAAAGTTGTTCTCTGCAATTATGTTTTCATGCTATATTTTTAGTGCAACATGGGTCGTCGTATCAAAAACTGAGACATTTTGGCATGAAAATATAGCACTAAATTAGAGATTTGCATTTCGCATTTTTTTATAACGTTCTGAAAATTTGCATAATTACAAGAAAGCAAATTAACTGAACTTCACACATCTGTAGTGGGCAGCTATTCATTTCTCCAAAAGTTAATCATTCACTGTGTAATATCTCCGTTCACAAATCCCAATTCTATCCATTTAGAATAGTAGTCAGTGACCCCTAATGCAAACTTGAGCTTCCTCGGACCCTTTAACTGCCCTAAAAAAAATTGGTAATTTCTCCGATGGCCCACCTAGCAATGCTTTACTTGTTTTCAGTTGGTCTGTACCCATCAATCCTTTACCTCCTGTTCTACTAGTTGGTTTTCACCTCAGCTTCTTCATGCGTTCTGGGACACCTAAATATTTCTCTTAACCTCTCCTTGCAACTGGTCATTCATAAATGCACTTCTTCAACTATCTCGCTCCTCCCGGCACCAGGTGGAAGTAACTTATCTTCTCGCTACAATAGTCTGTTTTGCGCACAAAATTCTAATTTACTTTGTCAAACCTATGAAATTCTGCCAAAAATGTATTTATCTGGGAAACTGAGATGCTGTTCACACTTTGACTTTTTTCAGTACCTCTTCTCTGTCCACTCTCTGTTTCATTTCTCCTCACGAACGCCGTTATAACAACAATAAGAAACTCTAGCTACAAAACATGCAGTTTCTTTACAGTACCTTTGTCCACACTCTTATCTGAGTCCCCAGCTAACCCAAAAATACAGTTCTTGCTTCCTGGTAAATATTCCTCCTTGAAATCGTGCTCACGCAGTACAGTACTACGCCTGTCGGGCGACCATGAGCACTCGTATGCATCGTATGCAAAAAGATAAGGTCTCAGCTCAGAGACATATTTTAAAAAAAAACTCGGCCAGTAGGCCGTTGGAACCTTGGTTCCCCCTCAATGCCATGGTTGTAACGGCTTCTTATATTTCCTCCTCAGTAAACTGGAGGTCAAGCTCCACGCTGTCAGCCCTGGTCAGCCTAGGCATACAGAGGTCCCTAATAGTGGCTTTATGGACCTCTTCTCAAGGGGTCGTCTCTATGTGTACAGTCCTTGGTAGTAATCGGTGAATGTCTCCGCTATCTCTAGAAGAAATCCTTGAACCCTAGGCAGAAGCCAGTACAAGACCTTCCCTGCCTTGTCGCCTTGTTGGCCTATTCAAAAAGCCTATTTTGAGAGTCCATCCATCCCTTCCATGTGGTGTCCAGGACGTTTTGCCTTAGTGCCAATCTGTCCCAATGGAGTAAGCATACTTAGTCTGGAGTCAATGGGGACATCTGCCTCCCTACAAGCCGTTGAACCTGCTGCTCTAGATCCAGTATGTCCTGCCGTCCTTCGTGCCTCTTCCCCCTAGTATAGTCCATGGCCGAACCATGCATTACTGTCTTAAAAGCCAGACGGTCGTAGCTGAGGGCACAGAATGTATATTTAGCTGAAAGTATTTGACAACCATTTTACCACACACATTCTGCTATGTCTTCTTCTAGCGACCACCAGGCACTGCCCCACCATATCTCTGGTCTCCCTTGGCATGCCTGTTGTACGTTTATTTGTATGGAAGACTGGTCTGAAAGAGCCCGATGCAGAATAAACAATTGCCTCACTACCTGGCGCTCCACCACCAGGACCAGTAAACAGTCACTTTGAGAATGTGTGGCATGCGTTGGGAAGTAATAAGTAAATTATCTACTGTTCCTGTGGTGCATTTGCAGGTGTCAATTAACCCATTGCCGATATCCATTGTTGCAAGTGGGATATTTGGTAGGACGCGTGTGTTCCACTGGTGTGGTAAAATGGGTCTGCTAATGCATTCAAATCCTCTGATAAGCATGCTCTCTGTGGTTGTTCAGGAGCTATCAGTACAGACAGCATAGCATTAACTAAAGAAAGACTGTTGCCCATGGGTTCCCTTCTTTGTGTCCTACAGCCACATCATATCACCTATGGCCATCTGTGAAGACCTGTGCAGCCGAATCACTACCTTCTTGATCCCGTAGTGAATCCTGAGTGATGGACTTGGGTGTATCTGTGTTGGCCCAGGAACCCACAACATATGCCCAATAAGTGAGTCTCCAGCAGGAGGACATCTGGGTTATAGTGCTTTTCATAGAACATGACTGCCCCACATTTGATTTTATCTTTTAGTCCATTAGCCTTCTAAGACATTTTGCAGAAGTCCCCCCTTTGTGTGTCCGGTGGGTTAATTGTCTTGGGCATCATGCATTTGGTGACTTCTCACTTCAAGTGAGCAAAAGCACAGAAACTAAAACTGAGCAAACTCCAACAGAACAATAACCCAAAACCCCAATGTCCCCCACCCTATACTTCGACCCTTGAAGCATCTGTCACCCTCATACATACTAGCCATTCCTTTAAATAAAAAAGAGGGGCGACAATAAGGTCATACTCAAACAGACAAAGTCCCCAGAATTCATCACATCATACAAGCCAATCTCCTTAACTAACAGAGAGGCCACACTCCTAGTGACTATCCAGGCCCTCAGACTGCATAAAGTTATGGGGTCTGTGATCTATGAGGATCAAAATGGATTTATGCCACATAGAAGCAATCATCACTGCCTTAGGTGCATATATGTTATGCTCCCTACAGCACAGAACCTGCAAGGACCTACAATGTTGCTCTCTCTAGACTTGAAGGGGGCTTTTGACATAGTCCATTGTCCCTTTATGCATCACGTGTTAACTAGAATGAACTTTGGCCCTTGCTTTACGTGACTGGTAACCACCGTTTGTACACAGCCGTTGGCACAGGGGAGGAATAATGACATATTATCTGCCTCTTTCCCAATGAAGAGGAGCGCCTGAAAAGGGTGTCCTCTCCCACCCTTATTATTTGCTCACACAATAGAACGCTTAGCAGAATGGATCCGCATAGACACCCAGCTCAGGAGGATGAAATGGGGCCTGGACACAAGGACAGGATATCATTAAATGCAGATGACATGTTGCTCTATTTACAGGAATCAGACATCTCCTTACTGAGAGTGATGGGAATCCTTAACGTTTATGGTGACGCTTCAGGTCTGTGAGTGAACTGGACAAAATTGACCTACTTCCCTAGTATAGGAGACACTCCCCCAGCCCTGATTATCCCACAGCTGCAAGTAAAGAGATCATTTTCAATCTCTGGGTGTGGAAATAACCACTTCCTGCACGAGAAATTGGGAACTGAATATTGCCACCCTGTTGGGGGATATCACATGTCCTGAGCGCATCTATCCCTCTCCATCATGGGTTGCAGAACACTTTTCAAAATGAAACTCCTACCCCGCTTGTTGTATACGCTCCATAGCTACCTGCACAAAGTGCCACCTCAATGTTTCACAGACGCACAGTCATAAATTTATAGTTTCCTGTCAGTGAGGGGTGGTCCTGTAGGTCTCATGGGCAAAGTGCCACCGTTCGCTATATAAGGCTGGTCTGAACGAATATACCACACTTCTATCGGACAGCACAGATGACCCAATTAATCACTGGTTGCATGGTGCTTGACTAGACCTCCTGCAAAAGTTGGAGTTCCTCTAGGTAGAACGCTTGCTCCATATGCTGTATGTGGACAGGGTCCATGGCTCCTTCACAAAAGTCACTAGGATATCCTTACTTTGCTAAAACACCACCATGAGGGCTTCCAGCAATGAGACCTGATCGGAATTTCAAAACTGGGGATTTATGGCTGTGTGACCATATAAAAGCCTTTCGTGACTTAGAGGTAGAATTCTCACTACATGCCTCTCAGACTGGGACCACTTCAGGTCAGTGTTTCCCTTGAAGTACTAAACCTGTATATTCTCAAAGTAGCTCCTGGTGATTGTATGTTAGATTCACTTAAAATGAAAAGAAGAGAGTTGTGATATATACGTAATGTAAACTCCCTACCACAAATGCGTTTTCCTGAACCTGTTCACTGTCCATGCAGAAGCCAAAAGTTCAATCACAGAGGAAGCTTTCCCTACTTCCCTCAACAACCTTTTTTCAATAGCATTTAATCGGCACATCAATGCAGTATATATTTAACACCTGTCTGTTACAACAGAGGTTGCCAAATTAACTGTGCATGCAGTGATGTCTTGTGGATGCTTACCACAACAACCTTGATGCAAATGCAACTGTGGATTCTCATTTAGTTCCATTCTGGGTTATTACTGCAGAAATACCCTTTTCTCTTGCATCTACAGTAATGCAAATATTGCCTTATGTTCTTGCTTGCCAAAGTCTTTCTTGGGTCTTCTTGTCACAGAATTGAACAACAAATTAGTTTCACCTAATAAGAGGCTCAGACAATGCTTCAAACTCACATTGCACCACACAGGCTCTCAATGTAGCTGTGTACTTTCTGCAGAGTTACCAGTCAACTGTTATCTTAAAAAAAAAAACTCAAGGAAACTAAGAGTTTCTGTGTGGCAAATTGACTCTCAGGTCTTTTCACTGCTTCATCATACTCATTGAATATTTTGCCTTCGGCCAGCACAACTTCCATAAGGTTTACACACATCCTTTGCCCATTTCCAAGCAATGATCTAAAATAAAACATTTCTTGCTGGCAGTACAATGATGACATTCCACTGCCCCCAAATATGCAAGATTTTAATCACTCCTTCAGAGGTCTAAGTGGTTCCCCAGAATACAAGAGAATCAAAGAAACATCAGATGTTGTCTAAGATTACTAACACTGCTTCTAATTCACATTGCAAGAATGTGTAAGTTAACTAATCCCTTCATGTATGTCAGTATCAAAGTAGTAAAATGCAGAACGCTGGTGCAGTATGTGACCTCCTTTCCCTCAATATGAAATACAAGTAAGTATAGTAGCACAAAACACTAAGCTCACAATCAGCATGGTGCCAGCCTGCCCAGTTCCACATTGATAGTCTCATTAAAGCGACAACATGGTCCACACCACCGACTTCTGTTTCCATCTGGAGGAGGGTGTGCTATTACACTGGGGGAAAACTACATTAACCCCTCATATGTTCCTCCTCGTCCCAGTCCTAACCCAAGAAGCCTGCGAAAAGGAGGAACCCTAATCAGGGTAATGAAGATTACCCCTTCATGGTAAATCTGGAAGTGTGCCAAAATCAATGGATGGTATGTGGGAACACCCACACAACACCCATGGAACACCTCCCTGGGGCAGATTTAGTGCAATGCAGTAATTTGCACTGCATTGCTTTACTCTAGATTCATGAGACCACTCAGGGCCACACAGGGTGGCCTTGCATAGCTTATAAGTATCAAAAAAAGGGGTTTATGCCTGGCACAGGGTTTATTTTCCCCTGCTGAATTGGCAGCCTTAAAACTGCACTACAGGATGCAGAGGCAGATTTGAGATTTATTTTAAAATGCTACTTTAGTGGATGGCTTAGTGAGTTCTGATGCCCATTAGTAACATTTAATTTACAGGCCTTGGGGACAGGCAGTACAATTTACTAGGGACTTACAAGTAAGTGAATGTGTCTATCAGATATAGGCCAATTTTCCCATATTTTACGGAGAGAGCACAAGCACTTTAGAGGAGTGGTGAAGTGCACAGAGTCCTAAAACCAACAAACCACAAGTTCAGAAAAGTAGGACGGGTGAAGGCAAAAAGCTTGAGGTTCCCTGCGGAGAGGGTCAGGTCAAACAGTAAGGAAAGGGAAAGAGAGCCCCAAAGAGAAACATGCTGGATGTCACATCATAGTGAACTCCTATAGTTACATACGGAGTTCATTTCACACATCTTTTAGCACCAATGCCATAGTGCAGTGTACATTGGTTCCATTATGCCATATGTACACGTTTGAGCCGGTGTGTTATCAGTAGAGGTTTCTGTGTTAAGCAAATATAAGCTGAAGGGTCCCTAGATGTCTTAGGATCTGGCTGCAGTTCGTTGCAGTTTGACAAAGTCATTGGTGAGGTCATTGCACAGAGCTGCATCTTCTGCATTAAAGTATTTCAAGATCACATTAGCGCAAACCATGTCCTGGATGACTACCACTCTGGCCTCAGATTAAGCTGCAGCATGAAGACCGGTACCTAACACATTATAGAAGACTCCCTCCTGACTACAAATGAAGATCACACCGGCCACTTTATATTGCCGGACCTCTCAGCTGCCTATGACGCAGTTGACCATGTAACCTTTATCCACATCCTGGAGTCTTGGCTGGGATTTGCTGGCAATGCCCTTCACTGGTTCTCCTCCATCCTTTCCAATTTCCATCAGTTTGTTCACATTGACACCTCTAGGCACCAAAAGATCAATATCACTTGTGGAATTCCCAAGGGTTCCATACTGTCTTCTGCCATCCTAAAACTCTACATTGAGCCCTTTGGGGCTCTACTCATAAATAACTCATGAAACGTTGCCTAAACTTATCCACTGTCCCAGACATCCAGTACCTTAAAGACTGCTTCCACCTCATTCACACCTGTATGCCTAGTGCCTAACTGAAGTTCAACTTAAACTTGATAGAATTCCTGTTATTTGTCAAGAATAACAAGCAAGAAACAGTACAAACCTGGCTCTACGACATAATCCTGAACAGCTTTGAACACCAAGTTTCACCGAATGCCAAGGCACTTGGATTCACCTTGGATATTGACATCACTCACCGGAAACATATTGCCCAAAAAAAAAAAGATGGTCTGGTACCAGCTCTCTCTTCTAAAGAAAGTGAGGTAGTGTTTCTTTAAAAAAATATTTCAGAACTACTCTTCTACACATTTTGTTGCATTTCAATGGTGTTTATGCCGCCCTCCATTGCCTCCCACACTCCACGCTAAAACCTCTACATGCATGCTGCTGCATGTCTCACCCAGAGCCTGAAGAAATATGATCTCACCACCCCCATCCAGATGGAACTCCATTGGTTCCCCTTGCTGGGACGCAGCATTTTCAAAAACATTTGTATCATTTACAAAGCCATCATATCCATCACTGAAGCTTTTCTCATGGACAAGCTCACCATCGCTGGTGGCTTTTGACACTCCTGCAGCCAGGGCACCATTAGACTAGAGATTAGGAAGTATAAAAACAAGAAAAACAAGGTAGTAGGCCTTATACGTTTACGCAGTCTTAATCTGGAACAATATCTCCACATCTCTAGAAAAAACACTAGATCGCAATGCAGTAACAATCAAATAACCAGCTACCTCTGCTTACACTCATTGACGGTATTCTTGTCTGTGACCCTCAACACCACTACAATACCTTTTCGGCTAGGTTTGCTATGCAAATACCACATATACACATACATATTTACAAAAGGAAACCACTGAATTATTGAGTTTTATTGCAGTGTATTGCTCAGTTCAAAGTTTCTAGATCACCTACCTTAGAAATTAAATGAGTTCCCTGGTTGTCCTTAGAGTCAAGAGGAACTTGGTCTCCAATCTGAGGGTCTGCAGTTTGCAGCCCCCCCCAAATACCAGAGGTAACTGACCCCTCTTGGTGCAATTATGGGCCAGTAGCCTCTGAATGGTCTGAGTCTTGGCTTTTTCACTCACCAAAATTCACTAAATTGTCCACTCAGTGGTCCCTGTCCTTATCCTGATTCTGAGACACACTCTGAGTGATAATGGGGGTGAAACTTAAAGATGTCACCACAGACTTGCAATGTGCTTTTAGGCAATTAAATTGAGGTCTGCCTGGGGAGATGGCAATTGTGGTGTTGTGACTGGTGAACACCACCTTCTGGTGAAATTCTCCGGAACGCTTTCCCACTTAATGAAATGTCTCAGGAACATTCACCCTTACTGTGTCTCAGGCACTAACAAATGGGTTATTATACACATGGTTCAAGTAATATTTTCTGAAATGACAAAGGAATCGTTCTTTTAATGTGCAAACCTTGTGCCATGGTTACTTTTTGTTGTATTTGCTGTGTTTACTAGTGGGTAATACAAGGGAAGGGTGACAACGACTTGGGAAGGAATAAAGAGAAACTCATAGGCGAAAATTTGATTTTGAAGCAGCAACATGCGAAAGAGCTTTTAGTTTATCACACGCTACAAGTATGCATATTTTGTGTAATTTCCTTTTACGTAATTAGGCGTAACACAGGAAAAGGTTCGTGAAATTTAAAGCGTGCATCTTGTTAAGGCAGAATTTGAGTTAAAAACACAAAAACATAAATGTGGCGAACAGCGTCAGTGCCAATTCTGTTCATTCTTTTCATTCTGTTCATTCCTATCCTGTGAATGGGTTTTTACCCAGATGAACTAGAAACGCGATTGCGTAATTTTGGGAATTTCACTTTACAAGGGTAATGAGAACCTCCAGAAATTACAAGAGATTACGCCAGTTAAACAACATTTTCACCCGGTCTACTAAAAACACAGAGCAATCATTCTTCCGCTATTTCATTGTAAGGCATTCTAAAGCGCGCTGTCCAAAACTATGCAAAGCCAGCTAAAAAATAGTTCTTGTTACCGTGTAAGAACTTTTTCTATTGAAGTCTGCGGTTTACTCCAAGTGGTCCCTCTGGCGATATTAGCATAAATGATCCGCTTTTTGCAGCTGCATAATTTAAAGCAAGTGTGCTTGATTAATAGATAAAGCAGGTTAATTGGCTTCATTCCAACTAGCATGAATTAATAATATTAAACACTGGCGTGGGTGCCTGCCCTTTAAAGAGATTAGTTCCCTCCTTTCCACGGGGCTCAGTTTGATGCTTGCAACCACTGCGATTCTTTCAATGGCATGCGAATCTGAGCTGCTGGCGAAAAACAAATTCGCAGCGAAGTGTTGATACAACAACATTCCTCAACCTTCATTAACTTTACTCCTGCAATTACTCAAGCTGACAAACATTGTTAATATTAGGCCTCTAAACCTGTTTAAAGAGTTTGTCGGAAGAGGTCAATTTGTGGACATAGAATAATTCCAAACTGCATTGCAAGGCTGCTTTTATTCTCCAAAAATAGATTTGCTTGACTGAAAACAGTTTTTAATTTTATTGCAATTCCTAAATATTCATGGTGAAGCTTAATGAGTAAATGTCTATTAGCAAAGTAGCTTTGTATAGGCGTCAGAGAGCATTCTCTAAGAGCACTGTTCTGGCCCTTGTCCTGCCAATTACTGGCACATCGGAGTTGCTTATTATTCTATATAGGATATTTTGTTATTCCATGCAGCAAATATACAGTGTGAAATTTCTACAGATAATGGATGGATAGCCATGACACATAGCTGTTGCCTGCAGTCATAGGACATTTCCACTTGCATTCAAAGGCTGTCCCCAGCCCACCTCTACTTGTCCTTTCATATCCCAAATGAACCCTTTAAGACCTGATTCCGAGTGCCCAAGGGGGATAAGTGAATTTAATGCACCTATTAAAATCTGGCACCACAGGGGCTGGAATTTATTGAGTATGATAAATAGGTCGTATCTAGAGTATCTTCCTTTAATTGAGAAGTAGCGCACCACACTAAAATCTGCATGTTCCAGTAACTACAGGGCATTCCCCTAATCAAATTGTGCCAGGTTTTTGCTATTAAAACTTAACGAAAGGTCCAGGCTTTTTTGCAAATAGACTGCAAATTACCAGGGAACTTGTAAAGAAGCCCAAGCCAATCTGATTCTTATCACTCTGCGGCTGTGCAACTGGTGCAGCCGCACCTGGCGCTGACTCCGGGGGTTGGTGAAAACACACACTTTTATAAAGCGCATGCTGCACAGTTCCTTTTGTGTCCCGGAGTTTTCAGGCAACAATAAAAAATGTCAAGATAACTCTGGTGTTTAATGATCTTATTGGAGAGAGATCAAAGATTTGTATAGTGTAGGTTTCCATTCATGATAAAGTAGCTCAGAGGGTTAGTGTGCCTGCTACAAAGGACGTGTACCACGCAAATCATTCAACTGAGGGGCATATTTACAAGACCCTTGCGCCACTTTAGCACCACCCTAGCGTCATTATTTTTTACGCTAAAGTGGCTTTTCTGCTGTGCCATATTTAATGTGATGCTTGCATTGTGCCACTTTGTAAAACCATCGCCGCATTATTCCTGTGTCAGGCATAATGTATGCAAGAGGGTTGTTCCAATGCAGGGAGGCCCAAAAAATGGTGAAGTGAAACTTACAACTTCTCACTTGTCCATTTTTTTGTCATTTTTAACGCCTTCTGACAGCAGGTGTTAAAATGATGCACCCATTATATTCAATGGGCCTCCCTGTGCTTTGTCGCACTAGCGTCAACATTTTTGATGGTAGTGTAGCAATGCTCCACAATAGCGTAAAAAAATTGACTCTATTGTGCTAACGACACAGGTGGCCATAGGGGGATGCAAGAAATGTGGTGCATCATCTCTAATGCTATACTTTCTTGTAAATATGTCCCTGTATTTTTTATGTGGATAGCTCAGTGGGTTATTGCTTTTGTCACAGACATTTTGTTACTTGCTGTACATAAACTATAGTCTTTATATAGTACAGTGAGCCATGAAAGGTCATGAACGAGCTGCATGCAAACATCATGGTATACATAAGAACGTTATGTTTTCCCCCAGTCTTTTATTGTCCTAAAGCTGCTAAAAAGGGTTAATATTGGTAGAAATACATTCTTATTAGTAAAGCCAACCACTGTGGTACGTTTTAAATCTTGAGTTTGTGCTTCTCTACAACAAACACTTTTAAAGTATACTGCCTACTAGTATCGGTGACATGTAACTCCTACACCTTGTAAACTTGATCGTCTTCTGTAACATTTCCCCTTGACTGATGTACACACAAATGACTCATTGGCCCTTATAATGTGTGTGATGTAAAGTGCCCTGACAATTTACACTGGCATGAGTAGCGTTATAAAACAAAGTAGATGCATTTGAAAGAGGGACTACTGAGTGATGAGCGTCAGTGGTAGAGCGTGGTAGTGGGGGAATTTGTGGAAACATAGGTTTTGGAAGGGGCACTGACAAAGACTGTGCACTGGGCGCCACCAGCGCTAAAGCTGGCCCTGATTTTGCATCACCAACTATTCCCTCCCATCACAAAAGCATAAACTCAACCAGCACCTCTTGTGAACAGTGGGTGTGATTCTTTGAAGAGCTTCACCATAACTGACCACTTTCATTGTTATGCCTCATTCTTACCTGTCAAAGCAATTTCAATACAGGTTTGCTGCATATTTAACGTATGAGTGGGTAGAATGTGTATGTATCATGTGCATATTCTGCTCACTACTGCATATCTTACTCACGCTTGTGTAGTTCGGCACTCTCTTTGTGGCTCCAGTGTCAGGTGTTTCGTGGCATGACATACACATACATTTCTAAGGCATGGAATTACATTTTCGTGGTTCTAGAAAAGGGCATGAAAAAATGTGTTGAATTAGACCAGATAGTTATGCATGCCTACATTTATTGGTACATATGTGTCCTTCAATTTGATAAGTGTGCGTTCTTGGAAAGTTGATGTGACAGGTATATTGGGCTTGATGGTGCCCCAGGTGGCACTTGTGATCTGTGAGACTGATGTTTTTATTACTTTGTCCTAAGTATTATAAGATGAAACGTTTAGGGCAATATTTATGACCTGTTTTGCATTGCTTTTGCACCACACAACGTGGTACATGCGCCACACAAATCTTATGTCAGATTTACGAAGCCAAGCAAGGCCACCTTGTGTGGTGTCATAAATGTGGAGTAATAAAATGCAGCACAAATCACTGTGTTGCACTAATCTGTGCATGGGAGGCATTTCCATGGATGTTGCGTGGGTGTTCCCACGCAATTCCCATGGTTTTTAACACATTTACAGATTTATTAGAACTAAACCTGGGAATGCACCAAAAAGTTACGCCTCCCCAGTAGAGATGTAACGAGGAGAAATATCTTTATTTCTCATCATTTGTTCCTCTTTCTAAAAGTGCTGCGTTCTGCAGCACAGACAGAAAGAAACAAAAACCTCTCAGGATTGTTGTTGGGCAGCAAGGTACCCCTGCAACAACCCTACATGCAATGCAGGCCCCCTTGCACCATGGTGCAAGGGTGCCTGCGTGGCACTAGGCAGCTCATTGTGCACCAGCACAGGGGAAAAGACAGGCATGCGCCATATTGCCTTAAATATGGTTTATTCCTGCCCTTTCCTAGTGATGCAGTGCACTGCAGCAAGGTGACTTTCTGCACTGCATTGTCACTTTTTCGTAAATATGCCCCTTAATGTTTTATGAATTTATGATGGTGCAACGTCTGCAAATCATTGCAAAATCTACATTTTTTAAAGATCATTTTGAGACATTTCAAACAATCGTACAAAAGTCTGTGAATTGCAAAAAAATACAATCAGGAGTGATATGAGAGCTTTTCAGACTTAAGAAACTCGTAAGCCTACATTTCTCCTTTGTAAACCAGCCCCAGTGTTTGAGCCTTATCCTGGTATTCTGTGTTATGCAGTAATGTCTCATATTACACATTGTGCTGTACACATTTTGCCAAAAATTTGGATAAGTAAAAGGTGTCACAAAGAGAGTAATGCATGAAAATCTTTTGCAGTAATACTGGTTCAGCATGGTATGCCTCTTTTCAACCTTGACAATTATTTGATTTAATATTTAATGATCGAGTCGAATTTGAATTGGTGTTTGAAGCTGACCCCCCTTCAAAACTTCCTGATTTCCCTGGGTAGTCACCTACTCACCTGCATGTAGGCCCACTCATCCCCAACATGAGACAATCAGAAAAGTGCTGTCTGTATAGAGGTTTTGGTCTGGAGTTTTGCTTTCTGATAGGCACTACTAGAGTGTGCCTGATTCTGTTTGGCCACTCCCCCTATAACTTGGCGCTCCTCTCTTCCTTGAATAGAGTTGAACACATTCTGGCAAGGCAGCAGACTATAGAGCCACAAGGCGCCAAAAGTTTGCTTGAAACCTTTCGTGAAGGATTGTTTTAGAATAACACAAGGAAAACCGAGTACCTACCTACCCAAATCCACATGCATGACTAGCCAGAGGAATCAGACACAGTAGTGCTTTGGTCTATAGGTGTGGAGACAAAAAGCATTTAGCATTCCTTTAGAGGACCTCGCACTAAGGGCAAAGGAGGAAAGCTGACTCCCAGACCTCCTCTGTGCCTCCACCGTTTCCACTGTGTGTCACCCCAGCAGCCTTCCTCAAGCTCCCACGAACTGGAGTTTTCCTCAGTTTGGAGGCCAGCTGTGTCCAGTTCTCTGAGGGAACCCATGGGACCCATGGCTTGGTTCTCTTGCAATGTGTTCTCTAATAGAAAGGAAGTCCAGAAACAGGAGAGAAACTGGAGATCAAATAAATCCCACTGGTGCTCTTTGCCTTAAAAAGTGTAAGGAATAAATAAACACCCAACATCATGAACACCAAAGCTCAATATCAGCAAACCTAATCACAGAACAAACATAAATAACACTTTCAGATAGTAAACTCAAATCATGACCTCAAACACAGTTCAATGTATTTCCACGTTTAAGGAATTTCAAGACTTTTTCAGCAACACAATTCACTTATTTAGGGAATTAATTGTTGTAACAGTAGCACCACAGCAAGGCTGCAAGAAAACAGTATAGTCCTAGTCTCCATCAATTACTGGTCCACTTTTAAAGCAGTATCTAAAACATAAATAGCCACAACCAGTAAAACTCCAACCTAGTCTATGTCCATAATATTCCCAGTTACAATTATTTAATATACATTTCTTCAGCAAAATGTATTGTCAAACTTATTAACTGGTCCTAGCAAGTAAGCATTTTCTCAGACATTCTAAAAGGAGGCCATATCAAATCCTTTGCTCAGCACACTTCAGGCAGATCATAATCTACTCTTTAATTATAGGACTTTCACAAACCTCCTTGTTTTTTTAATGTCATTGAGAACTGATTTGCTGACCAACTCCAAACTTGTCTCTCATTGAGGACAGCAATATCCCTGCCTGCTTCCAATCATAATTTTGTAATGGCTGCAGCACTGAAATGACTAGGCTTTAAAAGCTGGATGATAGCTATTTTATATTGGATACATTTGATGCCTGCCTCCCAGACCTTCTCAATTTTATCTGAAGCTTTCAACACTATTATCCACCAAAAGCTCAAGAACATTTTTTAAACTAGCATATACTTCCAAAGAAAGGCTCTCAGTTGGGATACTTTCTTATTCAATCAGACACATCCAGTTTGTCAAGGTAATAACCCAACCCACCCTAAGCCAAATTGAGACACTTGGGGGTCTATATTGGTGCCTATGTTATTCAATGTGTTTATACAACCAGCAAGAATCAAGATGGAGGCGAACAGTACTTCAAATTTATCAATATGCAGATCATACTCCAATCTATCTAAAAATATCTTTGCTTTTTACGTTTTTCCTCACTTGAAAACCACCTCTTGAATTTGCACAGCTGGATCACAGTTAATCTTCTTAGACTTAGGGCCCAATTATGAGTTTTGGCGGTGGGACTGCCAGACGGCCATGTTGGTGGTCCCAAAAGGAAAGCTGTGCCACGGGTCCCCAGACTGCCATATTACAATGTGTACAGGAAGAACCGCTGCCCACCATGCCAAATTACTGACCGCCAGCAGTGCTGCGGTCTGCTATCTTGGTGGTCTGCATTCCTGTACCGTCAGCGCTGGGGCCAACCTCCGAGCCTGTAACAAACACACAGTCAATGTGGTAATCCCCATGTGGCGGTTAGCCAACGGCTGTCAACTCCATGGTACGCGTTCAGCAAAACACCAGACGAATGCCCATTGGATGAATTCAAAAGCAACACAGTGGACAATCATGGGCCCAGTGGACACACCTGAAAATCACTCTATGAAATGCACCCCTCCACAGACCATGATCCTTTGCATTTCCACTGCAACCAAGATTTGAGTTTTGTCCAGAGAAATAATGCACCCCTTTTTTCACTATCTCTTAAACCCCTTTCACATACTTTTCTCCATTTGCTCCCCACATCACTTTTCTTTTGAAGGTTACTGCCTGTCATCTACTGTAATTTTCCACCATGTCACGTCCCAAAAAAAAACCTTCTTTTAGAGAATGAGTTGAGAGTCATGGTGGATGAAATCATAGGAGTAGACCCACAATTGTTTGGAGCCCAAGTCTAACACACTCCTCTCAGTAGGAAAATGGAACTGTGACAAAGGATTGTCGATAGAATGAATGCTATAGGCACCACTGTATGCTCAAAAGAAGACATTAGGAAGAGGTGGGATGACCTGAGGGGTAAGGTGCCTTCCCTGGCCTCCAGACAACGGATGGAGGCCAACATGATTGTCGGTGGCCCTCCCAGTGCCCCATTACAATTCTTTCCCTGAGAGGAGAAGGTCTTGGCCACCTGCATCCGGAGGGCTCGACAGGAATACCTGGGGGAGCGGAGTCTGGTAAGATACAACACAAAAACTGTAGCAAAACTGAATCCTTACAGCTAAGCTTTTGCCACAGTGTTGTTGATTTTCTTTACCAACGTTCTGTACCCAGAGTATCTGATGCAAATCTGTCAATGTGTATTGTTTGGCCTAACATCACAGCTACCAGGGCCCATCATATGCCATAAGTTGGAATGGTGCCTGTAAGTGTTTCAGTATAAAAAAATCATCCCAGGCCTCATGGTATGTCTCAACATGTAGATGTATGCTCCAATCTAAATGCAGACACGTTATCATACCCAACATTTGTCGAGTGTTGAGAAGTAGAAGGAGTGACCTGACTGCACCTCCCAGGAGGCCCTGTTTCTGTAATTCCTACCATGAGCCCAGTGTTCACTTGCCCAAATACACCTGTTTTTTAACTCCTAGTTGAAGTTTACTCACCTGGGAGTATACCATTTCTCAAGTGTGTGAAGTAAAGAGAGTGACTCGACTGCAACTCCCAATAGCCCTTGTTTCCGAAACTCTAACCTTCAGCCCAGTGTCTACTTGTCCTAATACTCCTGTTTGTTAACTCTCAGATGAAATGTACTCACCTAGGAGCAACAGTGAGACTTACGGTGCCCACAACACCTCCCAGCCCTGTTGCATCAACATCACAAGCAACAACGTGCCACCCAACCTATGTACCTAGGAGGGTTTCAACCATCTTGTGCCCCTCCTTGTTGGATCCTGAGGTGCAACCCAACACTCCTGACACTGAGAGTCCAGGACCCAGATGGAGAGGGCACCCTGTGCCAAGGGTTCAGGCTCGTGGGGGTAGGGTGCATGTAAGGGATGCTGTGGGCCAGCAGAGTGAGGCCACTGGGGTTGCTGTCGCCCAGGAGGCCATCAGCCAAATCTTGGGGGTCTATCAGCCGTCCCAAGGCGTGATAGGCCAGGTGTTAACTGAACACTGGGAAATAAAAGAGCTGCAGAGGGACATTAATCAAAAATTGGATTGACCACAATTCCAACATGTGCACCCTAACAGGGATGCTGAGTGACATCCTTACAACCCTGAGCAGGGCTTTTCTGCCACCGTTCACCCCTTCCTGTAGCCACAGGAAGGGAGGCCCTGCCAGAGGCACAACCACCCTCAAACCCCTCTGCTTCTGCAGCAGCTGATCCCCCCTCGCAAGCAGGGGCATCCATGCAAGAGTTCACGTGGTGGGGATGGCAAGACACCCACCACTGCCAGCAAAAAACGTTTTCCTTAATGTACTTCTTTGTGTGTCACACAAACACACTGTGACCTGATCCTGAGCCACATTACAGTTCCAATGGGAGGAGTGTGGCATCTCCCCCAATGATTTAATTCACCACGACTGACCCCTTCACTTTACATTTTTGTTTCTCTCTGTCTGTATTTTCTATATGAGCATTGTAATAAATTCACCCTTCACAAACTCATTGTCTGCTATCTTAAATTTCACACTTAACTTTTGTAGATAGGTAAGACCAAGTGAACCATACGATAAAGATACAAGCTACTTGTGCAAGCAGGGATATGTTGCATGTACAGTGTCCAGCTCAGAATTACAACCATTGTACACCAACACGTACATACAAGTGTCTTGTTTCAGAAGAAATTTTACTACATTGTTTAGCACAAAGGCTGTCAAGATGTCAGAAGCATAGAGATTGAAACATGACCATATCAGACTGTGTAGGCCACAAAATATACAGGTAACGACCCCCAGAACATTGGAGGAATGGACAAATCAGACATTGTCCTATTAAATAGGCAAAATGGATATGGTTGATGTCATCAACTGGAGCCATATTCCCTAGCTCCCAAAAGGAAGCCCACCTCATAGGATGCAACACCGAGACAGATGGCAGTACAAAAGTTCCTGATCTTAGGGTTATTGCAGTCCATTGCTACTGCATTTGGTGGTCTGACACAAACAAATATCAGTGATGTGTCACAGGCACTTTAGCCTACAATGATGAAATTAATTAACAGTTACAAACAGTCCTGAGAAAAAGAGTGTTTAGTCAATGTGACATGAAATTGGCCTACAACAACATTTTTACTGACCACCTGACAGGCATGATGCATCATGGCCACCACACATCAAGAAGCAAGTCCAATCGAATCTTCTGCACTTCCATCCTATCATTGTGCTAGCTGTTGACACAGGGCTTTTACATCCAAAGTCTGTGAAAAACATTACTAGAAACAATCTATGTCCGCTTTATATGACCCAACAGAACAATATACCTGCGAATGTCACAACTCAGAAATGTCCAAATGAAAATCTCATGGTGAACATACCTGAACAAAGAACAATACACAGAGTAGAGTTATGAAACCATACATATGACACAAGTCACATAGCAAACATCTGGAGAACAAAGTCCATTACAAACAAACAATGCAACATCATCAAAATGTGAATGTGTCAAAAATTTGCTCATCAAACACCCTTTTGCAGATTTTGCCTGAGCATCAGCTCCCTATTTCCAAAACCACACACATTATCACAACTACACATTATCACAACTACAGTTCATTGTACAGTCAAATTCATGACATCTCATGACATACACTCATGAGAAGAAGCTGTCTATGAGATGTTGTCGCAAGTCAGCTCCTTCCTCTTCACCACTATCATCTTCATTTGGCATTTCAGGATTCCCACCTGGTGGCACCTCAAGCTTGCCTTCCTGTGGGATATAAGGGATATTCCTTCACAGGGTGATGTGATGGAGCATGCAACATACCATGGTGATCTGACTCACCTTCCTGGGTGAGTAGAGGAGGGCTCCCCTGGACTGGTCCAGACAGCAAAGTCGAGCCTACAGGAGCCCAAAAGCCCGCTCAACTGCCAACCATGTTCTTCCATGGGCCTCACTGAGGTGGACTTCCCCTGGCGTAGTTGGATTCCTCTGCAATGTTAACAACCAAGGATGGTTTGGGTATGCTGAGTCTCCTGTTTTAGAATGAGACATGAGTGCCACAATTAGTCACTGACTTTATGATTGAAGCACCTGACATTACACACACACAATCAAGACATATGTGACTTACCAAACAGCCAGGTATGATGCTGTTCTGCATTACAAAAGAATCATGGGCTGATCCAGGGAACCAGGCACACACATTTGAGATGTAGAGATCTGACAAGCAGACAACTTGCATTTTGAAAGAATAGAAGCTCTTCCTGTTTCGATAGACTTGTTCACTGGCCTGCTGTGGCACCAACGCAATATGGATTCCATCAATGGCTCCTATCACATGTGGGAGGTGAGCACAACCATAGAAGTCAGCCTTCACACTGGCAAAATCCTCACGCATAGGGAATCTAATATAGCTGTCAGTGTGTTTCATCAGTGCTGGTAGCACGTCTCTTTACACATCACTGAACATGGGTTGGGACCTGCCACCAGATATAGCCACTGTATATTGGAAGGGCCCTGAGGCCAGAAAGTGTAATACTGCCATGACTCTCACAACTGGTAGTATGCATGTTGGATCTGTGTTTGTTTACAGACATCAGATCTGGCTCCAACTGATGACATAAATCCACAACAGTTTGTCGATTCAGACGTAATTGTTTTATTATGTGACGTTCTTCCATGGTTTGAAGGTCTGGCAATGGACGGTACATTGGAGCTTGTCACCTTCTCCCTCTCTCAGGGTACCTATTTGTGACATTTAATGAGTTGGAGCATTAGTCACTGTGTCCACGCCAACATACATGATGAATGGGATCAAAATCATGTGTCAAAGCATTACTGGAAAAACATTACATCCATTAAACATCAAAGCGGTCTACTACTCAGTGGCCAAACGTGACCCCCATGGTTGTCTATACATGTGCCAACAACATGGATTAGTACATCACCCAACTACCTACTCCTCATGTCCCCTTCAAAATTTAACAGTCTTTTCCAACTGCCAAAAATACCTTTCACTGGCAGTGGACAGTGAACCCCCATAATATGTCATCTGTGACTAGCAATACACTATATTGGTGATTGTGTAGGAGAACCTACACAACAAGGCTGCTTTAGATTGTGATGATATGACACATATATTGATCTTGTGATGCATTTAACAGGGCCCAATACTGTAATGATAACTGCCACAATGGCAGATGCCTGACCTTGTTCACTGGACATTAGGAACTGCTCAAGGCTGCCAGAATAAATCAGCTGTATGGTGGGCGGTTTCAACTTCCACGGACACAGTCATAGGCTAAGGTTGGTGACTGTGACAGTCACAGGCCAATGGCTGTGCCTCTAGGCAGTGATGACCACGTACGTGCGTACATGTACGCCGTGTTTTGTTAAATCACTCACTTGACTCCTGACACTGCTGCCATCAACACCTCTACCACTTCAGTTGCTGTGTGCCACCTCTGGGAGCAATCATGCCAGGCCAAGTAGATGTAAGGGCCCCTGCCTTCTCTCCTGAGGAACTGGAGAGACTTATTGAGGAGGTCCTTCCCCTGTATGATCAGCTCTATGGCACACGCAGGTAAGAACCTCAAAGGCATATCCAACTCTGTTTAACACCATTCTTTCCTTCCTCATATGCTAGAATGTGCCTCTGAGTGCCAGCGAGACTGTTCTGATGCCTGGTGTCACATTTTGTGTTCCACCTGTGTAATGTACATGGTGCTGTTAGTGGAGACAAGTACTCTATGTATTTCATATCACCATTGTGTTGTGTGATATGTGATAAGCTGTCAAGGGAAGCACCTTCTTCGGAATCTGCTTGAAGACTGCCTGTTTCACCTCCAGGCAGCTCCAGCTCAGATGCTATTAAAGTTCTGTGTATTGAAGGGGCCAGGTGAGGGAAAGGGTGTTCGGTAAGGAACTGCGGGAGGAAGATCTGCAAAGGAAAAGCACAGATACACGGACAACATACAACATATAAGATACTCAGCTTGCAATGTGAGTCAGGATTTGTCTATAAAATATCTAAAGCAAACAATGATCTTATGTGAACTACTTATAACCAAATAATTTAGTCCAGAATCTTGCTCTTTGTTATACAATTATATGCTGCACTCGGGAGAACAGCGAGTTAAACTACTGTTCAAATGAAACTCCCCGTTAAACTCACTGAGAGAAGGTAATCCTCTAACTAAGGATCGCTACATTTGCTGGGTTTGGTATATATGCTGAATTCCCCAAGTTAAATCACTGGGTATCAAATCACACTATAATGCCCTTTATCAAGTTCCCAGCAAATAAATAAATCACTGAGTATACAGAGAAGCAGTGCCCGACATTCATACCAACGTACACTCTAAAGAATATTCTCAGATCAAATCATGAGGGTCAGATGGATTGCCAAGAAAAAAATGTGACTCGAAATGAGCCAAGGAAACAGGAAACCTGTCTAGAAGTTATCAGCCACACAATGCGGGCAAGCCGACTTACTGCCAAAGACCGGGCCAGGCTCCCCGTCAAATGCTGAACTGGATTCTTCAGCGACAGAGTTGCTGAGCAGGAAGATGATATCTGGATCCTCACAAGAGCGCAGAACATCCCAGGTAGCACAGCCAATGGGAGACAGAAGAGGGAATCCGGAATAAGGAGCATGTGAAAACTAGCGGGATCGCTTTTTTTAGGCTCGTGCTCCGCCCAATATGGTCGCCGCTCAAAGATTTCTGAGAGATGAAGTCCCTTCATAAACAAAGGAAAATAAAACACAAATGAGGCAAAATTCGACTGCCATAGAACATCAGCAGCATCCACCAGAGCAAGCAACAGTACACAATGGAAGAATCGTTTCCAAACAATGTATCTCACGTTTGATGCAGGCATCACTTGTTCATGGGATAAAATGATACATCACATAAGACCATCATGGTACTGATCTGGATTAGGATCATGGTCATGATCTAGAGTAGAATGAAGAGTGGGGCGGGCCCTAGACCGCGCACTGCCCGTTAACATGAGCCCTAGATCATCCTTCTGTTAAAATCCTCTAGCAAGGTAAGGAGACTTTACAGCCATACAATGACATATCATTGGATATGATGCATGTAAATGTAAAACAACATGCATATGCATTACAGCATGAGTTATGTATGTTTACTGTTTGCTTCATTTGAGGATCTCAGTAGCAATGTGTATAGTCTCACAGATCACTCAGCCCACATCTGGCAGTGCCAAACTGTTGTATGAGAGCCATGCAAAACTCACTGTGTCCTTCAGAGTTCCACACAACCCTGAACCCATATAGAGGATGGGCACAGGATGTACTGTCATGCATGGAAGTGATGGAAATGTGAGTGTCATGTAGATTCTGTATGCTCAACCTGGAGAGACCAGGGCCTGTCAAATGTTTCTCCCAGTATGGGACATAGACGAGGCTGGTGTAAAGTTACTGTGGCTATGCAACTGTGGCACTGGGCCCTCTCCCTGTAGACCTGCAGATCCTTGGATGTGGCCAAAAAAGGCATCAGTGACAAGACTTAGGTGGTCATTATGACCTTGGTGGTCCTGCCCCACCACGCCTGCGGTCAGACCGCCGACAGTGTGGTGGTGCAGGACTTCCAAATTATGGCAGCGCTAGTTAACCACCTGTACCGTCATGGGGTGGGATCGCCTGGCTGAAGGTTGACCACCTTCGACCCAGCGGTCCACCTAACACCACCCACTGTATTTTGAGTATCCTTACTGCCAGGGATTCTGTGGAGGCAGCCCGCAACAAAATCCCTGGTGGTAAGGATACTGGTGACAGGAATACTCATTCTTGTCACCAAAACAGGACTCCCCAACCCCCCCTCCATGTAGGAGTCTCCTCCACCCCGTGACCCCATCAGATGGCCCCCACCCTCCCAAGCAGCGACAACCTCCATTGTTTGGTCCACGTTCTGACCCCCCCACCCTTGATCCCGTTCTGATCCCCCCACCCCATCCACGCACGCATGCACTACTCTTACATACATACACGCACACATCCACGCTCACTCATTCACACACACATGGCCATGACACCCACCCACCTCCAGCATACAGGCTTTCACACAAGCACACAGACACTTGCACACATGCACACAAACACACACAACACCCCGATTAACACACACACACCACTATTCACGCACACAACACTCAACACCCCCCCCACTCCCCTGTCTGACAATCACCTTACCTGGTGGTTGTGGTGGTCGTCCGGGAGGGAACAGGGTTCATGGAGCTTACTCCGCCACCAGCGCCCTACCAACACAACACCGCCACACCATTTACAATGTTGTAATACGGTGTTGTGGTGACGTGGAGGTGCCAGTATGGCTGCTGGCGGCTTCCCCGCCAAATAGTGGCAGAGAGCGGCCAGCAGCCATAATATGGCGGTCATTTAGCTGCGGTGACTTCGGTGGTCTGCGGAATAGACCGCCAAAGTCATAATGAGGGCCCTAGCCTGAAGGCCTTTGAACATTGACTACATTAGTTATGGGTACTGAGGTAACTCCCTGACCTCATTGTCAATGCGTGTCATTGACTTATGACAAGTCCTTTACTCCCACAGCTCTGTTGTCACCTTTACATTCATAAGTCATATTTGTGCAGTGCAGGCATATTGCACAAGTGACAAACCTACAGTGCAGATAGTTGGTTGATTCAGGGGAGGGCATGACATGTGACTCATTAGCTTGGTTACATGCAACAAATCAGACCAAACATACTTTAGTATGTTGGATGCCATCTCTGTAGGATTGCCACATTTGCTAAAAGGTTTATTCTGTGCTTCAAGTACATACCACACAAACCCACTAAGATTATATTGGGTAGCCCACATGTCCACACAGGCACAGGGAAGAGACTTTACCTGCTACCAATGACAGCCCTTTTATTGTGACTTAAGTCTTAGGGTATGTTGCCTGTAGGGGTTGTATGCATTGAGTCAATGTGCCTGGATGTAAATCTGTCTGTCCAGTCAGACCTAAGTAGTTGACCCTTCAAAAAGGTTACAATGGTGTGTTGTGTTTCATTGTGGCTCACAGCACAGTACATGTTGCTTAAGCCTGGGTTACCTGATGTCAGTAGGCATGCTTAGTCAGTATAGCCCATGAGCAGGGTAGTGGGTTACTCTGCAGATGACTTCAATAGTGTGTATTTATGCCCCTGTACGTATCAGCATGTGTGCTTTACACTTGTTGTGTGTTGACAATACACAATATTTGGGACTGGTGTTTCTGAAATGTGTGTGAAATGGAATTGTAACCTTTTCATTTATCTATTGCATCCATACAGGTCAACGCTCATCAGAAGAAAGGGATTTGGAGAGCCATCGCCTGGAAGGTGCAGGCCCTTGGGGTCCAAAGCCTGGGGAGCGCCCACTGTTGAAAGAGGTGGGAGGACCAGAGACACTGGGCTTAGAAGATCACAGAGGTCCTGGTGGGGCTGTCATCCCAACATGGGCATGGCACATGCCAGAGCATGACCCCCTTGATGGCGTGCATTCTGATAGTGACTGTTTTATTGCCAAGTTGATGTGTGAGAGTCTGCCATCTACCCCTGAAGATTGGAGATTGGCCATATGTGACACAAACAATGAATAATTGTTTGTGTAGGTATAGAAGTTGGTGCATGCTGATGTGCCTTGCCTATTGGCCCAGTGACCTAGCACACAGTCCACAACCAATTTACTCTCAAGGGCCAACACATGGCTGAGTACACTGATCAATCAGGTCTTATTGTTTGTTGTTGTGGGTGTCATTTGTATCCAGCAGTCTATTTGTCTTCATTATGTCAGCCCCAATAATAAACAACTTGGGGTAATAGACCACAATACTCAGCCATGTGTCTGCTCAAGTGAGTATGTTGGTATCTGCCCCCCACAGGCCACTTGTCTTCATCGTGTCACAAGTGCTGGTGCCTCACTACTGTCTCTCATGTGACGGTGACTATCATACATGTGACAGAGCATACATTGCCCTTTGGGTGCAGTCACAGAACAATACTTTCCCTTGATAGGTAGTGACTATCCAGTGACATGATTTTGATTACATCACTGTTGCCATCACTCCATGTGCCTACATGTTAGCAGGTGTACCTTTCACTTTTTGCCATATCATTTTCACTGCTGTTTTCTGGTCTACTTGTCTTCATGGGATGATGTCTGATTCTCTCACATATGTGTGTATGTCAACATGTGTTTGGAATTGGGCATTTGTGATGGGGCTACAGTTCATGTGAGGCCACAGAAAGCAGTGTGTCACCTTTGATTGGTGGCTCACCCAAGCCCTCACCCATGTAATTGGGCATCTACAAGTGCAGAGGCAAATAAGGACATGACAGATAGAACAACAGTTTTTACTCACAATGTGCATTTCCATGCCATTGATGTAGAATAATTTGGCAAAATGCTTAGCACATGTTCAATAATGAAGGTTCATTACCTAACTGTTGACATGCATCAGGGAGTGACTTGCAGGAATGTGGGAATCATATGTGGTTGCGCACACTCATTCATCTAAGAGAATCTGTGTTTACATGACAAAAAGGGACAGTGATATGCCTTACCATTGAGCAACATGTAAAGGGACTTCTACAGGTAATAGAGAATCCCTGAGCACCTACAAAATTTAATGGACTATTGGCTTTTACTTATGCAAACTGAGAAGGGTATTCTCTGCAGTGCTAATCAAGGCAGGTGACTTTCTTGGGGTTTACTGATTCATTGTGGTGTGAATATTTGTAGATAAATCTCCCAGACATTTACCCAAATTGTCTCCACTGTACTTTTCTGTGCAAGATGTGTTATCTAGCTGAGCAACATTAGTACAACTTCCATAAGTCTATTTATACAATGTCCATATTGCGAAGTTACCATCGGGGATTTTTTGCAGTGTGACATAGGTGTTTCCCTGTTACCTTCTTTCGGCTACTGTACTTCTTGCTGCAACATGACTGGATTATTTGACCATCATTTCATCATGATGTGGTATTGGGTATATGAAGATTAGCTGGATGAATGACCTTGTATGGGATCTGTGAGATTGAACTTGGCATTTTGTGCCAACGGGTTTGTGAGGGATGCTACATAAGCCACACCATTCAAACTGATAAGGTCTCCTGCTTGCTCCATGGGTATTGTGATTGCACGGCTTCACCCATGCAATCGGAGTTGTCTGCGATTCTGATTTACCTGTGGGCACCTGTTCATAGTTCATGTAACATACATATGGTGTAGCGAATGTTGGAGCCACTTTGCTGAAGCTTGTGACTGGGGTCTACTGTACATTATGGTAATGTTTGGTAATCAAAGCTGTTATTCAAGTGTTATCAGGCACATGTAGTGACCCTATTTGTCTTTGTAATGTCAGCATCAGCATAGGCAAGTGGAGGAGACCGGGCTGAAACCAGTGGAGAAGCAGCTGGCCATGGTACCTCGAGTCACAAGACATCAGCCATGGACGGACCCAGTGGCTCGGACGGTGAGGGAGTGCCACAAGGGACACAAGATAAACATCTTCATCTTTGAATCCTTCCTCGAGTGGCCACTCCCTAGAGGTGGCAGACCCATCAGGACCTGTACCTGTTCCATCCTTGTCTGCCATCCCCACTTCCATCTCCACTTACCCCACTGTCCGTTCCCGCTCACCCAAGAGAGTGGTGTCTCCTTCACACCATGCACCTCATCCACTACCCCCATTGCCCCCTTGCCCCTGCTGTCCTGAGGGAGGAGGCTATTGACCTCCTGAGGAGTATCTCTGTGGGTCAAATTGCCATTCTGAATGCCATCCAGGAACAGGGCAGCCAGTTTTAGCAGGTGGTTGCATATCTGGAAGGTATTCAGAATGCCATGCCTGGCCTCAGAGAGCTTTTCATGCTCTGGCCTTTTCACTCACAGCAGCCTTCCACCCCCCGCCCCACAACCCTACCCCCACCACCTATTTCTTCAACATCCAATTTTCCTATTCTCCTACCTGTCCCAAGCACACACAAACATCTGCAGGCACCCAACTCAACACACAGAAGCAACACATCGAAGCACAAGCACCGCAAGACACACCAGCACTCAAGCACTCAAAAGCCACTCACACTCACCATCACACCCGCCATTCCCACGAGCACCACCCTCACCACCATGGACCCATGCCCCACACACACCATACCCACAGACACCGCCCCAAAACCCACAGACCCACACACACCATTCCCCTAGACACCACCACATAACCCACAGGCCCACACACCACACACACCATACCCCCAAACACCACCACAACACCCACAGATACAGTTACCACCCATACCATACCCCCAGACACCACCCCAACACCTCCAGACACGGCCACCACACACACCATACCCCCAGACAACACCCCAACACCCACAGACACATTCACCACTCCCAACTTACCACCTTAGCCATTATCTCCACCTCAGAGCCCCCCAAGAACGCAACACACACCACCAAAACCCAAGCATACATCAGACAAACACATACACCAGCAGTAACAACACCCAGAGCCAACACAAGCACATCCACAAACTCCCAACCCCTTCTGCAGACCCTACCCGTTTTCCCAAAGAAAGTTTACTGTTTGACCTTGCCCTTACCTCTGTGAAACCCTCCTCACAAAACCAAAAGGATCCTGCCCACATCCCAACCCATCTCTTCCACATCCAAGTCCTCCTGTGTCACACCTAACTCCAGCTACCCTGAAATCGGCCATACCCCTCCCATCTCAAAGAGGAAGCCCACCCCTCCCAAAGTTAAGTTCACTCTCCCAAAGTAAAGCCCACCCCTCCCAAAACTAAACCCATCCATCCAAAATCCAACCTCACCCCACCCACGCATGATCATTGAGGTGCCTGCATTCCCACTTGAAACCCCTTCCTGTGGAGGTTTCTATGCAAGTGGTCAGTGAGTCAAGTTGTGATGCAGTGCTTATGGACTTATATTTGTGGACTTGCCATTGGCCTTAACAAATATTTAAGGGTCTGATAATCAACCCAAGTTGTTTCTTTTGGGTACACATTTGTCCTGCGATTACTTTTATAGCTGTTTGCTGTTCCTGAGTAATTTGTGATGTATGCCCACAGTTGTGTTTGATTCACCCTGATTGCTGATCTATTTGCTGACTTTGGGAGCAGTGCTTGTGTCAGCCAGTACAATGGGAGATGTTCAGTCGATGAACTTGTGGGTGGTAATCCAATGATGGTGTCATTGCATTGTGTGTTGTTTGACATGGTATGTATTTCATCTTGGCTTGGCCAATGTCAACATGTATTTGGATAGATTTGTCCCCCTGGTGTAGATTGGACATTCATATCATGTGTGCAAGCTAGAATTGTATTTGTCCACACATAGAAGGTGTTCAATTGTGCTACCTTCCTATACATTTGATTGACCAGATGTCCATTTTCATGTGTGTACCTTTCAACTATTTTATCTACATGTGTGACCTTGACTTGCATTTACACATTTGGCAGATAGGCATGTCACTTGGTTATAATATTGGTTGTCCCTGAGATACATGAAGACCCAGTTATTGTGCAAATAGTGTTTTAGGGTCATGTGTAAAGTGAAATCTGTCCCCTGGCAACATCGTTCCTGGGGTCCCCTAATGCTGCCATCCTTATTCTGCAAGTATTGTTTACATTGTTACATTGTGAGCTTTAGATATTTGTCTCACAAAATATTGTGCATCCCATTTACCATCCATTGTCTTGTAATGTGGGTGACATGTTTGGATCCATTACAGATATGTTGCATGGAAAAGGGTGTTTGGGTTAAATTACAAATCCATACATATGTGTCTTCAATATCAGGAAAGGTCACTGCATGTGAGCAATGGGAGGCTATGAGTTCAATTAGTAGATGTGATGTTGATGTGGTGATGCTGTTGTGTGACACAATGTTATGTACACTTCACTGTCCCTGAAACTGGGATGTGCAGACATTTTTGGTTTTGTGGCGTGTGGCAGTGCACGGTCAGTGACCTGCCCAATGGGGGTGTCGTTGGGCTGTGATTGGGTCATACATTGTGCACATCTCCGTCCAGGCACACATAAAATATTACTTGTTCCACAAAGCACAGCCCCATACCAGGTCGATGGCGGTGCGTCGATTTGTTGGGTAGGTGTGTGGTTTGACTGTCCGTTGCATCCACGGCAGTGTTGATATTGGGCTCCATCTATCAGCAGGGACAGGATGTGTATAACCGGCTCTATGGCAGCACAGGATGTGTGAAGCTGCTTGCAGGTGACTTCCTGCCTTATATGCCTCTGTTTCCGCCGGCTGGGACATGGTGGTTGGACCGCCACAGTCACGTTGGTGGAAGGCAACAACATAATGTGTCTGGCAGAAACACTCATTGTCCTATGTCGCTGTTGCAGCAGTTTGCAGTGCCTGGCGGTGGCGGTAGTCTTCTGTATATAAAACTGGATGCATCGTAACCTGACAGTGGTTGGACCGCCGCCACCGCCATGATGGTGTACGGACTGCCAAAGGCGTAATCAGGCCCTTAGGGACGAGCTGACTGCCAAACTTGTGGGGAGGGCACCATCGTCATACAGGTGGCATGCATCCCCAAAGCATATTACAATCTTCCTGGTGGGATGACCAGTGGAAACATTGTATTATGCGTTCCCGCCTGGCTGACCAGCTAGAACAGTGCTATGATATTGGCCTTGGTTCCTTTAAGGGAGCTGAGCCCACCATGGTAGCACACCAGCACCATCGGAATACGCACTGTCTGCAAAGCAGATGGTGCTGGACAGGGAAGCAGGGCAAGGTTTCTGCCGGTCAGCCCAGTGGGAAAGGTGCCACAGGATTGCTGCTGTCTCATAATAAAGCTGGTGGCAATGCTGCTGCATGCAGTGGGCACCAGCAGCCTTGAAATGCACACTGTCTGAATACCAGACAGTGCACATTTCAAGGGTGTTTTCCAGGGGACCCCTGCACTGCCCCTGGCCCCCTGTAGCCTCCTATACTTGTACTCCTCCAGCGTTTTCATGGCAGTAGAACCGCCATGAAAAGGCTGGTGGAGGACAAGGTTGTAATCAGCAGGGTGGCATTGAGTTCAGCGCCGCTGTGGCTGATTACAACTAGCACCATCTTCAGTCCATAGAGATCTAGGACCTTGGCAGGGGCGGCGGTAGGTTGGCAGATTTGCCCTCCAACCTCACCTCATAATGTGGTGTTTGAACCTCCAAAGCCGTGACAGTCCAACCGCCACCACGAATCTGGCGGTCCTAGGACTTCCAGACTCATAATTGGGCCCTAAGTATACTAATTTAACACTTCGAGCTGTACCCTCATGACCCACACGAGGTGACATTTACTGCTTGCATGTACTAAAGTTCATTCATTTAGATGAAACTGTGGGCCTCCTTTATGAGGAAATGGGGCAGCGCAGCAAACAATTTTGCTGCGCCAAGCTGTGTCATTTCCAAAACACAGGGATGCGTCGTATTTACCAGAATATGGTGCATCCCTGTGTTTTCCCCTGCGCTGGCACTACACCAGCTGCCTAGCACCAATGCAGCCACCTTTGCGCCATTTTGCAAAATTGCCTGCATTGCGGTATTGTTTTTGTGCAGGAAGGAAGCCCTTCCTGCACAAAAACAATAATTAATACCAATTTGCTCCTTCTATGTGTACTGCAGAATGCAGCAACAACAGAAAGAGCAAAAAATGAGGAGAAATAAAAGTATTCCCCTGGGGAGGCGTTAGTTTTTGGTGCAGCCTCAGGTTTACATTTCCTTGTAAGTCTGTGGCAGTGTCAAAAAGAAATGGGTGTTGCGTGGGTACGCCCTTAGCAACATCCATTGCATGCCCCTTTGCCGCAGAAAACTGCGTTGGCAAAGTCCATATTTACACGGCCGCATTAAGCCAATAAAAGTGGCCTAACGTCGCATTGTAAATAACGCAAAAAGTGACGCTCAGGTGGCACAAGGTGCTTGTAAATAAGCCCCTATGAGGCTTACCTGGAGCACCATCTAGAACATGGACCTAAAATGCACTTGCTTTCAGGCCACAATGTGTGCTTTTCCTGCAGAAAGTGATTATTGTTTCCCAGAAGGTAATGTAAATAGTTTGAAGGTCTTTTGTCCTCATTCAGCTACCAGTAATTAAATAGATTGATTTTGTCTTCTTCAGCATCCCTGCAGCAGCCTTGGGAAATATTCATTGGTCTCATTGTAATGAGTGCTACGAAAGTACCTTTGGAGCCCGATGTTGTAAAGAGGAGTCAATCAATGATGTTTTCAAAACAGGGTAAACCTTGCGAAATTGTACTCTGTGCACACAGTTGTTTACCAACTTCCCCAAGGTCTTTCATATCTGTGGCTACAGCTCTCTGTGAACTGACTCATTCTCCGGCATGTAGCAGAGCAGGTATTAAATGCCTCACTTTTATATTAACTTGTGTCATTCCTATTTATTTATGTATGATACTACTTATTTTTTCAATATGAAGAACTTTCTCCATTACCCCATGAACACGAGAACAGGGGAATGATCTTGTACCCTGGAGGAAAAATACCATTTTGCGTTGTGAGCGCTCCCTGTTCCCGAATAAATATCCCACCATCTTTCGTGTCTTTTCTTGTCATTTGACGCTGTCTAGCAGTGACATCGTCAGGCTGGTGTTAGTCCTCGTCTTATGGATGCTCCAGCTTTGATTAAACTTCCTTTTGTGAACTTAAATGTCCAATTTTCTTTATATGGCACCTAATGTCGATGATTAGCCTCTTTCTACATGGTTCCTTGACTGACAGGAAGTCAAGGGGTCCTACGATGATATTAGCAGTTACTGAAGATCGCAAGTGTGGGCACCTGTTGTAGGTGACATTTTTAGCTTCAAACAGCAGCTTCTTTCTGTTGAAAATGTAGCCAACAGACAAGGTAAATTTTTATATTAAGGGCTCCAGATGAGCATTCGGCTGTTAATGATATGTTTCTAGCACATTTCTTTTTGCAACAGGGGCTGGTGCAAAAAAGTAACAAGCATTGGCAAATCTTACAGATGCTATTGGCTTGCCAATTAGGCTTGGGCGGAGCTTACGGATTTCACTCTGTTGATTCCATTGGTTTACAGGAAAACTCTGCCAGTTCCACGAGTGTTGGAGTATTGATCCTCCAGCCCTACTAATAGCTTTCAATCAGACTCTCCAGAACTCTGTCCCAGCCAACAAAATGTTTAATGCCTATGTTAAGTATACAAACAGGAGGAATGAGCTCAGTCTGCTACGGTAGAAATTCCCCTATGTCTATAATCTCGACTTCCAAGGTCTTCCTCATCCATGATTTGAGCCTGTCCCAAGAGTGTTTCCAAACCCAACTCACTGCATTTGAGCCAAGGGGACAGGGTCTCGGTTCTGTCACAGGGCACATGCAGAGAGCACTGAAAACTACCACAACATCCAGAGGGTGCTTGGTGGAGATCCCAAGTGCGGTGCAGGACAGGGGGCCTCATTACGAGTTTGACAGTCAGATAACCAGACTGCCATGGTGGTGGCTGCCACAGGACCACAATGTTGTCAGTCTCTAAGACTGTCGTATTACGAGTTACACAGGCAGGCCTGCCTAAATCCAGCCGCCAGAACTCTGTAAGGCTGGAAATAGGTGGTTCGACCACTGGCACCCCCCAGCCCGTCAACCAACCACTGAACCTATTACAAGTCGAAAATTGTGATGGCGGTCTTGCCATGGCGGTCTTCTAATGGTGGTGTGAACTGTGGCGGTCACCATAGTAATACACAACACCGCATTGGATGCATTTGAAAACAACACAGCTGATACACATTCACACACATGACACAACTACAAACCACACTATAAAACACACTCCTTCACACACCACAACCCTTTGCATCTCCACGCCGACCACAAACCAGAGCACTGCCCAAAAACTCCATCAACCATAGATTAGGCACCACTGTAACTTGCACTAAAGCACATATCCCACACCCTAAAAACACCCCCGCGACACATATTTGCACCTCTACACTCCATTTACTTCCCCTCACCTCCTCATTACACAGCACCTAACCATTATATATTTTGTTCTTGTTTCCCACCACCATATCACCACAGAAAAATCCCTGTTTTACAGATGATAAGTTAAGAGTCATGGTGGATGAAATGATTAGAGTAGAACCACAACTATTTGGAGCCCAAGTCCAGCAAACTACTATCGCTCGGAAAATGGAAATGAGGCAAAGGATAGTCAACAGAGTGAATTCTGCAGGCAGCTACCCGCACACAAGGGCTGACATCAGGAAGAGGTTGAACGACCTCAGGGGGGAGGTTCGTTCCATGGAATCCAGGCACCAGCTTGCGTTCCTGAAGACTGGCGGTGGTCTCCCACCTCCTCCCTTACAACTAACATCATGGGAGGAGAAGGTCTTGGCCATCCTGCATCCTGAGGGCTTAACAGGAATACCTGGGGGAGTCGAGTCGAGTCAGGTGAGTCACAACACCAAAAATGGCACCAAAATGTATTGGCATGCATGCTTACTGATCATCTCTTGCCACCTACAATGTCACCCCACTCAACAGCCCTGAGTCCACCTGTCCATAGACCCCAATCTGGTCTCCAACATATGTAGTAGACTCACCTGAGGGAACAACATCTTTTTATAAGGGGTGTAGTACAGGGATTGACAGTACTACAAGTCCCAGTAGGCACTGTTCTACTATCACTAAAACCAGAACAGTGTAGCTTAATCAAAATTACCTAGTTTGTAAACTCCCTATTGGAGTGTACCCACCTGAGGTATTCTCATCTGTATAGTGTGTGGGTAGGACAGGCAATGACACAAATGCTAAGGCCAGGAGGCACTGGGACTCTCACTACACTCAGTCACAACTGTGTTCTCTGCTACTATGACCATTCTCCCTCTAATTAGCCATTCAACTGTACTCACCTGAGGGGATCTCAACTGTATAGTGTGTGGGTAGGACAGGCAATGACAGAAATGCTAAAGCCAGGAGGCCCTAGACTCTCATTACATTAAGCCACAACTGTGCTATCTGCTACTAGGACCATTCTCCCGCTACTCAGCCTTTGACCTGTACTCACCTGACAGGATGACAACTCTGCAGGGAGTGAAATGGTTAGTACTCATAGGAGGATCCCTTACTCACACTCCAAGCAACAGTACACTGTACGCCTGCCAAAATACCACGAGCTGGAAACACACTCATGACGTGTACACACCTGGGACATTCAAATTGAAAAACTGCATGTAGTACAGGGAGTCACATGACTGCTAAGACCAGGTGGCTCTGTCTGCATGTGGTCAAATATCCCTGTTGGTATACTTTTTATGAAAGTTCACTCACCTCAGAGGAATGACAATGTGAACCGTGAGTTGTAATAAGAGTAGCACCTGAATAAATTCAAGGAGGAACAGGGCATGCAACCCCAAACACCTGTCCATATGATATTGTGCCACAGTCCCTAAACCCACAATGTACATGATACACCTGTGAGTGACAAGGATACAGGTCATGGTGCACCCTGTGATGTGGAAATGTACCCAGATCTATCTGGAGCTGACATGCTGAGATGAAATTAGCATAGACAGGAATGACAGCTCAAATTGTCTGGAAAGAACTTACATAGATCAAAGGCCCCAAAAGTGTCTGTTGTATGGCATTGGCAGCAGTCACATCCCCAGTGCACTGACCACAGGATGACAACTATCACATATCATCCAAGGTTCTTACAATGCCTGCATGACAAACAAATAGCTTTCAATATGACTCAAACAACATCTTGCCCAGCTAATGCCCTGCCTGCACTGCTGCCAAGTCTATTACCATCCCTCTAACATCTAAGGATTCCAGATAGTCTGAGGCTAGGTCCCTGGATAGGAATTGGTATATGGCTACAATGTCAGCTCACTACAAATGACAATATGTGTACCTGTCACATAAGGGAAATCAGCAAATACAATGTGAACATGGCCCTAGCCCAATGTCACAGTAAACTATTGAAGGTAGATGTCACAATACAACAACTAACATTGTCTCTCCACATCAACAGGTTGTGCTGCCACTGCAACTACTGACACCACAAAAGAGACTGCCACTACCCCCATATATGAAGCCCTCAGTGAAACAAATACTCCTGAGCCACTGGATGCTAAGGAGAGTTCTGGCTCATCTGGGCAACCTGGCCAGATGACACAGCCTGACCACATCGACTCCTCCCAGCCCTTTGGCCTCAACAACACAGGCTATCAGTTGCTCCCAGACCTGCATCTCTACAACAGTCTCCAATATATTGTGCCCCCCAGTCCAGGTTCCTGAGTCACTAGCTGTCAACCCTGACAATGATGGACCTGGAACCAATGGAAGGGGGCAGGCTGCACCCAGGGTACAGGCATGTGGGGGTATGGTGCGTGGGAGGAATGGTGTGGCCCACCGGCAAGAGGCTCCTGGTGATGCCCTGGCCAGGATACTGTCAGCCAGGTCTTGGGTGCCTACCAACTTTCCTAAGGCGTGATGACCATGTACTGACTGAACTCAGGGAAATCAAGGAGTTACAGGGGGATTTCCATCGTGAGATGAAGGAACAGTGGGAGGCCCACAATTCCAACATGGCCTCCCTAACAGGGGTGCTGAGGGACATTAACAGTACCTTAAGCAGGGATAGGCAACCACATCACACCTCTTCCTTTGGTGCATCCACACCAGGGCCCTTCATCGGTGCTAGCCACTGGAAGGGAGGCCCTCAGACAAGCCTGCCTCTGTAGTTACTGAGCCCCCCCTGAAGCGGGGACGTCCAGCCAAGCATCCAGGCAGTGTGGGTGGCAAGACACCAGCCACTGCCTGCAAGTGACCACTTCCTGAAGTCACTCGTTTGTATGTCACGGACTCACTCTGTTGACTGTTCCTTAACCACTTTCCACTTTCCATGGTAGTAGAACAATGGACCACAAATGTTGTGGTCTCTTCTCTATTGGTTGCATTATCCATGACTGATCGATTCACCTTATGTATTTTTTTATCCAGTATCACCGTTGATTTTTTTACTGTAATATAAATCAACACCCCCATCACTAAAACACTGCCTACTACCTCTCTTTTTTATCTGTCTGGAATGTTGAATGCTAATCACATGTAATGTATATGCTTAAGAAATTAGAATACATTGGAGGGAGGGAGCTGTCTCAAGTAGTGTCATACTGAGGATAACTAGCAACACAATGTCACAACTGTCTGGTCACATCAAACGTTTTATTGTACTGTATTGCACATAAGGTGTTAAGAATATCTGCACAGTCATAGCCAAGAATGTCCTAGCCATATGGAGTCAGTCCAGATATCCTATTACTAATGTGCACCAGACCACACCAGAAATGGGCTGTAAGGCCTTGTCCCATAGATTAGGCAAAGAAAGTATGGGATGTTGTCTCCAGTTTGACCCTAATTATATACCAAAACCAGGCCTGCCAATTTAACATACACCATGGCAAAGACAGAGGGCAGTATGACAAAGCCTGAGCCCAGGCCCTTAACATAACAATGAGCAAGCAACTGGTGGAATGTCACAAATGTGTTTCAGTGTTGTGGCACAGGCACACTGGCCTGCAATGAGGAAATACATTGACAGTCACTAAAGGGTCATACAAGATCAATGTCAACACAATGTGAAGGTAGAAAGAACGGATTGCACAGGATGACATGTTACAAGGCCACATGATCACACACATGAGACCATTGGACCAACACACCAGAGCCAACAGGTGTATTGTGTAGCTCAGATTCCTGCCCTCCCACTCTCCAGGCAGCCTGGGTATAGGACTCATATACTCCAAACCTGTAACAAACAGTACATGGATCAATCCATATACACTTCACGTGTCAGACCAGCAAGAGCCATGGCATGGTGAAGAGACCTGGATGGAATAAGTGGCACACAATAAATTTAGGCAGGTAAAGGCATACATAATACACAAACCTAATTTCAAACTTCAGTTGTTGCACTGACAGTGCAATGTGACTGCTACAAACAAAGGAGATCCTAAAGAGAGTCACATTTTCAAATCCGATGTAGAGAGGAAACCTTTTGGCTGTCTGATGCATAGCATGAGATGCCCTGTCTCATGGTGACAGAGATACCCTTCTCAATAAATCCAGACCCCCTACAGTGTTCCATGCAGTCACAGTAATCACAGAACATCACATACTGACACTAAAATGAAGTACTGATTGATGAGATCTTTTGTATGGGATGTTTCCCCTCGGGGCAAGGTTGTGGAACAAACAGCAGGCCACAATGATCTTACACACTTTTGCGGGTAAGTAGAGGAGGGCTCCACCTGTCTTGTCAGTGCTGCGGAATCTTGCCTTCAGGAGCCCAAAAGCCCTCTCCACAACACACCCTGTCCTTCCATGTGTCTTGTTGAAACAGACTTCCCCTGGTGTAGTTGGGTTCCTCAATGGTATCAACAACCAGGGACAGTTTGGGTATGCCGGGTCCCTGTAAGGGAATTCAACATGTGTGCAACCATGAGTCCAAAGCATTGTCTCACTAGCAGCAGGCATAACATACAAACACACATGACATATGTTGCTTCCCAACCAGCCAGGCCCTCTCTGGGTACAGTGATGTCATCAGCTGTGGAATAGGCATCATGGATTGAACCCGGGTACCAGGCACAGACTTGGGAAATGTAGAGGTCCACCAAACACACTACTTGGACACTTATGGAATGGAAGTTTTTCCTCTTCCGATAGACCTATTCATTGCCATGCAGTGGAACCAAGGCTACATGGTTACCATCAATGGCTCCCCTAGAATGTGGGATGTGTGCCAAGTCATAGAACCCTGCCTTCACATGGGCAAAGTTCTCACGTTGAGGAAACCAGATGTAGCTATCCAGGTGTTTTAACATTGCTGAGAGAACATCCTTCAAGACCAGACTGACCATTGGCTGGGATATCCCAGCAGTTATGGCCACTGTATTTTGGAAGGACCCTGTGGCCAGGAAGTGCAGCACTGACATGACTTGTGTGATGGGTGGTATGCTATTTGGATGATGGGTGGCTGGCATCAGATCTGGCTCCAACTGACGACAAAGATCCAAAATGATCTGCCTATCCAGGTGGTATATCTGGATTACATGTCTGTCCTCCAAGGCCTGCAAGACTGCTAGTGGATGGTACACAAGAGATTGTTTGATGGTTCTCCTCCCATACTAACTATGTGGGACAAAAGGAACATATGGCCTTCATTCATTGTGTCCCTTGCAATTTACATAATGCATGTCATATACAAACTGTGACATGTCGTATGAGTCACTGAAAACATGATACACAGCACACATCAAGACTAACAATTACACATTTGTAACATGTTACCCCCTTGCTTTTCAACATACGTGTTTGCATCATCCATCTGGACAGGCACAATATGTCCCTCTAACTTGCAACTCGGACTGTGATTCAATTCTCCTCCCAAATGTCACAGTACAATGGTAGGTAGGATGTGGCTCACTGTTATGTGTCTGGGGATATGTGTTGGTTGACATCTGCAATCCATGGGCAGGTTTTCTCCATTGTATGTTGGGTGCTGGTGCCTCACAGCAGTCTGTGATGCATAGGTGTCCATCATACATGTGGCAAAACCTTGCCAGCTGTAGCAAACTACTTTCCCTTGGTAAGTGGGGAATGTGCATTGTCATGGGTGAGGTGTCATCAGTGTGGCCAACATCCCTTGTGCCTATGTGTTCGCAGGTGCTCCATTCCCACTAGGATACATATCTATGCATTAGATGTAGGCATGTGCTAGCCATGAGATGGGATAATGTCTGGAATCTCTCACATATATGCCCATTGGGTCCTGTTGTCGTTATGGTACATCTGCAATGGTTGTCCATTTACTCCGATGCCCCAGACAGGAGTGTGTCACCAATATATGTTGTCAGACAGATACATTCATGCCTCATTGTATGGTATTAGTCATGTGTAACTGCTGTAGCTATGATGGACATGACAGGTAGGGCCAGGGTGTGGATCCACTTCGTCATCATTTGTACCCTTGATGTGGAATGTTGGTTGTAGGTGCACAGCACCTGTGTATTGATTGGGAACTGTGCCATGGTTGATGGGATGCATCATGGATTGACTTGAAGTGCTGTTTGCATCACATGTGGTTGGAGTCAGGGATTCATCCACAGACAGATGCCATGTGTGTGATGTCTGAGATGTGGGTTCTGATGTTGCTTCTCATTGTACAATAATTTGGTGTCCCTCTGTTAGTGATTGCAAGGTCTGTTGCCTTCTTTCATGCACTGTACAGTTGTCTGCTACAAACACACTCAGAAGTAAACATGAATATGGGTGTGAGACATTGGTGGGGCCTATCACAGGCCTTACAGGACCATTGTTGTGTCTATTCAGGAGACATCTCTCCATGATGTTAAGGACCTGCCTTCATTGTTGTTCCTTACATCACCACATGTGGGGCATGTCTGAGTGACCTTGCTACAACCTCCTTGACTCATTTTGGGCAGGTGTCACTTGTAGAACTGTACATTATTGAAATGTGTTCGTAGTGGCATGGATATTTCCATGTCACCTAATTCAGGTCTGGCATGTTTGTACCGGTGCTATCTGTATTTCCTTAGCAACATCTGTAATTGTTGATACATTACAACAGTGAAAGCTAGATGTGTGCATAGGCTTGTGTCTGTGTAATTGGTAGGGTACCTAAAAATGGGATCCAATTGTTGACTACTGGTTCACTGGAGTGTGCTGCATGTGGCACAGGTTTGGGATGGAGTGATCACCTAGTTGTGGTATGGATAGTGTGGTAGCTAGACCTCATGCTATTGTAGTTGTCTGAGACCAAGATTTGCTCATGTGTTACTTTTGTAATTCCAGATGGCATGCATGGTTTTGTATTGGCACATGATGGTGCCACTTTGCTGGCACTTCATGTGGGGGGCCATAATACATGATGGTATGTGTTGTGTCTCAGTGTGATTGAAGTGTGTTCATGTCCATGTTATGACCCTACTTCACTTTCTTTTGTCAGCATCAGCACCAGCAGGTGAAGGAGATGGGGCCGAGCCGAGTGGGGACACATCTGGCCATGGGGCCTCGGGTTAAGACACTACTGACACAGAGGGACCCAGTGGCCAGTAGGGTGATGGGAGTGGCACAAGGGAGACTGGATCTCCATCTACATCTACATCCTCAGATTCCTCCTCCAGTGGCCACTCCCTAGTGATGATGGACCCATCGGGGACCCTCCCAGTACTACCTTTGTCTGCCACCCTCATTCTATCACCGCTGTCCCTGTTGTTCCCCACTCAGTTGGCCATGGCCGCGCACCCAATAGGGTGGGCATCTCCTTTGCCACAGGCATCTCTGCTCCAGACCGTGTTACCCCTGCTGTCCTCGGTGAGGAGGCTATTGACCTCCTTTGGTCGATCTTTGTGGGTCAGTCCGCCACTGTGAATGCCATCCAGGGATGGGCAAGCCAAGTCCAGTAGAGTAATGAATTCCTGGAGGGCATTCACAGTGCAATGGCTGGCCTACAGGGATCTTTTCAGGCTCTGACCTCCACACTGACGGCAGCTAGTCACCCCTTGTCTTCCGTCCCCCCTCCACCTTCCTCTTCCCAGTCCAAATCCCCCCTTCCCCGTTCCACACAAACCACACATACAGACATTTATGCATCCACCTCAATAGGTAGTGCACACAAACACAAGCACCACAAGACACACCAGTACACACACAAACAACATCCACCCGCAGACACAGCAACAGTCAAGACTTGCCCTGACACAGCTCTACCCCTAGCATCACACACATATCATCTGACACACATACAGACACCACATCAACAGTCACTGACACAGCCACCCAACCCATCCTACTCGCATACACCACCCCAGCAGACCTTCAGACATCCACCCCAGTCACCATTCCCTCAGACACCACAACCACAGACACACCTACATGTAGCACATCCACCATACCTGCAGTCACTACCCCAACAGACACCCACCCACCACAGCATTCCCCCGTACCGCCACCCCCTCTCAGCCTAGAAAACATAAACGCCCTCACTCATCCACCCAACAGACACCCACCATACACAAGCACACCTCCCACAAACATGCATCCAAGACATCCATACCTACACGTCAGACAACCACTCCCTCAACCTCCAAATCCCAACTCCGTTATGATTCCAGTCCCCGTGTGTCTAAAAAGGTTTTCCTTTTTCCTTTTTTCCCCCTGTTTGCTCCCCCTGTACCAACCCCAAAAGGACTGTTTCCCTCCCAAAGGCCATCCCTTCCACCACCAAGGCTTCCCCTGCACCCCCTGCAAGAATCCATGCCCCTCACCCACCAAGAAGAAGCCCACCTCTCCCAAGAAGGCTCCCCCCTCCCAAGCCCAAACTCCAAATACTCCCTCCTAAGCCCAAACCTAACCCCTTCACCCCTCCACCACCCCTCCATAGATCATCCCTGAAGTGTCTGGCTGCCCCCTTGCCGCTTCTACCTGTGGAAGTTACATGGCACTCAGGAGTTAAGTAGGGGCCCAACACCGTGCCTTTTAACCCAGAAATGTTGGACTGGCCTATGGCCTTGGACTTTAGTTACAAAACATTAATTTACAATACAGCCAACCAGTTGTTGGTTTGTTGGATACACCTTTGTCCTGTATTTCCTTCCCTAGCTTTCTGTTATTCCTGAGCAACATTGGCTGTGTGCCTGTAGCTGTGTGTGTTTTGGATGCTTGCTGCTCCATGTGTTGTTTTTTTGCTGTATGTGAGTTTGTGTGCAGTGCTGTTGTCTCCCCAGGGAAGGGTGCGTGTTGGTTATATGTATGTAGATTGAATGTTGGTGTCTTGGCATTGTGTTTTGTTTGTTGTGGTATGCGTTTCTTTTTGTTTTGTGCAATGTGGTGATATATGGTGTAGTACTTGTCCCCCTGATATGGTTATTGCCTACATGTAGTGTGTGTGTTCTTGAGTTTTGTCAGTGCTGACATCGAGTGAGTTGAGTACTAGTTTACTTTGCATTTCAGTGTACATGTGTCCAGTTTGGTGTGTGTCCCTCACACCTGGTTCATATAGGGGTATGTCCCATGGAGTGTGAGTTGTGTGTGCTTTGTTGATTTGCCCTTCCCCATTGTGTGACTATGCATGACAATTGGTATTGGTATTGTTTGTCCCTGAGATCCAATTGGGGCCAATTCCTGGGCACATGATGTTTGTGTCCCTGTTCAATGTGATATGTGTCTGAATGCACCCTTCCTCCATGTATGGTCCTTATGCTCCCATCCCAGCTGTGCAGGTATTATTGTCATGGTGTGCTTTGTGTCTTTTGTTTGTTTGTCTCTGTGTGTATTGTGCATGGCATTGAGATTCTATTGTGCTACCTATGTGTGTGAGGTGTGTGTTGATTGCACGGTTGTTTGATGGTGGTGTTGTGTGTGTGCCATGGCATATGGATGTATATGTGTGTTGCATGTGTGGCCAGTCCCTGGCCAGTGTTGGGTGTGACTGTGTGGAATGTATTTTTATATGTGCAGTAGTTGTGTTGTTGTTACTGTGTGTGCAGATGTTGTGTGGCCTTCTGTAACCCTGAACCTGTGCCGTGTAGCTGTGCGTAAATGAGTAGTATTGCCATGCAGTGTGTGTGTGTTGGCTGAAGTGTGCATGCTGTGAATGTGTGGGTGTCTGTGTTGCAGTATGAGTGTGTGTGTGTTGATTGTTAGGTGTAGCTGCTGCCCATGGCATCCCCCCATGATTTGTTTGGTAGCGGTACACGTTTTTTTGTAATATCAATAATACAGGTAGGTCTGTGTACTTACGGTTGCTGTCATCTATATTGGTGTTGATTTTATTGTCTTTCGGCAAGCAAGAGGAGCAGCGGAATGACATTTAGGAATGGCTCCTTGGAGGCTCCGGACGTGTAAGGTTGTCTGCAGGTGAGTGTCTCCCTTTATACTGTCTGTTTCCGCCTCCGGATACATGGTCGTTGGACCACCACAGTCACATTGGCGGTGTGCATCCTCCTAATAGGTCCAGCAGAAACATGGTCTCTGCTGCCTGCCTGTTTGCACTTCCAGGAGACCACAGTGGACTGGGCTGCCTGGCGGTAGCGACAGACCGCTGGTGATCTTCTATTTGCTCGACTCATAATACTGCGGTCCTCTCTGCCAGCCTGTTGGTGGTTGGACTGCCTCCGTCAACATGGTGGTCCTCAGACAGCCAAACTCATAATCAGCCCTGAGTCCTGAAGTCTAGGGGTTGGGCAGATATAAAGGGGTACTTTACCACATGAATAGACAGCCAGAGGGGTGAGCACACAAGGAAGGGTGGTTAGACTCATGAGGAGCCTCATGTGCATGGTTCGGTTAGGTGGGCAGCCTCTAATGGGTGGTCGTATTGCAGCGGGACGAGTCCGGACAGAGCGAGGCCTCAGCATACCATTTTTAAGGGGTGGGCAGCCTCAAGTTGTGTTACGGGATGGGTTATTCTCTGAGAGAGACAGTCTCTCAAGCGTGCGGCCCCTTCTCAGGAGGGAGCCACCCTTAGATGGATGAGTAGTTCAGGGCATGGGTCATTCTCAGATAAATGGACAGTCTCAGAGTGAGACCTTCTGTAGCACCGTGACAGGTACGTGAGCCAGAGGGAAACCCTTGATCATCAATTTTGGGGCTGTGCACTCTTCAACTCTGGGGAAGGGAGAGTGGTTCTTTAGCACCAGGGACCATTCCTTGCTGTATGCTGGTGCCAACAGCCTGTACCTCCTATATAATTGTTTTACCCACGCCTCCCAGCATGCCTTGGGCTGCCTATGTGACTTGAGATTGGTATCCTGTCACGGGACCTCGAAGGCAGCTCCAGTGGCTAGTGCAAGTAAGACCCATGGATATGCCTGTGAGTGCTCCGGCCTCCCTGCAGCAATCACCTTTACAATTCTTTTGTCCCCTCTCCTCAGCACTGGCAGGAAGTGGTAGGTGGGACTAGGAAGAGCTGGAGGGAACTTGTGGCTCCAGTATTGTTTTTGGAAGCGCAGTGCTGGAGACAGAACTCCTTTGTTCATCCTTCAAAACCCAAACCAGGGGGAGCGACAGATCCTCAGACGGCAGCAGGCAGCTCTCTGGAAGCACTGCCCTCTGTGCTGTACTGCACCCTTAGCTGCTACCTTACTTTCACAATACACAGCACTGTTTAGGTGAGTGTGCGCTGATAAACTCCACTCAGCCCGCATTGGTGGAGTAGTTTGTACCGAACTCCAAGCGGTGTGTGGCGTGGCAAAGCTCTGCGAACTCCACTGGTGGAGCAGAGTATTCTGCCCACCCCTATTGGCAATGTGTTTTTCCCATGTTGTACACCAGTGTGACTCCTGTTCATCATGGCTAAACATTAGTGGCATGGAGTGGCATGGAGTGGCATGTAGTGGAGTGGGGGAGTAGTGTTATAAAGTAGATTTGCTGGAGTAGAGTGTTAGAGTGGAGTAACGAGAGAGAGTAGAATTGTAGAGTTGAGTAATAGGTAGTAGAGATCAGTTGTTCAGTGGCAATGTGTGTCATATAGTGCAGTGTTATAGAGTGGAGTGGTGTAGAGTGAAGTGGAGTGGGGTAGAATAGGGTGTAGTGAGTTGAAGTGGATTAAGGAAATCTGGTGGATTGGAGTAGAGGTGGGTGGATTGTACTGGATTGGGGTAGAGTGGGGTGAATTGGGTGGAGTGGGCTGGATTGGAGTGAGTGGACTGGATGAGGTGGATTGGAGTGGGAGGATTGAAATGGGGTGAGGTTCATTGGATTGGGGTGGATTTGAGTCAGGTAAATTGGAGTTGGGTAGATTAGATTGGACTGGGGTGGACAGATTCAATTGGAGTGCTAGGACTGGGGTGGGGTGGATTGGATTGGGGTGGATTGGATATGGGTGGGGTGGGGTGGATTGGTTTGGGATGGTGTGGTTTGGGGTGGGGTGAATTGGATTGGGGTGGATTAAATTGGACTGGAGTAGGGAGGATTAGATTGAACTGGAGTGGGGTGGATTGGTTTGGAGTGGAGTGGTTCAGATTGGATTCATTGGATTTGAGTGCAGTGGATCAGACTAGAATGGGGTTGATTGCACCAGAGGGGGGTGGATTAGAGTGGGATGGATGGGACTGAATTGAATTTGAATGGAGTGGGGTGAACTGAATTGGATTGGAGTGGGGTGGAGTAAGCTGGGGTGTGGTGGATTGGAGGGCGAAAGAAAATCTGTATTCTAGCATCTGGGTCAGAATTAAGTTGGGGAGCAGTGGAAATTTATCAAGGGCTATACCAACAGTTAGCAGCCTCAAACAGGGGTGCGTCTTGGCACTGACTTTATTTCATTAATTCTTGGACAACCTTCCCCCAGGTGTGTTGTCCTCAACAAATTCACATTCTCCAAAGCTGGAGTCAACAAACCTTCCTTATGCCATGACCTGGTGCTCCTGAGCCGAACCGAGGTTGGGATGCAACGCCTTTTGGGTGCGACATTAGAATACTTTTTGACAAATGGGCTGGAAATAATTATTAAAAAGTCCAAAATTATTACTCTACAAGGGAGCAGTTCAAAACAGAAAGGCAGCTGGTTACTCAATGGAAAGAAATTCGATGAGACAAAGGACTACAAATAGCTTGGCCTCTCTATAATAAAGCTGTTTCAAAAGTCATAAAGACGAAATAAAAAGGAAGTGTATTGTCTTGGTGGCAGAGCTTTCTGTCATGTTTAAGAATTTGAAGGGGAACTTATTCAATTCAATTTTGGAAATCGTAAAAGACAACCTTGGCCTACGACTGTGAGGCTCTCTGGCGGGAAGAATCAACAATTCTGGACCCCACTGTAATACGTATTGACAGGCAAATTTTTCAGCTCCCCAGTTATATATCACCAGCCCAGATCAGGTTAGAGTTTGGCCTAGTAAAACAGTCTCTCGACAGGGGTGCAGCATTGGTCCTCTTTTGCCACAAGCTTAAATCTGTAGAGATGAATATAATCAGTCAAAATATATGACAGGAAATCTCGACGAGGTCTCGTTCATCAGCAAGATACTATTTCAATGAAACAATTGCCCTGTTTGGACTGGCTGATTTACGGTCGGCTGCAGTTAGCCATAGCATTTTCAAGAAAACTGTCAGCACATTCATGAATTACTTTTCTCACTAGACGATAAGGCTATTTAAGAAAAACACTCTCATGTCTGGACTACACTCAACAGCTATAAGGCCTTAAGTCCACAGCAATACCTTAGAGAAGCACTGAACTGCTAAACCAAGAGCAAATACCTGAACTACTGCCTTGGGATTTTACCGTCCATTACCCACAACAGCCTCTGGTTGAGGACAGAAGGGGCAAAGAACTGCCGACTATCTGGTGCACACTATTTGCCTCTGCAGCTCCACCATCGGAGGTCGCAGGAAATGGCTGCACCCCCTCTGGAATCAGTTAGGGGTCTGTACGTGCAGACAAGCCATTGTAGTATGCCTGAATTCAGCAGATTGGAGAATTATCTTACTGACCATTAAATATCTCTTAGGAGTAGAGAGGGCACTAAAAAACAGGCATGGTCAGTTCAATTGAAATTTGTTTGCAAGTCTATTCTCTTCTCCTCCTGTGTTGTAACCTCAGTCTTTTAGTCTTATTTTTACACTATACACTCTTTTTAATGGTTGTAATTTTTAAACTAAGGGCCTCATTATGAGTTTGGTGGTCGGACGAGCTGACCGCCAAGCTGGTGGGGAGGGCGCTACCGTAATGCCAGCGGCAAACCCCCAGTTGTATTACAATGTTCCTGCAGGGCTGACCCGTGGGATCATTGTAGTACGACGTTCCCACCGGGCTGACAGGCGGGAAAAGTGCTATGGTATTTGTCTTGTCTCCCTTAAGGGAGCAGAGGCCAATACTGCAACACAACAGCAGAAGATGGCTTTGGATTGGATTGGGGCAGATTGTTTTGGATTTGTGTGGGGCACATTGTTTTACATTGGAGTGAGGCAGATTATTGTGGATTTGTGTGGGTAGATTGGAGTGGGGCAGATTGTTTTGGACTGTAGTGGGACAGATTGAAGTGGGGCAGACTGGAGTGGGGCAGATTGTTTTGGATTGGAGTGGGACAGATTGCAGGTGGGTAGATGGATTTGGATTGGAGAGGGGCAGACCACTTTGGTTTTGAGTGGGTCAGATTGTTTTGGATTGGAGTGGTGCAGATTTTTTTTTATTGGAGTGGGGCTGATTGTTTTGTATTGGAGTGGGGCAGATCGGAGTGGTCTGGGAGCATTGGAGGGGATTTGGGTGAGTGGTTCGGTTTGGAGTGGAGTGGATTGGAGTGGGGTGGATAGGATTGCTCCTGGGGGATTGGATAGTCATGGATTGGAGTGGATTTAGGTGAATGGGTGGGATTGAAGTGGGGTGGATTGGAGTGGGGCAGATTAGATTGGTCTGGGGTCAATTGGATTGAGTGGTGTGGATTTTGTGGATTGTTGTGCTGTGAGGTGGTGGGATTGGTTTGGATTGAAATGAGGCTGATTGGATTGGAGTGGGGAGAATTGGGGTGTGCTGCACAATCATGTGTGCTGGACTCTTTTTCCTTACGCAGGGTCATCCCCAGTCGTTTTGCCTCCTGCCTCCTATTCTTTCTGACCTCTCGCTGTTGGCTCTAGGACTCTGAGCACTTTATCACTGCTGACCAGTACTAAAGTGCAGGTGCTCTCCCATCTAAAGTTGGTATGATTGGCTTATACCTCATTGGCATATTTAATTTACTTGTAAGTCCCTTGTACAGTGGTATCTCTATACTCAGGGCCTGTAAATTAAATACTACTAGTGGGCCTGCAGCGCTGCTTGCGCCACCGACTGAAGTAGACTTTCAAACCTTTCCAATTGCTGTCCAATTGCTTGTTAAAAAGCGCGTTGTGGTGCTGAGAATCACCGCCGCAGCCCGGGGAGGCTGTGTTATCCAAGCACAAGTGGAGCGCGCTTCCTTGTGCCCCGGGGGACGAAGAAAACCTTTTTGGCTGAAGCTGGAGCAAGCGTGCTCCTAGTGGTGCCCCTGGGGCAAGGACTGCTCCGTAGAGGACACCCGGGGAACCGGAAGGCCCTGCTTTGGGCCGGAACGTCGTTGAAGGCAGGAAGGAGAGGAAGACGCCTCTCCTTTGCCTGCCAATCCCCGGAGGGCTCCTGTTTAAACTGCGGGAGGGGCGGCAGCCTCACCAGAGGTTCGCCCGCGCCGTAGACTCCTCGTTGGCCCCCTCATGGGCCAGTGCCAGTTTGGTGGTCTCCCCCCACAGCGGAGGGCCAGTGCAGGCCCGGGGGGGACCCTAAGAGATCACGGGCCCCAGGAGGGGCCCGTTACAAATCGGAGGGGGTGCGTGACACCCCCATCCCCCTGCATTATCCATTGGACTTTGCCCCCCCCCTCGTGAGGGCCGGTTGAGGCCCAAGGGGGTCCCCAGTGATCACAGGCCCCACAGAGGAGGTGCGCGCCGCCCTCCTCTGCCCAAAGGATATCAGAGGCCCCCGTTTTGAGCAGAGGAGCGATGGGGCCCCATTTTTCCTCTTCTGGGCACTGGAGGTGCCTTCATCATTAACACAGGTATTATATTTATTCTAAGTTCTTTCTACAGACTTGATGAATACATATATTGCCTACCTGCTTTATGATGTTTATATATGTATGTAAATGTTCCTATTATGGGCATACCATACTAATATGTGTTGATGACTTGCCATATGCTTTATAATGTTCCTACTATGGGCGTTTATGATATTCTTATGACAAGTGTTTTGGTGTAATAACATGTCTCCTGACTACTGCTTATGTTGCAGAATACTGAGTAACCTGTGTGTTATATGTGACTTCTGCTAGTTTGCAGAGTAACTAATGTGTAACGTTCTGACAACTGTAAGATAGTAGGATACTACTGATATATGATGTTTGGTCTAATAATTGCATTGTGTACAATACAGTATATTTTCATATAACTTGGTTTTGTGTTTCCTTTGTGGTGGGGATAGTGAGTCACATGTGTTGTGTGTGTTGTGCAAACGCTTTACACATTGCTTCTGGGATAGGCCTGACTGCTCGTGCCAAGCTACCAAGGGGGTGAGCAGGGGTTATCTTGGACGTGTAACTCTCTTGCCCTGACTAGAGTGGGTGAGTTCTGCCTCGCTGAGGTACATACCCTAGCCTACCAGAAACCCCATTTCTAACAATGTGGTAAAGCATAATTTCGGAAATTACACCTAAGAAAGAAACAATGCTTCTTTGCAGTACTTAGAACAAGGTAACCGGTGTCTTTTAAGAACAGCGCCCATGAACAAAACAAAACATGAGGGCAAAGTGAGAAAAGAAGACTTGGCAAAATAAAAGAAAATAGTTAACTATAGAAAATACAACATTGCAATTTTGTTTGTCCTTCTAGGAATATTTTTACCAGCCACACACCTTCTGTTTGCTGGGCTCTAGATGTTAAAACGAAGTACCTCAATTACATTGGGAGCAGAGGATGGACACTGATTAAGTTGAATCAGTCAGTGCTTGGTCCCTACTACACAGACAGGAAAGGGAATGATGCTTGGCGTACAGTGACAAATTACGAGTTTTTATATAAGAGTGTCATGTAAGCCATCAAATGGTAAAGAACAGGTGGGCTCCAAGCCCCTTTTAGATAACAACAGAGTCTTGCTAGCGAAACACATGCTCTAACGTATGCTCTCACAGACTCAACCCAAAAATGCACCAACCTGATGTTTGTAAATATCCCACACCATGGCTGTCTCTGGAACTAACAACGGTCTCTTTCAGAGAGCCTTCAACACTGCCAGGGCAATGCTGGCCAATTCACCCACCCAAATGGAGATTCTCAGCCAGTCCCATCCATATAAACCTGGGAGGTCCTTGCAGTAAAATGTGAGCGTTAATGCAGGCCACAGTCTAATTGGAGGAAACTACTCTCTCCATCTGGGAAATCAGAGGAGTAAGGGGCAACAACAAATATGTCAGAGGGTAACACAGCTGATGTATGGAAGGAAGCCTTGTTGACTCATGACGCTTTGTACATGGGTAGAGGAGAATGAATGTTCCCCTAAGCAGCAAAGAGAATAGCTGATCAGTGAGCTAATTCTGGAGCTTTCAACCATGGTGGATATGTGATGGCCAGAAACAAGGGCCAGATTTAGATGCTGGCTGTAATGGTCCCGCCGTCTACTTTTCAACGGGAAACCCACCCGCTCCTGTGACCTTCTGCCCTCTGTATTTAGATTTCAGCTGGAACATAGACGACAAATACACCAACGGTCATCTGACACCTCCAATAAACTACATCCACGCTGAGGGCGCAATAGTCAAAAGCGGCTGCCGTTACGCCAGCCCCTTTTCCTGCCAAGCCAATAACAATGTGCAGTCCAGTTGACGCAACTGGGGCAGCTAAACCTGCACACCTGAGTTGGCAGATTGGGAGCTATATGAACATGAAACTCACCTTTTTAATGCTTTCCATGTATCCTGCCACCATGAACCCGCTGCTACCTGTCTTCCTGTTGCTCCTGGGCCAGGTCAAAGATGGTAATTAACTTTGTCGTCGCCAGAACAGAAGGTAAGTCACGGGCATTCCTGTTACCCTCAGAGTTGTAGCATCACAGTAATACTGGACTCTTGCATGGCTAATTAATTTGCGTAAATACCACCATAATGTTGGGCAATGCTGAAATGTGTAATGTAGTCCGAAAATGTATCACAACAGATCTCAAGATATAAGTTTCACCCACTAATCTCGTACGGGCAGCCGTCATGTCAATGGACACCTACACAAAAAAGACTCAACAATCACAAATAAAAATGTGTCTGCACAGATGTGTGCAATAATGTCCCCAAAATATCAAAAGCATCAACTGAAACAATATCCCCAATCTGAACCAAACAACCTCATGATAATGTGGCAATTACACTACAACATGCTACAAATGGGTGTACACAGAATGTTAAACAATTTTTATTGGTGAACTGCAAAGATGGCAGATATGTATGAAGGTCAAATGTCCCCTTGGTGTGTGCAACACATAAACATAAGATCCCATTGAACTGTGAAGTGCCAGATTCCCTGTGTAATGCACATGTGCATATTATTGACACATTGGGCTAGATTTACAAGAAAGTGGTGCATCAGTCCTGATGTGCCACTTGTCTTGCGTGCCCCTACCTTTACCTAACGTCACCATGGGTGCACCATACTTACAATATGGCGATCATGGTGCATGTTAGGTCAATAGCATCACAAATGTTTACACTATTGTGGTGCTTTGCTACACTAGTATCAAAGTTTTTGACCCTAGTGGAGCAAAGTACAAGGAGGCATACTGATTACAATGGGTGCATCACTTTAATGCCTGCATTGAGCAGGCATTAAAAATGACGCCAAAAATGGCGCAGTGAACTCTTGTAGATTTCACTGCGCCATTTTTTCGGGCCTCCTAATGCCAGAGCGCCCCCCCTTGCATACATTATGCCTGACGCAGGCATAATGAGGCGCAAGGGGTCGCAAAGTGGTGCAATGCATAAATTGCACCACTTTGTTAATATGGCACAGTTAGAACTGCCTCCCTGAGCCACATTAGTGTAAAAAAAATGACGCTAATGTGGCACAAGGAGGTGCTAGGTCCTTGTAAATCTAGCCCATCATGTCAAAATAAACACAATGCATTCTCCAGTCACAAAAATCGAAAAACGTATAATTTTGGTGAAAGTGTACAGTAACAACATGAATGCATGCACCAAAATCAATCTATCCATCACTAATGCACACCAATAATGTATGCATTTAAATAAAAAACTAAAATAAACAACCTGTGTTTGTTACTGTCACAACTGAGAGCAAGTCCGTTGCTCACACATTAGCAGAAATAAAATAATCAGAAAACTAACAGAAACAATAAAAAATAATGCCTAGACAAAGGTATTCTCAAAATTAGGTATATATCCATGAGATAAGTCTCTCAATGATAAATAACAAACAATCATCATGTGTAATAGACCAATAGCTGTCAGGCCCATCTGTTGCCTCCTAAATTCGTTGCCAGAATAAACCCCCATAGAAGGGGCATCATTGGGGCAGAGAGCAGGCACCTCCATGGATCTTATTGGGGGTAGCAGGGAGTCTTTGGCTGTGAGAGGGGATGGTTTGTGTTTTAGAGTGGTGGGTTTGTGTTTGAGGGGTGGGTTAAGTGGGGTGGTTTGGGATTTGGAAGGGTTGGATTAACTTTGGAAGGGGTGGGGTGAGATGTGAAAGTGATGGTTTGGGAGGTGGAAGTGCTGGAAATATATTTGGGAGGGGTGGGTTGGATTTAAGAAGGGCTCAGGGCCAGGGAACAAAGAAGGCTCTACTTAGGAAAATGGTTATGGTAGAGGGAGGGAGTTGGATTTGGGGGGTAGAGGGAGTGGCTGTGTCTGTGGTGCATGTGTGTGTTGAAGGTGTGGGTGCTTGAGGGCCTGATGTATGTGTTGTATCTTTAGATTTGTGTCTTTTACTGGGTGAGTGTGGGCATTTGTGTTGAAAGTGTGTGTGTGGATGTGTGTGAAGTGGATGTGGTATGTGTTGGTATAGTGTCAGTGGGTGTGCTGGTGCATGTGTGTGTGGTGGTGGGTGCGCTGACTAGGGGGTGTACTTGTGGTGTGTGTGGGTGTTGCCGTAGTGGTGGGTGTTATGTCTGTGGGTGTGGTGGGGGTGGTTGTGTCATGATGTGTGCACTGACTGGGGGTGTGCTTGTGGTGTGTGTCAGTGTATTGCTAGGTGTTATATTTGTGAGTGTGGTAGTGGAAGCGGTGTGTTTGTGTTGTGGTTGGTGTGATGCCTCTGGGTATGCTTGTGGTGGGGATGGTGATGTATGTGGTGTCTGCATGTGTGTGTCTTGCTAAGTTGGGATGTCATGTTTGTGGTTGTTGTTGTGGGTGTGTTGTGCCAAATGTCTGCCCACAACAGTACTTTCCTTGTGAGGAGGAATCTAGTGTCATCCTTCAGCACAAAGCAATATACCACACACAGCATCAGAGACTGTCTGATCAACTTCTCCAGAAATCCTCATGGGCTTTGCATGTGTGTCAACCTCAATGTTGATGGGATACAACATAGCTGGATAGTAAAGAGGTCAAACACAATAATATCTACAGACAATTACTTGCTCCCTTATTGCTGGTGTTGGGCTGTTATCTGCCCATAAAACTCTGGGTACAGCACTGCAAGGATGTGGTCCATTGAGGGGGTCAGTGTGCGGTGCACCTTCCTGGATCGCTGGGAGGACTGCCCGACTTGGCTCTCTGCAGATTTCCTTGTAGCACAACACAGGTCCTCCCACCTCTTCCGACAGTCCATACTATGCCACACGAGAATGCCCAAGGTCGGCACCTTCTTTGCAATGGTCTTCCAGATTTCCTGCTTCTTATGGGAATTAACCTGTATGGATGACATAAAATAACAAGGAAAGAAAATTCAGTGTTACAGTTTGGCAGTACTGCTGTGAAATTGCATTTTAGGTATTCACATGTACATTCACCAAACAGTTACTAGATTTTTTAAACAGCAAGTTGTTATAGGTAAAGCGAAAATACTGATTTGCAGTGATCCCATGTGCACCATCAGTACTTGCTAGCTTCTCATTTTACCTAATCTGCCTACAATATCATCTTGACCAGAGCTATGCAGCTATCCTGTTGTGAGAGCCACCCTTGATTACTCACAATCAATATGAGCTACTAAAGGCCAAACCACCTGTAGAATCCCTGCACATAATCATACTCATTGCTACATTTCCATCCTGCCTAAACTCCCAAGAGTCAGAACCTATGGTCTGCATCACATACATCGACCGAGGGCAAGATAGAAGGGCTGCTATGTGTCATTGAGAGCATGGATTTTTGGGTTGTTTGAACAAGTGTGTTTTGGAACGGGAGAGACTGAGATGGATGATTGTGAGCCAGTACCATCTACACTCGCTCCGCATAAACTAACTTCACCTATATGTGGCTTGATGACAGGTTTGAACCATACAAAGCAACCTAATACACAATATGTGTTGGCATCTCACATCACAGTACAGCATTAGACAACTCCAGACCCTCTACATTTTTTACTCAACATCAGCATCATTCCAACACTGGATGTATGTTCTCAGTCATAGTACTGATACACAGTCATAGTACTGATACTCTATTGACAACTGGTAGTCAGTGGTCTGCTGTTTGTGTGATGAAATAGGATTTGTGTGTTACATGGACACACATTACAGCTTTTACTTTCAGGTGACCTAACATTGCCATGCACAGACACTGACAGTACAGCATCAGACAACTCCAGACCCTCTACATTTTTTACATTTTTTACTCAACCTCAGCATCATTCCAACACTGGTTGTATGTTGTCAGTCACAGTACTAATACACAATCTATTGACAACTGATAGTCAGTGGTCTGCTGTTTGTGTGATAAAATAGGATTTGTGTGTCACATGGACACACTTTACAGCTTTTACTTCCAGGTGACTTAACATTGCCAAGTAACAGACATTTCAGACACTGGCCAAAACAATCTGTACCAGCTACATAATTCTGTCAACTCCAGTCACAAACTACCCACATTGTCAAAAAGGAACAAATAGCCTGTGGGACAGAAAGGAAAAGGTTACTCAGTTAGATATTCCCCAATCAGACATGTACCTGTTCCACTGAGATCCCAAAGAGTTGGCTGTACAGGGGCAGGCCTTCTCTGGCAGGGAGCTCCAGATCTTCCGTGCTGAAGGCAAGGCCCTGTGACCTGCTTTGTCCAGCATCATGGATCCCAGAGGTCAGTAACAATAGCAAAAAATGAGGAGGTCTTGATGGCTGCAGTGTTAGGAGGAAAGTGAGTGTTTTTTCACAACGCGCCATACAAGTACACGGCCAACGTGATCTGTGATGGAGACGGACGGAGCAATTGACTTTCATACATAGCCATTACACACGTTAGCCTATGGCAGGGCCCGCTGTGGAGGCTACCACCTACAACACGGTTAAATTCTGCTGACAGCCGTCGGGTAGCCAATGTTTGACAGCAAGGCCAGGGAGCCCCCCATTTTAGGGTGTTAAGCTGCATTTTACAACTTTTAGTGCATTACCAACATTCAAAATGGAGGCTAGTGCTTTTCTAAATGTCAAATATGAATGACACTATTCTTGGCAAGATATGATACAGTAAAATGTGAACCATGACTGTGTTTGACAACAATAGTGCAGAGGGGGAAGTACTACCTCCGTTGACGGTATTTAAAAAAAAATATATATATATGTGCACGCAATAAGGTTCAAATTTATTATTAGCACATAATGACAAAAAATAAAAATATGATTTTTAAACATTTTTTAAATCCAAATATTTGATGTAAATGTATGTACATGTATTACTCAATGACATTTCCACTATTACCAAGAAGTCAGATGTGTTTTGACATTAAATGTGTGGTGTGAACATTTCATCTTGTATTTTCTTTTCCATGCATACAGACGTCTGAACCCATCCATGGGTAGGAGGCAACAGCCTCAGGTGTTTCCGGCTCTTGCTGGCCTTGCCACCATAGAGGAAAGGGGCGTCAACAAGGAACATCGTCTAAATAGGCAAACTATCCTGGATTTGTGTTAGCAGTTGGAGCCAGATCTCCTGCCTTAGAATATCAATCCAACAGCCATTACACCAATAGAAAAACTCATGGCAGTACTGCTTTTGTAGCCACTAACACCATTCACTACACGGCGGCAGTGTCTGGGGGCATGCCCTGCCAACTTTCAGTGGTGTGCTACATGAAGACCTTGCTTCCTTCATGAAAAAACATCAACGGCTACATCCAGTTGCCACGTCAACAGGATTTGGCCACCGTGAATGGAGAATTTTATGCTTTGGGCAGAATACCACATGTGGTTTGAATAATAGATGGCACGCATATTGCCTTAATACCACCACACAACAGAGAACAGGTCTACTGCAATCGGAAGAGCTTCCATTCAATCAATGTGTAAGTTGTATGCTTACCAGACTTATACATCTCAATTGTGTGTGCCCTCTTCCCTGGGTCACCACATGATTCATTTATGCTATGGAACAGCAATATACCCAGGCCCCAGGTAGAAGCAGATGTTAATGTGTTTCCTCATAGGTGATTGGACTTTTGTTAGCACAGCACTGTATGGTGGTTGTGACATTGCACCGGATACTGCCACAGTGTCTTGTACTGGTCATACAGCCTCAAATGTTGTTACTGTCATGATGTAGACTATTGGTGTTCTTGATCTAGGATTCCTATTGGCCGGATGTATGGCTTCAACTGAGGTCATGCATCAGTGATAGTTTGCCTATTTTATTTGATCCCATCCCATATTACCTTTCCACCATGGTTTCAAGGTTGTGGAGCATAAAACCCTGAATGGCACACACTATTCAGGTTAGGCCTGGTTTTTGAAACCCAGATTTAATTTCTACAAGGACCTTTTGCCAACACTTGTATCTTCCAAATACATTCTGAGTTAAGTTTGTTTTCTTTTAATACATTGGTTACCACTTTACCTCGTTGTCATTTCAACATTTTTGTGGCAACTGAATATTCAAAATATTTGACAATGGAAGACGGATATAACAAAGGAAATGCCAAAAATAATCCAACATGACTCTTGCAGTCTGTGTCCATAACATTTATTATCTTAACACAAAAAAGAGTGAGGTGTATTTAAAAAAGATGAAATAAACAAAAGAGAATCTATTATGGTGGATGGAAACATAGTAGTTTAGAGTCCAATATGCAAACTACAGCTGTCAACAGAAAAGGTAAATGTGTCCCTGAAATTGTCCACATAGTCAATGGTAGACACAAAAGGAGGAAATTAGGTTCTGTGTCTCTTGGAGGTGGTGGTGTTGGTCTTCCCATCCTTTCCTGCTGGTCCGGATGACCGTCCCCTCCGGGGAGGAGGTAGGGGACACGGGTGCAGGGACTGGGGTGGTATGAGCAGGTTCCTCATGTGGCAGGACCTGGCTGGCAGTGGTGTACTTTGCCCAGATTTGGAGGGCCCACAGACAGGGGCAGATGGAATGGGAAAAGCCCTGCACATATGATGATAAATGTCAAACATCACCCAGTCAAGGAGCACAAATTGGAATTGATATTCTGCATCTCTAAATTGAGCTCCTTTCACACATACTTAATGTCCTGGAACTCTGTTAGGACCTAGCTGCACATTGACTGCAGTGTTGGTCTAACTGACAAAAACCCCAATGCCGTCCCTTGGCTGACCCACAGATTCCCTCCCACAAGCCCTACCCCCATTAACCTGTCCCCTTGAGGAAGTGTGCACCATTCCACTGGGTCCTGGCAGAACTGGAGGCGGTGTTGGAAGTGTCCCAACAGCAGCCAGGACTGGGGGGCACAGGATTTGTGTATAGGTCCTCGGTGCACAGGAAGTGGAGGTTTCCTCACGCAGAGATGTTGTTGCAGCTGTGGTAGGAAGTGTAAGTGTGTGCTGAGTTTGCCTCAGTGGAGCTGTCTGGCCGGACAGACCAAATGGACCAGCTGGCTTGTGGTCATCCTGACTTGCAGCATTGGAGTTTTCCCTGAAGGCTTGCTCCTGGGCTGGAGTAGAGGTGTCTTGCATGGCAGATGGTGGTGTCTGGGCCGGGTGGTTGGACCTGTGAAGGCCACAGAGAATGTGTAATTAAAATATAGTTTGTGTATTTTATGTCTCTTTCTGTACAAAAGGAGCAATCTACAAAAGTAGAAACAGAGTGATAGACTGATTAGGCCTTCGTGTGACTTTCAATATTTTACACATGCAGCATGATTTAAACAGATGGCAACTCCAGTTCAGACCTTGTAGGGATGTCCTGAAATGCAAAAGTGTTTTTTTTCAGATTTGTAGATTACATGTGACAGACATTAAACCCAACACAGTGGTGAGTATATTGGGTTACTGGACCATTCAGAGGTCTAGCAGGCTGCAGTACATTGGATTCAAAGTGGTTCATAATACACATAAAACTGCAGTTGGTCACCATATGGACAGTTCATATTAACTTGTGTGTGGCTACTACTTCTATTCAGCATGACACAAACACATTTTGGATATCTTGGATTCAAAAGACAATGAATAATGTAAGCATTTTCATTAATTCAATGTAGCTATAAGCAGGTGTCAACATGATTGTGATACAGACAAAGTAACATTTTAATCCACAACATGACATGGTGACTGTCAAATGCACCAGTTTTTTAAATGTGTGTATATATGAAAGTAGGGGACATTATATTGTTCCATTGTTTTTTCGATCCAAAAAGAGTGCATCATGGTAGCTGTAGTCAACTGTTGACACCATAGACAATACTTGTTTTTGTGAGTTACATATATAACTTTCAATGACTATATTGGAGATGAACACAAATTTGCAACATGTACACCCATATGGATATGATTGAAGTACGAATAAATACCACGCAGAAACACTATACTTTCCTGTCAAAATGGATACAGTTTTGGACCTGTTTTTGGAAGAACAGCAACATACATTGAGAGAAAGTAATGGGCAGAGCCAATGCAAGGGATGGTCCATTGGGAACTACACACAATCTGACTATACATATTGCATAATTGTAAAAGGAGAGCTACAACCATGATGTTAGTAATTTGTATAACATAACATATTTTGAGTAGTTATTGTTAGCTATATATGTTTTACTAAGGTTCCTGCAGCATTCTAAACATCTAACTTAAGGGCAGGACCCATTTGTGAATAGTGATATATACTTTGGTGTAACTTAGCAGTCTGCACTCCACCAGGGATTCTTGTAAAGCCTTCAGAATGGAGGATTTGCAAAGTCCTCTCCTCCCAGGGAATGAGTTGTAATGGGGTAGTATTTTGGACTTGTGCTCCAAGCAATTGTGGCTCTACTCTAATGACTTCATCCACCATGACAGGCGATTCTCTTTCAGCGAAACAGGGATTTCTCAAGCGGTGGGCAAAGAATTACGCTCCGCTGGAAGAGTTTGAGAAGTCTTCCCCACTCTGTGCTTCGCCCTCTATGCGCAGTTCCAAAAAAAGAGTATTTTCCCTTGCGCTTTTAGCTAATGTTAACTTGCGAGCACAAGCAAGAGAAATTGCAAAGTTGGTGAATCCGAGCAAGATTTCTGAATGCGGGTGGTTGTAGCAGGTCGCTATCACTTACATCAAGAAAGCTGCCACTCGCGTGAAGGGAGCTGCCGCTCGAGTAGAAAATGTACTTGAGCGACAGAAAGAAGTTAATGCCCTCTGGCGCTCTGCGAGATTCTGTTTGCTCTGATTTTACAGCACAGGAGAAAACCCTGGCACTGAAAATCAGCTTGAACAGTGTGACTTGCCCAAAGTCTGCCACTCACAGAAATCCTTGTAGTGTGGCAGAGTTTTTTCGGTACTTTACAGAGTTCCACATAGCAGAATCCCCAAACTCCGCCCAGGCCTAGATTTCTCCTCCCTGCCATTGTGAATTTTTACTAAATAAATCTAGTGCTCAAAGAATAATTTGTACTGAAATAAAGTAAATTTAACAAAAAAATGCAGAGGGAGAGGGAAAGAGAAAAAAGCCTTTCTCCTTTGTTGTGAATTCTAGTGCCTGTGTGGTTTGCTGCAGTGTGATGGCAAAGGATCATGGTCTGAAGTGTGTTTTATAGTGTGTTTTACAGGTGTTCACAATTGTCCAATATACAACAGGTATGGGCTACTAGCACCCAACTAATGGCCACAGCAATAGTACTATACTGCACGGACACCACAATGGACTCCTGCCGTCATGGGCCCACCACTGACCAGCACCAGCACAACTGTGTGACCAAAATAGGCTTGGTGGCATGCTGCAGTCAAGGTGGCGACGATGTGCTAATCATCAGCATTAGAGTCTGCCCAGTCGGCTGCAGGATGCAGCTGCCATGGCAGAGTACATTCTGTTGTGGCGGTCTTTGGCTTAGCTGCAATTCATCTAAATACGGCGGGCAGGAGACCGCTGACGTAATGCTCTTTCACTGCCAAGATCTGAATTAGGCCCCAAATGTCAAGAGCAGGTGGTGAGATCCCCCCGGTGACTGTGACACCACATTGGCCCAGAAGTGTGACTTTTGCAGGGGTACCATAAGGGACATTGCCAGTGGATCTCCACCTAGTAGCAAGCGTGGGGTGACTCAGAAGTCCAAAGAAGACTGCTGAATCAAGCTAGCCATATTGAGGCAAGCCCAAGGATGAAATAGGATGAAATTAGAGAGAGTCCCTATTTCAGAGCCAGAGGGGCTTTAGATTATAAGGGCGGGGTTGCCCTCCCAATTGTAGGGCCTCTTGTCAATGGAACACTAGGGAGGTGATTGAAGACAGGAGGGCTAAGAGAGCTGGCACCAGGGACACAAAAACACTAAGATGTAACAAGATATCAAAAGAGAGGGTCTAAACAGGGGCTCACCAAACAACAACACAGAAGAACAGGCAGGGGACAGTTTAGCAGTCAAGGAAGTGGAAATACTGGGGCCTGGGATACAACTGACACAGATGTCGGGAGAAACATCTGATCAAGAAGGCTGCATAGTGGGCAGCCATAACAGTGAGAGGCCCATATTATAATCAAGGATTCTGGTGAGGAGTAGATTGACTGGAACAATCACGACCAGCGTGTCGGAGCAAGACGATTGGCAGAAAGTGGCAGGCTGGCATATAACTAAGGGTGGAATTGGTTTGGACATCTCCATCTCCGAAAGATATCGAGAGAACCCAAAGACCTTTGAAGTGTGGGCAGCCCAGGAAGAGGAAGAGGTGGCTGTTATAGCAAACATGCTTCAGACAGGTCTCACACTTTGGTTCAGGAGCGATTGGCCCACAAGACGCGATAAAGGACAGGGCCACAGTCTGGCTGTGTGGTGATAAGTGAAGACAGTGTAGAGGAATCAGGGGACAAAACATCTGGCAAGGAGAACAGAGAAGAAAAGGTTAATGCTAACCATGGACCTCACAGGAGGGATGAGGTGTCAAATAAGGAAGACTAGCCAAAATTGGCAAGGAAAAGTGTTTTAGTAGCAAAGCATAAACTTAACAGAGGAGTTAATAGAAGTATGATGGGGAGACAGGGACAAGTGGAGAACAATGAGCTACAGCCCACAGAGGGGCATATGGAATAACAGGAGGGAAAAGAGGCAACAATCAGCAGAAAGAGGTAGTGGTGTCAAAAGGCTTAGGTGGGCCTGCAGCTCAAAGACAGACAGTGTCAAGACAGAACATAAGTTTAGGGTGAATGGTGGGGGGGAAGGGGTGATGAAAGTAAAGTGGCGATTGGGATGTATGGGTATAAGGGACATTGAAGACAGGGGAATGGGTACATGACTTTGAAGACTTCTAAAGAGCACAGTGGGAACTGTGGAACAACATTTTGGAGAAGAGAAGATAGAATAAGTGGACAAAGGACGAGGGGTGGCAAGTGGGACAACAGTCTTTGCTGCAGCAAGAGATGGTGGAAGTTATGGCTAGAAAAATACAGTGGGATTATTGGTGCTTAAGAACATCCAGTGCACCAAACTTGACAATGGCCTCAGAGGGATTATGGATTTACAGTAAGCCTGAAAAGGAGCTATTGAACTCCTTGTTCAGTCCAGATTCCAAGTCATGTGGAGTAAATGAACCACATGGATTGGGGCTCCACCTGATTCAGAATAGGCCGCTTCCTTTTTTTGCCAGGTGTTGAAACACCATACCTCATTTGTCTGACCAGTAATTCCAGCAGGTTTTAGCTGCAGCAGCATCCAAGCCTCATAAAATGTTCCCTTCTACCAGTACTTATATTCCCCTTCGGTCTTTCCTTTTCTTGGACCACCCTCTCCCCCACATCAACCTCACTGAGAGGTTTTCACATACAATTGCCACCTATAAATGCCAGGGACCTGGCAATTCTGTGTGGTTTTATGACTAGAAAAATCAGACTCGTATGATAATTTCGCATTACATGGATTTAACTTGTAACTGGACCTAACTGGGAATGATTTAGTGCACAGTAACAGTAAAATCACAAGTCCTCAAATACCGTCCAACTCATAATCAGGGCCTAAAATGTAATGGTAGAGAATTAGTATTACATTTATGGAGCAGACAAGTCATATTGAATTTGGAGACAATTACTGTAGCCTTTCCTCCAACTTTTACTCTGTAGAAGCACAACCATAAAAATCTATATATGGCCCACGAGGACCCTACATGACATGGTTGACAGAGGCTTACTGTTTTGACGGCTCACCCTAGTCATAACCAAGGGGTTAGATTCAGTGTTCAAGCACTCCACTATTCTTCAAAAGTGCTCTTTCTCTCTGGTGTCAGGTACATGCAGGTACACCTATTGAAAGTCTGTGCTGTCCCTGAATCCCTGTATTAAGGTAAAAACATGCTCTTGGTAGAAAGAGAGTGAGAAAGAGACACTAGACTGGTTTTGGTTTTGTTGTTATATTTGCCTTAAATATAAAGTGATAACATGTTCCTATTGGCTGCAGTAATGTCAATAACCTGCTAGCGATAAGAAGACTTTTATGACTCAAATAAACACAAAATATAGTCCAGAGGAAAACAGTGATGTAAAAGATAGAATGAGGCAGAGCAGTCTTAGCAGCAGATGTTGGGTTGCTGTGACGAGCTCTCAACAGACCAAGCAACCAAACGAGAATCGCAGGACGCCAAGAAGAAATGCCAGATCTGAGCTGGGGCCCCACTCTGTGGTGGTAATTATAGATGGGACATGTGGTGGTGTCATGCACAGACAACAATAACAATATTGGGAAGCAATGGAGAACCTTAACTATGAGGGAGCCGAAAAGCAAGAAAACAAACTTGGGAGAATGCTACAGCTGGGCACAAACTAATTCAAAGCATGGAGCCACAACCATAGACACAAGATAACAGGTGTCTTCTCCATTTTAAATTTGCTCTAAATACTCGCTTCACACACTATACCCCAACAATTACGACTGTAATCAGTATGTGGGTGAGCCATAGCCTCGGGCACAAGTCCTAAAAAAAGAATTTAAGCAGTATACAAGTGACATCATAACAGTAACACAGGATGTGACACAATAACCCTTGACCTCATGGGAACTGACATCACAAGTAGTGACATCGCATCTTAACACTTCACACACATTTTGCAGGTCTGTCATGGGTACATGTGAGCAAATATAAGATTTAAGAAATGAGATTTTGAGTCTGGGCTGTGCCAAAAAAGTGAACCAACCCTGCTGTAAAATGCAGGCCTCAATTTATATATATATATATATATTTTTTAACTCTGGAGATTGAAATCAATGTGTTTTATGTATGTGTGATGTAAAGCGCTTTGACACCCTGCATTGGTATGAGTAGCGCTATATAAGAAATAACACAAAATACTGGTGTAGTAAACTGGCCCCTTGTTGCAGTACCCCCCCCCCACACTTTTTGCCTGATATTTGTTGCTAACTTGACTGAGCGTGTACTGGGATCATACTAACCAGGCCCCAGCACCTGTGTTCTTTCCCTAAAACTGTACCAATGTTTCCACAATTGGTACACCTCTAGCACACAGATAAGTCAATTTTGAAAGGTACTAGTGGTACTAAGGGCCCTGTGGCCAGGGAGGGTCCCTAAGGGCTGCAGCATGTATTGTGTTCTCCGAAGGGACCCCTCACCAAACACATGCACACTGCCATTGCAGATTGTGTGTGTTGGTGAGGAGAAAAAAGTAAAGTCGACATGGCATCCCTCTCAGGGTGCCATACCCACAAACCACTGCCTGTGGCATAGGTAAGTTACCCCTCTAGCAGGCTTTACAGCGCTTTGGCAGGGTGCACTATACCATAGGTCAGGGTATAGCTGCATGAGCAATATGCCCCTACAGTGTCTAAGTCCATTCTTAGACATTGTAAGTGCAGTGTGGCCATATTAAATACATGGGCTGGGAGCTCGTCATCACAAACTCCACAGCTCCATGCTGGCTCCACAGAAGACTGAGAGGTTTGGTATCAAACTTCACAGCACAATAAACCCATACTGATGCCAGTGTTGGATTTATTGCAAAATGCACACAGAGGGCATCTTAGAGATGACCCTGTATTTTATCCAACCCTCTAGTGTAGGGCTGACTGGTCTGTGCTAGCCTGCCACTAACAGACAAGTTTCTGACCCCATGGGGTGAGAGCCTTTGTGCTTTCTGGGGTCAGGAACAAAGCCTGCTCTGGGTGCAGGTGCTCCACACCTCCCCACTGCAGGAACTGCAATACTTGGCGTGAGCCTCAATGACTCAGGCCTCCTGTTACAGTGCCCCAGGGCACTCCAGCTAGTGAAGATGCCTTGACCTCTACACTGGCCAGCCCTGTTTTGCTGGTAGTTCACTTTTGGGGTCAACTTGAAATTTGACCTGTGGACATCCTAACCCCCGAAGACTGGGATCGCATGTTGTGTGCTTACCTGTTAACTGTGCTAACACTTTTCCACCACTATGACTGCATTGGTTCCTGTGAGAAATTGCAGTGTGTCAACTTTTAACATTGAAAAGTGTTACTTACTTGTAAACTGTTTTATCTGCAAAACCTAAACAAAGTACATTTGATACATATGCTTGATACCTACTTACAACTGTACTTACTTGCAAAAAAGAGTAATAAAGTAGCAAAATATATTTTTGCTATATGAAATCATTGGCGTGGAGTTGAGTGTGTGCCTCATCGTAGGAAAGTACCATCTTGCCTGGCATGTTACCCCCATTTTTACATGTATGTAAGTTTGTTTTTTCCTGTCCCACTGGGATCCTGCTAGCCAGGACTCCAGTGCTCATAGTTTGTGGCCTGAATGTGTGTCCCTGTGTAGTGACTAACTGTGTCACTGAGGCTCTGCTAATCAGAACCTCAGTGCTTATGCTCTCTGCCTTTAAATTTGTCACTATAGGCTAGTGACCACTTTTACCAATTTCAATTGGCACACTGGAACACCCCTATAATTCCTTAGGATATGGTACCCAGGCACCCAGGGTACTGGGGCTCCAGGCGATCCCTATGGGCTGCAGCATTTCTTTTGCCACCCATAGGATGCTCAGACAAACTTTTACACAAGACTGCCACTGTAGCCTGAGTGAAATAACGCACACATTATTTCACAGCCATTTTCACTGCACTTAAGTAACTTATAAGTCACGTATATGTCTAACCGTCACTTGCTGAAGGTTAGGTGCAAAGTTACTAAGTGTGAGGGCACCCATGCACTAGCAAAGGTGCCCCCACATAGTTCATGGCCATTTCCCCGGACGCCATTACAAGCGTGCACTACCTATAGGTCAATACCTATATGTAGCTTCACAATGGTAACTCCGAATATGGCCATGTAACATGTCTAAGATCATGGAATTGTCCCTCTATGCCAAATCTGGTATTGGGGTGCCAATCCCATGCATCCCCGGGGCTACACTATGGACCCCAGGTACTGCCAAACTAGCTCTCTGGGTTTTTTTCTGCAGCTACCGCTGCTGCCACCCCAGAGACAGGGTTCTGCCCTCCTGGGGGTCTAGGCAGCCCAGTCCCAGGACACAGAACAAAGAATTTCCTCTGAGAGAAGGTGTTATACCCTCTTCCTTTGGAAATAGGTGTTAAAGGCTGGGGAGGGGTAGACTCTCCCAGCCTCTGGAAATGCTTTGAAGGGCAAAGATGGTGCCCTCCTTGCATCAGCCAGTCTACACCAGTTTAGGGAACCCCGAGTCCCTGCTCTGGCGTGAAACTGGACAAAGGAAAGGGGAGTGACCACTCCCCTGCCCATCACCACCCCAGGGGTGGTGTGCAGAGCTCCTACAGTGTGTCCCAGAAGTCTGCCATCTTGGATCCAGAGGTGTGAGGGCACTCTGGAGGCCTCTGAGTGGCCAGTGCCAGCAGGTGATGTCAGAGACCCCTCCTGACAGGTGCTTACCTGACTGGGTGGCCAATCCTCCTCTGAGGGCTATTTAAGGTCTCTCCACTGGGCTTTTCCTTAGATAACAACTTGCAAGAATTTGCCAGAGTTCCTCTGCACCTCTCTCTTCGACTTCTGCCAAGGATCGACCGCTGACTGCTCCAGGACGCCTGCAAAACTGCAACAAAGTAGCAAGAAGACTACCAGCGACATTGTAGCGCCCAATCTTGCCGGCTTTCTTGACTGTTTCCTGGTGGTGCATGCTTTGGGGGCTGCCTGCCTTCATCCTGCACTGGAAGCCACAAAGAAATCTGTGGGTCGACGGAATATTCCCCCTGCTTCAGCAGGCATCAAACTTCAGCGTCACCGGTACTCTGGGACCCCTCTCATCCTGACGAGCGTGGTCCCTGGAACACAGGTGGTGGACCCAAGTGACCCAGACTGTCCAGTGGTCCAACAGTCCAAATTTGGAGGAGGTAAGCCCTTGCCTCCCCTCTCCAGATGGTAATCCTGTGCATCGTGTGAACTGCAGCTACAAGGGCTTCTGTGCACATTTCTACAAAATCCTTCATGTACAGCCAAGCCTAGGTCCCCAGCACTCTGCCTTGCGATGCTCAGCTCCCTGAGTTAATCTCCGGGTTCGTGGTACCCTCTTTTGCAGTGTTGAGATGACCACAGTGTTCAGACTTCTTGAACCCATGTTCAAGGACTTCTGCGGGTGCTACCTTCTTGTACATGGGTTCTCTATATTGCTGAGAGCCCCCTCTGTCTCCTCTCCCAAGTGGCGACATCCTGGTCCTCCCTGTGCCTGGGCAGCACCCTTTTCTTTAACTGCAACTCTTGCATCTAGCAAGGCTTGTTTGTGGTATTTTGCCAAGGAAACAGCTCTGCATCCTCCAGCACTCCGTGAGACATCTTCCGCATGAAGGAGAAGTTCCTAGCACCTTTCATTGTTGCAGAATCTTCAACTTCTTTCATCCAGAGGCAGCCATTTTGCACCTTCATTTGGGGTTTAGTGGGCTCCTGTCCCCCCTGGACACTTTTGCGACTCTTGGACTTGGTCCCCTTCCTTTGCAGGTCCTCAGGTCCAGGAATGCGCCTTCAGTGCTTTGCAGACTGTTGTGGTCTTTGCAAAATCCTCTATCACAACTCTAGTGTGTTTCTGGGGAAATAGCAGTACTTTACTCCTACTTTCCAGGGTCTTGGGGTGGGGTATCTTGGACACCCTTAGTGTTTTCTTACACTCCCAGCGACCCTCTACACACTACACTAGCCTAGGGGTCCATTTGTGGTTCGCATTCCACTTTCTTAGTACATGGTTTATGTTGCCCCTAGGCCTATTGCATCCTATTGTTTTCTACAGTGTTTGCACTACTTTCTGACTGTTTTACTTACCTGATTTTGATTGTGTGTATATTTTGTGTATTTTACTTACCTCCTAAGGGAGTTTATCCTCTGAGATATTTTTGGCACATTGTCACTAAAATAAAGTACCTTTATTTTTAGTAAACCTGAGTATTGTGTTTCGTATGATATAGTACCTATATGATATAAGTGGTATAGTAGGAGCTTTGCATGTCTCCTAGTTCAGCCTAGGCTGCTCTGCTATAGCTACCTCTATCAGCCTAAGCTGCTAGAACACTACTAATCTACTAATAAGGGATAACTGGACCTGGCACAAGGTGTAAGTACCATCAGGTACCCACTATAAGCCAGGCCAGCCTCCTACACTCATTTCTTGCCTGTGTGTGTGCAACAAATACTTTGCACTACCAGCTGATAAGCCTAACTGCTCAACCACACTACCACAAAAGAGAGCATTAGTATTATCTACTGGAGCCTCTGTTAAGCATCTGGGGATCCATTGGACTCTGTGCACACTATACCTCATTTTGGTATTGTATATACAGACCCAGCTTCCTACAACTGATATGTAAATTAATTGTGTAAAGACTGAAACAGACCAACACATCTGACATTTTTACAGTGCATGCATATCTCTTACATAGAGGGATTTAACAACCTAAAAAGCATGCCGCTCAAGTATTTGTGAAGTGATAACAACGAGCTGTGTGCCTTTGTTTTCCCCCCCTTGCGTTTGCATCAAGATGTGAGGCTCAAATAGCTCCCAGTCCAAATAGTGAACAAAAGGAGGCCTGATGGGACCCTTAAATTTGGCCTTTGTTATGGCCAGAGCTGAAATATGAAAGCCCCTTCACCACCTGCATGTTACTGCTCGAAATAAAAGCAGACAAAGTTCAGGCACTGCTGAATGTGTCCTGGTGTCTGACAATTACACAGAGGCAAGTTCAGCATACTTCAGTGGAGCCCACTTCTTGCAGGGTGGACGGTGTCCACAATTTGAAAAGAGTGGGTGGATGCCATGTACCCGCATGTACCCCAGACTTGTGCCCTGCATAGCCTGTTGTACAGTGTTGCGTTGCTGCTTTGATGTGCCTTTAGTCTTTACTGCCATGTGCTCGAAAGCTTCGAAGACATTCTAGCCCTATGTGTAGTCAGATACCAGTGGCATGCTGAAATCCTGACAGTAGGTAGCCTTGTCACCATAGATGCATCACCACACCATAAAAAATAAGGACGCATATGCCTATATACCAGCAATGTAAAGAAAAACTAAAACAAATAGGAAAATAACAAAAAAGACAACAAAAGCTGTAGGATTAAATATACTTGGTCTTTATATATAGCACATTTAGGTACCATGAATCAATGCCAAATATGATTAAATACATGTACATTCCTTTAACAAATGAGACATTTTACGACGTAGCTTTAATGCAGACTCACTAATCCATGTTTTGGCCAATGGCTTTCTAAATGTTTTCATGTTTCGGATCTCATAGAGTTGAAAAAATATGGGGCCAGATTTACAAGAAACTTGTGCAGCGCGGTCTGCACCAAAATTAGCAGTGCTGCGCTTTGCCAGTTTTGAAAGGCAGGGATGCGCTGTATTTACAAGAATACAGCACACCCCTGCATTTCCCCCTGCACCTGTGCTAAATTAAGCAGCCTACTCCAATGCAGGCATTCTTGCACCATAGTGCAAGGGTGTCTTCGTTGAGGGGTGTGATTGTTTATGTCCATGAAGTTGTCCCTTCCTGCACATAAACAATCATCCATGGCATTTTGCTTCTTCTATGTGTGCTGCAGAATGTATCACATAGAAAAAAGCAAAAAATGAGGAGTAATAAAAGTATTCATCCTCGTTGTGCCATGCTAACGCCACCCCTGGGGTGGCTTTAGATTTTGGCGCTGTCTCAGATTTACGAATTCTTATAAATCTGGGGCAGTGTCAATAGAAATGGGTGTTGGGGTGGAAAGCCCACTGCAACACCCATTGCACGTCCCTCTGATGCAGAAAACTGTGTTGGAGGGGCCCATATTTACAAGGAGGCGTAAAGCCACAAAAAGTGGTGTTACACCTCATTGTAAATATGGAGAAGTGGTTCGCGCCAATGGGGCTACTCAAAAAAATGAAGCTCCGTTGGCGCTAGGGCCTTGTAAATCTGGCCATATTTTTTGATTTCCAGTACACGTTGAGGTTTTCGTCGAGTAGTAACTGAATTCAGTCTGGTTTTAGTCATCCTAAAATAAAGCATCTTTATCAACATCTAGAGTCCCATCAAAAGTTGGTTTATACCATTTGTGTTTTTATATTTTACTGATCATTCTTCAATGTCCTCATTGCTGTTCAACTTATAGTTTTGTTCTTTGGCTCCTCTGCGTGATTTTGTATTTTCATTTTTAGGTCTGAATGACAGCACGGCTGCCTACAAGGCCTATTGTTACCAAATATTTAACATACACATACTGTGGGTGTTGCCTCCATGTCATGTGAGAATTACCCATTTACTCCATGCTAATCTCTGTTGGTGTGTCTTCTCACCTCCTATGGCATGATTGCCTTGTAATGCCGGAGACACTATTTTACATTTCAAAAGTGCACTGAATTATTTCAAAAGTGCACTGAATCATCACACTTTTATCTAATCTATTATATATAGCAAACAGAAAACAACCATTTGTGTTTTTTTCACTGCAGCAGGCTTCGTACATGATATTTTAGCCAAGACTCAAAAAGCAAACCAGATCTATTGGCTTTGTCAACGCTTGTTCATCTATGTAGACAACATCCACAATCTGCTGAACGTGAGAGCCAGATAAACTGCAGGCCCTGGAGGATTGCCTGTGGGTCTGGAAATGGTCAGATGGTGGGTGAATTATAACTGTTCCAAAGCAGATATTATTTTGCACAAAACTTGCTGAAACGATGGGGTCCTCCTCTAAGGGACTCATTCCTAAGCCTCTGGCAGTCAGACGAAACCGCGGGTAAAAGTTGACGCGAACACCTCATTGAACCCTCATAAACTGTTTTTCTAACTCGGGTAATTGAGGACAAATTTTTGCATTTCTCACGTAAGATCGTAGTGGGAGATGCTTTTACCAGGCCCTGATTAATGCAGTGCATTCTGTGTGGGCCTGTCATGCAAACAGTCACCGGAGACTCCATTGTACTCGAAATGCAGCAGCAAGTGTAATGTTTGGTCTGGGGACAGTTTTTTCAGTTTCCAGCAAGATTAAAGAACTTTACTGGCAATCTCTTCGAAAAGGAGAAGGTTTAAGGCTTATGCATTTTACATAGATTTTTTTCATGCGCCCAAACCTGTATATTTAGCATTAAATGTTTCTTCTACAACAGTTTGTAAGGGTCGCCCACCCTCTAATTGGCTAGATCTGAGGGCTTGTGCTTCTTATATTATTAATAAATGTTTAACACAATTGTAGCCTGAAGAAAAATGTTTTTCTAACATATTTGCATATTGTCATGCACTTCAAGTGACATGCTTGTTTTGACTGATGTTCATTAGTAAATAATTGTTTTCGTTAGATGGGCCATGAGTTTTCAAATAATCAGTTATAACTCAACAACATCATTGGATCCTAATGAGCTGTCATTGCAAACTCAACATTTAATTAACTCAATGATGTTTTCTAAAATGAAAATTACATAACCATTCTTGACAATTTACTTAATGCGTTGCCACATGCAGTAGTTCCCAATTAAATCATCTGCCGGCTCTTTCATTCATTCATTAAAAACTTGCTGGTGAATGTCGCTCGCACTATTTCACCCCAGCAATTTTGCAGAATGTCATAGTAATGCTATTGCTGAATCATTTAAGTCTACAACCTTTACAAGGGGATAAAAATAAAGAACTAGAATTTTGTGGGTGCAAGTGCTTAGATAACATTTCTTTCTAAACTAACTTGCTTTCATCGATAGGATTAAGATTTACAAACGAGGGGCCATATTTATGAAAAGTGACACATTATGTCAGGATGCACCACTTTTCCTGAGCCCCCTCACCCCCCAAAGCCACCATGTTATGGTACGGCGCACCATGGTGCACGTTAGGGAACTAACATCAAAAATGTTGATGCTAGTTTGGTGCTTTGCAGGATCAGCGTAGAAAATGTTGACACAAATCCTGCAAAGTGAAAGGAGTCCCATTGAAAACAATGGGAGAGACATTTTAACACTTGCCTTGGGCCGGTGTTATAAATGATGCTAAAAGTGACACAGTGGAATCTCAGTGATTCTACTGCACCATTTTTCTGGGCCTCCTAATGCCGGAACACCCCCCTTGCATACATTATGCCTGACACAGGGATACTAGGGTGCTTGACTCAGTATAAAAAAAATCGAATGCAAACTCCTCTGACCCCTTGGTCAATAAACACAGGCCATAGAGCAGAGAGGCGCCCAAGCCCAGTATGCCAGCCGGCCAAATTGAAAACAACTATCAGAGACTGTCATAATGCCACGTGAGCAGCTAAGCACAAATATATCTTCATTCAAAATCACACCTGCAAAACATATGGAAAGGAGTTTTAACTATAATCTGTAATATAGTTTTTCTCACCGTAAATATGCTTCTTAAATACAAGCACAAACAAGCGTTGGCAAATTAATAAGTATGGCCTTGGGAAAACAATGCATTTTTTTTGTACGTTTTATTGCATCCTAATGGCACAGACATAAAAGAAAACATGCCACCACCTAAACCTGCTGCCTGTATTCTTGCAATAAAGTTTTAAGGGGCAGATTTAAGAGCTGCTGGCGCCACAGGAACGTCACTTTTCGTGACACTTCGGTGGCGCTAACCACCGCTCCATATTTACAAGGAGGTGTAAAGCCACTTTTTTTGACGTTACGCCTTCTTGTAAATATGGGCTCCTCAATGCAGTTTACTGTGTCAGAGGAGCATGCAATGGGTGTTGCAGTGGGCATTCCACCGCAACACTCATTGCTTTTGACACTGCCCCAGATTCATGAGAAATCGTAAATCTGAGGCAGCGCCAAACGCTAAAGGTGTGGAGTTAGCATGGCAAAACGTGGAGGACTGCTTTTATTGCTCCGCATCTTTTTCTTTTTCCATGTGTGCGGCATTCTGTAGCATGCATAGAAAGAGCAAAATGCCATGGGTGATTGTTTATTCGTAAATTACGCTTTGGTATTTCGAGTGCCAAATCACCATTGCAGATTGTTTATGTGCAGAAAGGCGCACCTTCCTGCACATGATCAATCTATTCCCTCAATGCAGACACCCTTGCACTATCGTGAAAGGATTCCTGCATTGGCGCAGGCAGCTTAATTCAGCGCTGGCACAGGGAGAAATGCAGGGGTGCGCTCTATTCCTGTAAATATGGCGCATCCCCACGTTTCAAAAGGGGCACTGCTATTTTTGCTATTTTTGTGCAGCACCGTGCTGCGCAACTTTGGCAAAAATCAGGCTTAAATGTCAAAAACAATCACTGATGTGGTTGTTTTGCTAGTATTTGTTTTTAATAACATGCCTTCAGTTGTGCATGTATATTATTATTATCATTTATAAAGGAGACAAGAATAAATCACCACCTAAAAAAGCTCTGAAGTCATAGGCAGGTACAAAGTTATACTGTCACTTAAACACTTTAAATACAGAACCTTAAAAAGAAGACAGAAAACAAGACATCATCTAAGTGGGCACCTAAAATCTGGGCAAAATAAGTAGCATTATTTGGAACAATATAAATGAATAAAAGCCAAAACACACTTTGGACCAGTTTTGTCATTGAAGAGAAAGGAACTAGGTTTTGGTAGGTATGTGAAATGTGCACAGACTTTGCATAGTCACACAAAAATAAAAGTCACTCGGTATAGTGGGATGACTCACTGCTCCATGGGCCGAGCAAAATGTGACTCATAATTTAAAAGACTATTGAATAAAGCCAGCTGACTGAAAACCCACTATCTTTATGTATTATGTATGATTTTGTGGAAAAACAGTAATTGAACGAGCCAGCTGAAGAAATCTCAAAGCTAGATATGAAAACAGGCCCTGTGCTCTGCCTCGATCAAGCACAGCTTTTCATGATAAGGCCCCGGACCTGACACCTGTGATTACCGTACACCAGTATGTGGAAGCGCATGAAGAGTTATCTGTGTGCAAATAGGACTCTCCTGCCAGCGCTTGATATGATCCGGTTGTTGTCGAAGTTCCTTTTTGGGGACCGTCACTTATTTTTAGTCATGGGACATTTACTGACAGCAAGATTGGGAAACAGAGGGGGGAAGAAGGAACCTGCAAAAATGGGATAAAGGGGAAGCGAGAGCCTGGTAGTGGAACAAACAGTCCTCAGGTGGATAAAAAAAATTCTACCCATCGCGTCAAGAATTTTCAATTCTATTAAGGACACGGAGGCGAGGATTATGCTTTCTCTTTCTTTACTGACTTAAACAGCAGCCAATCAAATACAAGTAACAGAAACTACACATCCCAAGATGCTTAACATCCTATCACATGGTTCAATCACTAGCCATGTCCTCTGCAATAAGTCCTTTGACCTTTGATGTCACGTCCTCTTTCTTTGGTCATAACAGATAAGATCAACTTGAAAACAAAACTTCTTAGCCATCTCGAAATTCGGAGCCATGAACATCTTCTTCTTACTAGAGATCCGTCTCTTGGATAGCTCAATACCAGAGAACCAACCGGGCAAAAACGTTAAAACCAAACTTTTCTCTGAAGCCAAGAATTTCAGGAATTCTTCTAATCAGAACCTGTAACAACAAACAGGCAGGTAATATCCCAACAAAATAAAAAATGTCTCAATAAACAGATGTTTCTATAATTGACAATAAATCGGAGGGAAATAACAATAAATCATAAATATTCACAATAATTGATATTCAATACACATTGTATAGAAGGGAGGGATAATCCTCACCTCCGTGTCCTTAATAGAATTGAAAATTCTTGACGCGATAGCTAGAATTTTTTTTATTCTATGTCAGGACCGGAGGCTCTGATTATTCTAGTTTAAAGCTGTTTCATTACTACAGTAGCTACGTCCAATACTGATTTGTGTTAAAACTTACGAAAAGTATTTTCTGAAGACCAATCTGCTGCCTTCATAATGTCCTCTAACTGGGATCCCAAGACAAAAGATTTCGAAGCCATAGCTCCTCTAGCAGAATGAGCCCCAAATATAGATGTATCAATACCTGCTTCACTCATCAACCATCTCATCCATCTGGCCAAAGTGGCTGAGGTGACTGGTTTGAAAGGTTTTTTCAAAGAAATTAATAATTGACCTTTAACATCTTGTCGAAATTCTTCTGTGACAACTTCATAATCTTTTAAGCATTGAACTACACATAGGGGGTCATTCTGACCCCGGCGGTCATGGACCGCCGGGGCCAGGGTTGGCGGGAGCACCGCCGACAGGCTGGCGGTGCCCCGCAGGGCATTCTGACCGCGGCGGTTTGGCCGCGGTCAGATGCGGAAAACCGGCGGTCTCCCGCCGGTTTTCCGCTGCCCATTAGAATCCTAATCCCGCTGCCCATTAGAATCCTCCATGGTGGCGCAGCTCGCTGCGCCGCCATGGGGATTCTGACAGCCCATACCGCCATCCTGTTCCTGGCGGTTCTCCCGCCAGGAACAGGATGGCGGTATGGGTTGTCGTGGGGCCCCTGGGGGCCCCTGCAGTGCCCATGCCAATGGCATGGGCACTGCAGGGGCCCCCGTAAGAGGGCCCCACTTTGTATTTCAGTGTCTGCTTTGCAGACACTGAAATACGCGACGGGTGCCACTGCACCCGTCGCACCTTCCCACTCCGCCGGCTCAATTCTGAGCCGGCGTCCTCGTGGGAAGGGTCTTTTGCACTGGGCTGGCGGGCGGCCTTTTGGTGGTCGCCCGCCAGCCCAGTGCAAAAGCCAAAATACCCTCAGCGGTCTTTCGACCGCGGAGCGGTATTTTGGAGGGGGGAACTCTGGCGGGTGGCCTCCGCCGCCCGCCAGGGTGAGAATCACCCCCATAATTTCGAATTTTCAGTATAAACTGGATAGGATACTGACCTGTAATTTGTTTTAGTCCTTCTTGTCACTGAAAATGTGACTCCCTCTGGAGAAAAAGTTTTACCAGCTAAATCCAAAGCTCTGACGTCTGAAACCCTTTTGCAAGAGATAAGACATGAAAGCATGGTCAGCTTAGCGGAAAGCTGCTTGCGAGACAAATACCTGTTGGTAGGCCAAGAATCTAAAAAAATTAAAATAATGTTAACATCCCATAATACAGAATATTTAGGTTGAGGAGGTTTAGAAAGGCGTATACCCCTCAAAAGTTTGCAAATTAACAGATGTTCTTCAATGGGTTTACCTTCTAGATGAGAATGCCCTGCTGAAATAGCTGATGTAAAGTTATTGATCATCCGATAAGCCAAACCAGAACTAGCAAGTTCTGCTAGAAAGTTAACAATCATACCAATATGTGCCTCCACTGGATTGGCACCCCTTCCATCACACCAACTAGACCATCTGTGCCAGGGTGTCTCATATCTTTTATGGGTGCTACCGGCCCAGGCCTGCTTAATGTATTCCGCAGCTTGCTTCGAAACGTCTGGGGTACTCCATCTAGACCTGAAATTAACCAGGCTAGTAGAGTCAACTTCTTTGACAAGACCAGTGGATGTTGAAGGCCCTCCGGACTCAATAGAAGATTCCGACGAGGCGTAATTAGAAGAGGAGAGGCACAAGCTAAATGAAGAGCAATGGGGAACCAAGGCTGTGCTCTCCAAAAGGGTGTCACTAGAACAATCTCTGTCTTCTGTCTCCGCACCTGAGACAATACCCTGGCAATCATCAGAAATGGAGGAAAAGCATAACCCCGAAACTGAGACCAATCCTGAAGAAAGGCATCGGTCTTTATAGCACAAGGGTCTGTACGCCAACTGTAAAATTTTGGAATTTGGCAAGTGAGTCGTGAGGCAAACTGGTCACTTCGCAATTGCCCCATTCCCTGACTATTTGAGCAAAAATCTGAGGGTCCAATTTCCAGTCGCTGGAATCCGACAGATATCTGGAGTTCCAGTCCGCTATGATGTTCTGGTCCCCAGGAAGGTATTCTGCTATGACTACTAGACGTTGTTAGGCAATAATGCCAGAAATCTTTGGCAATCTCTGCCAGAATCTGGGACTTCGCGCCCCTTAATTTGTTGACATATCTCACTGCTGATACATTGTCCATCCGTAAGAGTATGCAACAATCTGTTTTCTGCGGGGAGAGACTCTTTATGGCAAAAGATCCCGCCAGAAGTTCCAGGCAATTGATATGAAGGGTTTGCTCCCATTCTGACCATCTGCCCCCGTCACTAGGGGGTTGCAACGTGCTCCCCAACCCCATCTGCTGGCATCGGATTCTATTACTACTTCTGGGTGAGATCCGAAAATCGCCCTGCCGTTCCAAGGTTCCATATGATGGAGCCACCATTGAATCTCTGATCTCACTTCGGCAGTCAATGGGATCTGTTCTGAGTAACTCAGACCCTGTTGTAGATGTCTGATCTTGAGCCTCTGGAGTGCTCGATAGTGAAGGGGTGCAGGGAAGATTACCTGAAAAGACGAAGCTAATAAGCCCACTATTCTGGCTATATTCCTCAGTGAGACGGTTTGACTGGAAAGTATCGATCTCAATTCCCTCTTGATGTTGCAAATCTTTTGAGAGGGGAGAAGAAGTTGGCATAGAATAGAATTTATCTGGAACCCCAGGAACTCTATCACCTGGGAGGGTTTCAACAGTGACTTCTGCACATTGATAAGGAAACCTAAGTCTTGCAGAAGGCTGATGGTCCAATTCAAGTGATCTAGAAGGACTTGAGGAGATTGGACCATCAGCAGAATGTCGTCCAGATATATAATTAATCTGACCCCCCTGGCCCTGAGCCATTCCATCACAGGCCTCAGGAGCTTCGTGAAGCACCAGGGGGCTGACGACAGACCGAATGGAAGGGCACGAAACTCTAAGCTCTGCCCTTTCCATTGGAATTGCAGGAATCTCCTGTGAGGAGGAAAAATTGGAATCAACAGATATGCGTTCTTCAGGTCCAGACGTACCAGCCAATCTCCTTCCTAGAGGATATCTCTTCACATGTGGATGCCCTCCATCTTGAAATGTCTGTAAAGGATCCACTGATTGAAATCCTTTAGGTTCAAGACTAAACGGTGACCTCCTCCTTTCTTGTCTACAACGAAAATAGGACTGAGGAAACCATAAGGGTGAGGAGTAGTAAACTGGACAGCTCCCTTGTCTAAAAGAGCCTGCACTTCTTTGTCTATAAAACTTTGATTTGTTAGGGAAAAACACATCTGTAACGGAGGGGAGAGCTGCAAGGGGGTACTGATAAACTCCAGATGAAACCCTTTGACCGTTTGGAGAATCCATGGGTCTCCGGAGATCCGTTTCCAATTTTCCAAGCATAATGCTATTCTGCCCCCAAGCTTTACCTGAGAGTCATGGATAATGCTCACCTGTGAAACTTGAGTCCTGTATGGCTCCTTGTTGCCCTCTGCGATGGCCCCTGCGGAAACGAGGACGTCCTCCTCTGGGGCGGGTAGGATAGAAGGAGGAGTGCTGTTCACCGTACCAACCACCTCTGCCTCTCGGATAATAGTTTTGGGGACTGTTGTATGTTCCTCGGCCAGGAATACGTCCCCCATAAAGACCGGCCCTGACAAAAAGGCCTCATTTAAAAACCTTCTTGAGAGACATTTGGGCTTTGTCTAGCGAAGAAAAGGTAGAGCAATTACGCCAGGATGGATCCAAACCTTTTTTGGGATCTTTCGCGAATTTTCTCATAAAGGTGACCATGGTAGGGTCTATTTCTGGTGTGTCAGATACCTTGCCTTCTAGGTTAGGTCTGGGGCATTCAGCTTTTAATTGAGATCTGACTTTATGGAAGCTCTTTCTTAGATTGGATTGGACATATTGAGCCACTTCGGGAGGTGGGACCCAATTGGAAGATCTGGGGTGTATGATTTCTGTGGGGTCGAAGTCCAAGACCTGGCAGGGTGGTATCGCTCTCTGAACCTTTTTACTAGGCATCGAGGAATCCGAGTCATCAGAGTCGTCAGAAGAGGAATTCTTATCAGAGGAGGAGGGAGAGGAGGCATCCTTCTTAGAACTATAGTTATGCTCCCTAATACGTTTCTTGCGTAATTTATCAAATGCGTCCGCATGAATATCACTAACCCCGGCTCCAGACTCTAAATTTTTTGATTTGTCCTTAACTTTTTTAGGTTCAGTTTGCGGTTGGTGTTGTCCTTGCATCCAGCCCTGAGATCGGGCGTAGTCAAATAGCTGCCCCGAGAAGGGGCCCAATGCTCTCACCAGGGCATCATTTACCGATTGCTGGACCCTGGTGTCAAGGGCTTCCACTAGATCTACCTCTAGTTGATTGCCCAACTCCTCCCTATAATATTCAGTCTCCTGGTCATCCCACTGAGCCATGATCGGAGTCTTAAGGTAAAGTACCTTTGATATATTAATATATAGCGTGCAGATAATTTGCTATAAATGGGGGAGTGCAAAAACCCCAAATTCAGGCCAGAAATGGAATGCCCTTGATTAGAATGTGGAGGGAGCTGCCTGAAAGCACTCTCAGCCGTAGCCTACTTTTATTTTACAACCCAGTCAGCTTGATGCTGCTGGGCGTCAGGGAGCAATTGTGGTGACTTGGGGGGACCCCTGCACAAACACGCTGCAAGTCTACGAGCCGATCGATTTCAAAAGGGAAAGTGAATCGGCTCGTAGGGACGCGCGCACTCGTGTAAGAGAAATAATAAGGAGACTGCAGAATGCAGCTCCGCTCCCGCTCCACTACGATAAAGGGCTTCAAAAACTGGCAAAAAGCCAGAATACCAAAGCGCCCGGGCGCTTAAATACACAAATGAAAAGCGCGCTGAATCGAGACGCTTGAAAGCGAAATAATTACAGCAATTAACATCCAATAAACATGAAAATAACGGAGAGAAATAAATCGTGGATTTATCTGCTGCGAAGCAGCAAAGAAAGAGGAAGTGACATCAAAGGTCAAAGGACTTATTGCAGAGGACATGGCTCGTGTTTGGACCATGTGATAGGATGTTAAGCATCTTGGGATGTGTAGTTTTTTCTGTTACTTGTATTTGATTGGCTGCTGTTTAAGTCAGTAAAGAAAGAGAAAGCATAATCGGAGCCTCCGGTCCTGACATGGAATTCCAAACTGCACAGCCTTTATGCTCGGAGTGCGGACATGTGATAGCGACAGTCGCAGGCATCTGAGCAGATTTAGGCACAGGTTCTCTTTCTTTCACAAATTAAGCTCTGAATACCGCATCTCAATGGGGCGTGTTCACACCACAGAGTGCTAGACAGTGCTTTCAAAAAACACAAAACAGTCCGATTTTGGTCATTTTACAGATATCAGAATGATTCCTGACTTGTAAATACTGACTAGTGGTTTAGGAACTGATTAGCAAATGATATGGGGCATTCTTTACAGGTAGAGCGCTTTTGTGGTTTAACACCACCTTGTAAATACGATCCCTTCACACGCAGCCCTTTGCTTGGGAGAGGCATGCAATGGGTGTTTCTGTGGGCGTGCCACAGCAATACCCATTGCATTTTGACGCTGCCTCAGATTTATGACTTTTCGTAAACCAGAGGCAGTGCCAAAATCTAACTCCACCTCAAGGGTGGCGTTAGAAAGGCGCAACAAGGAGGAATACTTTTATTCCTCCTCGTTTTTTGCTTTTTCTATGTGTGCTGCATTCTGCAGCAAGCATAAAATGAGCAAAATGCCAGACATGATTGTGCAAGGATGCCTGCGTTGGCAGCTAAACTTAGTGCCAGCGCAGGGGACAACACAGGGGTGCGCCTAATTCAATTTAATATGACGCATCCCTGCGTTGTTAAACAGACAGAGCGCAGTGCTGCCAATTTTGGCGCTCCGTCAGTTTCCTATAAATATGGGCCTAGGTGTCTCCACAGTACACCATGTATTTTACCTTGTTCTGCAAATTCTATGAGCTCCAAGAAAGGCTTCTTTAATCCCCCTTTTTAAGGAGAGAGATTTCAAACAAGCATGCCCTGCTCTCTTGTTTTTTTGCAAATGCTCTCTGTGGATATCGTTTTTTATGTTGCCGGTTTCTTAAAGGCTGTTGTGAGATCAAGGAAGTCAATGGAGCATTGACTGTAGTCCTAAACAGCTGTATGAATTTTTTGTCAATGTGCATTCACTCCATGTCATGTATACTTTTATGGTTTTTTTGTTATTACCGAATAAAGTTCTATTTGAACATTAAAATGAAATATACCCGAGCAATAAAGTTTTGCAAAAACAATGACAAAATAAAACAAGAATTGCCAGAAGGCTGGCTGCAAATGCCAGACCTATTGACTTTGCCAATGGCTGCTCTTTGTTTGCTTCTGTCTTGCTAACATCTTGGCAGCTATGTTCTGCTGAGTCTCTGCTGGCCCCTTCTTTGCCTCTCTCATACTCCTGTCCTGCTTACGGCAACAACCAAAAAGGTGAAGTAAGGAATGCTTGAAGTACTCAAATCAGTGGCAATTATTTAGGGTCATACTCCAGAGCATTGTTTTTTCCTTTGACAATTCCACTCTCGAAATTGACTAGCCACATATAATATCAGTCTTGGCCCAGCTCCAATAGGAAAAGTACAAATGAAACAACCAGGCCAGGTCTAGCCTCTCCAATCCAGAGCACAAGTAATTCCAGACCAGGGTTCCCTACTTATGTATCATCTGTGAGTTAGAGCGTGACACCTGTGGCAGACTGAGGACTGAGCACTTAGGGCATCTATGGCAACAAACAACAAGGTGGTGGAAGAATGCTTGAATTAATCTCTGCAGGCAGAGACAGCTTGGAAGCCAGATTCCCCTCAGCCTTGTGGAAGCAGAGATCTTATTGATAAAATATTGAGTTTTTACGTAATCATATTTACAGACTAATGTGTCTAATTGAATGGCCACCATCTTATGTAAGGCCTATATTTTGCTCATGCTAACTTAAGCTAATGAAATGATTCTGTCTTTACAACAGAGTGTGTTTCTTGACTGAAACAAATAATAGAAATAAATGTGTCCTCTGCTGGACTGAAGTAAAAGCAGATGCAAGGTCATTGTGTAATTAATGCAAGCTGTATAAAATGTTTCTAGTGTGTTCCGGCTGACTTCATTTTTTAGGGATATGTTACTAATATGTTACTAATGTGTATGTTTTTCTCGAGGGAAAAGAGGCAATGGGGAAAACAATTTTGCAATCGTTCTTCCTGTGACTTTGTATTTGACTTCATATTTTTGATGGTGTGGAAACAAAGGATCCACAGATGAGGCGGAAGAACAGGAAGTCCACAATATAAAATGTATTAGTTTAGATTTCGTCAATGCAACAACAGTAAATAGAGAGGCTTGGAGTAATTTAATTGTATAATTTTTTATATCTGTTAATGTTCTGATTGATCATAACCTTCTCACCTTATGCTTTAACCAATCATTTTCATTTAACAATGTTCAGTCACTATTGTTCGGGGGGTGCATTCTTCCTCATTTATTCCTCTGAGTTCAGTTCATTTCTTGAAGTGATTCTTTCTGTTGTCTAGGAAGAAGCTTAGGCCCATATTTATACTTTTTTGCACAGCATTGGCGTCATTTTTTGACGGAAAAAGTGGATCAAACTTACAAAATACAATTGTATTTTGTAAGTTTGTGCGCTTTTGAGTGAAAAAATAATGCAAATGCAGCGCATAAAAGTATAAATATGGGTCTTAATGTTTAAATGTTTTAGTGTATCTTATGGTCCAAATTCTAAACCATTACCCCTATCCTTAATCTGTTTTTATCCTGATATTGATGCTGTCCCATTGACAAAGTATACGTTGTTGATTTCTGTAACATTGGGTAATGTATGTAATGTGAATTGTTATTTGTCTTTGTTTTTCAGGTGCCAGCTGCAAGGGTTTGTATGCTGCTGCTTATTTATGTATTGTGATAGAACCTTAGCTAGATGTTTTCTAAATTTATGTTACTAAAGGTTTTACATGATGCCCAACATGTCAATGCTAATTAGTGGTTAGTGAAGGAGGCATTTCTCACATGCTCATGAATTGTTTTGATTTTTCTTTGGCTTGTCATTATTCAGATGTATTCAACTTCTCTTGCTCAGATTCTATTGCTATGGTTTTGCGTTATATTAATTGATATAAGAATTTGTCTATTTGCCTTGATTAAACTCAGATATATACAGCGCATGAATCAGTCTTTGTTGTTTCTATATGTATCATTTGTGTTTGAGAATATTTTCGTGACTTTAGCATTGCTAATATGAGGAAATGAAATTGTTAATTTCTTAATAAACTGGTGTGGTTATTGAGGTTAAATTGTTTTACATATGTTATTTGTGATGTTTATGACGTATTTTGAATGACATCCCCTCAAAACAAATTCAGTTCGGTTCATCAACCTAGTGTTTGAAATCCGCTATTTAGTCTAAAATATAGCTAGGATTTCTGCATCTCAACAGTTTTGGTACCAGAGTTTGGTTACGTATTTTTTGATGATGTCATTGCTTGCGTCAAAAATTGTGAAAATTAATTAGTGTGTTTTGATTATTAATTTTTGAAGATGTTATTCAGATTCGATAAAATGAGTTGCTAGATGCCTAAAGTGACTTTCCCCAGTCCTTGGAGATTCCCTTGGTTGGTAGGAGTGTTCTTCACATTCTGTTGTTGGATTGAGTGTGTGGGCAGAATATGCGCTTGCACAGGTTTAGCTAGTTTGCAGTTGATTGAGTTGTTTGTGAGTTTTTAGAGAGTTGGTGTCAGAAGATTGCCCATTAAATCAAACTTCCACAGGAGCAGAGGCCTTTTAACCAACTCCCTCCAACAGATGCATGCTCAGACTTTAATTGATTATCTAAACCCTGCATCCGGTAGGGGAAAGGGGAATGGGAATAGAAAAAGAGAGACCACTTCCAGATCCAGTTCCAGCCTGTGTTTCCCACTTGAAGATAGGATATTTAGTGTGTGTCTCTGAAAACCTGCACCTTTCTTCTTATTGGAATTTCTTTAAAGGAAGGACCTGCAGTCGGGTGATAAGAACATAGATAAGTACATTTCTTTTGTGCATTCAACTGTTCAGCCATTCACATTCACCCAATTCTATTGTTTTCCTAACCTGGATCTTTTGAGAGACTAGCCTCTCTCCAAGAGAACAATGTTAACTTAATATCTTCTTTTCTCCAGGAGTGAGATGTTTCCAAGGTTCTATGGAGAACAGTTCAAACGTTCACAAATATACAAACTACTATTGTCTTTTACAGGAAACAAAAACTCCTTCTCAAGGTTCAGTTTTCTCAATCACAGTCTCTAGGAATTAGTCTGAGCACTGAGGTTTGTCTCTAAAACTGACAAGTCTGCAAAGCAAAGAGTTCTTGAACATATATGTACATATATAAATATATATTGGTGTAAGGAAATGCCTCCTTGGCATGGTTACCCCCTGACTTTTTGCCTTTGCTGATGCTATGTTTTGAATTGAAAGTGTGCTGAGGCCTGCTAACCAGGCCCCAGCACCAGTGTTCTTTCCCTAACCTGTACTTTTGTATCCACAATTGGCACACCCTGGCATCCAGGTAAAGTCCCTTGTAACTGGTACCTCTGGTACCAAGGGCCCTGATGCCAGGGAAGGTCTCTAAGGGCTGCAGCATGTCTTATGCCACCCTGGAGACCCCTCACTCAGCACAGACACACTGCTTACCAGCTTGTGTGTGCTAGTGAGAACAAAATGAGTAAGTCGACATGGCACTCCCCTCAGGGTGCCATGCCAGCCTCTCACCGCCTATGCAGTATAGGTAAGACACCCCTCTAGCAGGCCTTACAGCCCTAAGGCAGGGTGCACTATACCATAGGTGAGGGCACCAGTGCATGAGCACTGTGCCCCTACAGTGTCTAAGCCAAACCTTAGACATTGTAAGTGCAGGGTAGCCATAAGAGTATATGGTCTGGGAGTCTGTCAAACACGAACTCCACAGCACCATAATGGCTACACTGGAAACTGGGAAGTTTGGTATCAAACTTCTCAGCACAATAAATGCACACTGATGCCAGTGTACATTTTATTGTGAAATACACCCCAGAGGGCACCTTAGAGGTGCCCCCTGAAACCTTAACCGACTATCTGTGTAGGCTGACTGGTTCCAGCAGCCTGCCACAACCGAGACATGTTGCTGGCCCCATGGGGAGAGTGCCTTTGTCACTCTGAGGCCAGTAACAAAGCCTGCACTGGGTGGAGATGCTAACACCTCCCCCAGGCAGGAGCTGTCACACCTGGCGGTGAGCCTCAAAGGCTCACCCCTTTGTGCCAGCACCGCAGGACACTCCAGCTAGTGGAGTTGCCCGCCCCCTCCGGCCACGGCCCCCACTTTTGGCGGCAAGGCCGGAGAAAATAATGAGAACAACAAGGAGGAGTCACTGACCAGTCAGGACAGCCCCTAAGGTGTCCTGAGCTGAAGTGACTCTAACTTTTAGAAATCCTCCATCTTGCAGATGGAGGATTCCCCCAATAGGATTAGGGATGTGACCCCCTCCCCTTGGGAGGAGGCACAAAGAGGGTGTACTCACCCTCAGGGCTAGTAGCCATTGGCTACTAACCCCCCAGACCTAAACACGCCCTTAAATTTAGTATTTAAGGGCTCCCCTGAACCTAGAAAAACAGATTCCTGCAACTACAAGAAGAAGGACTGCTGAGCTGACAAACCCCTGCAGAGGAAGAACAGAAGACACCAACTGCCTTGGCCCCAGACTTACCGGCCTGTCTCCTGCCTTCCAAAGAAACCTGCTCCAGCGACGCTTTCCAAGGGACCAGCGACCTCTGAATCCTCTGAGGACTGCCCTGCTTCAAAAAAGACAAGAAACTCCCGAGGACAGCGGCACTGCTCCAAAAGAACTGCAACTTTGTTACAAGGAGCAGATTTAAAGACCCCTGCAACTCCCCGCAAGAAGCGTGAGACTTGCAACACTGCACCCGGCGACCCGACTCGACTGGTGGAGAACAACCCACTCAGGGAGGACCCTCCGGTGACTCTACGACTGTGAGTAACCAAAGTTGTCCCCCCTGAGCCCCCACAGCGACGCCTGCAGAGGGAATCCCCAGGCTCCCCCTGACCGCGACTGTCTGAACTCCATTTCCCGACGGCTGGAAAAGACCCTGCACCCGCAGCCCCCAGCCCCTAAAGAAACGGAACTTCTGTGCAGGAGTGACCCCCAGGAGGCCCTCTCCCTTGCCCAGGTGGTGGCTACCCCGAGGAGCCCCCCCCTTGCCTGCCTACATCGCTGAAGAGACCCCTTGGTCTCCCATTGAAAACCGAAGGAAACCCGACGCATGTTTGCACACTGCACCCGGCCGCCCCCGCGCTGCTGAGGGTGTACTTTCTGTGCTACTTTGTGTCCCCCCCGGTGCCCTACAAAACCCCCCTGGTCTGCCCTCCGAAGACGCGGGTACTTTCCTGCTGGCAGACTGGAACCGGGGCACCCCCCTCTCTCTATTATAGCCCATGAGTTTTGGGCACCTCTTTGACCTTTGCACCTGACCGGCCCTGAGCTGCTGGTGTGATAACTTTGGGGTTGCTCTGAACCCCCAACGGTGGGCTACCTTGGACCAAAAACTGAAACCTGTAAGTGCCTTACTTACCTGTTGAAACTAACAATAACTTACCTCCCCCAGGAACTGTGAAAATTGCACTGTGTCCACTTTTAAAACAGCTTATTGTGTTTTATGTAAAAAGTATACATGCTAAAGTAATGATTCAAAGTTCCTAGAGTACTTACCTGCAATACCTTTCAAAAGAGCTATTACATGTAAAATATGAACCTGTGGTTCTTAAAATAAACTAAGAAAATATATTTTTCAATAACAAAACCTATTGGCTGGATTTGTCTCTGAGTGTGTGTACCTCATTTATTGTCTATGTGTATGTACAACAAATGCTTAACACTACTCCTTTGATAAGCCTACTGCTCGACCACACTACCACAAAATAGAGCATTAGTATTATCTCTTTTTGCCACTATCTTACCTCTAAGGGGAACCCTTGGACTCTGTGCATGCTATTCCTTACTTTGAAATAGCACATACAGAGCCAACTTCCTACATTGGTGGATCAGCGGTGGGGTACAAGACTTTGCATTTGCTGGACTACTCAGCCAATACCTGATCACACGACAAATTCCAAAAATTGTCATTAGAAATTGATTTTTGCAATTTGAAATTTTTTCTAAATTCTTAAAAGTCCTGCTAGGGCCTTGTGTTAGTCCCTGTTAGCATTTCCTTTTAGAGTTTAAAAGTTTGGTAAAAGTTTGAATTAGATTCTAGAACTAGTTTTAGATTCTTAAAAAAGTATTCCAACTTTTAGAAGCATAATGTCTAGTACAGATGTGAATGTGGTGGAACTCGACACCACCCCTTACCTCCATCTTAAGATGAGGGAGCTAAGGTCACTCTGTAAATTAAAGAAAATAAAAATGGGCCCCAGACCTTCCAAACTACAGCTCCAGGAGCTGTTGGCAGAGTTTAAAAAGGCCAACCCCTCTGAGGATGGCAACACAGAGGATGATGATAGTGACTTGGAGGGTGATTCCCCCCCACCAGTCCTATCTAGGGAGAACAGGGCCTCTCAAGCCCTGACTCCACAAATAATAGTCAGAGATGCTGGTTCCCTCACAGGAGGGACCAACCTCTCTGAAATCACTGAGGATAACTCCAGTGAAGAGGACATCCAGTTAGCCAGGATGGCCAAAAGATTGGCTTTGGAAAGACAGATCCTAGCCATAGAAAGGGAAAGACAAGAGATGGGCCTAGGACCCATCAATGGTGGCAGCAACATAACTAGGGTCAGAGATTCTCCTGACATGTTGAAAATCCCCAAAGGGATTGTAACTAAATATGAAGATGGTGATGACATCACCAAATGGTTCACAGCTTTTGAGAGGGCTTGTGAAACCAGAAAAGTGAACAAATCTCACTGGGGTGCTCTCCTTTGGGAAATGTTCACAGGAAAGTGTAGGGATAGACTCCTCACACTCTCTAAAAAAGATGCAGAATCTTATGACCTCATGAAGGGTACCCTGATTGAGGGCTTTGGATTCTCCACTGAGGAGTATAGGATTAGATTCAGGGGGGCTCAAAAATCCTCGAGCCAGACCTGGGTTGACTTTGTAGACTACTCAGTAAAAACACTAGATGGTTGGATTCAAGGCAATGGTGTAAATGATTATGATGGGCTGTACAATTTATTTGTGAAAGAACACCTATTAAGTAATTGTTTCAATGATAAACTGCATCAGCATCTGGTGGACCTAGGACCAATTTCTCCCCAAGAATTGGGAAAGAAGGCGGACCATTGGGTCAAGACTAGGGTGTCCAAAACTTCCACAGGGGGTGACCAAAAGAAAGGGGTCACAAAACCTCCCCAGGGGAAAGGTGGTGAGACAGCCAAAAACAAAAATAGTAAAGAGTCTTCTACAGGCCCCCAAAAACCTGCACAGGAGGGTGGGCCCAGAGCCTCTTCACAAAACAATTCTGGGTACAAGGGTAAAAACTTTGATCCCAAAAAGGCCTGGTGTCGTAACTGTAGTCAGTCTGGACACCAAACTGGAGACAAGGCCTGTCCCAAGAAAGATACCACTTCTAACTCCCATCCAGCTAAAACTGGAATGGCCAGTCTCCAAGTGGGATCAACAGTGTGCCCAGAGCAAATCAGGTGTCACACTGAAGCTACATTAGTCTCTGAGGGTGGGGTGGATTTAGCCACACTGGCTGCCTGGCCCCCTAACATGCAAAAATACAGGCAGCAGCTCTTAATTAATGGGACAAGTGTAGAGGGCCTGAGGGATACAGGTGCCAGTGTCACCATGGTGACAGAGAAACTGGTTTCCCCTGGCCAATACCTGACTGGACAAACCTATCCAGTCACCAATGCTGACAATCAGACTAAAGTACATCCCATGGCAATGGTAACTTTAGAGTGGGGAGGGGTCAATGGCCTGAAACAGGTGGTGGTCTCCTCAAATATCCCAGTAGACTGTTTGCTTGGAAACGACCTGGAGTCCTCAGCATGGGCTGAGGTAGAACTGAAAACCCATGCAGCCATGCTGGGTATCCCTGAACTGGTGTGTGTCAAGACTAGGGCACAGTGCAAGGCACAGGGTGAAAAAGTAGAGCTGGAGTCTGGAAAAATGGCCCAGCCTACCAAGAGAAAAGGAAAGTCAGCTGGGAAACCAGCTGCAACACAACACCAAAAAGAGAACCTCTCTTCTCAGGAAGAAGTTCTGCCCTCTGAGGGAACTGAGCCTATGGAACTGGAACCTTATCAGGTTGAGCTCTTAGGCCCAGGGGGACCCTCAAGGGAAGAGTTGTGTAAGGGACAAGAAACCTGTCCCTCTCTTGAAGGCCTTAGGCAGCAAGCTGCTGAAGAGTCCAAAGGCAAGAAAAATGGAACACATAGGGTCTATTGGGAAGATGGACTCCTGTACACTGAGGCAAGAGATCCCAAACCTGGTGCCACTAGGAGAGTGGTAGTGCCTCAGGGTTTCAGAGAGTTTATTCTGACCTTAGCCCATGATATTCCCCTTGCTGGGCATTTGGGACAAACCAAGACGTGGGAGAGGTTAGTCAACCACTTCTACTGGCCCAATATGTCCCAGAAGGTTAAGGAGTTTTGCCTCTCCTGCCCCACCTGTCAAGCCAGTGGTAAGACAGGTGGGCATCCAAAGGCCCCCCTCATTCCACTTCCAGTGGTGGGGGTCCCCTTTGAAAGAGTGGGTGTGGACATAGTTGGTCCACTAGAACCTCCCACAGCCTCAGGAAATATGTACATCCTAGTAGTAGTAGATCATGCTACTAGGTATCCTGAAGCTATTCCCCTTAGGTCAACTACTGCCCCTGCAGCAGCCAAGGCCCTCATTGGTATCTTTACCAGAGTGGGCTTCCCTAAGGAGGTGGTGTCTGACAGAGGTACCAACTTCATGTCAGCATACCTAAAACACATGTGGAATGAATGTGGGGTGACTTATAAATTCACTACACCATATCATCCACAAACTAATGGCCTTGTTGAGAGATTCAACAAGACATTAAAGGGCATGATCATGGGGCTCCCAGAGAAACTCAAAAGGAGATGGGATGTCCTCTTGCCATGTCTGCTTTTCGCTTACAGAGAGGTGCCTCAGAAGGGAGTAGGATTCTCACCCTTTGAACTTCTGTTTGGCCACCCTGTAAGGGGACCACTTGCTCTTGTTAAAGAAGGCTGGGAGAGACCTCTTCATGAGCCTAAACAAGGCATAGTGGACTATGGTGGTCATTCTGACCCTGGCGGTCTTTGACCGCCAGGGCGGAGGACCGCGGGAGCACCGCCGACAGGCCGGCGGTGCTCCAATGGGGATTCCGACCGCGGCGGTAAAGCCGCGGTCGGACCGGCACCACTGGCGGGGTCCCGCCAGTGTACCGCGGCCCCATTGAATCCTCCGCGGCGGCGCAGCTTGCTGCACCGCCGCGGGGATTCCGACCCCCCCTACCGCCATCCAGATCCCGGCGGTCGGACCGCCGAGATCCGGATGGCGGTAGGGGGGGTCGCGGGGCCCCTGGGGGCCCCTGCAGTGCCCATGCCACTGGCATGGGCATTGCAGGGGCCCCCGTAAGAGGGCCCCTACATGTATTTCACTGTCTGCTGCGCAGACAGTGAAATACGCGACGGGTGCAACTGCACCCGTCGCACAGCTTCCACTCCGCCGGCTCGATTCCGAGCCGGCTTCATCGTGGAAGCCTCTTTCCCGCTGGGCTGGCTGGCGGTCTGAAGGCGACCGCCCGCCAGCCCAGCGGGAAAGTCAGAATTACCGCCGCGGTCTTTCGACCGCGGAACGGTAACCTGACGGCGGGACTTTGGCGGGCGGCCTCCGCCGCCCGCCAAGGTCAGAATGAGGGCCTATGTACTTGGCCTTCGCTCAAGAATGGCAGAGTACATGGAAAAGGCAAGTAAAAACCTTGAGGCCAGCCAACAACTCCAGAAGTTGTGGTATGACCAAAAGGCTGCACTGGTTGAATTTCAACCAGGGCAGAAAGTCTGGGTTCTGGAGCCTGTGGCTCCCAGGGCACTCCAGGACAAATGGAGTGGCCCTTACCCAGTACTAGAAAGGAAGAGTCAGGTCACCTACCTGGTAGACCTGGGCACAAGCAGGAGCCCCAAGAGGGTGATCCATGTAAACCGCCTTAAGCTCTTCCATGACAGGGCTGATGTAAATCTGTTGATGGTAACAGATGAGGACCAGGAAGCTGAGAGTGAGCCTCTCCCTGATCTCCTCTCATCAGACCCTAAAGATGGCTCAGTGGATGGAGTGATCTACTCAGACACCCTCTATGGCCAACAGCAAGCTGACTGTAGGAAGGTCCTGCAACAGTTTGCTGAACTCTTTTCCCTAACCCCTGGTCAGACACACCTGTGTACCCATGATGTGGACACAGGAGACAGCATGCCTGTCAAAAACAAAATATTTAGACAGTCTGATCAAGTTAAGGAAAGCATCAAGGTGGAAGTCCACAAGATGCTGGAATTGGGAGTAATAGAGCACTCTGACAGCCCCTGGGCTAGCCCAATGGTCTTAGTCCCCAAACCTCACACCAAAGATGGAAAGAGAAAAATGAGGTTTTGTGTGGACTACAGAGGTCTCAACTCTGTCACCAAGACAGATGCCCATCCCATTCCTAGAGCTGATGAGCTCATAGACAAATTAGGGGCTGCCAAATTCTTAAGTACCTTTGACTTAACAGCAGGGTACTGGCAAATCAAAATGGCCCCTGGAGCAAAAGAAAAGACAGCATTCTCCACACCTGATGGGCATTATCAGTTCACTGTTATGCCCTTTGGTTTAAAGAATGTCCCTGCCACCTTCCAAAGGTTGGTGAATCAAGTCCTTGCTGGGTTGGAATCCTTTAGTGCAGCTTATCTTGATGATATTGCTGTCTTCAGCTCCACCTGGCAGGATCACCTGGTCCACCTGAAGAAGGTTTTGAAGGCTCTGCAATCTGCAGGCCTCTCTATCAAGGCATCCAAATGCCAGATAGGGCAGGGAACTGTGGTTTACTTGGGACACCTTGTAGGTGGAGGCCAAGTTCAGCCACTCCAGCCTAAGATCCAGACTATTCTGGACTGGGCAGCTCCAAAAACCCAGACTCAAGTCAGGGCATTCCTTGGCTTGACTGGGTACTATAGGAGGTTTGTGAAGGGATATGGATCCATTGTGACAGCCCTCACAGAACTCACCTCCAAGAAAATGCCCAAGAAAGTAAACTGGACTGTAGAATGCCAACAGGCCTTTGACACCCTGAAGCAAGCTATGTGCACAGCACCAGTTCTAAAAGCTCCAGATTACTCCAAGCAATTCATTGTGCAAACAGATGCCTCTGAACATGGGATAGGGGCAGTTTTGTCCCAAACAAATGATGATGGCCTTGACCAGCCTGTTGCTTTCATTAGCAGGAGGTTACTCCCCAGGGAGCAGCGTTGGAGTGCCATTGAGAGGGAGGCCTTTGCTGTGGTTTGGTCCCTGAAGAAGCTGAGACCATGCCTCTTTGGTACTCACTTCCTAGTTCAGACTGACCACAGACCTCTCAGATGGCTGATGCAAATGAAAGGTGAAAATCCAAAACTGTTGAGGTGGTCCATCTCCCTACAGGGAATGGACTTTATAGTGGAACACAGACCTGGGACTGCCCATGCCAATGCAGATGGCCTTTCCAGGTTCTTCCACTTAGAAAATGAAGACTCTCTTGGGAAAGGTTAGTCTCATCCTCTTTCGTTTGGGGGGGTTGTGTAAGGAAATGCCTCCTTGGCATGGTTACCCCCTGACTTTTTGCCTTTGCTGATGCTATGTTTTGAATTGAAAGTGTGCTGAGGCCTGCTAACCAGGCCCCAGCACCAGTGTTCTTTCCCTAACCTGTACTTTTGTATCCACAATTGGCACACCCTGGCATCCAGGTAAGTCCCTTGTAACTGGTACCTCTGGTACCAAGGGCCCTGATGCCAGGGAAGGTCTCTAAGGGCTGCAGCATGTCTTATGCCACCCTGGAGACCCCTCACTCAGCACAGACACACTGCTTACCAGCTTGTGTGTGCTAGTGAGAACAAAATGAGTAAGTCGACATGGCACTCCCCTCAGGGTGCCATGCCAGCCTCTCACTGCCTATGCAGTATAGGTAAGACACCACTCTAGCAGGCCTTACAGCCCTAAGGCAGGGTGCACTATACCATAGGTGAGGGCACCAGTGCATGAGCACTGTGCCCCTACAGTGTCTAAGCCAAACCTTAGACATTGTAAGTGCAGGGTAGCCATAAGAGTATATGGTCTGGGAGTCTGTCAAACACGAACTCCACAGCACCATAATGGCTACACTGAAAACTGGGAAGTTTGGTATCAAACTTCTCAGCACAATAAATGCACACTGATGCCAGTGTACATTTTATTGTGAAATACACCCCAGAGGGCACCTTAGAGGTGCCCCCTGAAACCTTAACCGACTATCTGTGTAGGCTGACTGGTTCCAGCAGCCTGCCACAACCGAGACATGTTGCTGGCCCCATGGGGAGAGTGCCTTTGTCACTCTGAGGCCAGTAACAAAGCCTGCACTGGGTGGAGATGCTAACACCTCCCCCAGGCAGGAGCTGTCACACCTGGCGGTGAGCCTCAAAGGCTCACCCCTTTGTGCCAGCACCGCAGGACACTCCAGCTAGTGGAGTTGCCCGCCCCCTCCGGCCACGGCCCCCACTTTTGGCGGCAAGGCCGGAGAAAATAATGAGAACAACAAGGAGGAGTCACTGGCCAGTCAGGACAGCCCCTAAGGTGTCCTGAGCTGAAGTGACTCTAACTTTTAGAAATCCTCCATCTTGCAGATGGAGGATTCCCCCAATAGGATTAGGGATGTGACCCCCTCCCCTTGGGAGGAGGCACAAAGAGGGTGTACTCACCCTCAGGGCTAGTAGCCATTGGCTACTAACCTCCCAGACCTAAACACGCCCTTAAATTTAGTATTTAAGGGCTCCCCTGAACCTAGAAAAACAGATTCCTGCAACTACAAGAAGAAGGACTGCTGAGCTGACAAACCCCTGCAGAGGAAGAACAGAAGACACCAACTGCCTTGGCCCCAGACTTACCGGCCTGACTCCTGCCTTCCAAAGAAACCTGCTCCAGCGACGCTTTCCAAGGGACCAGCGACCTCTGAATCCTCTGAGGACTGCCCTGCTTCGAAAAAGACAAGAAACTCCCGAGGACAGCGGCACTGCTCCAAAAGAACTGCAACTTTGTTACAAGGAGCAGATTTAAAGACCCCTGCAACTCCCCGCAAGAAGCGTGAGACTTGCAACACTGCACCCGGCGACCCCGACTCGACTGGTGGAGAACAACCCACTCAGGGAGGACCCTCCGGCGACTCTACGACTGTGAGTAACCAAAGTTGTCCCCCCTGAGCCCCCACAGCGACACCTGCAGAGGGAATCCCCAGGCTCCCCCTGACCGCGACTGTCTGAACTCCATTTCCCGACGGCTGGAAAAGACCCTGCACCCGCAGCCCCCAGCCCCTAAAGAAACGGAACTTCTGTGGAGGAGTGACCCCCAGGAGGCCCTCTCCCTTGCCCAGGTGGTGGCTACCCCGAGGAGCCCCCCCCTTGCCTGCCTACATCGCTGAAGAGACCCCTTGGTCTCCCATTGAAAACCGAAGGAAACCCGACGCGTGTTTGCACACTGCACCCGGCCGCCCCCGCGCTGCTGAGGGTGTACTTTCTGTGCTACTTTGTGTCCCTCCCGGTGCCCTACAAAACCCCCCTGGTCTGCCCTCCGAAGACGCGGGTACTTACCTGCTGGCAGACTGGAACCGGGGCACCCCCCTCTCTCCATTATAGCCTATATGTTTTGGGCACCTCTTTGACCTTTGCACCTGACCGGCCCTGAGCTGCTGGTGTGATAACTTTGGGGTTGCTCTGAACCCCCAACGGTGGGCTACCTTGGACCAAAAACTGAAACCTGTAAGTGCCTTACTTACCTGTTGAAACTAACAATAACTTACCTCCCCCAGGAACTGTGAAAATTGCACTGTGTCCACTTTTAAAACAGCTTATTGTGTTTTATGTAAAGAATTTACATGCTAAAGTAATGATTCAAAGTTCCTAGAGTACTTACCTGCAATACCTTTCAAAAGAGCTATTACATGTAAAATTTGAACCTGTGGTTCTTAAAATAAACTAAGAAAATATATTTTTCAATAACAAAACCTATTGGCTGGATTTGTCTCTGAGTGTGTGTACCTCATTTATTGTCTATGTGTATGTACAACAAATGCTTAACACTACTCCTTTGATAAGCCTACTGCTCGACCACACTACCACAAAATAGAGCATTAGTATTATCTCTTTTTGCCACTATCTTACCTCTAAGGGGAACCCTTGGACTCTGTGCATGCTATTCCTTACTTTGAAATAGCACATACAGAGCCAACTTCCTACAATTGGCAAGTCTGGAAATCATACAAAAGGATTCCTTACTCCAGTTGCTTGAAGTTCTGTTAAGCCAAAACAAATTCTCCTCAGAAAGCTGATAGCCAGTTGTTGGAAGAAGGAAAAAACTCAGTTTCTTCAAAAGGGTAAAAGTAGCTGGTGTGCACACCGTAACAAGAAAAATAATTAATTACTCAAAACTTGAAGAATTCTCTATGAAGAGAAGCACCTCAGGCACACTGCTCATTCTCCTGAGGATGACAGTTGAAGTGAAGGGCTCCCAGAGAACAGCTGGAGGGAAGCTTCAGCACGAGACTAAGGTAGAAACACTAGAGCACTGACCTCACTAGGATTTGCGGCCACCATCTTGAGTGACAGTTAAACCTGAAGAAGCTAGTTCTAAGAACAGCCTCCACAAGAGCCACCGGGAGTGAGGACGCCGCTGCAGCCAACGTGGGTACAAGGAAAAGGGGAATCGTTTTTGCTGAGGGAAGAACTTAACAACGCTGGCAATAGTTTTCCTGACAGTTAGCGTACTCAAAAAGAAGAAGTAGTGTTAAAAGAGTGTTGACCTACTCTGAAATATGTGACTAGGGAAGTCGTCGAACTATACATGTGTGTGGATCTTGGTGCTCGAAAAATTGTCCACGTGGGTGTTGATAAGACAGACCTAATGATAGAGGTTTAAGACTCCGAAGTATATTGAAAAGTGTAGTGAGACACTTGGTATATGTTGTAATTTGTCTATTTAGTAGACCAATCGGGCGTGGTTTGTAAGTTGAGTTTGCAAGTTAAATTGTGTGTTTGAAATTTTCAACTGAGATTTGGCAAGTTCTATGTGCACCAGGACAGTATCCATTGATCAGTTGAGGGTGAAATTTGCAGGTCAAATTTTGCTTGTGAATCTGGGGAACTGTGAAAAAGAATAGCTGCAAGAGCGATAGCCGACAGTGAAATTTGGAAGGTTCCTGAAGCGATTCCTTCCTACCTATAGTAAATAGACAAATTTGTTTTCTTTGGTTTTGAAGAAGTGCTTGCAATTATTTTTTGCATTTTGGTTTGAGTGTTTTGAGTCTAGGAGGACAAGCCGCAAGACTTTGTCAGCCGCTGTGTGGGAGTGTGATGTCATTTTTGTGCCGCGCTGTGATGGGTTGGTTAGCGAGAAGGGTCGCGTACAGATTGGTGGATAATCGTGTGGTGCGACTGGATTAGAAGGGTGTCGAAGAGGATTGTGGGATTGTAGTCACTTCCTGATTATTGTTTTTAAATAAGATTTTGTAGAAAATGATGTTTTTCAAAGCTTTAAAAAGTGCTATTAGAGGAGGTGAGTATATTCCGGCAAGGGAAGGAGAAATGTGCCTGCCAGAAGGCACTCCGACATATATCGTAATTGAGGAGAAGGGTACCGGAGCATGTCTTTGGTGAAAACACCAGATTAAAATTACAAAGAAAGAAGGTTGTTTAGCCTTTCCTGAAAAGGGTACTTTTAATTTGAGGATTTTGGAGAATATGAGACAGAAGATGTATGGTCTGAGACCTCCTCTGTGACCAGCTCAGTTTGAAGCTTTAGCGATCTGGGAGCTAGTAGCTAGACAGCAATAGTCTTTGACATTTGAGAAGAGAATGAGAAGGGCAGAAAAGTCACTAGCAGAGGCTAGATGGGACAGTGAGCAGAGACAGTAGAGACTCGATACTTTACAAGGTGTTTGATTGTTTCCAGCATTGACAAAAGACAATGAAAATGAGTTGAACAAGCTTTCAAAGAAGACTAAAAAGAGTTCTTCAGCAGTGAAAGAGCAGACATCAAAAGAGCCTAAAAGGGTTTTGTTCAATGATTATGAGTCGGGCGATGATGAGTTTTATACACAGATTTGAGAAATCGTCCACCACCATATGTGGCTCAAGAGGGTTCTGGTACTAGTGAATCCCACTGCATCGATACCAGCTGTAGTGTCACAGAGTTCAGTTCAGGGTGATCATATTAGAACAGGGAGTTCTGTACAGGTTAATTCTAACATGAATCAGAGTTCACTAGGAAAGGGTTCACAGAGCTCAGGCCAGATTAGTTCTTTTGGGCAAGTACCAATGCAGAATAGCTTTAATCAGTCGATAGACAATGGACAGCTACTGGAGATTAATATTCCTGAGATTTATCTGGATGTTCCAATTGTGAGGATGACTACTAATTTAGTGCTGTCTTTGAGTCAGAATCCACAAGAGCTGCAATTGATTCAGAAAGAGCCAACTCTGATATTGTTACCACAGATGCAGAATATGGGAATAATGCAGCCTCCGAATGTAGAAAACAGAAGCCCAGATGTGATTTCAGTACCAATTACATTTGGTCCACCTATGCCTTTATATGTCCAGGGCAACAGGGGTGTAGTGAATCAAGGAGTTCAAACTCAGAATGGAAACATTGGGTTTATGTCATCCATGGGACAAACCCTAAACAAGTTAACGTCTTTAATAAATCTGTCTTCTGTTAGAAATTCTGAAATAATTGGAACATGCAGTGGCCAGGAGAGGAGATTATTGACTCCACAATGCGTGAGTCCAAATCAGCAGCATTTACTGAGTGTTCAGTCTGATAAGGTTTCATTGAAGGGTCCGACTGCACAGGAAATAACAAAATAGTTACAAGATTTGAGTGTTTCCAAAACTCCAGAGGATCAAAATAAGGAAGATGAGGTTATAATCAAAACAAGATTGTCAATGGAAGCGTCAAACTTCTTGAAGGGACAATGGGAGTAAATAGACTTGAATCATGTACTGAAGCCCAATTGAGATACTTTTGTAAGCTAATTACAGAGGGAGCAGCTGAAGTACATCAGCAATTACAGGAATTAACAGATAAATATGAAATAGATCTTACAAAAATGAAGAACCTGACAAGAAGTTATAGATTACATTTTGGTGCAGAAGATTTTGAACACATGAGGACTGCAGGGCTGAAAACACATTTTAGGGAATTTTTTGAAAGAGTACAAATTTGAAGAGCATTGGAAAAATGGGATGGCAGATGGGTCAAGAAATGAGAAAGGCCGAACAAAGATCTAGATATTCCTCTTGTAGATATAACGCAGACAAGAGAACCAGTAAAGATGTTGCCAATGAGAGAAACTCCAGGAGAGACTTTTGTACATCTACCTTGGAGCAGGAGTGATATTTTGAGTTTTACAAATGATTACCTCAGGTTGAGAGAGAAGCCAGTGGAATGGTATCAACAGACAAATAGGTTTGTGAAACTTGCAAAATGCCTGTGGGAGGACTTGAATACACTCTTTGATGTTGTTGTTCCAGCAGATTTTTGGACTGAGTATGAAAGGAGTGTAGAGTGGCCTACAAGTGAACCACAAAGAAATCTGAAAACATGTGCACCATCTCCTGAAGTATTGAAGTATTGCTAGAAGGTCATTGAGTTCCTGAAGAAAGAGGATTTCACCGAAAAGTATTGATTGGCAACGCACAGATAGAACAGCACAGGAAGGGAAAGAGTTGATTCATGCGTACTATGAAAGGTTGTTTAAAGCGTTTAAACATAACAGTGGTACAGAAACAATTGAGCCGAAGCACATGAGTCAGGTTCGTTGAAGGATTGAGACCAGAGATTGCCCAGATGATTAAGAGTCATTTGATCTGTTGCCAAGCAAAACCGATTGATGAAGTGTTACAGTCTGCGACATGCTGTAGTGATGAGATTGAATTGAGGCTGAGAAAGTTGAAAGAGAAAGCGATTGTGAGGCAGATTAAAGCTGCACAGACAGGGCTTCAAGGGAATTTTCAGCAACAGCCGCAGGGAAATGGTATGTTACAGAATCAAGGTAGAGGACGAAGTGGAATGACACTTCAGTTTGTTAATCGAGGTGTAGATTTGAATTCTGTGATGATGCAAGGAGAGCAGCAGGGAAAAAGAATGTTACCTTGCATTGTTTGCGGAGCAATTAGACATTGGAAACGGCAGTGCCCAATGTGTTGTTCAACAGACAAATGGTATCAATACTTTTCAGAGCATGAGAGGACCAAGAATGAGAGGTCAAATTCTGAATTTCTAGAGTGATGTAAATCCTATGCAGGGTTTTCAACCCTTACAGCTAATGCAGTGTAGGAAGTTGGCTCTGTATGCACTATTTCAAAGTAAGGAATAGTATGCACAGAGTCCAAGGGTTCCCCTTAGAGGTAAGATAGTGGCAAAAAGAGATAATACTAATGCTCTATTTTGTGGTAGTGTGGTCGAGCAGTAGGCTTATCCAAGGAGTAGTGTTAAGCATTTGTTGTACATACACATAGACAATAAATGAGGTACACACACTCAGAGACAAATCCAGCCAATAGGTTTTTATATAGAAAAATATCTTTTCTTAGTTTATTTTAAGAACCACCGGTTCAAATTCTACATGTAATATCTCATTCGAAAGGTATTGCAGGTAAGTACTTTAGGAACTTTAAATCATAAAAATTGCATGTATACTTTACAAGTTATTGACAAATAGCTGTTTTAAAAGTGGACACTGTGCAATTTTCACAGTTCCTGGGGGAGGTAAGTTTTTGTTAGTTTTACCAGGTAAGTAAGACACTTACAGGGCTTAGTTCTTGGTCCAAGGTAGCCCACCGTTGGGGGTTCAGAGCAACCCCAAAGTCACCACACCAGCAGTTCAGGGCCGGTCAGGTGCAGAGTTCAAAGTGGTGCCCAAAACACATAGGCTAAAATGGAGAGAAGGGGGTGCCCCGGTTCCGGTCTGTTTGCAGGTAAGTACCCGCGTCTTCGGAGGGCAGACCAGGGGGGTTTTGTAGGGCACCGGGGGGGACACAAGCCCACACAGAAATTTCACCCTCAGCGGCGCGGGGGCGGCCGGGTGCAGTGTAGAAACAAGCGTCGGGTTTTCAATGTTAGTCTATGAGAGATCTCGGGATCTCTTCAGCGCTGCAGGCAGGCAAGGGGGGGGTTCCTCGGGGAAACCTCCACTTGGTCAAGGGAGAGGGACTCCTGGGGGTCACTCCTCCAGTGAAAGTCCGGTCCTTCAGGTCCTGGGGGCTGCGGGTGCAGGGTCTCTCCCAGGTGTCGGGACTTAGGATTCAAAGAGTCGCGGTCAGGGGAAGCCTCGGGATTCCCTCTGCAGGCGGCGCTGTGGGGGCTCAGGGGGGACAGGTTTTGGTACTCACAGTATCGGAGTAGTCCTGGGGTCCCTCCCGAGGTGTTGGATCGCCACCAGCCGAGTCGGGGTCGCCGGGTGCAGTGTTGCAAGTCTCACGCCGTTTGCGGGGAGCTTGCAGGGTTCTTTAAAGCTGCTGGAAACAAAGTTGCAGCTTTTCTTGGAGCAGGTCCGCTGTCCTCGGGAGTTTCTTGTCTTTTCGAAGCAGGGGCAGTCCTCAGAGGATGTCGAGGTCGCTGGTCCCTTTGGAAGGCGTCGCTGGAGCAGGATCTTTGGAAGGCAGGAGACAGGCCGGTGAGTTTCTGGAGCCAAGGCAGTTGTCGTCTTCTGGTCTTCCTCTGCAGGGGTTTTCAGCTAGGCAGTCCTCCTTCTTGTAGTTGCAGGAATCTAATTTTCTAGGGTTCAGGGTAGCCCTTAAATACTAAATTTAAGGGCGTGTTTAGGTCTGGGGGGTTAGTAGCCAATGGCTACTAGCCCTGAGGGTGGGTACACCCTCTTTGTGCCTCCTCCCAAGGGGAGGGGGTCACAATCCTAACCCTATTGGGGGAATCCTCCATCTGCAAGATGGAGGATTTCTAAAAGTCAGAGTCACCTCAGCTCAGGACACCTTAGGGGCTGTCCTGACTGGCCAGTGACTCCTCCTTGTTTTTCTCATTATTTTCTCCGGCCTTGCCGCCAAAAGTGGGGCCTGGCCGGAGGGGGCGGGCAACTCCACTAGCTGGAGTGTCCTGCTGGGTTGGCACAAAGGAGGTGAGCCTTTGAGGCTCACCGCCAGGTGTGACAATTCCTGCCTGGGAGAGGTGTTAGCATCTCCACCCAGTGCAGGCTTTGTTACTGGCCTCAGAGTGACAAAGGCACTCTCCCCATGGGGCCAGCAACATGTCTCGGTTTGTGGCAGGCTGCTAAAACTAGTCAGCCTACACAGATAGTCAGTTAAGTTTCAGGGGGCACCTCTAAGGTGCCCTCTGTGGTGTATTTTACAATAAAATGTACACTGGCATCAGTGTGCATTTATTGTGCTGAGAAGTTTGATACCAAACTTCCCAGTTTTCAGTGTAGCCATTATGGTGCTGTGGAGTTCGTGTTTGACAAACTCCCAGACCATATACTCTTATGGCTACCCTGCACTTACAATGTCTAAGGTTTTGTTTAGACACTGTAGGGGTACCATGCTCATGCACTGGTACCCTCACCTATGGTATAGTGCACCCTGCCTTAGGGCTGTAAGGCCTGCTAGAGGGGTGTCTTACCTATACTGCATAGGCAGTGAGAGGCTGGCATGGCACCCTGAGGGGAGTGCCATGTCGACTTACTCGTTTTGTCCTCACTAGCACACACAAGCTGGCAAGCAGTGTGTCTGTGCTGAGTGAGAGGTCTCCAGGGTGGCATAAGACATGCTGCAGCCCTTAGAGACCTTCCTTGGCATCAGGGCCCTTGGTACTAGAAGTACCAGTTACAAGGGATTTATCTGGATGCCAGGGTCTGCCAATTGTGGATACAAAAGTACAGGTTAGGGAAAGAACACTGGTGCTGGGGCCTGGTTAGCAGGCCTCAGCACACTTTCAATTGTAAACATAGCATCAGCAAAGGCAAAAAGTCAGGGGGCAACCATGCCAAGGAGGCATTTCCTTACACAACCCCCCCCCAAACGAAAGAGGATGAGACTAACCTTTACCAAGAGAGTCTTCATTTTCTAAGTGGAAGAACCTGGAAAGTCCATCTGCATTGGCATGGGCAGTCCCAGGTCTGTGTTCCACTATAAAGTCCATTCCCTGTAGGGAGATGGACCACCTCAACAGTTTAGGATTTTCACCTTTCATTTGCATCAGCCATTTGAGAGGTCTGTGGTCAGTTTGAACTAGGAAGTGAGTCCCAAAGAGGTATGGTCTCAGCTTCTTCAGGGACCAAACCACAGCAAAGGCCTCCCTCTCAATGGCACTCCAACGCTGCTCCCTGGGGAGTAACCTCCTGCTAATGAAAGCAACAGGCTGGTCAAGGCCATCATCATTTGTTTGGGACAAAACTGCCCCTATCCCATGTTCAGAGGCATCAGTCTGCACAATGAACTGCTTAGAATAATCTGGAGCTTTGAGAACTGGTGCTGAGCACATTGCCTGTTTCAGGGTGTCAAAGGCCTGTTGGCATTCCACAGTCCAGTTTACTTTCTTGGGCATTTTCTTGGAGGTGAGTTCAGTGAGGGCTGTCACAATGGATCCATATCCCTTCACAAACCTCCTGTAATACCCAGTCAAGCCAAGGAATGCCCTGACTTGAGTCTGGGTTTTTGGAGCTACCCAGTCCAGAATAGTCTGGATCTTGGGTTGGAGTGGCTGAACTTGGCCTCCACCTACAAGGTGTCCCAAGTAAACCACAGTTCCCTGCCCTATCTGGCATTTGGATGCCTTGATAGAGAGGCCTGCAGATTGCAGAGCCTTCAAAACCTTCCTCAGGTGGACCAGGTGATCCTGCCAGGTGGAGCTAAAGACAGCAATATCATCAAGATAAGCTGTGCTAAAGGACTCCAAGCCAGCAAGGACTTGATTCACCAACCTTTGGAAGGTGGCAGGGGCATTCTTTAAACCAAAGGGCATAACAGTAAACTGATAATGCCCATCAGGTGTGGAGAATGCTGTCTTTTCTTTTGCTCCAGGTGCCATTTTTATTTGCCAGTACCCTGCTGTCAAGTCAAAGGTACTTAGAAATTTGGCAGCACCTAATTTATCAATGAGCTCATCAGCTCTTGGAATTGGATGGGCATCTGTCTTGGTGACAGAATTGAGCCCTCTGTAGTCCACACAAAACCTCATCTCTTTCTTTCCATCTTTGGTGTGAGGTTTGGGGACTAAGACCACTGGGCTAGCCCAGGGGCTGTCAGAGCGCTCAATTACTCCCAATTCCAGCATCTTGTGGACTTCCACCTTGATGCTTTCTTTAACATGGTCAGATTGTCTAAAGATTTTGTTCTTGACAGGCATGCTGTCTCCTGTGTCCACATCATGGGTAGACAGGTGTGTCTGACCAGGGGTTAAGGAGAAGAGTTCAGGAAACTGTTGTAGGACTCTCCTACAATCAGCTTGCTGTTGGCCAGAGAGGGTGTCTGAGTAGATCACTCCATCTACTGTGCCATCTTTTGGGTCTGATGACAGAAGATCAGGGAGAGGTTCACTCTCTGCCTCCTGATCCTCATCTGTTACCATCAACAGATTCACATCAGCCCTGTCATGGAAGAGCTTAAGGCGGTTCACATGGATCACCCTCTTGGGGCTCCTGCTTGTGCCCAGGTCCACCAGGTAGGTGACCTGACTCTTCCTTTCTAGTACTGGGTAAGGGCCACTCCATTTGTCCTGGAGTGCCCTGGGAGCCACAGGCTCCAGAACCCAGACTTTCTGCCCTGGTTGGAACTCCACCAGTGCAGCCTTTTGGTCATACCAAAACTTCTGGAGCTGTTGGCTGGCCTCAAGGTTTTTGGTTGCCTTTTCCATGTACTCTGCCATTCTAGAGCGAAGGCCAAGTACATAGTCCACTATGTCCTGTTTAGGCTCATGGAGAGGTCTCTCCCAGCCTTCTTTAACAAGGGCAAGTGGTCCCCTTACAGGATGACCAAACAGAAGTTCAAAGGGTGAGAATCCTACTCCCTTCTGTGGCACCTCTCTGTAAGCGAAAAGCAGACATGGCAAGAGGACATCCCATCTCCTTTTGAGTTTTTCTGGGAGCCCCATGATCATGCCTTTTAATGTCTTGTTGAATCTCTCAACTAAGCCATTAGTTTGTGGATGGTATGGTGTAGTGAATTTATAAGTCACTCCACACTCATTCCACATGTGCTTTAGGTATGCTGACATGAAGTTGGTACCTCTGTCAGACACCACCTCCTTAGGGAAACCCACTCTGGTAAAGATACCAATGAGGGCCTTGGCTACTGCAGGGGCAGTAGTTGACCTAAGGGGAATAGCTTCAGGATACCTGGTAGCATGATCCACTACTACCAGGATATACATATTTCCTGAGGCTGTGGGAGGTTCCAGTGGACCAACTATGTCCACACCCACTCTTTCAAAGGGGACCCCCACCACTGGAAGTGGAATGAGGGGGGCCTTTGGGTGCCCACCTGTCTTACCACTGGCTTGGCAGGTGGGGCAGGAGAGGCAAAACTCCTTAACCATGTTGGACATATTGGGCCAGTAGAAGTGGTTGACTAACCTCTCCCACGTCTTGGTTTGTCCCAAATGTCCAGCAAGGGGAATGTCATGGGCCAATGTTAGGATGAACTCTCTGAACAGCTGAGGCACTACCACTCTCCTAGTGGCACCAGGTTTGGGGTCTCTGGCCTCAGTGTACAGGAGTCCATCCTCCCAATAGACCCTATGGGTTCCAGTTTTCTTGCCCTTGGACTCTTCAGCAGCTTGCTGCCTAAGGCCTTCAAGAGAGGGACAGGTTTCTTGTCCCTTACACAGCTCTTCCCTTGAGGGTCCCCCTGGGCCTAAGAGCTCAACCTGATAAGGTTCAAGCTCCAAAGGCTCAGTTCCCTCAAAGGGCAGAACTTCTTCCTGAGAAGAGAGGTTCCCTTTCTTTTGCTGTGTTGTAGTTGGTTTCCCAACTGACTTTCCTGTTCTCTTGGTAAACTGGGCCATTCTTCCAGACTCCAGCTCTACTTGTTCACCCTGTGCCTTGCATTGTGCTCTTGTTTTCACACACACCAGTTCAGGGATACCCAGCATTGCTGCATGGGTTTTTAGTTCTACCTCAGCCCATGCTGAGGACTCCAGGTCATTTCCAAGCAGACAGTCCACTGGGATATTTGAGGAGACCACCACCTGTTTCAGGCCATTGACCCCTCCCCATTCTAAAGTAACCATTGCCATGGGATGTACTTTTCTCTGATTGTCAGCGTTGGTGACTGTGTAAGTTTTTCCAGTCAGGTATTGGCCAGGGGAAACCAGTTTCTCTGTCACCATGGTGACACTGGCACCTGTATCCCTCAGGCCCTCTATTCTAGTCCCATTAATTAAGAGTTGCTGTCTGTATTTTTGCATGTTAGGCGGCCAGACAGCTAGTGTGGCTAAATCCACCCCACCCTCAGAAACTAGAGTAGCTTCAGTGTGGACCCTGATTTGCTCTGGGCACACTGTTGATCCCACTTGGAGACTAGCCATACCAGTGTTACCTGGATGGGAGTTTGGAGTGGAACCTTTCTTGGGACAGGCCTTGTCTCCAGTTTGGTGTCCATGCTGTTTACAGCTATGACACCAGGCCTTTTTGGGATCAAAGTTTTTACCCTTGTACCCATTGTTTTGTGAAGAGGCTCTGGGCCCACCCTCCTGTGCAGGTTTTTGGGGGCCTGTAGAAGACTCTACTATTTTTAGTTTTGGTTGTCTCATCACCCTTCCCCTGGGGAGTCTTTGTGACCCCTTTCTTTTGGTCACCCCCTGTTGAAGTCTTGGACACCCTTGTCTTGACCCAATGGTCCGCCTTCTTTCCCAATTCTTGGGGAGAAATTGGTCCTAGGTCTACTAGATGCTGATGCAGTTTATCATTGAAACAATTACTTAACAGGTGTTCTTTCACAAATAAATTGTACAGCCCATCATAATTACTTACACCACTGCCTTGAATCCAACCATCTAGTGTTTTCACTGAGTAGTCAACAAAGTCAACCCAGGTCTGGCTCGAGGATGTTTGAGCCCCCCTGAACCTAATCCTGTACTCCTCAGTGGAGAATCCAAAGCCCTCAATCAGGGTACCCTTCATGAGGTCATAAGATTCTGCATCTTTTCCAGAGAGTGTGAGGAGTCTATCCCTACACTTTCCAGTGAACATTTCCCAAAGGAGAGCACCCCAGTGAGATCTGTTCACTTTTCTGGTTACACAAGCCCTCTCAAAAGCTGTGAACCATTTGGTGATGTCATCACCATCTTCATATTTTGTCACAATCCCTTTGGGGATTTTTAACATGTCAGGAGAATCTCTGACCCTATTTATATTGCTGCCACCATTGATGGGTCCTAGGCCCATCTCTTGTCTTTCCCTTTCTATGGCTAGGAGCTGTCTCTCTAAAGCCAATCTTTTGGCCATCCTGGCTAACAGGAGGTCATCTTCACTGAGAGCATCCTCAGTGATTTCAGAAATGTGGGACCCTCCTGTGAGGGACTCACTATTTCTGACTAACACAGTTGGAGACAGGACTTGAGGGGTCCTGTTCTCCCTATTTAGGACTGGAGGAGGGACATTGGCCTCCAAGTCACTAATTTCTTCCTCTGTGAGGTCATCATCAGGGGGGTTGGCTTTTTCAAACTCTGCCAACAGCTCCTGGAGCTGAATTTTGGTAGGTCTGGAGCCAATGGTTATTTTTTTGATATTACAGAGAGACCTTAGCTCCCTCATCTTAAGATGGAGGTAAGGGGTGGTGTCGAGTTCCACCACCTGCATCTCTGTATCAGACATTATTCTGCTAAGAGTTGGAATACTTTTTAAAGAATCTAAAACTGTTTCTAGAATCTAATTTCAAACTTTTAACAAACTTTTAAACTCTAAAAGACAATGCTAAACAGGGACTTAACACACAAGGCCCTAGCAGGACTTTTAAGAATTTAGAAAAATTTCAAATTGCAAAAATGAATTTCTAATGACAATTTTGGAATTTGTCGTGTGATCAGGTATTGGCTGAGTAGTCCAGCAAATGCAAAGTCTTGTACCCCACCGCTGATCCACCAATGTAGGAAGTTGGCTCTGTATGCACTATTTCAAAGTAAGGAATAGTATGCACAGAGTCCAAGGGTTCCCCTTAGAGGTAAGATAGTGGCAAAAAGAGATAATACTAATGCTCTATTTTGTGGTAGTGTGGTCGAGCAGTAGGCTTATCCAAGGAGTAGTGTTAAGCATTTGTTGTACATACACATAGACAATAAATGAGGTACACACACTCAGAGACAAATCCAGCCAATAGGTTTTTATATAGAAAAATATCTTTTCTTAGTTTATTTTAAGAACCACCGGTTCAAATTCTACATGTAATATCTCATTCGAAAGGTATTGCAGGTAAGTACTTTAGGAACTTTAAATCATAAAAATTGCATGTATACTTTACAAGTTATTGACAAATAGCTGTTTTAAAAGTGGACACAGTGCAATTTTCACAGTTCCTGGGGGAGGTAAGTTTTTGTTAGTTTTACCAGGTAAGTAAGACACTTACAGGGCTTAGTTCTTGGTCCAAGGTAGCCCACCGTTGGGGGTTCAGAGCAACCCCAAAGTCACCACACCAGCAGTTCAGGGCCGGTCAGGTGCAGAGTTCAAAGTGGTGCCCAAAACACATAGGCTAGAATGGAGAGAAGGGGGTGCCCCGGTTCCGGTCTGTTTGCAGGTAAGTACCCGCGTCTTCGGAGGGCAGACCAGGGGGGTTTTGTAGGGCACCGGGGGGGACACAAGCCCACACAGAAATTTCACCCTCAGCGGCGCGGGGGCGGCCGGGTGCAGTGTAGAAACAAGCGTCGGGTTTTCAATGTTAGTCTATGAGAGATCTCGGGATCTCTTCAGCGCTGCAGGCAGGCAAGGGGGGGGTTCCTCGGGGAAACCTCCACTTGGTCAAGGGAGAGGGACTCCTGGGGGTCACTCCTCCAGTGAAAGTCCGGTCCTTCAGGTCCTGGGGGCTGCGGGTGCAGGGTCTCTCCCAGGTGTCGGGACTTAGGATTCAAAGAGTCGCGGTCAGGGGAAGCCTCGGGATTCCCTCTGCAGGCGGCGCTGTGGGGGCTCAGGGGGGACAGGTTTTGGTACTCACAGTATCGGAGTAGTCCTGGGGTCCCTCCCGAGGTGTTGGATCGCCACCAGCCGAGTCGGGGTCGCCGGGTGCAGTGTTGCAAGTCTCACGCCTTTTGCGGGGAGCTTGCAGGGTTCTTTAAAGCTGCTGGAAACAAAGTTGCAGCTTTTCTTGGAGCAGGTCCGCTGTCCTCGGGAGTTTCTTGTCTTTTCGAAGCAGGGGCAGTCCTCAGAGGATGTCGAGGTCGCTGGTCCCTTTGGAAGGCGTCGCTGGAGCAGGATCTTTGGAAGGCAGGAGACAGGCCGGTGAGTTTCTGGAGCCAAGGCAGTTGTCGTCTTCTGGTCTTCCTCTGCAGGGGTTTTCAGCTAGGCAGTCCTTCTTCTTGTAGTTGCAGGAATCTAATTTTCTAGGGTTCAGGGTAGCCCTTAAATACTAAATTTAAGGGCGTGTTTAGGTCTGGGGGGTTAGTAGCCAATGGCTACTAGCCCTGAGGGTGGGTACACCCTCTTTGTGCCTCCTCCCAAGGGGAGGGGGTCACAATCCTAACCCTATTGGGGGAATCCTCCATCTGCAAGATGGAGGATTTCTAAAAGTCAGAGTCACCTCAGCTCAGGACACCTTAGGGGCTGTCCTGACTGGCCAGTGACTCCTCCTTGTTTTTCTCATTATTTTCTCCGGCCTTGCCGCCAAAAGTGGGGCCTGGCCGGAGGGGGCGGGCAACTCCACTAGCTGGAGTGTCCTGCTGGGTTGGCACAAAGGAGGTGAGCCTTTGAGGCTCACCGCCAGGTGTGACAATTCCTGCCTGGGAGAGGTGTTAGCATCTCCACCCAGTGCAGGCTTTGTTACTGGCCTCAGAGTGACAAAGGCACTCTCCCCATGGGGCCAGCAACATGTCTCGGTTTGTGGCAGGCTGCTAAAACTAGTCAGCCTACACAGATAGTCGGTTAAGTTTCAGGGGGCACCTCTAAGGTGCCCTCTGTGGTGTATTTTACAATAAAATGTACACTGGCATCAGTGTGCATTTATTGTGCTGAGAAGTTTGATACCAAACTTCCCAGTTTTCAGTGTAGCCATTATGGTGCTGTGGAGTTCGTGTTTGACAAACTCCCAGACCATATACTCTTATGGCTACCCTGCACTTACAATGTCTAAGGTTTTGTTTAGACACTGTAGGGGTACCATGCTCATGCACTGGTACCCTCACCTATGGTATAGTGCACCCTGCCTTAGGGCTGTAAGGCCTGCTAGAGGGGTGTCTTACCTATACTGCATAGGCAGTGAGAGGCTGGCATGGCACCCTGAGGGGAGTGCCATGTCGACTTACTCGTTTTGTCCTCACTAGCACACACAAGCTGGCAAGCAGTGTGTCTGTGCTGAGTGAGAGGTCTCCAGGGTGGCATAAGACATGCTGCAGCCCTTAGAGACCTTCCTTGGCATCAGGGCCCTTGGTACTAGAAGTACCAGTTACAAGGGATTTATCTGGATGCCAGGGTCTGCCAATTGTGGATACAAAAGTACAGGTTAGGGAAAGAACACTGGTGCTGGGGCCTGGTTAGCAGGCCTCAGCACACTTTCAATTGTAAACATAGCATCAGCAAAGGCAAAAAGTCAGGGGGCAACCATGCCAAGGAGGCATTTCCTTACATGCAGCAAATGCAAAATGTACAACCGCAGGTACAACAAGTACAAATGCCAAAGGTACAGCAGTTACAGCCCCAAGTGCAGATGGTGCCTGCACAACAAATTCAAATACCTAGGCAATTACAGGTGCCACAGTGTTCTATTGATCAGCAACATGTGATGCTTTCTCAGGTGGTCACAAATCAGAAATCGAACCACAGTAACAATACAGTGAATCAATTTCCTTTACATAGTGAGAATGAAATAAACGATGTATAGCTGACGGATAGTTCAGAAGAGGCGGAGTATGTGATGGCTACATCATTAGAAGTGGATCAGAAAGTTCCTTATGTTAAGTGAAAAGTGCATAGTCCTGAAGTTTCTTTTCTGGTTGATACTGGAGCTCCGCGCTCAACAGTGAGATCTGTAGAGGTTCCAGGTTTACCTCTGTCAGGGAGGACAGTTCAATTTGTGGGAGTTGCAAACAAACATTTGACAAATCTTATTACAGAACCAGTTTTTTTTAAAATTGGTAATTTTAAGGGTTTGCATAAATTTGTGGTTTGTGACTCAAGTCCTGTGTCACTCCTGGGAAGAGATCTGCTCTGTAAAACAAGATGCTCAATTACTTGTACAGATGAGGAAAATGAGATTCACACAAACAGTGATGATAAAGACTCGACACTTACTGTTAACAATGAATCAGTGTCTGGGGAGTTTCCTTTGATTAGTTTTGAGGAGCCAGAAGTTGAAGAAACACCTTTGATTAATTTCTTTCAACTTTTTGAAATTAAAGATCTTCCGGTTGATTTGCAGAGGACTGTTGAGTCTAGAGTTTGGGATCTTTAAGGAAAGGATATTGGGTTGATCAAAGGAGTAGAAACAGTCAGAGTTGCAGTGAAGCCGAATGTGGTGTTTCCTCAGACTCCACAATATCCAATGACAATTGAGGCAATCGAAGGTGTAAGACCTTTGATAGAGCACTTTGTGGAAAAAGGAATCTTGAAAGAGGTGTTGAGTAGCCAGTGCAATTCACCAATAATGGGTTTGAGAAAACCATGCGGGAAAAGTTGTCTTGTACAGGATCTGAGGAAAATAAATTACATTGTGATTAAGTGTTGTCCAATTGTGCCAAATCCAGCTGTTAATATTTCAGATTCCATGTGATGCTGAGTGGTTTACTGTGTTAGACCTGTGTCAAGCATTTTTCTCTGTGCCTCTTCATGAGGACAGTAGATATCACCTTTGTTTTAAATTCTTGGGCAAGGTCTACTGTTAGTGTAGAATTCCACAGGGGTTTTCAGAGTCACTATCAATTTCAATGAGATTTTGTAAAAGAATCTAAGTCATTGGTGATGCCTTACCAATCGACATTGGTGCAACACATAGATGATTTATTAATTGCATCAAAGACAAAAGAAGGATGTAAATATGATACGATTGCATTGTTGAATTTCCTGGGAGGCATTGATCATAAAGTGTCCTCTACTAAATTGCAATATTGTCAGAAAGAGGTGAAATAGTTGGGTCTTCTGATTGAGACACGGACTATGAGAATATCGAGAGAAATAGTTGCGACAATTTTGCAGATGAAAGTACCAAGTACACAAAGGGATGTGAGGATATTTCTTGGAAAGGTTGGATATTGTCATCAGTGGATTCCAAATTTCTCAGTTATTTCGAGGCTCTTACAAAGATTGACTCATAAAGATGTGTCCGATCCTAAAATGATGGATGCAGAGTGTATGATAGCATTCACTTAACTGAAAGAGAGTTTGTGTAAAGTTCCAGCTTTAGGTGTGCCTGATTACACTAAAAGTTTTTTGTTGTTTTGTCATAAACGTGATGCATGTTCTTTGTCTGTTTTGACTCAGACACATGGTGGTGTTAGTCGTCCAGTAGCATATTTTTTTAGCTACTTTGGATCCAGTCACAGCAGCCTTACCAGGATGTTTGCGATCGGTTGGAGCAGTAGAGCAGAGCATTGCTCAAAGTGAGGCTATTGTAATGGGATACCCTCTTACTGTGTTGGTGCCCCATTCAATAGAAATCCTTTTGATACGTTCAAAGACACTGTATCTGACCAGTGCAAGATTGACTAGATATGAGACTGCAATCTTAGGATCTCCTAATGTGACGATCAAAAGATGCACAATGCTTAACCCAGCAACTTTACTTCTGGTTGAAAATGTTCGTTGATGCACCTGCCTGGAAGACAATGATCAAATTATCTTTGTTGATGGTTCCTGCTTAGGAGATAATGTGGACACTTTGAGAGCAGAATATGCGGTATGTACTATCACTGGCATACTGGAAGCTTCATGGCTTCAGGGACTGTTTTCTGCACAAGTAGCAGAATTGGTGGCTCTTACTAGACCATTCCAGATTTCAAGTCAGATGAAAGTGACGATCTATACAGATAGTCAATATGGATTCGGCATTGTGCATGACTTTGGCCAGATATGCTCACAGAGGTTTCCTAACTTCTTCTGGTTCACCTTTGAGGAATGGTGAGAAAATTCATGAGTTGTTACAAGCTGTTCAAAAACCCAAGAATATTGCTGTGGTGGAAATGCAGTGCACATCAGCGGTCACAAGATTGCGTGTCACTAGGAAATGCATATGCAGATCAGGTTGCAAAATGTTGCGCCCTGAATGGCATATCTTTCAAAGGAAATTGGAAATTGTTACTTGCAAATGATGAAGTGTATATGGATTTTACTATGCAGATTATTGATACTTTGGAAGAGCTGAAGGCTCTGCAAGACAATGTTTCCAAAGTGGAGCGCAGGGATTGGATTAAATTTAAATGTGTCCAGCGGGAGGATGATGTCTGGGTGACAGCAGAAGGGAAGGTAGTTTTATCAAATAGTCTACTGACTCAGATGGCTAGAAACTACCATGGTCAAGCACACATAGGGATAGATGCAATGGTTCGGAGTTTTAAGCAATATTGGTTTAATCCAAAATTTAGACAGGTTGCCAAAGCAGTTTGTCATGGATGCATTGTCTGCCAACAGATGAAAGTTGGTAAAGGGCCAGTGGTCAATATGGGATGCATTGGCATGGAAGGAAGACCATTCAGTAGAATGCAGATGGATTTCATTGAGATGCCTTCATGTGCTCGTTTGAAATATGTGTTGGTGATTGTGTGCATTTTCAGTCACTAGATTGAGGCTTACCCTACAAGGAGAAATGATGGTCTGACAGTAGCTCAGTTCTGCTTACAGAGTTCATTCCACGATTAGGTTTCCTGGTCTCTTTAGAATCAGATAGAGCAAGCCACTTCAACAATGAAGTGATAAAGTTGCTATGTTCAGCTTTAAACATTGAACAGAAACTACATCATAGTTACCACCCAGAATCTTCAGGACTTGTAGAGCAGATGAATGGAACTCTAGAGTCCAGACTTGCAAAGATGTGTGCATCCACAAACTTGAAATGGCCAGATGCTTTACCGTTGGTTGTAATGTCGATGAGAAGTACTCCTGATAAGAAGACAGGATTGTCACCCCATGAGATCCTCATGGGTAGAGCCATGAGACTACCAGCAGTACCTGCAAATGCTCTTGTACATATTTCAGATGACATGGTTTTAAATTACTGCAAAGGCCTAGCTGAGGTGGTTCGATCTTTTTCTCATCAGGTGGAAGCAACCACAATTCAACAATTTCAAGGCCAGGGACACAACCTGAAAGCTGGCGATTGGGTCATCATTCGTAAGCACGTAAGGAAGTCATGCTTGGAGCCAACGTGGAAAGGACCCTACCAGGTGATATTAACAACAGCTATGAAGTGTGCAGGTCTAACGAACTGGGTGCATGCAAGCCACACTCGGAAGGTGAACAATCCAACAGAGCAAGAAGAAGAGCTGTTGAGATTACCTGCATCTAAGGGAATTCCAGTAGAGAGAAAGAGAGGAACTGGAGGTCGTACCTGGAAATGTTCCAATTGATTTACCTACTCCTGTGTCAGACGAAGTGGCGAAAATCCTGGAGGAAGAGGGTGAATGATCCACGAATGAAGTAGCAAAAGGACCGGTCCAAGGAGAACAAGAGAGAGTACCCATCGAAAGAAACACAGCTCAGAGGAGGGTGTCCTCAGAAGCAGATAGTCTGATACACCAGACTGAACAAGTGACTGACCCCAATGGAGAGGGAGCTGAGACACATCCAGGCCAAAAGAATTTGACTCCTCTTGAGCCAGTTGCAGGAACGTCAAAGAAGAGGAGTTCGAGTTCGATTCTGCAAAGAGTGTTAACAAGAAGGCCTTTGAAAGGTGATAACTGGCCAGAGAAGAGCTCAGAAGCAGGGAAGATAAACGTGGTTCCACCAATTCAATAGGAAAATGAGCTAAACGAAGGAGAAAATCTCAGTGAAGAAGAAGCTGGTAGTATTCAAAGAGTGAAACGAAAGAGAGTTGCAAATTGGAAATATTCTGGTCCAGAATGGGGATATGTAACTACAAATGAATGGCAAGAAGAGTTTTTGAATTTTTGTTTTGATAGAGACATTCCAAGTTTGGTACGTGAAGAGAAAAGAAAAACTGATGCTGAGTTTTTGAGGAAGTAAATGAAAAGATTTTGATGAAGTCGTACCTAAAGAGACTTTGGTAACGTGACTTGACAAGCTGCTAAACTGGATTTGACAGATTTTTTGCAGAAGTTTGACAAGGAGGATCCTGATAGTGTGAATGAAATTTTGAAAAAAAATAACAAAAATTACGAGGGATTGAAGATTGAAGTTAAAAGATTTTTGACATTTTTGTCTTTTTTTTTGTTTTGTTTTGATTTTTGCTGCATAGCCATATTTTTTTTACTTCTATTTTTTGGTTCTTTATAGACCAATGGAAACTTTAGCAATCAACACACTAAAAATAGCAGTTGTAAATGTATAGGTATTGGTTTGGCAATTGTTTGTGTAGTAGTATGTTTGTTATTGATTGTGAGTGTGAGTGTTTTTTAGACAAATGGAGTCACCCATACTGCAGTGACACTCACAACTGTTAGTTCTTTACAGTTGACTACTATCCTTTCAGTTTCTAGATAACACAGAAGACAGGAGAGGAGTAATTAAAGCTAAGATAGATAAGGGAGAAATGTATCGTAGACCTGAGATTGATCATGCTTACACTGACATCACTAAACAAGGGAAGTTAGCATTAGATACACAACATGTAGGGAAGCTTTGTATATATAGGCCACAAAGTTATTTGGATGGAATATTTGTGGGTGCAAGTGAATGTAGACATGTGTTTTTGTTTCAGAGTAAATGGAATTTTATACTGATTGGTCAGGACCCTCCAGTGCCTGGTGCATACTATATTTGTGGAAAGAATGCTTATTATCGTCTTCCTAGAGGATGGTATGGCACATGTTATTTGGGAATAGTCTTTCCGAAAATGTATCATTTGAAAGACTTAAGTAAGTTTTCTAAATTTACTGAAATTCAAACGTGACACAAGTGAGAATCAGTTTCTGGCATTGTGGGAGACATATTTGGAGCAATAATTCCTTCAGTGGTAGTTGTTTTGAATTCAATGAAAATACAGAAGTTGTCTACAGTTGTCAATAACATGTTAACCGATTATTCAGGAGCTATTCTCCTCTTACATACTGAAATGGCTGCTACAAGAGCTATGGCTCTTCAGAACCACCTTGCGTTAGACAGTCTCTTAGCAAAAGGGGGCGGAGTTTGCAAATTACTTGGTCCGCCTCACTGTTGCTCATACATACCGGACAATTCTAAATTAGTTAGAGGTTTGATTAACAATTTAATAAAAGATAAAACAGAACTAAAATAATTAACTGAAACTACTGTCTGGGAAAAAGTTGCCCAAGGAATTGCTTCAGTGGGAAACTGGCTTGACAATGTGGGACAAATAATTATATTAAAATTAGTCAAATGGATTTAAATGATTGTGTTTTGTCTAATTTGAATTTGGGGAATATATAAAATGTTTCAAATAACCAGAAGAAAAAGACTTGAAAAGAATCAGAGGAGGGTAGATATTCAGATGGAGAGATTTTATGGGACAAATTCAAGAAGAAAGAACATTTGTAAAAGGGTGAAAGAATCAAAATTGAAAATTTAAAAATGAAATAAATAAATGTATTGTAGTGTTTGTGTGATGACATATACAGTCATCAGAGGAGGAATTGTGGAAGCAGAGATTTTATTGATAAAATATTGAGTTTTTACGTAATCATATTTACAGACTAATGTGTGGATTAATTTGCTAATAATATTATGCTGATGAAAATGTGACTAATTGAATGGCCACCATCTTATGTACGGCCTATATTTTGCTCATGCTAACTTAAGCTAATGAAATTATTCTGCCTTTAAAAGAGAGTGTGTTTCGTGACTAAAACAAATATAATAGAAATAAATGTGTAGTTAGTGACCTCTGCTGGACTGAGGAAGAAGCAAATGCAAGGTCATTGTGTAATGCAAGCTGTATAAATTGTTTCTAATGTGTTTCATAGCCCGGCTGACTTCATTGTTTAGGGATATGTTACTAATTTGTATGTTTTTTCTCAAGGGAAAAGTGGTAATGGGGAAAACAATTTTGCAATCGTTCTTCCTGTGAATTCGTATTTTTGGTGGAGTGGAAACAAAGGATCCACAGATGAGGCAGAAGAAAAGGAAGTCCAGCATATAAAATGTATTAATTTAGATTTCGTCAATGGAACAACAACAAATAGAAAGGCTTGGTTAAACTAATTGTATAATTTTTTATATCTGTTAATGTTCTAATTGGTCATAACTTTCTCACCTTGGGGCATATTTATACTCTGTCTGCGCCGAATGTGCGTCAAACATTTTGACGCACATTCAGCGCTAACCTTGCACCATATTTAAACTTTGACGCCCGAGCCCGGGGACGTCAAAATCCCGCCTTGTGCATCATTTTTTGGATGCGGCAACCCGCCTTGCGTTAATCATATGCAAGGTAGGCGTTCCCGTCCAAAAAATGACTTAAGCGCCCGTGCGTCGTATTTATGCTTCCGGACAAAAATGCCACACGGCCGGGAGGCGGAGCCAGAAAATGACGCATAGCCCGATTTGCGTAAAAAATGAATGCCTGGGTCAGGGCAGGCGTTAAAATGGGGCAAACACACCTGTATTTAATCAGAACACACAGAAGCAACAGCAGAGCAGCAAAAGGGAGACATGGAGGTGCTTCTCATCCAGCATGCACGCAGACGCAGAGACCAGCAACAACAACAGCAGCTACCACAACACCAGCAGGGACCCCAAAGGCAGTGCAGAAGGCAGGAGAGGATATTCTGCACCAGAACAACCCTTCATGGCCTCAGGGAACATGACATCTACCAGAGGTACAGGTTGAACTGGCAGGCCATTCAGCAGCTGCTGCGAAACATAGAGCCACAGTTGGCACCCACCTTGCTGACACCCTGCACCATCCCAACAGAAACCAAGCTGCTAGCTGTACTTCACATGCTGGCAAGTGGCTCTTTTCAAACAGCTGGTGCCCTGTTTGCCGGAATATCACAGCCATCATTTTCTGCCTTTTTGCCCAAAGTACTAGATGCCATCATTGGACTCACACCCGCCACATCTGCTTCCCTAACACACTGCAGAAGCAGCAGGAAACAAAACAGGGGTTTTACCTCATTATTGACTTCCCACACGTCCTTGGTGCAATCAACTGCACACATGTACGCCTTGTGCCACCTGCTGCAACTGAACACCTCTACCGCAACAGGAAGCACACACATTCCATCAATGTGCAGGCCATTGTCGATCACCAAGGATTGATCACCAACATCGTGGCAAAATATCCTGGGAGTGTCCATGACTCATTCATCTTCCGTCACTCTACCATCAATCAACACTTCCAGGATGGACGGTATGGCAATGGACTACTTGTTGGTAAGTACAACAACCTACTTATATATACACTGCACAGCAACCCTCTAGGACACACAACACATACACCACAACAGCAACATGTCGACAGGAACACACTGAGGTTGTGAAATCTCTAGCCATGTTTCATAGCTCAGCATTGAACCTATCACACATCTGAAATTAGTGTACAGTCTAATGTTAAGACGTCAATGATCACAACATTTGGAGTGGTTTGCCTAATTGTCACCTTGCAAAATGTAAGTGTCTCAATGATGTTTAAATTAATCCATTGCATAAGTCTAAAGGTATGGGATGTCCAGGGTACATAGATGTGAATGTGTTAACAACACTGTCAAAATTAATCTGTGTATGGAACTATCATCTCACCCCCAGAGAAGACACAGGGACACATGTATCACAAGTCACAATGCTAGGGAGTGCACACTGTACTGCAAATCCCAAAACATACTGCTGACAACTGGTCAGCAGCCAAACACTTGTTCAGCCAAGGAAACAACACAATGCAGATGGTACATCCTACAAGCCTAAGAAGGAACACTATAATACAAAAGAGTCACAGACAACACAAGACAACTACTGCCATGCAAGGTGATTTCAATGGGGCAAGCTACATCAACATGATCCCAATCATTTTCTCTTTCAGCTGATCAGGGTATGGGATCCAGCAATGGATCATGACACCATTTGGCAACCCAAGCACTGCAGCAGAGCGTGCCTACAATGACGCACATAGGAGGACACGCAGTATAGTTGAGAGGACCTTCGGCATCCTCAAGTCGAGATTCAGGTGCCTCGACATCACTGGTGGTAGCCTCCTATATTCCCCTGAAATGGTCTGTAAGATCATTCTAACATGCGCCATCCTGCACAACATTTGCATAAGAAGGAACATTCCCCTCTTGCAACCAGAGCCACACATGCCTGAAGAGGAGGAAGAGGAGGATGGTGGCCTGCAACATGAGGGGGAACAACAAAACACGACTGCTGGATTGCGTAGGCGCCAACATATCGTGAACAATTTATTTTAAAACTAATCATCATCACCACTGTATTAACTAATGTAAATAAACACTGATAATAATCACCTTATCATGGTCTGGCTAATCATTTTTGCTCACCTTTATCTCTAACTATCAGAATAAGAGTGTAGCCTCATGGAGCATAGCTGATATACCGATCAGGACACAGAAAATCCCAGAGCAATTGTGATGCGTATCATACAACAGTCACATACACACACACTGTAAATGACATATGTCCTGTACATTTCACCTTTGAAGGGCAATAGCAGAGGACCACACCTATTTTACACCTACATGTTGGAAACATGGTTCATCGCAGCATATGGCACACAACTATGACACCATCACTAAATAAGGGGAAAACAAGCCTCATACATGAGGCAGTTGATGTGCTATTGAATTGGTAACAGGAATGTATGACCAGACCCTTGACAGCAGTAAGTCCAACTGCATCCAATCTTTACAAGGACTATCTGTGACTAGAGTTCCATATAAGCAGAACATAGACAGCACAAGTGCCACACCTATGACAAGCATTGCACACATGACATTCCATGTACATGTCAGCCCATTTCCTAACTCCTGACACACCCATGCTCTTGGTCACAACCCACCTGTCTGAAGAGGTCCCTGGAATGGTAATATGTGTACCCCGATATTCCCTCCTCTACACACACAGACAAACAATACTAATCCTGTGTGCTACACCCTTTCCTATGTTATGCCATTGTCATAGTACATCTGACTGCATGGACGTCAGGTCAATTAATACACTGGCTTGTAGTTTCTAAGCCATGTTAGCACCTGCAGATTGCTTCCCGTGTGAAAGGTACTGTTGGCCATTTGAATTCAATACTCACATACAGGATGTGTAAGAAACAGATGCAGAACACACCTGTGAGCACATCCATGCACACCCACCATTTGAACATGCACTGCCCCTGCTGATGCCTGGAACAGCATAGAAGTTGCCATTTTGTCAAATACACTGTTATGCATTGCTAGTAATTAAGCCGTGTAACACAGCCCTTGGGTTCATGTGTCACCTTCAAAAACACAGGACATACACAGTTTTCCATGTCAACTGTCTTGTTCTTCCTCCGACCAGTCTTAGTCAGACCACTGATTATGTAACTTGTGAAATTGCTGGATCCAGATATACCCTGCATCCTTTCAGCCTGACTGGCACCTGTCTGTGCTGTTACCCTAAAGATTCCTTGTGGCTACATATGTACCACACTTGCTTTACCAAACCCCACATTCCCCAGAGGGTATTTTGTCATGTGCTTCATCAATGCATACCCAAATACATTGTATAGCATCATCTGCTTTTTAATTGTACCATATTTGTAAAATTGTCTTTGAATACCAAAATCATGGCCCATCCCTTGTCTGGGTCTCATGTATGCATGAACGACAAAGTGTGACAGTGTACCAGAGCCGTATGCAGGGATTGGGTATGGTGCCTCCAGCAGAACCAGCTACCTCTGATAAGTCCATGAAAAGTCCACACATGTTAGGACCCTGACAGTTCACACGCTGAATCACATTGCTCACAACATATTGATGGCCCGTGCGTGGTGAATAGCTGCGAGAATAATCAGCACAGAGGCTATGATGTTCCCAGATGCAGTGGGAATTTTGGAGGCCAGCCTGTGTACAAATGTTGTAATGACATCTGCCGGAACATGACACCTGAGACATTATCTCACTCAGCACACCAAGGTTGCCCTGTTGACAGTCTCATTACACGTCTTCAGTGACAGGGTGGGACCATCCCCATGTAGGTTCTCATGTCCTCATCGACTTTACTCACATTGATCTCCGAAGGATACCCAGTAGATACAGGAATAGCTGCCACTGACTCATGATGAGACCTGGACGTAACTGTGACAACATACACCCCTAATATACAGGATCAACATTGGACCACACACATGAACAAGGCACCTCTGTGCAATTGATCACTGGAAATATGTAGACATGTGCTGCCTCGTCTGCTGGTCCACCACTGCCACTGGAGAGTTGTGGCTCTGTCATATGACCACAACTGTGGCGTCATATTACATTTGTGGTTCAGCTTTGGCTGTCTGGGCCAATGACATGGTACCCACTTTGTCAATGCATGTGCCTGACTCACTGTGGGTTCACCAACAAGTGCCTAGGAAGCAGTTACCAAAATTCTAGAACATGGGATGGGCAACTTGTGGACCATTGACATAAACAAGCGTCTGCCATCTATCTGGTGCATGCTTTGTCATTTGTGGTATCTACGTTACCCAAAATCTTGGAAGTACACACAACAGATGTTGCTACATGTATGATTAGCACATGTCCTCTCTCATTTCCACAATGACTTGCATCTAAGGTTTGGACACATTGACTTCACATTCATACAAGCATATTTGCAATAATGAGCTTGTGACTCACACAAACTGGGTCGACTAATACATTAGTAGCCACTGCACACACATTGAGCCATAGGCATTGAGGTATTGAACTCATGTGCGTCACCTTGCTATCCTCTCCTGATGCCAAACATGCCCAAATTGTGCAATACATATGTGTAGGCCACACATATGGCCATCTAGTATGATGTCTCACATGTGAACATACACCATCAACACCAAAGTGGGTGCAATCAGCCTATCTCAGTTGTGTCCCAAATGTAACATTACCTTAAAATGGAAAAAATACCCAAAACCAGTTCATGCCCTGAAATTTTGATGCATACGCGTCAGAAAATGACGCTTATGCCCGAAAAATGACGCATAATGCCCTGAAAATTGGTTGTGTTAAGACTATTTACAAATATTTGGATGCGGCCTAATTTTCACTCCTGTGCGTAAAAAAATATGACGCACATACAGTATGCGTGAAAAAATATGACGCATAACGATAAAAACGGCGGCCATTTTATGCAGGACGTGATGTAATAGGATATCATGTTTACAGATTATGTACAGTGGGTGTACTTTCACTTTCACTTTGCAGTCTGTGATTCTTCTAGACTATGTGGCTGTGTTCTGAGTGTTGTCCAGTGATTTTGTGCTTTTGTGTCCTGTGTGCTACATTACTTGTTACTTTGTGAAATAAATATTGTTGTTGCATACTGTCTGAGTGTGTTTATTGTTTATGATTGTCCAGTATTGTATTGTATTTGTTGTTTGTGGGAGTCTGTTATGGGTAGTGCTAGTTTGGGGATAGTTGTTAAGTTTACTTTTTTTGTACTTCTACTTCCCCCCTTTTCTCCTGCCTTCTTCTTTATCCCCTATTCCCCTTTTCGGTGCTGAGATGTTGGGTAGGCCACGTCTTGGCAGGATGGCTGAGGAGGAGCTTGGGGGGTTTATATGACTGGTGTGCCATTTCCTCCCACTGATGATCGAGGCAGGGTGCAGGGTGATACAGGGGTATCACACTGAGGCGCGACAAATCCGGTGGGGAAAGGTGCTGCATCACTTGCAGCGCATGTATGGGAGCCAGAGGAATGACCACCAGCTGAAGCACCGCTGGGCTGACCTCATCACCAGGGAGCAAGATCTGCTGGACCACCTGGGAATAGTGATTGGTGGCCCTGTTGGTGAGTACAAATCATGTAAATCTGCACAATTAAAAGCTCTGTAGTGACATCAGATGATTTGTACAATATCTGCTGGCTAAGTTGCTGACTGTGTGGAATGCTGCGGAAACATACAGGGTCATTGATGGACTATGTGAAGGACCACAATTGCTAGCTGTCAGGAAGCACGTGCTCTGCAAACTTACAGAATACTTTTGCTTAATGTCATTTGGTGCCGCCTTTGTGTCAGACTGCATCACAAAATAGGAGCCAATCATGTCTATATAGGTCACATTTGGCAGTGAAGTATATATTTACTAAAATATTGGCAACTTTTGTTGATGCAATATCTAGGCTGACTTTAGAAACACTACATGATGCAGAAATTGAGTGCAGGCTTCACGTCAATTGATGATAGCAATGTGGCCCAGACATATGTCTCATGTGTGTCTGGTGAGTGTGTAAGGAAAGTGTTTTTGGAAGTTCTATGAATGTTAGGGATTATTGTGGTCCTTCATCATTTTGGGTACATGTCAGATCTGGATTTGAAAACATCAGGAAAAGGTGGAAGGTGCCCTCAGCTAACATCTTAGACTGGTATTTTGAGTTTGTAGTGCCACATTCCGATTAGGGATGGCAGTCTAAAGGTATGCCATGGGTTCATATCTCTATGGTTGGTGCAAATCACCATAGCTGGGCCACATCAAATGAAGAAACTGTAACAACATGAGGGCTAACAACTGTCCCTGGCCCTCTGTACATTCTACCTATGTGTCATAAATGTGTCATGGCCACATAGGCTGTTTGACTGGTAATGCAGTCCTCAAGTAACCAGGCTTTGGATGTTTCTCTTGGATGCACATGATGAGACGAATACACTCCATTATTATTTCTGCTCACTAATGAAGGAGCATGTTTGCCACCACATGATAGTTAGGGCCACTGCATGTGTGCAGATATGTGTGTAATTGTCTCGGGAGACCCATGCTATGTACATGTTAGCCGTGCTACATCGGATGCAGTATCATCATGTCTGAATGGCTTTAATTACTTATGTCATCTTACACATAGGGCCTGATTACAACTTTGGAGGACGGTGTTAAACTGTCCCAAAAGTGACGGATATACCACCTACCGTATTACGAGTTCCATAGGATATAATGGACTCGTAATATGGTAGGTGGTATATCCGCCACTTTTGGGACGGTTTAACACCGTCCTCCAAAGTTGTAATCAGGCCCATAGTTTTTGTCTTTGGAATTGTTGGTCAGTGCAAAGATTTTGAGCACATTTCTTCCTTCCATTCCTTACAGGTGGACCGGCACCCTACACTGTGGGAGAGGTGGCTTCATTTGAGGACCCCGACAACTCCAGTAAGTGTTGATATGTCTGTTATGTGTTGTGTTTGCTGGTAATGTGTGATGGACTCCTGTGTGTTGAACACATAGCAGGGTATGAAGCGCTGGCCCATCATTTGCCTTGTTCCATGAGTGGGATTTCATTTTCTTACCATTTTAGAGTTGGCCAATGCTTATCCTATTGTCTTATCTAGGGATTGTAGGTCATTTCTGTAGGCCCCGCAATGAGAACTGGGGTGAGTCATGTGGATAACACTTGTATCAACAAGAGTCGCACTGGAAATAATCTCAGATTTAGTCTGCCTGTCAGACCCACATTCTCCCAGATTCGGGCTGCAAAATGCTTACCCACAGACTTATGCTTCCCTATTCACCAAAGTACTTATTAAACTGTAGGTTGAACTTCCTAGCAGCATGTAGCTCCACATGTAGTGCTACAAGTATGTGGCACTTGAGTGCAATGGCCTAGGTGTGCATGCAAATCATGACCATGGGTGTTCTTGCAACTCTGTGTTTGTTGTAAGTCATGGCTTACTGGAAGTATATAATGTGGACAAAGGTCTGCATTTCCAGACATGTGTGGCGCTAGGATTGGTCAAGGGTTTGCTGTCTCCTATTTGTTGATAGACCTTACCTGTGGTGTGTGTGTAGAGACAAACACATGTCCAGCTTTCTATAGCTTCCTGGGTGTCCATGTTGTTTGGAATTGTTAGTTGTTTCTCCACCCCCCCACCCTCAAACACAGGCATGGTACCTAGGACTGATGCTACCAGTATGTTACACAGACATGTAAATCAGTGAATGCTTGGTCTGAACCTAGTATACACACTCAGGTATAGCACATGAGTACTATACTAGCAAGTCCATTTACAACTTGCAGATCATGTGGCTTTAGATTTCCATCCCGTACACTGACATTTGCAGCCCTGACATTGGCGCAGGATGTGCTGCATGATTGTTAGCTGACAACTGGCAGAACTCTGATGCCAAATTAATGCCAGTTGTTACCCATCTTGTAGGGTTTGGATGTGCTATGTGTGATACGACCTTTGTAGGCTGGCCTGCCATTTACTTCCTCAGGGACATTCAATGATCTGTATGATGATATGAGCTGTTACAAGTACAGTAGATGTACTGTCTGATTTACTTCTTGTGCCATTCCACGCAATACAGTTCCTAATGTAAATTTTTTGCCTTTGTCTTCACAGCTGCGAACATGTCACCCATCTAGGTCCGTGAGTTCCAGAGGCGGGCAATGCGGTACCCGCATATCCTGCTGGTAGAGTCGGGGTTCAGACGGATGGCCCGAAGATACCGGAATGAACGGGCCTCCGGAGCATGGAGGGCTTTCCCACAGGGTGGCCCTACTTTGCCCACCACAGCCACCACCAGCACAACCACCATTTCCACCCAGGTGGCACCACCCACAGCTGGGACTGTTGTCCCAACGTCTGCAGTTGCTCCAGGCCCTAGCAGTGGAACACCTTCAGGGCAGCCCACAGGCATAGACTCTACACGCCCACACACATCCTCAGCTGGTACCCAGACCGCCCCAGCTGCTACAGTTGACCCTGCAGCTTTTCAGGAAATGCAAAGAAAAATGGACTGTGTCCTACGGAAAATTAGTCACCTGCAGCGGGATGTTCGCCATATGAACAGGCGTGTGCGGTCCATAAAGCGGACCCTCCGGAGGGCCAACCTATAGACTTTTACAATGGACATGATTCCTTCTCCTCCCTCCTCTTTCCTTGTTCTTATACTTAGAGGGCCTAGGGGGCTTAGTGTTAGGTTAGTATAGGCTGTTAGTTTAGTTAGTGTTATTGGATGGGGGGTCCTGATTATTTCTATTTTTACTTTTTGAATGTGTGTCGGGCTATGTTGGGGTTCTTGTGTGTTTACAAAAACAATAAAAATAAAAAATTAAAAAATATAAAAAAATACAAAAATATATATATTTGTTTAGTATAGGATAGTATGTGTTTGGGTTAGTATCTGTTGTCCTCCATGTTTCCCGTCTCATAAGGGGGGTTGATGTTTAGAACATTTCATTACATGTGATAAGTAAGTCTAGCTTAGGTTAGTTAGGGACAGTTGTGGGTAATGAGTAGTTAGGGTAGATTAGGGTAGGTAAGACTTTTCCCCGAGTTTCCTCTTCTGTTATTGCTGTTTAATAAATATATAGTGAACCCTTGACATTATGTGTTAAATGCTTGTTGATCAGGGCCTTGGCATACGTGTACATGAATTTTGTTCTGTTACATTTGTGTCTTATTCTACGAACAAATTCCAAATGAGCTGTAAGATTGGCAGCTACCCCAGAGCTACCTTGCAGAGATTCCACCATTCATTGCAACCACCAATCACAGTTAATATGGATCCCAACGTGTTTTTTTCAATAAGTATGTTTTCAAAGTCACAAACAGTGCTTCCTGATTTGGTAATGGTGGAACTGTTTTAGGTCTGACTGCAGTGTGATGTTCAAGGACACCCTTATAAGGTGAGTGGTCGTAAGCACTCTTGTAGTATCGTCTTCATGACTCACAGACCTCATTTGTGACACTGTTTAGCATGATTACTTATTTGGATGTAAACTCAGACACCTTCATTTATGCATTTTTTGTAGTATTTGCTTAGATTTGTGGGCACTGTTATATGTGTTAGTATTGCATGGTGACAACATTTAGCTGCCACTATTTGATGACTTAGATATCCCTTGAGGAAGCATTATTCTGTCCAACACAGCATGATGGTGTATGTTTTCTCTCTTCATCAGATATTACCCTCAGGAAGGGCAGAGTATGATGCAATCCTGGACACTGTGCAAAGTTATCTGACTACATAAATTCAGGACAGTTGTATTGACAAGCTACATAACTTGACAGGAGGCACATTTCAGTTATCTACTGTACAGTTGATGTGTCCCATTACACAGAGACAAGTTTGTTGTGTAAGTGCTATTTATTGAAAAGTGCTGTAGTGCTATATGTACATTGTTCATGATTGTGAGTCCATTATAGTGACATCTTCCATTGTGATCCTACACAAGTGGTAAAGGAAAATGCTTTTGACATGCTGGGGTGATGTGTCAGACAGTGCAGAGGGACAGGATTTGCCAATGAGTAAGTGAGAGACAATCACTGGGCAGGATGACAAGATTAACAGTGGTTTGCCGAACAGTCATTGAGTACAGTTGTCGTAAGACTGGCATGTTACAAAGCGCTGGACCTTGGTAATAGTTGGCCATGTGGCAGGGATTAGTGCTTCCGGGTACTTTTCCATGTGAAGGTGATCTGTTCCATGTCTTCTTCTTCTGATGTGTGTGTTGCCTCCTCTGTTCTTGGTGGTGGTGGTTGTGAAGGGGCAACACACACCTCAGTGTTAGAAGATGTGGAGTCAGACATCCCAGTCGCTGCTACCTGTGAAGGTCTTAAGGGCAGTACTGCTGCAAGGAGGATCTGCTGATTCTTAAGAATAGCAGCCACATCACAATGGTAGGCAGCCAGTTCGGCCCTGAGGGGTTCAATGTTGCATTTGTGCACGCATTGACAGGATTGCTGTTGTAGGTGTTGAGTCAACTGTAGCTGCTGCCTGATCTGCAGATGACATCATGCACGAACGCACCCCCTCCAGGCTGGTTGCCATAGTTTGCCTCCCCAACCGCACCTCATTGGCCAGCTCCCGCTGTACTCCGACTACAGTTTTCTCAAAGCTGGTGCCTGTGTCGTCTGAGTCCTCAGCTGCATTGGAGTGGTGGGTGGGTCCTCTGTGATGGCTGCTTGTTCTGAGCTCCTCCTTGTGACAGAAGGTGGGGTCTGGAGGGTTCCAAGAACATCTTGGATGGTCTGCTGGGTGATGTTGTCAGCTCGTCATCCATTTCATCAGGGTATTCCTGGACAGGCATATCCGCAGGAGATCCATCGTCCTTTGCAATGAAATAGGGTACAATTAGTGTGTCTGTGTTGTGGCATTGGTGATGTGACATGCCTGCTTTGTGATGATTTCACATTGTGATCTTGTTTTCTGTTCATTGCTCCAGTCTTTCAGATGGGCATTTTCCCAGGCCTATGGCCCACCTGCATGTCACATGTATTGTATTAAGTTATTAGACTTGTCAGCATCATCTCCTCTCGTGTTGTTTTAGGCCAAATAGTGAATTGCCACCTTCTTGTCCTACTCAAGCCTCTGTCTGCATCCATTCTCATGGTGAGACCTTTAACTGGCTGTGGATGCTCTGATGGCACTAGCAGCACACTTAACAATCTGGACCTGCCCCAGTCTCTGATCTTTCACATCCACTTATATGTGGTTGACATGTAGCGTATCCTAGGCATAGCATGGTTATGGCACGATATGGATGTTAGCATTGGTAATGTGTACAGCTGATGTTGGGGAATATGTGGTACATTGGATTGCCCTGATAGTCGTAGCAGTGTCCTATTTCCTCCTCTGACTGTGCAGGTGTATGTCAGTGACCAGTTACATGTGTCCTCCCCCTCAATGCTGTTGTCTGAGCAGTATGACATTTGGGATGTTGCATTGTGACCTAGGCACAGGATGGACCCTGACATATGCAGCATGGGTGTGTCCTTAGTGCTGTGTAGCTCCTAATGTTGATGACATTGGCTGATGTTTGCGGCAACTATGGGCATTCACAATTGACAGGACTGGAGCCTTTGTCTTGTTTCAGGGGATTGTTAAAGTTGTCATCCTCAACCCTCTAATTTAGGTGTGTATGATCCATGGGGACGTTACTGCCATTGGCAACTTGAGCTGCACACAGAGCGGAGGTGGTAGTGGCAACTGTTGTCACTGTTACATTCCAGTTGTTGGTATGGCTAGAGGTTGTTAATTGTGCCCTAGTTATTGTAGGGGGTATAGTGGCTGACGTGTGCCGGGATGTCAGTTTGACGTTGTGCCCTTCCCTCCTGCCGTGGCTTTACCTTTGCTCCATCATTGGCATGGCAGCATGCCCCCATGGGACTGTTGTTGGTGTAGTGTAATGGTGTGCCCCAGCTTCTCTCTGTGCAGGCCATGCCCCCATGCCATACCCCTTTACCCATGCCACTCCATGTATATGATGACTTCCATGCATTTTGTGGTCCGTATGCCCCCCCCTGCTTACAGTTGTCATTAGTGCATTTTAATTCCCCATGCAACTTACCCTGCATGTGTGTTGTCTCCTGGTAGTCTGCGCTGTCCTGTCCTTGAATCCCTGTGACGATCTCCTCAGGGATGACGGCTGCGACCATCTCCTCCATGTGGTCCAGGGCCTCCTGGTGTGCTGGACTCCCACCTCCAGTCTGCAGTGCTGCCTTCCTGTTCCTGGCCATCTTTTCCTTGGTCCTGCGCTTGTAGTCATGCCAGCGTTTCTCGATGCCTGTTCTGCGTACTTCTGCCACACTGTTAATCTTGTCAACAATTTGTTGCCATATAGCCTCTCTCCTACTGATTGACAACTTTGAGGTGACAAACAGTTGGTGTGGGTGTTCCGTCACCTCTCTAACCAGAATTTCCTGTTCCTCTGCACTGAAGCAACACTTTCTTTTCTTCTTAAAACTGTCCTGGGTCTTGTGTGGGTCCTCCTGGCTGGTTCCTGGTCTGTTGTCATCTTCCTGGGGTCTGTACAGGCATCTGGGATCCATTTTGGCTCTCCTCTGCTAAAATGGCTGTGTTCGTGGGGAATTTTGATACTATTGCGTCAAAAAACCCTGCATATCCGGTGTGCGGGGTTGTAAATCGACCCACAATCATTTCCGTCACGTTAACGTCGTTTTGCTTTACGACTTGACGCTGCGGTGTGCGTAAAAAAAATTACTTACACCTGTGGTTTGTGCCACCGTGCGTCAAAGTATAAATTTGATGCCCGTACGGTGCACAGAAATGGTGTTAGCCGGCTGTAATATTTTTTTATGCAAAAGTGCGCTGGTGCACTTTTGAATCAAAAAGTATAAATATGGGCCCTTATGCTTTTACCAATCATTTTCATTTAACAAGTTTAATTTAATGTTCAGACAACATGGTTCGGGGGTGCATTCTTGCTCATTTATTCCTCTGAGTTCAGTTCATTTCTTGAAGTGATTCTTTCTATTGCCTATGAAGACGCTTAGGCCCATACTTATACTTTTTTGCTCAGCATGTGCGCACAAACTTACAAAATACAATTATATTTTGTGAGTTTGAGCCGCTTTTGCGTGAAAAAATTACGCAAATGCGGAGCAAAAAAAAGTATAAATATGGGCCTTAATGTTTAAATGGCTTAGTGTATCTTATGGTCCAAATTCTAAACCATTACTCCTATCCTTAATCTATTTTTATCCTGATATTGATGCTGTCCCACTGACGAAGTAGACGTTGTTGCTGATTTCTGTATGTCTTATGCCACCCTGGAGACCCCTCACTCAGCACAGACACACTGCTTGCCAGCTTGTGTGTGCTGGTGGGGATAAAATGACTAAGTCGACATGGCACTCCCCTCAGGGTGCCATGCCAACCTCACACTGCCTATAGGTATAGATAAGTCACCCCTCTAGCAGGCCTTACAGCCCTAAGGCAGGGTGCACTATACCATGGGTGAGGGCATAGGTGCATGAGCACTATGCCCCTACAATGTCTAAGGTTTTGCCATGTCGACTTAGTCATTTTATCCCCACCAGCACACACAAGCTGGCAAGCAGTGTGTCTGTGCTGAGTGAGGGGTCTCCAGGGTGGCATAAGACATACTGCAGCCCTTAGAGACCTTCCCTGGCATCAGGGCCCTTGGTACCAGGGGTACCAGTTACAAGGGACTTACCTGGATGCCAGGGGGTGCCAATTGTGGAAACAAAGGTACAGGTTAGGGAAAGAACACTGGTGCTGGGGCCTGGTTAGCAGGCCTCAGCACACTTTCAAATCATAACTTGGCATCAGCAAAGGCAAAAAGTCAGGGGGTAACCATGCCAAGGAGGCATTTCCTTACAATTGTGTAATGTATGTAATGTGAATTGTTATTTGTCTTAGTTTTTTCAGGTACCAGCTGCAAGGGCTTATATACTGCTGCTTATTTATGTATTTTTATGTATTTTGAAAGAACCTTAGCTAGATGTTTTCTAAATTTATGTTACTAACATTTTTACATGATGCCCAACATGTCAATGCTAACTAGTGGTTATTTAGGGAGGCATTTCATACATGCTCATGAATTTTTTTGATGTTTCTTTGGCTTATCATTATTCAGATGTATTCAATTTCTCTTGCTCAGATTATATTGCTATGGTTTTGCGTTATAACCATTGAGATAATTTGTCTATTTGCGTTGATTAAACTCAGATATATGTGGCGTATGAATAAGTCTTTGTTGTTTCTATGTATGTATCATTTGTGTGACTTAAGCATTGTTAATATAGGGAAATAAAGTTGTTAACTTCGTAATAAACTGGTGTGTTAATGAGGTTGAACTGTTTTACATATGTTATTTGTGATGTTTATGACGTATTTCGAATGACATCCCCTCAAAACAAATTTGGTTCGGTTCATCAACCTAGTGTGTGAAATCCACTATTTAGTCTAAAATATAGCAAGGATTTCTCCTTGTCAACAGCCTCTGCTGGTCCTTTCTTTGGATCCCTCACTGCCTTCTTGATTTCTCTAGGCTGCTTGTGCTAAAAGAAGCGACTGCATTGCAGATCATGGAGGGCTTTTTGCTGTAATGTGACACATTTGTCTATATGCAAATTAACCAAATGAATAAGTAAATAATACAAGTTGTTTCACATTATACAAGCTGCTTTTCTTTTATGAGTGAACGGAACAATTTGTACTGCATTATTTATACGGCATTTGCAGAGCTTGAACAAACATACGAAGCATGAATAAGTTGTTTCATACCTCCGATTCAATCCATCGAGCCATGAATGTGTTTGTGTCTACACCCATCATCCCACTTGCCCATTCAAACTCATCCATCCATTCATCCATCCATACGTCAAGCCATCCATCCATCAATCCCTTTCCCAATAATTTTGCTTGCCAATCCAAACTCATCAGTCGTTTGATCCATCCAGTGCTTAATTTGTCAATAAAAACGTGCCGGTACTCAAAGCCCTCCTCTTAACCACACGGCTACTGCAATTAAAAGTGCGAACACGGAATACTGAAGCAGCGTAATCCTGAAACCATCTCGGACCTCTTCAATCCATTTAAAGTCACTCCCTGCCCCTTTCGCTCACTCTTTCAGCTTTATGCTTTCTCCCATTGTGACGCTTTTTCATTTTTTTCTTCGTCCATCTTTCCCATATGTCTCTTTTGCTCGCAGTAAATGCTTGAGGCAGAAAAATAAGCTCTGGCCCACAAAAATAAGTGTCAGTGGTCCACACCTGAAACAACAAGCACAAATTAAGCACTGGATCCATCCTCCCTGCTCGCCCAAACTTATCCAGTCACAAACCCAGGACTATAAACTATATAGATTCTATTTATTTATTAGGGACAACCCTGAACATTGAGTACCAGTTGACACAATATTTAGGGGCAGATTTAAGAGCCCCTAGCTCCACATCAGTGTCATTTAGCACAACGCTAATGTGGCACAACGAAGCAAAAATTGCAGGGCCAAATTTACAAAGTGGCACAATGCATGCATTGCGGCACTTTGTAAATTATTGCGCTACATTATGTCTGCACCAGGCATAATGTATGCAAAAAGGGTGATTCCCCGTTGGTCACTGGCTGCTCATGATTGGGGGCTGTACCTGCTTGGGACACTTGGCATCTTCCTTGTAGTGAAAAATAGATAGCATTTATCAGGTTAAAGCAGGACCAAAATGACAAAAATCCAATCAGTCATCAAAAGTTATGCAATTGGGAATGATTAGATCACAAAGCAGAATTAGACTAAAACACCAAGAATTTAATCGGTACTTCTGAACTAGTTACTGTAAACTCCTCAAGCTAATAGGTCCCTTTAGTGTCTAATAGGAAAGTGATGTGCTGTGATAGGAGCTGAGCTTTTAGGGAACAAGCTTGCAGGCGCTCCCGTTACGGGAGTTAAAGTAATGCTTACATGCTCTCCAGCAGCTGCTCAAGGGTCTGGGGTGTGCCGTGCCATAGCGGGTCCCAGCTGTCTGTGGCTCCGGTGGGAGTCAGGAGTGGTCTGTACGGTCTCTGGTGGGTCCCAAAGTGGAGGTGAGAGCAGCTGCTCAGGGCAGCTCCCACACACAGGGCTCTCATTGTCATGGACAAGGTGAATCAAGGTCTCACTTTGATTTGCAGTGAGCCTTGTACATAGGACTAATGCTGGTGTGCAGAGAGTCTGATCCCAGTACGGCTCTCATGAAATGGCAGGTTACGGGGCCTTCAATCAGTGCTTTGACGTGTTCATCATTGCCGGTCACACAGTGTCTCGTTGCAGTCACTGTAGCCTTGTTCAGTGCTTCGGCCTGGACGTTGTGGATTGTTCTAGGTGGTTCCTTTGATAATGTTGGGGACAACAGGGGACACAGCGGGCAGGGTCAGTCCTTCCTCGCCACAGAAGGAGCAGGCCAACAGAGCAGAGCACTAAGTGGCAGTCCCTGCTGTTAGCAGGGAAAGTAGAGTGCAACAGACCAACACAGCAAAGCAAGAGACTGTGGCCCTCATTATGACATTGGCGTTAAATCCCACTTACCCCCACGCTGACTGCCGCCAATTTACCGCCGCCGCAGTGGAAATCCTTTTACCATATTCTGACACACACATACCAATCCGTCAGTATTCAGCCACATACACAAATCCGCCACACCAAAGGTCAGTGATAAACTGGCTGTATCAAAACCCACACCGTTATGCCAAAAGAACTATGCCCACCTCATAATGACTCACGAACCACCATGGCGGACGTTCAACGGCAGTAAACCATAGGCGGTAAATACCACTGCGCTCAAAATGGACACACACAAACAAAACAACACCACATTGGACAATTCAAACAACACACACCTGACACCCATACACACACCACACCCAACCACTCACTCACACCACTATAAAACACACACCCACATTATCCACAACCCTTTACCATTACAAATAATTGCCATCAGGTGAGACAGCAAGACCACAGACACAACCAGAGCCACAGACTACTCACACCTGTACACCACTCACACACCCCACATCACACACCTCAACACATTACCCAACACACCCTCACCTACACACCCCACACAACACCAATGGCACCACAAAGACACCCCCGCTTCACAGAGGAGGAGCTAGGGTTCATGGTGGAGGAAATCATCAGGGTAGAGCCACAACTATTTGGAGCACAGGTGCAGCAGATATCGATAGCTAGGAAGATGGAGTTATGGAAGAGAATCATCAACAGGGTCAACGCTGTAGGACAGCACCCAAGAACTAGGGATGACATCAGGAAAAGGTGGAATGACCTACGGGGGAAGGTACGTTCCATTGCAGCAAGACACCAGCTCACCATCCAGAGGACTGGCAGTGGACCCCCACCTGCTCCCCCACAACTAACAGCATGGGAGGAGCAAGTCTTGGCAATCCTGCATCCTGAGGGCCTGGCTGGAGTAGGTGGAGGACTGGACTCTGGTAAGTCAACTCTCTACTACTACTACACCCCTACCTGCATGCCATCACATACCCCCACCCTTACTCCCAGCATTCCACTCTATCCCACACACCCCACCATCACATCTCACTTATCCCAACGCCAAGCCCTGCATGCTCTACCTATGCATGGACACCACTCACAGCCCTGCATGGACACTCATCACTAAAGCATGCACACTATAGAGAACTAATCATCCCACCATACACCAACGTACACAAGTGGAAGCTGCCAGGGGAAATTCAACCAAAGAGGGCAAGCAATGGATGCACAATATGTCAGACACAGAAACCATAACACATAATTTCCATCCCCACAGGTACCCCAGCCAATGTCAGTTGAGAGGAGGTGCCAGCAATATCCAGACCCCCAACAGAAGAGACCCACAGTGATGACAGCAACTCTGGTCTTCAGGATCTGGATGACCAACCTGGCCCGTCATCCAGTTATGCAATTGGGAATGATTAGATCACAAAGCAGAATTAGACTAAAACACCAAGAATTTAATCGGTACTTCTGAACTAGTTACTGTAAACTCCTCAAGCTGATAGGTCCCTTTGTGTCTAAAATGAAAGTGATGTGCTGTGATAGGAGCTGAGCTTTTAGGGAACAAGCTTGCAGGCGCTCCCGTTACGGGAGTTAAAGTAATGCTTACATGCTCTCCAGCAGCTGCTCAAGGGTCTGGGGTGTGCCGTGCCATAGCGGGTCCCAGCTGTCTGTGGCTCCGGTGGGAGTCAGGAGTGGTCTGTACGGTCTCTGGTGGGTCCCAAAGTGGTGGTGAGAGCACCTGCTCAGGGCAGCTCCCACACACAGGGCTCTCATTGTCATGGACAAGGTGAATCAAGGTCTCACTTTGATTTGCAGTGAGCCTTGTACATAGGACTAATGCTGGTGTGCAGAGAGTCTGATCCCAGTACGGCTCTCATGAAACGGCAGGTTACGGGGCCTTCAATCAGTGCTTTGACGTGTTCATCATTGCCGGTCACACAGTGTCTCGTTGCAGTCACTGTAGCCTTGTTCAGTGCTTCGGCCTGGCCGTTGTGGATTGTTCAAAGGCATCATGCACTGACCCAGGATACTTAAAATTGATGTGGGAGATATACTGGTCCGCCAAGCACACCATCTGTACATTCATAGAGTGAAAACTCTTCTGATTTCTGAACATCTGTTAATTCTGACGGGGGGACAAATGCAATATGTGTTCCATCAATCGCCCCAATTATTTCGGGGATATGTCCCATTGCATAGAACTCGGCCTTGACTGTGGCCAAATCTTCATCGTGGGGAAATACAATGTAGGTGCACATGTGTTTAATCAGGGCAGACAACACGCTTGTCAGCACGTTTGAGAACATTGGCTGTGACATTCCTGCTGCCAAGCCCACTGTCACTTGGAAAGAACCAATTGCCAGGAAATGGAGCACTGATAGAACTTGCATAAGAGGGGGGTCCCAGTGGCGTGTCGAATAACAGATATCAGGTCAGGCTCCAATTGGGCACACAGCTCTGTGATTGTGGCCCTGTCCAGTCTATAGGTGAGGATAATGTCCCTGTCCTCCAATGTTGCCAAGTCCACCAGGGGTCTGTACACGGGGGTATTTCTCCATCTCCTATTCATCCGCAGCGGTAGCAATCTATGGGGCAAAAGAGTAAGGAGCCGGTCACAAACTGAACAATGGGGCTACAACAGAACTTTGCATGCTGTTAACTTGTAATGTGCAAGTGTGATTTGTACAGTATGTCCTAATTTCACCAGTGACACAGCAATTATCGAGGGCCTGCCCCCCCTTGAAATGGTGTCCACCTGTCCTGTGTGGAGGGACAGGTGGAAGTGAGGTAATTCCGCAGACGTGCGCCGTTGCAGGAGGCGGTCAGGAACCCCTGTGCAACTCCTCGTTGGTTAACATTGGGCCCCTTGGTTTACAGTGGCCAATGGTAATCTACGCCGGTGGTGACGGTATGCACCGCCACGGACGTGACCACCATTTTCTATCTCATCCCTCACTTGCTACCTGATCTTGAACAGGAGAGGACCTACACTGCATGTGCTGCTGTGACCTGTGTCTGGAACCTACCATGGCCCATGTGACTGGGGAAAGGGCCCCAGCCTTCACTTCGCAGAGTCAGAGAGACTGGTGGATGTGGTCTTACCCCAGTACGGACTGCTGTATGGGCCTCCAGACCAACAGGTGAGTACATTGTGGGCACAATGTATGTGACATGAATGCATGGAGTGGTGTGTGTGAAGGCCTCTTGTAAGGGGGTGGGTGGATGTCCTCTGGGCAGTGTATTGGTTGTGTGCCGGGCCATGTGTGTGGAAATGGTGATGTGAAGAGGTATGGTGGGCCATAAGTGTAACAAGCAGGACTGTTTGACTATTCTATTTTCCTGTGTGTATTTCCTCTGCAGGTCAGCACCCATCAAAAGAAAGGTATATGGCGTGCCATCGCCAAGGACGTGCGGACCCTGGGGGTCTATGGCAGGCGTAGCACCCACTGTCGGAAACTGTGAAAGGACCTGAGATGCTGAGCATGGAAGACGGCGGGCCCAGCTGGGGATGGCCTCCCAACGAGAAAGGGGTACCCGTCGAACCCTGATCCCCCTGATAGCCTGCATACTGGCAGTGGTCTATCCTAAGCTGGATGGGCGCTTGAGGGCATCACAGCAGCCACAACGGGGTGAGCACAGTGCCCATCATTAAAACTTACACATGGTAGGGTGGTATCCGGGTGAGGGATGTGTGGCAGTGGGTGCCCCTAGGTTCCCTGGTGGCTAGGGTTCAGAAGGGATAATCTAGGTACCTAGTTCGTAGACATCCACAACTGCTCAGGGCTGGGTGGGTCCCAAGTGTGTTGCATTTGGCGGTGTGTACCCCCCCCCCCCGGCATGGCTGCTAACGATTTATCTACTAGTGCTATGGCATATTGCGTAGGCCTGTTCCTTGTGTGTGAGGGTGCTGTGTACGCCAACAGTGGTGTTGGTGCAGCCATTGACCAAGTGTATCCTTTGTCTCTTCCCCCCTTTATGTTCTGTCACCTTGTCCTTATGTGCATCAGCATCAACTGGTGGAATAGCATCAGTACCAGAGACAGAGAGAGCTGCATCTCACAGGACCCAGGAGGAAGAGTCCACTGATGCTGAGGGCACCAGTGGGACAGAGGGCGAGAGGAGCACCACAGCGGAGATTTGAGGGGACAGTTCTGACACAGATACCTCCTCTGATGGAAGCTCCCTGGTGGTGGCGGACACCTCTGTGACCACCCCAGCTACAGGTACCACTGCCATCCCCGTACCAGCACCGCCCTACCAGCAGCCCCTCATCGTGTTACCCTTGCCCGCTCACCCAGGAGGGTGGGCATCTCCTTCGCCCCAGGCACCTCAGGCCCCGCCCCAGTTAGCCCTGCTGCCCTGAGTGAGGAGGCTACTGACCTCCTGAGATCCATCTCTGTAGGGCAATCGACCATTGTGAAGGCCATCCAGGGGCTGGTAGCCCAGATGCAACAGACTAATGCATTCTTGGAGGGCATTCACACTGGATTGGTGGCCCAACAAAGATCAATCCAGGCTCTGGCCTCCTATCTGATGGCAGACATTGTACATGTTTCTACCCTCCCCCTCCAACTTCTTCTTCCCAGTCCCATTCTCCTCAACCCCAACCCATCCCAAGCACACAGCCAGATGAGCATGCACACAAGACAACACACAAGAGTGGTACAGGCAAACACAAGCACCACACTTCATCCCACAGGCACTCACACAAACACCACCCAGATGCAGACACACCAACATCCACTATTTCCACTGACTCCTCCTCCTCCATCTCCCTCCCAGTTCCGTCTACACTCACACCTGCCTGCACTACATCATCATCACCACACTAAGCAGAACACACACCTCAGCGGCAGATACCTCCACAACAGCCATGCATATGTCCCCCATGTCCTCTCCCACTGTGTCTGACCCCCCTCCTAACGTACACAAACGCAAGCACTCAGACACCCAACAGCCATCCACCTCACAACAGCACACAGCCCATGCACCAGCACCCACAATCAGCAGACAGACACCTCCAACAACCACTCCCTCTTCCTCCACTCCCATTCCTTTTCCCTCTTCTCACCCCAATGTTCCTAAAAAACTGTTCCTATCCACCATTGACCTCTTTCCTACACCTCCCCTCATCCTGCACATATGGCCAGTGTAGGGAGAACCCAGCCAAACACCTCAGCCACCCAGGCCATGGGCCCAGTCGTCGCTACACCCACTCATGGTGGAAAAGGAACCAGGCCACATGTCCTGAAGGTGAAGGAGCCTGTACCAGGCAGCTTCAAGGGAAAGGAGCCTGCCCAGCCACCATAAAGAGCAAGGAGCCTGCCCCAGCAGCTGCTAAGAAGGTAAAGGAGCCTGTCCCAGGTGCCAGGAAGAGCAAGGAGCCTGCACCAGCAGCTGCTAAAAAAGTAAAGGAGCCTGCCCCAGCTGCCAGGAAGACCAGGGAGCCTACACCAGCAGACAGGAAGAGCAAGGGGACTGGGGCGGAAACTGCAACGGAGCCCACACCAACAACCATGGTTGTGCAGCCGTCTGAAGTTGGAGGGGATGGGCAGGGGCCTCCCCCCACCAGCAGCACCACCACCTCCAGTGGGCAGCCGTCCGAGGTTGCAGGGGATGGGAAGGAGCCTCCCCCCACCACCAGCACCACCACCACCGAGCAGCCGCCACCGCCGGCAGACGGTATGTAATCCTGCCTTCATGGGCTGCTGTGCGGTCTGCCCCCTGAAAATCCAGTGGGTATTGCACCCACCTGAGAGACTGTGACCTTGCACTTTCCAGGATCAAGAGCACAGGGCACGAGGCCCCCTCCAGACCCAGTGGGTAAGACACCCACATGCTCAACACTCCCCAGGATCAAGAGCACAGGGCACGAGGCCCCCTCCGGAACCAGTGGGTAAGACACCCACATGCACAAGACTCCCCAGGATCAAGAGCACAGGGCACAAGGACCCCTGCAGCACCAGTGGGTAAGACTCCCACATAGCCAAGACACCCCAGGATCAAGAGCACAGGGCACAAGGCCCCCCCAGAACCTGTGGGTAAGACACCCACATGCCCAACACTCATCAGGATCAAGCACAGAGCATGTTGCCCCCTCCAGAGCAAGTGGGCAAATCACCCACTCAAGAGACTGTGGCCTTGCACTCCCCTAGATCAAGCACAGGGCATGTTGCCCTATCCAGAGCAAGTTGCCAAGTCACCCACTCAAGAGACTGTGGACTTGCACTCCCCAGGATCAAGCACAGTGCATGTTGTCCCCTCCAGAGCAAGTGGGCAAGTCACCTACTCAAGAGACTGTGGCCTTGCACTCCCCAGGATCAAGCACAGGGCATGTTTCCCCCTCCAGAGCAAGTGGGCAAGTCACCCACTGAAGAGACTGTGGCCTTGCAATCACCAGGATCAAGCACAGGGCATGTTGCCCCCTCCAGAACCAGTGGTCTTGTTGCATCTCCTGGGTGAGGTGTCCCCCACCCCCCTGAGGTGCCTGCCTATTTACCAAGTGATGTCCCTACAGTGTTCTCTCCATGTTCATGCAGGTGACATGTGTGGCCTTGGACTTTGGCCTGTGGCCATTTGGCCTACGAACATTGTGGACTGGGCTTTGTCCCTTTTTGTGTACATATGTATATATTTATTATCTTGCCTAAGTTATTTATCTTGATGTGTTGCTCTCATTACATTCACTTTTTCAAAATCGTTTTGTCCTTGCATTATTCATCCGAATTACGGGGTAAAAATGTTTTTGTGATGCAGCTGATTGTGTGTATGGTGTGTGGGGAGGTGTGTGGTGCATGTGAGTGTCACTGTCGTTTTCCTCCCTCCCTCCCTTGTGTGCTAGGTGTCTGTACTCACCGTCATCGTCTTCGCCGGCGTTGATGGTCCTTGTGGAGCAGCACATAAAAGATCATGGGGAAGACATGCAGCTCGGGCTCCATGGTGGCGTGGTTGTTCCCTGTATCTCCAATGGTGAGTACTTTCGCTTCCGAGCTCAGTTTCCACCAGGCTTTTGATGTCGTTGTCACCGCCTCGGAAAAGGTGGCGGTGTACTGTGTCTTAATATGGACGGTGGAACATTGACTTCTGCCTGGCTGTAGGCGGCTACCGACATGGTGCCTGTTGTTTCCGCCCTGGTGGTCGGTGTGGTACATTGGCTGTCTATCGGAGATCTTTCCGCCGTGGTCATAATTTGGCAGTAATTACCGCCGACCTGTTGGCGGTATTACCGCCACTTTAGCACCAACCACCAGGGTTGTAATGAGGGCCTAAGTGGCAGTTCCTTCTAGCAGCACAGCAAGTAGAGTGTATCAGGCCAACACAGCAAAGCAAGTGGCTAAGTGGCAGTATCTCCCAGCAGCACAGCTCCTCGTAGTTGCAGAGTCTCCCCAGGACTCCAAAGTGAACTGGTTTTCAGGGGTTTGGGGTCCAAGACTTCTACTTTGGTGCCAAGGTTCTGGAAGGTTGGAGAAACTTACAGTCATTCGTTTGAAGTACACAAGGTCCCTTTCCTGCCCTCCCAGGCTACAGACACTCTACATGGGGTTATGCAGCCCATTATGTGCTGAGAGGCACAGCCCAATTCAGAAGTGTCAGGTCCTCCCTCCCACCTGGCCCAGGAAGACCCATCAGCCTGGTGATGGGCCTTCAATATGCAAATGCAGCACCCAGGCTCCCTTTGTGTGTGAGTTTAGTGGGAATGCACAAAGCCTAGCTGTCATCTACCCCAGACGTCTATTCAGAGACAGGCAGAGGCACAGAATGGTTAAAGTAAGAAAATGTCCAGATTCCAAAAGTGGCATTTTCATACTTACAATTTAAATCTGACTTCACCGTAAATTGGGATTTTAAATTGTGAGTCCAGGGACATACAACTCCATGCACCGATCTCTTCCCAATTGGAAATTACACTTAACACATGTTTTAAAGTAATCCCAATGCTATCGTATGGAAGAGATGGACCTTGCAATAGTGAAAAATGAATTTAAGAGTTTTTCACTATCTGGACATGTTAAACTTAAAAGTGCATGCCCAACCTTTTGAATACACAGTACCCTACCCCTGAGACTAGCTAGGGCCTACCTTAGGGGTGACAAACATGTACTAAAAAGGAAGGTTTGGGCCTGGCAAGTGCGTGCACTTGCGAGGTTGAAATGACAGTTTAAAGCTGCACAGACAGGCGCTGGAGTGGCAGGCCTGAAAAATGTTTTAAAGGCTACTGTAGTGGATGGCACAATCAGTGTGTGCTGAAGGCACGCTAGTAGCATATAATTTACAGGCCCTGGCCGCATATAGAACACTTTACTAGGGATTTATAAGTAAATTAAATATGCCAATTGTGTAGAAGCTAATGTTACCATGTTTAGAGGACAAAGCACATGCACTTTAGCACTAGCCAGCAGTGGTAGACTACCCAGATCCCTAAAGGCTAGCCAAAATGAGTAAGAAAAACAAGAGGTCAGAGGGCTAAGAGTTAGGGGAAAACATGCCAAGGATGACAGAACTAACAATGTTCATAAGCCTTATTTGTGGAAACTTGACTAGAAGACTGAAGAGAACAAGACACCGTCAAAGAAATACCCTTATTCAAGAGACCCTCCCTTTCATTCTCCAGACCGAGAGTTTTTTTTGGCCAGAGTCTGCAGAAGAAGAGGAGGGATGGACAAGGGGGTTGGATCCAGAGGAAGAAGCCACTCCTGTTCCAGAGCCAGAAGCCTGTGTAGAGTGAACCAAGGTCTCCAAACCCACAACAAAAGGACTGCATCCTCCTTCCCCTCTTATCTGAGCGAACGAGCAGACTCAGGGAAATCAGGGGGAATGCCTACAGAGGATCTGGAGGCCAAGGCCTTGCCAGGGCATTGGTGCCCTGGACACCCTGGACATCTGGTAGAAAAGAGTGGAAACTTGGCATTTAGAGGAGTCACAAAAAGACTAATTACAGGAACCTCCCAACTACTGCAAATGTGGGAGAATATCTGAGGACAAATTTCTGAGAGGATGACAATTCCTGACTTAACTGATCCACCTGACAAGTCATCACTCCTTGAATGTGGATGGCTTTCAACCCTAGAAGTTTGGCCTCTGTCCAAGACAAAATGGGGTGAGCAAGGTTGCTGAGGGAAGAGGAGCTGGTGTTGTACTGGGGACTGATGTATGACGTTGCCACCCGGTTGTCTACTCAGACTACCAGAAAGTGACACCTCAGATCACTCGAGAAGAAAAGCAGGGTATTCCAAACTTCCTTCATTTCTTTCCAGTTGGATGATCTTGCACTCTCTGTCTCAGTCTAAAGACCCTCAGCTGTGAAATCACCCAGCACTGCCCCAACCTCAAATGCTGGTATCAGTAGTCAGAATTACTGGGTCCAGAAATCAAAGTGGGGAGCCACTTTCTAGAGTAGGAGGATGTAACCACCAAGCGAGTTACTGTCCGATCGATGTCGAAACTGGAATCTGAGCATCATAGTCAGCCCCTCCTGGAGTGCAATGGAGCAGAATATGGTGGACCGCCTGACCTGGGTAAAGGCGGGCCCAAGGTATGAACTCCAAAGTAGCAGCCTAAAAAGACAAAGGAGAACAGGGAACAGTAACAACATCTTAACACTATGACAGGACAGGTCAGGTTGAAAGTGACACAAAAAAGCCTCTGCTTACCATCTGTTCCTGAAGTTGCAAACAAACTCTCATCGAAAACCATCCCTGGGACCGTGTTGAAAACTGCCCGAATGTATAACAGTCTCTGAGAAGAGACTCAGAAAGATTTCGAGGGCTTCAACAAGAAACCAAATTCTTCCAATGTTGAGACAGTACTGGCCGTATCTGACAGAGTTTTCTGCTGCCAGGGGGCCTGAATAAGAAGATCTTCCGGATAGGGATGGGCCATGAGTCCTCAAGAGTGAAGAAGGACCATCACCGGAGCCAAAACCTTGGTAAACATCTGGGGAAAGTCTTCAGGCCAAATGGTGAGTACCTGGAATTACTGGTGCTGGGATCCCACTGCAAAACTGAGAAACGTTTGGGAGGAGGAAGCCACAGGAATATGGAGATATGCATCCTGAAGATCGATCTTCAACAGGAAATCTCCTAGTGAAATCAGAGGAATTACCTGTTACAAGGTGTTCATTTTGAAATGGACAGTCTCAAAAAAGCTGTTTAGAAAGCGCAGGTCTATGATCATTCAATAGTCTCCTGGGACTTTTCTGATCTGAAACACCCAAGAATAACACCTGTAACCTCTCTCCTGAGATGAAACTTCAATGAGGGCCTGTTTAAGTACCAGCGAGGCAATACTTTCTTGCAAGGCCAATCTCTTCACAGTGTTCTGAGGCCACTGGTCTGAAAGAAACGGGTTTTAGAATCTCCAGGGAAACATCTAGAACATAACTCTGGGAGATTACCTGAAGAGCCCAAATGTCAGAAATCCAAGTCTCCCAAACTCTCTGCAACTCTAACAACTGCCCATCCACAGGAGAGAGCGAGAGCTCGGACTAGTCAGGAAGGCTTTTTTTGGCCATCCTTATTACCAGACTGATGGGAGGCACGTCCAGGCTGAGAAGCAAAAAGGTTAACTATGCTTCTGGCTTTTGAAAGCTTACTACCACCAAAGGGCATACACAGCAAACAATTATTTTGTGTTGACTCCACTTTCCAAACCCTTAAGTGCAGATGGCATCTTGCAGAATCTGAACTGGCAGTGGCAATAGCAGAAGCGTGAAGAAAATCAAAAGCTATGTCTGAAAGGAATTTAGCTTGCACCTCCATTTGACCTAACAACTGAGGAAAATTCTCACTCTCCTGAATAGCAGAAGAAAGTATTGTAGGACTGAGATTCATAAACACCATACGTTTCAGACTGCATGGACAGACTGAGGCCTGCATGAGCCTTCTTCAAAGCAGCCTCAACCATTTTATCCACTGAGTCATTCAATGTCACATCCTCTGACAAAAGAGAAAGTTTCCCAGTGAGATTAGCAATTAAGGGATCCAAGAAGAGGATGTCAGAGTAAGGGATCCAAGATACAAAGGGTAAAGGCTTCCAATGAATTGAGGTACTGAAACCCTGTTAGGATTCCTCTGCTCCCGTTGTAACAGGGACTGAATTGCAGGAATGACAGGAAGTTTAGGAACTGAAGGCATTTGAAACACATGGAACCATTCACCACTATTACTGGGTTGTCCTACATCTGCCGGAAGCTGAAGATTAGAAGACAAATATGAAACCACCTGCTCTAGATCCTCCTTCCAAATATATTTTCCTCTTGAATAAGCACCAGTGGGAAACCCTAATCTTCCTCATCATAATAAGGAGAGGGACAGGAGGATACTGAAGGAGGAGATGAAACAGACCAAGCTGAACCCGAAGAACATGCAGGAGACAGTGGTGAAGAAGGTCTTCCGTGATGCTTATTATAACACTCTAACAGCTTCTTCATCATATATTGGTGACACACCACAGAAACAGGAGGGAAATGATGTTGAACTCCCCCATCCTAGACATTCTGAAGAAGCCTATCAGAGGAAGAATGACAGCTCTTGTGAGTATGCTTTCCCATGATCAACAGGCAGACCAATGTCCTAACAAGAAAATCCATAAGCATATAAAACCAAAAAGCTCCTGAGTAACTGATCTCAAATGCCTGCAGAAATAAAACAAGGACCCTCAAACAGAACATAACCACTACAGTCAAGCTCAAAAAGAAGGAAAGCGTATTTACTGTAACTTCTCTTGAACCAGCACAGCAAACCTGTGGACAAAAGCCAATTCCCAAAGTGAGGCCCACCAACTGAAAACCTATGCAATGCATCTTACAGTCTTTATGCATAAAGCAGCTCCCAACCTAGACATTGTGCCCCAGCAACTGGAGGCGATAAGAGGAGTCCATCCCTAAAACAAAAGGGCTCCCTGGCAAGAAACATGGTGCAGAGAGAACCAAAATGAGCTCACACTAAAAACACCCGGCACCCATACAGCCCAGTGAAAGGAGGAACAACCCTCCTCTCATAGCCCCGATAGTACAGAATCTGAGTTGCTATTCGGGAAGCAACACTCATGAAGGGAACTCCCATTGCGGACCTCCCACGTGGGTTAAGAAGAGACCCCCACAGCTGATCCTGAAGTACCGCTGTGCCCCTGCAACTGCTCCTAAAGAACCGCAGCATCCCAGCAGCTGTGGAGAATAAGAAAAAGCACATAACCTTAAATCTTCAATGGTGCCACAGCAACTCTCACACAGCCCAACAGTCAGGCCTCATTTGCAAGGTCCGTGGCACAGAGAAAGGGCAGAAATGCTTTGAATATACAAGATACGGTGCAGTTCTGCCCTCTCCCCCTGCGCTGGTGCACACACTGCTGCCTAGTGCCAATGTCGGCACCCTTGCACCTTGGTGCAAGGGTGCCTGCATTGTAGGGATGATTGTTTTTATGCAGGAAAGGACACCTTCCTACACAAAAACAATCACAAGAGGTGTTTTCCTTGTTCTATGTGTGCTGCATAATGCAGCACACATAGAAAGAGGAAAAAACAAGGAGAAACAGATATTTCTCTCAGTTGCGTCACTTCTAGGCCACCCCTGCAGTGGCGTAGGAATCTAACGCATTCCCAGACATGTAAATCAGGGAATGCGTCAGATTCCCTAGGGTTCCATGTGTGTTGCATGGGAACACCCCAAGCAACACCCATTGAATGCCCCTTTCATGCAGTGTTATGCGTGAAAGGGGTCCATATTTACAAGGCCATGAAAAGCCACGCAAGGTAGCTTTGCATGGCCTTGTAAATATGGACTGGCACACTGCACCACGGGAGCATAAAAAAAACATGACACTCCAGTGGCGCAGTGTGCCCCTAGGCCTCGTAAATGAGGCCCTAGGATCGGGCACACAAATAAAAAGGCAGGACGTTCAAGAGGAAGATGATGGGCTATATGGCCTTAACCTTTTTTTTCGTTTCATAGAAAGGGAAGAAACAGCTTTGAAGAGAGTGACACTGGGAGTGAATGGGCACTCCACCCACTTAGGAAAATGATGAGAAATTGAGAAATGGAAGATGAGGAGGTAACAGCAGTTACATCGGACCATAATATGAATTTGGTATTGTGATGGTAGGCCCAAATGGGAAGAAACATATAAGAACATGATACTGACGATAGTTAGGATTCCCTCTGTTTCAATATATCAAATGAATTAAATTAACTTAATTTAAATACACACAACATTGATACAATAATGAACTCTTATTGCTGTTTTCTTTTTTTTCTGCATGGTCTACTTCTTTTAGGAAACATGGCTGACAGAAGACTCAAAAGAATGTAGAGTTGGGCACTTAAAACTAATATAGGGAATCAGTGATTCAGTACAGATTCACAATCTTTTTGTGAAGTGTGCTACATTTTAAATGATCAAAGAAACTCAGCGCCGTATTTATGGAATGGCGTTAGACGGCGCAATCAGACCGGCGCTGCCTGGTTTGCGTGGGAAAAAAACACGTAGACCAGACAGCGCCGGCGTAGGGGGAAAATGGCGTATGGGCGTCTTAAAATGGGGCAAGTCAGGTTACGTCGAAAAAATCGTCGTAACCCGACTTGCGCCATTTATTTTCGACGCCCATCCCCCATCAACATGACTCCTATCATTGTAAAGATAGGAGTCATGCCCCCTTGCCCAATGGCCATGCCCAGGGGACTTCTGTCCCCTGGGCATGGTCATTGGGCATAGTGGCATGTAGGGGGGCACAAATCAGGCCCCCCTATGCCCAAAAAAAAATAAAAAAAAATACTTACCTGAACTTACCTGAATGTCCATGGGATGGGTCCCTCCGTCCTTGGGTGTCCTCCTGGGGTGGGCAAGGGTGGCAGGGGGGGTCCCTGGGGGCAGGGGAGGGCACTGTGGGCTCATTTTGAGCCCACTTGTCCCTTAACGCCATGCCTGACCCAGGCGTTAAAAAGCGGCGCAAATGCGCTGTTTTTAGCCACTCCCACTCCCGGGCGTCTCTTTTGCCCGGGAGTATAAATACCACGTAAAGGCCTGGGAGTCATTTTTTAGACGGGAACGCCTCCCTTGCATATCATTAACGCAAGGAAGGGGTTCACGCTAAAAAATGACGCACATTCCGGGAACTTTGGCGCTATTCGCCTCTAACGCCATAGTATAAATATGGCGTTAGTTGGCGTTAGTTTAGCGTCGAATTTGCGTCGAAAAAAACGACGCAAATTCGGCGCAACCAGAGTATAAATACGGCCCTCAGTGTTCTACCAGCTTATACATGGCTGCAGAGGCAAAAAAGCAGCAGTATCAGATTTTCTATCCACCAGTGTCACAGGCCTTGGAATGAGGACTTAAGGAATGTGAAACAGGAACTGAAATCAGAGATAGCAAATAAAAGTACCAAATAACTAACTTGTACAAGGATACACATACATCAATATTCATTGAGGTTTTTAAACATACACGTTTGGACGAATGCGCCTCAACACATTGTGCTGCCACATTTGACCTAACTATTTAAATTATTGGAAGTGAGCAATGACTCTCCAAAAGGCATCATGAAATTAGGAAACTGGAAGCACCACAAAACCAGTAGACAGCAAGCAAACTGCAAGCCGAGATGGTAAAGAGTGTGAGACAGAGGCCACAATAATGGTGTCCCCTGTAACTAAGGTTGACAAGCAGGCCCACAAAGATAAATAGTTTTCTGTGAAGAATCCGTGGCTCATCCACTTATTTAAATGCCCAAGTTTGATTTTGTGAAGCTAAATTGCAAAGTCCCTAAAGCACTGAGGCCCATATATATACTTTGTTAGGGATGCATTTGCGTAATTTTTTGATGCAAAAACGGCGCAAACTTGCAAAATCCAATTGTATCTTACAAGTTTGCGCCGTTTTTGTGTTAAAAAGCGGCGCAAATGCAGCGCTAAAAAAGTATAAATATGGGCTGAGAGTTTACCTCCAGCACATGAGGTTCATTGCTGCTTTTCCTTGCGTGTGGACACCATGCCTCACATGACAGTTAAAAAGGTCAATTGTACGGCCTAAACTAGGGTGTGTTTTTGGTAGAGTACATGTTGGAGGCCCGGTGGCAGATTTGCCACCTGCGAGTAATTTCTGCTAGTTGAGGGTTTGTTATCGTACAGAAAGAAGTTGCCCTGCACCAACGTGGGGTGATAGGAGGAGAACAACCCCTGTTGTGGGACGTCCTCTGGTTTACGACCGATGCCCACCATCTGCCACACTTTAAATGGCCCCAAAATATGTTGTATGTTTCTGAATTGGCCTTAATCACCCTCTGTGGTTGACTGAGGCTGGGTGAAAGTTGATTGGTCCTTCTGAAACTGGTTTTCTTCATACCTAAATACTTTTCTGAAGATGTAGTATTCAGTAGGGAATACCTGAATCTAGATATGGCTGTACACCACAATAAGATATGGTGTTTGAGTGGAACGAGCTGAACTTTTAACTTCCTGCAAAGCGCTTGAAGTTGTTTTTTGCAGACAGGCTTGATACCAAGTCCTAGTCTTCTAGGAGAGACAATTTTGTAAACACAACTTTTTGTGTTCTGATAGTACAGTTACCATGAGGAAACGTCGTCAAGGCCTCAGGCAGTGAAAAGTTATTAACATAATTTTTTGACTTAGTCATAAGCATCTCCAACTCTTCATTTTTTAAATTCTTCTTGGCAGTCGTGGGATTTTCAGTCAGTGAGATGATAAGCTAGGTATCGTAGGCGAAGAAGACAATGTTTAGCCGGTCGTCCCTGACGATGGATGCAAGCTGGCCATGTCGATGTTGAAGCGTGTGGGGCTCAGGGAAGACCCCTGTGGGGCTCTGCAGCTGATCTCTGTGGGTTCTGACAGGTAAGGTGGGAATCTGACTCTCTGTGTTCTGCCAGTAGGAAGGAGCGTACCCATTGTAGGGCCTTTCCTTGGACGCTGGCTGCTTGGAGCAGACGGTGAAGTTTGAGACAGTGTCGAAGGCAGCCGATAGGTCCAGGAGGATGAGGGCTGCTGGATGGCCGTGGTCAAGGAGCGAGCGGATGTCATCTTTGGTGGTGAGGAGGACGGTCTCAGTGCTGTGATTGCTCCTGAAGCCTGACTGGGAGGTGTATAGGTTGTTGTCATCGATGTGCTTACGGAGCTGACCGTTGAGGGCCTTTTCAATGACCTTGGCTGGGAATGGCAATGGCATCAGAGAAATGGGGGTTAATTCTTGAGGTCCTAGGGGTCAGCCGTTCTTTCAAGTAACCATGACTCGTGCCCTAAGGTAACTATAACTTGTGCCCTTGCCATTCAGTTTTCTTATCTTATCTTATCAATAATTATATTGCAAATGTTGCAGTAATAATTTCAAGATGCCATACAAGATATCATCAGTGATATAATATGTGGATAAATTAGCTGTTCATGGTGAAGGCACGAGTTATATCACCTTAGGGCACAGGTTATAGTTACTTGAAAGAACTCTTACTATAACTGCTGAATTTCTATGGTTTTGTACGTTTAAAATGTTAACCTAATTATAATGTCCCTGTAACCTTTGTTCTTTAAGTGAATATATATATATATATATATATATATATATATATATATATATATAGCTATCTATCTAGCTATATATATATATATATATATGTCTATATATATATATATATATATATATATATATATATAGACATATATATGTATATATATATATATATATATATACATATATATATATATATATACGTAGAACAAAATGGCTCTCCTCAAAGAAACCAAGGAGCACTCTCCGGGTTTAGTTTCATTATTTTATTCCAATCGCCAAGCATGACACGTTTCGGACATTTCCTTTTTCAAATGCTAGCTACAAAGTGACGCTCCTACAAAGTAATAACACACATCCAAAATGAGTGTGCAGCAATTGATGTATTTGATAAATGTGTTGTTAGTGAGTTTAAGAAACTAAATATAAGGAGGAACAAAAGATGTGTTCATCAAAATTTGAATTATGAGCAGCTTCAAGTGATTCATGAGCTGAGTAGGAATGCAAACATAGTTATTAAACCCTCTCATAAAGGTGGTAATGTGGTCATTTGGCCTACGTCTAAATATATAGAGGAAGGCTTGACGCAACTTAGAGCAACTGAGAGATAGTAGTAAACATGAAAAAACGAGTAAACATAGGTACCATGAAGCTAATGATAAGTATGCTGAGAAACTAACTGAGTGGGCAAATAATAAGATTATAGTGAAGGAAGAATTTTCATTTTTAAGGTGTCCTCATCCTAAACTACCGGTATTATATTTATTACCCAAATGACATAAGGACTATAATAATCCACCTAGTAGATCTATTGTCACTTCGAGGGGCAGTGTATTGGAAAATACGTCTAAATATATTGATTTCTTCCTGAGACCATTTGTGGAAGCGTTGCCATCATATATTAAGGATACGAGGGATTTTCTTAAAAGGATTCATGAGGTACCCTTGGAGGAGCAATTTTTATTATTAACATTAGATGTGGAAAGTTTGTACACCTGTATCCCGCATGACTTAGGTATCTATGCATGTAAACATTTCTTAAGAGCAAGATAACTTTCCTATTTTCAGCACACTGATATGTTACTCTATATGATGCAAATCTGTCTAACTAACAACTTTTTTATATTTAACCATCAAGTGTATCTACAATTGCAAGGGACCGCAATGGGTACTTGGTGTGCTCCAAGCTATGCAGGCCTTTTTTTAGGCTGGTGGGAGGAGCAAGTGGTGTATAATATGCAAATGTTTGATGAGCATGTAGTATTATGGGTTCGGTACATTGATTACATTTTCTGCAGTTGGAAAGGTAGTGAAGAACAGGCTGGAGAATTTGTTAAACAACTTATTATAAATGAGATTAATTTAAAATTAACATCACACATAATCGCTCCGAAATTGAATTTTTGGATTTGAAATTATGTGTTATGAAAACTAAATTAACCAGTATTTTATTTCATACGAAGACAGCTGGAAATAGTCTCTTACATGCTAGTAGCTGTCATCCCAAAAATTTGATTTATAGCATCCCTTCTGGCACATTTTTAAGAGCTATAAGGAACTGTAGTGAAGATAATGACTTTGTGCAGGAAGTGCAAATGATGAAAAAGAGGTTTCTTGAGAGAGGATACTCAAGGAAACTAATGGACAGTACTTGTAATAAAGTACTTTCACTAGATCGAGATAAACTTTTGGTATCACAGAAAAGTACAAATTTGTCGGACACTCAGACAATTAGGTTAATCACTACGTATAGTACTCAGGCCTGGGAAGTTAAACGCATTCTATTGAAGAGTTGGGATATCCTCAAAAGTGATGAAGTGGTAGCAGAGTTCATTGGTCAACAACCACAGGTGACCTTTAGGAGATGTGCATCCCTTAAAGATCGGTTATGTAAGAGCTTAATACAATCACCTCAGGGAAGTAAAGACTCTAGTGTTCAGGGTTTCTTCATATGTGGGAAATGTAAAGCATGTAAAGGCAGTAGTAATTGTCATAAGATCCAGCTATCTAGAAATTCAAACACTTTCATTATCAAGAAGTATCTTAATTGCAACACAGAATATTGTGTCTATGCCCTTAGCTGCCCGTGTAATAAGTATAATATAGGCAGTACGATACATAGGGCTAGGAAGAGAGTTCTGGAACATATGAGAGCTATAACGAATGTTGATAAAAATTATCCAATGACAAGACATTTTGCTGAGGTTCATGGCAAAAATAGAGATTTGTTGAAATTATGTGTGCTGGATAATATTCCACCGGGTATAAGAGGGGGTAATAGAGAACTGGAATTGAGACCATTGGAATCGAGGTTTATAATTAAGTATTCCACTAACACACCTGATGGATTTAATCAAGATGAGGAAATTTTTGTTCATCTGAATTCTGTTTAGAGTATACAGGGAGTGCAGAATTATTAGGCAAATGAGTATTTTGACCACATCATCCTCTTTATGCATGTTGTCTTACTCCAAGCTGTATAGGCTCGAAAGCCTACTACCAATTAAGCATATTAGGTGATGTGCATCTCTGTAATGAGAAGGGGTGTGGTCTAATGACATCAACACCCTATATCAGGTGTGCATAATTATTAGGCAACTTCCTTTCCTTTGGCAAAATGTGTCAAACGAAGGACTTGACAGGCTCAGAAAAGTCAAAAATAGTGAGATATCTTGCAGAGGGATGCAGCACTCTTAAAATTGCAAAGCTTCTGAAGCGTGATCATCGAACAATCAAGCGTTTCATTCAAAATAGTCAACAGGGTCGCAAGAAGCGTGTGGAAAAACCAAGGCGCAAAATAACTGCCCATGAACTGAGAAAAGTCAAGCGTGCAGCTGCCACGATGCCATTTGCCACCAGTTTGGCCATATTTCAGAGCTGCAACATCACTGGAGTGCCCAAAAGCACAAGGTGTGCAATACTCAGAGACATGGCCAAGGTAAGAAAGGCTGAAAGACGACCACCACTGAACAAGACACACAAGCTGAAACGTCAAGACTGGGCCAAGAAATATCTCAAGACTGATTTTTCTAAGGTTTTATGGACTGATGAAATGAGAGTGAGTCTTGATGGGCCAGATGGATGGGCCCGTGGCTGGATTGGTAAAGGGCAGAGAGCTCCAGTCCGACTCAGACGCCAGCAAGGTGGAGGTGGAGTACTGGTTTGGGCTGGTATCATCAAAGATGAGCTTGTGGGGCCTTTTCGGGTTGAGGATGGAGTCAAGCTCAACTCCCAGTCCTACTGCCAGTTCCTGGAAGACACCTTCTTCAAGCAGCGGTACAGGAAGAAGTCTGCATCCTTCAAGAAAAACATGATTTTCATGCAGGACAATGCTCCATCACACGCGTCCAAGTACTCCACAGCCTGGCTGGCAAGAAAGGGTATAAAAGAAGGAAATCTAATGACATGGCCTCCTTGTTCACCTGATCTGAACCCCATTGAGAACCTGTGGTCCATCATCAAATGTGAGATTTACAAGGAGGGAAAACAGTACACCTCTCTGAACAGTGTCTGGGAGGCTGTGGTTGCTGCTGCACGCAATGTTGATGGTGAACAGATCAAAACACTGACAGAATCCATGGATGGCAGGCTTTTGAGTGTCCTTGCAAAGAAAGGTGGCTATATTGGTCACTGATTTGTTTTTGTTTTGTTTTTGAATGTCAGAAATGTATATTTGTGAATGTTGAGATGTTATATTGGTTTCACTGGTAATGAAAAATAATTGAAATGGGTATATATTTTTTTTTGTTAAGTTGCCTAATAATTATGCACAGTGATAGTCACCTGCACACACAGATATCCCCCTAACATAGCTAAAACTAAAAACAAACTAAAAACTACTTCCAAAAATATTCAGTTTTGATATGAATGAGTTTTTTGGGTTCATTGAGAACATGGTTGTTGTTCAATAATAAAATTAATCCTCAAAAATACAACTTGCCTAATAATTCTGCACTCCCAGTAGTAGTGATGTCATATATATTTTCTAAGAGGGATCATAGTTAATTGAATTAATTACATTTTGTATATGTTACATTTGGTTATTGGCATTATGTTTGAATATTCATTATGTGATTGTTTGTTTAAGGTTGAAAGAAGGTGGAGCAGCGGGAAATGCAAGGAGCTATTATATCTTGATCGGTATACTCTACATATGAGATGAGTACCATACTATTACACCTGTGTTGATATATATTTTTATATACATTCAGTTATTATTTATTATTTATTTTTTATTTTTTATTTTCTGAAAGGGAGACCTGTTCTGTGCACCATATTATTAATCGAGCTCCTTTCACAAAACTTTGGTGTGTACGGGTAATATAGTGAAATATTGTTATTGTGGCTGATATGCAGGATTAGGTATTCCAAAATGAAAATTAGTTTATTATGACGTTATTGTTAATTTATATAATTATATATTTCTATATTTTTTTATTTATATGTAGCAGGGATTTGTTCCTGATTAAGTTATAAAGAAGTGAATTATATTGAATACACTGAGATAGATATGATATGGGCGTATAGTCTGAAGTAATGTATTATATTTGCTCCACTCCAAAATGGCTGACATTAGCACAATCATTGCTGGTAGTCCTTCGTTTTTGTTGTTAGTTTAAATACATGCACGAGTGAGTATGGCGTTTGAACCTGCGATCAAGGAGCGGGTGCTCCGAAACGCGGTCAGGAATCTTTATGCCAATAAACACGTTATTGCTGTCACGGCTGTTTGTTCTTCGTCAAGGGATTCTCCTTTCCTTTGAGCTTGAAACAACGGTGGATTTATACATATATATATATATATATATATATATATATATATATATGGACATATATATATATATATGGACATATATATGTATATATATATATATATATATATATATATATATATATATATATATATAAATATATATATATATATATGTGTAGAACAAAATGTCTCTCCTCAAAGAAGCCAAGGAGCACTCTCCGGTTTTGGTTTCATTATTTTATTCCAATCGCCAAGCATGACACGTTTCGGACATTTCCTTTTTCAAATGCTGGCTACAAAGTGACGCTCCTACAAAGTAATAACACACATCCATAAATAGTTTACTCCAATTAGTTGTGTAGTCACCAAAGAGAACGGACTTTAGTCTCTCCATCTTCTATTTGATTCGAGCGCCACCATCATAGTATGCTACTTTCATGACTAAAGTAGCCATTATTTCAATCATAGTGAGTCTTTGCATATGCTGCACTCATTGTTCACCAATTTTCCAATGTTCCCTTTATTTAGGAGTGTCATGTCATACCAAAATTTTTTCTCATTTCACCTCCCTTTCGTCTCTGTATACTGACGAAAGGAAGCTCCCAGTTACCTGAGGGCACTCATCAGGTGATTTATGCCCTTCCGTGCTGTCACGTCCCAATCGTTGGCAGATAAACAGTGCTTCTGAGGCTACGGCGGTTGTGGCAGTATATAGATATATATATATATATATATATATATACATATATAGGATCTATTGGCGGTTGCCCTGGGGTGGCCGAGAAAAGGGGTTGGTCCTGAAACACGTTTTCCTCATTCATTTTCATAGGGATTTTGAACAGCGATAGCGCTGAAACTACTGAACGGAATTACACCAAATTTGGCAGAAAGGTAAGTCCTGGTCCACAAAGAGTGTTTTTTGTGTTTTGAGGTAACAAGGCAGCCCCCTTCCCAGGGCCACAGATGGACACCAGATAGTCGTCTCCTGGGCACTCAGATGCTTGTGAGTGTGTGCCCTGGTGCCCACACAGGGGCACCCACCGGACAATACAGTAGGGGCTGCAGGGGAAGGAAAGGGAATTATTTTTTAAAGTCCTGTAATTGCTTGCCGCAACACTTTTCACCATGTTGCAGGCAGCCAATCAGACCACTCCTTCCTGCTGGTGGTGTCTTCTATGAGAGCAAATTGGCACAAGGGACAAAAAGTCCCCTGGGCCAATCAGAACGCTCTATTTAAAAAAAAATGAGTTTGAGGGTGTTATGCGGTTCCTACTCAGATTATAGGACTGCATGTTTAGGATGACAGAGCGGCAAAGTGTGGGAGACTGAGCCTGTTGACACCATAAGTGACAGTTGGCCTAACTCCTGGCTAGATCAAAGTGCCTCACCCGAAACCCTAAACCCACCGGGATACAAGGTGATTATGGCAACCTAGCATAACACTCTGACTCCCCAGGGAAGCCGTGGAAATAGATCTTACCCCTTTTGTATTTGTACTCATGCATGCCAAGGCAAGACACAGAAGATGACAGATAAGTTTTCAATACATTTATTGAAAGAATCGCAATCTGGTATATAGCGAACATGCTGTGATAATTAGGCAGATGAAACAAAGCAATCAGGATTACAAACATGGTAAAGAAGATAAACCTTCCATCCATGCTATATGTGGTTCTAGATGTTCTAGAGGTTCCTACCTAACCCTGTATCTACACTGAGAGCGTAGGTGGTGTACCCGTCTACCTGGCCCAATTTAAGAAATTAGCCCCAACCCCACACCTGGAGATAGTGTCAGGAGTAGGCCTGTGGTGTAGATGGCAAGCCTCTCTGGAGGCTGGTGGATCAGCGACAGCCAAGCTGCACTTCACACAGCATGCATCCCAGGACAGTTGTGGCCATAATACCCTGTTCCCACTCTGGGTCAGTGCACTCTTTATATAATAAACCATACTGTGTTAGGAGTACAGTCCCACTGCAATGCTATGTCTAGGTGTTAGAAGCGGTCTCCTTAACGGGCAACACAAGCTAGCATATCATGTACACTGTTCTTTAGCCTTGGCAGAAAGTACTGATTACATGTTTGCAAAGGCTAACTAAATGCTAAAAGCAGCTTTGCTGAAATGAATAAAATATGAACTATAAAACAAAGGCAAAACAAAAACATGAACCCAAACTTCCACATATACAAATATTTTTTAGACCAAATATTTCCAAAACTACTGAAAAGATTTACACCAATTCAGCACAAACAAGCTTTCTAGATCAAGATCTAGCTTCCTTCCAAATTTAGAGTGATTCCATTCAGGAGTTTTTGCAGTACTGCTTATCAAACAAGTCTATTGAAAATGCAAAATGAAATTTGATTTTTGGATCCCCCCTGTTATTCTTGGCCCCTATTTGATGGACCACCCCAAAACATACAAGAAACAAGCCATGTGGACAGAAAATTGTTCTGGAACATTTTGTGAAGATTCAGCAAATGGCGCCCAAATTTTAAGCAGACCAAAATACTCCCTTCCTATGAAAACGCAGGGCACGAGTTATAGTTGCTTGAAATAACTCCTGAATTTCTATGGATTTATGCAAGAAAATTCAGAATCTAACTATAACTCCCTCTAATCTTTGTTTTTTTAAGTGATTTTGTATGTTTACTTAATTTCTATTTCCTAACTATAACATCCCTGTAATCTTTGTTTTTTTCAGTGAATTTCTATGTTTGTTTTTACATAAAGTAATTTTGATTAATATACATTGATCCAACCACTGCAGCACATGGAGGGCCTGTCCTGCTGCCAGGCCCTGCGCCATGTCCCTTTAATCACTCAACCCCTTGCTGTGTACTGCATTAGGTTGTGCACTGCCGGAGTTGCCCGCAGGGCCGGGCCTGCAGCCAGGCCCTTTCGCCAACCCCCCATAACAACCCATTATGAGATGGAAAGGAGAGAGAGAAAGTGAGACATTGAGAGACAGCAAGAGAAATAGAGAAACAGATTGAGAGAGAGAAATAGAGAGAAAGAGAAAGAAAGATAGAGGAAGAGAAAGAGGTGTTTTTTTAGTCATTGATGAATGATATACTTAGAATGAAAATGAGATATTTCAAGACAAATAGAAAAATAAAATGTGTTGGTCAAGTAAAAAGAGTGAGATCAGCTTACGGTATGTGCCTTAAATATCTGAAGTTGAAAAGAAATTAAAGGAGGGCAGTGACCACTGACCCATTTAGACCGGAGCCCTCAAACCTTGGTGTACTTGTCCGATACCTTAACCACTAGGCCACAGATAACTCTTTCCCGTGCAGTCTCAAGACATACTATGACATTCAAACCAAAGATCTTGATTGGAAAACAACATAAATGTTCCAACACTAGGAATGTTTAACATTCAAATCACGTACTCTCTCTCTCTCTCCTCCATCCCATAAATGGGATGGAAGAGAGAGAGCAAAAGTTACAGGACCGTGGGGGGAGCCTCAAGGCCCCCACGGTCAGGACCGCTAGGGGAGCTACAAGGCCCCTGCGATCATATCCAGCTCTCCATGTCCTGAGGGCTGACGGCTCACTGTCCGTGGGAGCAATCTTTTCATCTGTTTCCCTGCATATATATTCTCTTTGACAGCTCCTACCTGAAGAAAGTGGAGTTATGTTTGCTTTTGCTTGGTGGCTGCTTCAGCTCTCACCAAGAAAAAAAAAAGCTACCTCCTGATGGTGGGCACCTCGGGAGTAGCAGGAGCCGTGCCTGGGGGACGGTGGTCTCCAGTGCCATCTATGGCTCCTTAGGGGGAGCTGCACAGTTCCTCTCCAATGCTTATTTTGGCCCTAGGAAGGTAGTGGTGCCCAGGGCCCGGGTGTCCGCGAAGAACCCCCTTAATTTTTTTTATTTTAGCACTGGGGAGGTAGTGGTCCTGTGCACCCTCCTCCTTTTTTCACCTCCCAATGCCCCCAGGACCTGTCCCACCCAGGAGCAAAGTAAAGGAAAAGCATGGGAGACCACATTTAAAAAAAAAAAAAATAATCTCAGAAAAATCCACAGTTCCGGCCACAGATTTTTCAGAGATTTTTAGCCCTAGAAGGGTCCCTGCTGTACCCCTGCACCAAGGCTAGGGGCTCAGGGTGTCTCTACCCTGGCCTCTTTTCTTTTTTTCTCTTCTTTTGTGGGACTTGGCTAAAGCTAATAGCTTCCTTATTAACTTTTTGGCAGCCAATCAGATATCAGCATGGGGACAGTTGGATCCGCGGAACCTTCACGTTCCTAGATATATATATTTTTAACCTCTAATATCTCAGAAACTACTGAACGGATTTACAACAAATCACAAAAATTTGTGCCAAATTTGGTGTCATTCCATCCAGCGGTTTGGGCTCTAGTTGTGTTCAAAATCCCTATGGGAAATGCATGGGGAAAATGCATTTTGGGAACCCCATTTTTCTTCTCGGGCCCGCTTGATGGACCACCCTGAAACTTTCAACATAGCTGCTGAACTGACTGAAGTATAGATACTGAAAATGTCTGGAAGATTTGTCAAGCTACGCCAAAATTATTGGTAAAGCTCTTCCTGTGGAAACTATGTCCTAACTATAACTACCTACTGGTGAGTGCCAGTAGGTAATCCAGTTAAACAAACATTGAGGAACATGTTTATGTTGTTGTGGAGGGAGGTCAAATGTGATATTCAGGAGTGTCAAATTTAGGGCCCTATTATGAGTCTGGTGGTCTGAAGACTGCCTGACACGCGGTGGTGGTCTGACCTCCATGGCCATTGTGGTCTGACCACCACATTACAACCCTGGCGATCTCCGCCAGGATCTTTGATCCCAATGGGACAACAGAGGTTGTGGCTGAAGTCAGCACTGCCATGCTGATTACAGCCATGTTCTCTGTCAGACTTTTCATGGCAGTTCAATTGCCATGAAAAGACTGGTGGAGAACAAGTGCTGGGACTATAGGGGGACCCCTGCACTGCCCACGACTATCGTGGGCAGTGCAGGAGCCCCTCTTCCCAGGATGGTCTGCTTAGCAGACAGTGCACATTCTGAAGGTGCTGGGGGGGCACCCTGTTTGAAGGCACTGGACTCGGCTCCATGGGGGACATATTTACTATTCTAAATCTAGTCTAATAAAATTTGAGAAAGTGTATGTACCTGAAGGGTCATAATTACAATTCTGTCCCCAGTCCATCAAATAGTGGGAAAGTGACTATATAGGGGTGTCAGAATTTGAATCCAAACTTCAGCACTCAGACATCTTGGGAAGTACATATTTTTGGTTTAGTCACAAATTACATTCTACCTCTAGTCCAACTACCACTGAGCAAAATCTTATATTGAAGGAGGTGGAAAAGGGGAGGGTTGGCCTCAAATTTACTATTCTCACTCTTGCTCAATTAATTTTGGGGTATGTGCATATATTTAGGGAGCTCAGGTGAACTATTTGAAATCCAACACTCCAAACATTAGTGGAAAAGCATATACTGGGGGGATCAGATTTAATATTGTAATCCGAGTCCAACAGAAATTGTGGAAAAGCATAGATGTCAGATTTACACTTCTGACTCAACTGCAACAAACACTGTGGAAAGTCTGTATATTTAGAAGGGATCAGATTTACCTTGCTAACGTTTCCAACAAATATTAGGGAAAGTGCATATATTTTCTAAATTGGGGTATGTGGCATATTTACTATTCTAAATTCAGTCCCAACAAACAGTGTGAAAAAAGAAATATCAATTGAATTGATTATAATAATTTAAGTTTAAGTATACACCTATCTTTTTTAATGAAATGTACAATACTTTTCTTAAAACAAATTATTATTACTAATTCTCTTAAACATTAATGATGCCTCCAATAAACACCACAACCAAAAATAATAAGAGATGTAAATAATTTAAAAATCACTGTGCACGCTAATAAATAACTCTCTAAACATGCAAGTAAATTATAATAATTCACATTATAATAAACATATAAAATACATATTTGTATCTTAATACTACCCCCTGAATCACTCAATAAATTCCATAACATGAGAAAATAATGAACATGCTCACAAATAAATTAAAAATAAAGAATTAAAAATGTTATGTAGTTAGCAATTGAAATCATATTTTAATGAACATACTACCCACCTAATTCCCCAATGAATTCATAACTGGAATTTAAAAGTATAAAATAATTAAACTTGAAAACAAAGTATTTTAAAAATTACATTATTAACATAAGCAACATTAATTAGTTTATACTTAAAAAAAAGCCATCCAATCCCCCAATAAACTCAACAGCCCCCTAAAAATACATTAAACATTACTATGATTTTCAAAAAAATATATATATATATATTATTAAAACGAAATTTCACAGTAAAGTAACTACAAATATAAAGGCAAAATAAAACTATAGTAAAACATTGTAGTAATATAAACAGATATTAATGTAAATAATATTTTAAACTTCCATGTTATTTTAACATTGTGATATCATTGATTACATCATCCAATTAATATTTATCATACTGGCAGGCATTATGCGAGAAGTACCTAGACCCATTTTGTAGTGCAAATGGGTATAATCAATCAATCAATAAATCAGTAGATTTATGGAGTGCTTCGTGTCACCAATGAGGGTGTCCAGGCACTGGCAAGGTCCAATTGGTTAGCTGAATAGCCAGACCATCAGGGACTTTTGGGTGTATCGAAGGAGATCCAGAACAAGGGACATATGTACCAACAAACTTTCCCATAGACAAAGAATAGGTAAAAACCCTTTGCTACATCTGGCCCCAAACATGGCTGCAGCATTCTGTGTGGTCAGTAGTCATCGGAGGAGGTGAGCTGCGATCCCTGCATAGACAGTGCTGTCATAGTCTGGTGGACTGGAGATGAGGGCCTGGGCGATGATGCAACTTGAGCTTTGCGGTAGCCATTTGAATATTTTATGAAGCATGCTGAGTATGAAGAAGTAGGAGGAGGAGACGTAATTGACCTGAGCTGTCATAGTTAGTTTGTTGTCCAGAATGATGCCTATGTTCCTAGCGTGGTCAGTAGGGGTAGGAATAGGTTGGAGTTCTGAGGGTCATCAGGATGCATTCCAAGGGGAGCTTTTGTACCTCTGTCTTGTCCATGCTGAGCTTCAGACAGTTGTCCTTCAGCCAGTTGGCTACATCAGTCATGCAAATGTGGAAGTTTGTCTTGTTGTTGGTGGTGTCTTCGGAAAGGGAAAGGATGATTTGTGTGTCGTCAGTGTAGGATATGATGTGGGTTTTGACACTGCTGGCCAGAGGTGTCATATAAGTGTTGGAGAAGTTGGGGCTGAGCCGCATAATCCACAATGAATTAACTTGGGTTTAGAAGTGAAAGGGGGAAAGTGGACTTTTTATGCTTTTCTAGTGAGGAAAGAAGCGATACATCTGAGAGTGGCTCCTTGCATGCCTCTGTTGTACCACCTTGTGATGAGTGCATGGTGGGAGGCCATATCGAAAGCTGATGAGATGTCTGGGAGAATCAAAGCCATAGTCTCTCCTCAGTCAAGCAGGGCTTGGATGTCGTTGATAGCAGTGTTGAGGTTTGTGTCAGTATTGTGGTTACTACTAATTCCAAATTCGGAGGAGTTGAGTTCAAGGCTCTGTTGCAGATGTGAGGAGAGTTGTTGGCTTTTTCTAATATTTTCACTGGGAATGAGAGCAGGGAGATCGGTCGGTAGCTGATGACTTCACTGAGGTCCACTGATGGTTTCTTTAGTAGGGCATTGACTTCTGTGTGCTTCCAGTCCCCACGGGAGGAAGCTGTGGCAATTGAGGTGTTAAACAAGGTGGTGAGTACGTGATTGATTCTGGCTTTGTCTAAGTTGAAGTTGTGGTGAGGGTGTGGGTCAGCTGTGGTTCCTGAGTGGACGGAGTTCACAATGGAGGTGGTGTCCTGAAAAGCAAGCTGGCTCTGTTCAGTTAGTCAGCTGTCTGTGGTGGTAGCAGGGTCATTGTGTTGCTTGAAGATGTCAGTGGCCTGGGGCTAGGGTTGAAGGTTCTGTAACCTTTTGCAACATGCAGGACATAATGCATATCTGTGAAATCAACTATATTTAGCAGCTAAGGTTCTCCTTTTTACAGATATTCAGGTGCGTACAAACCAAAACTGAAACCTTCACAAACTACATTTAAAATAGATATTCAAAATTATTTACAGTAATATTTAATCTGAAAATATTTTTTGCTGTTTTTTAAGTTAAATTAACTTTTTTACATTTCCCTTTAATTTAGCAAAGGAATAATCCACAGTTGCTGTGGAGATCTCCCAATGGTAATGTATAGGAATATTTTTAAAAGTTTATTACACTTTGCAATAAATCAGTTAAAATATTTTTATGCTAAATATTAATGTAAATCATTGTAGTTATTAATTTTAAATGTAGAACCAAATGAAAAAAATAGTACAGCATTATTATCTTAGGGCTTCATTATGAGTTTTGCAGTTGGACTGCCAGACCGCCATGTTGGTGGTCCCAAAAAGACGTCATATTACGGGTTATACAGGCAGGACCACCGACCACCAAGCAGAAATGGCAGACCACCAGTGGCACGGTGGCCTGGAAAATGGCGGTCTGACTTCCAGTGTCGACAGCACCATGACCAACCACTGAGCCTATTGCAAGCACACAGTCGCCATGGTGGTCCCCATGTCAGTCAATGGTGGTCCGGACCACAGGGATTCACAGTCAGCAAAGCAATAAACATCTGCTCATTGGATGACTTTGCAAACAACCCGTGACACACATTGCCGCAGTGAACACACCTGCAAAGGACACTATACAACACACCCCTTCACAGACCACAATCCTTTGCATTTTCAACACAAAACACAGAAGTCAGAGAGACTTTTCCACAAACACTCCATAGATTAGCACACCTTTTTGTCATCATCTCAATGAACACCCTCCACACACATTTGTCCATTCACACCCTTTCACACTTCCCCTGTTAAGTGAGTCACTGTCACTCATATTTTTTTCCACCATGTCACTTTAAAAAAAAATCCCTGTTTTTCAGAAGAATAGTTAAGAGTCATGGTGGATGAAATCATAAGAGTAGAGCCACAATTCTTTGTAGCACAAGTCCAGCACACTCCGCTCAATAGGAAAGTCGAAATGTGGGACAGTGTAGTCAACAAAGTCAATGCTGTAGGCACGACCCCACGCACAAGGGAGGACATTAGGAAGAGGAAAAACTATCTCAGGGGCAAGGTCTGTTCCCTGGTCTCCAGGTACCAGCTGCAGTCCAAGAAGACTGGTGGTGGCCCTCCCAGTGCCCCATTACATCTCTTTTACTGGGAGGAGAAGGTCTTGGTCATCCTGCATCCTGAGGGCTTGATAGGAATACCTGGGGGAGAAGAGTCTTTTAAGTCACAACATAAAAAAAGTCACCAAAATGCTATGTCACACATGTTCACAGCTCACCTTTACCCACTGTCTTGTTCATGTACCCCACCAACATCTAATACCCAGAGTATCAGAGTGTAAACACTGTCAGTCTGTACTGTTGGACCCAACAGCACAGCTACTAAGGCCCATCACATGCCATATGTCCCATATGCCTAAATGGGGCCTATAAGTCTTTCAATATACAATAATAATCTCAGGACTCATGGTATATCTCAACAGGTAAATGGATGCCCAAACCTAAATGTAGTCTCCATGCAGATAAGTAATATCCAGCTTTTATATAGTGTGTGTAGTACAGAGAGTTACCTAACTGCAACTCTCAGAAGGCACTGTTTCTATTACTCAAAGCGCCAGACCAGGATTCACTTGTCCAAAGGCCCCTGTTTGGCAACTCCCAATTGAAGTGTACTCACCTGCAGAGATAACATTTGTAAAGTGTATCTAGTACAGGAACAGACATGACTGCAACAGGCCCTTTTTCTATAACTCCAAACACCAGGCAAGTGTTCTCTTCTCCAAATACTCCTGTTTGTTATCTCTCAATTGAAGTACACTCACCTGGGAGAATACCATGTGTATACTGTGTGTAGTAGAGAGAGTGACATGACTGCAACTTCTAGGAGGCCTTGTGTATCTAACTCCAAACACCAGCCCAAAGTTTACTTTTCCAAAGACCCTTAGTTGGCGCCTCCCAAATGAAGTGTACTCACCTATGGAAATAACATTTGTATTGTGTGAGTAGTAAAGGGGCTGGCCAGCCTACAACTCCCAGGAGGCACTGGTCCTGTACCTCCAAACACCACCACAGTAGTCACTTGCCCAATACACCTGTTTGGTAAATCTTAAATGAAGTGGACTCACCTGGGGAGATAACATTTGTATAGCATGAGTAGTACAGGGAGTAACATAACTGCTAAGGTGACAAGACCATGTCCACTCACCTGAATTCCAGGTTCTGCCAAAGCAAAGAGAATAAGACCCTCACCCTAAACACTATTCTCTTGTATCTGAAATGAACAGGGAATGAATGAATAGCCTTAGGGGGGAAAGGGATAGGGAACAGGGATTTGGGAAGGGAAGAGAAACAAAACACTGGTTCATGAAGGAGCGTCACTGTTGTTCTGAAAAAGTTGCCTCAGGGCTTGGTGCAGAAATTCTCAGACCAAAAACAAATCAAATACAAAAGAACTACAAATATCACTCGATTGAGCAATCGCTGAGTCTTTCAGCAAAGTCACAATAATTATTAGAACTCAATTGCTCAACTATTAAGCACGCTTTTGCACTCACAACAAAATCGTTATAAAATCAAACTTATGAATTTGTCTCTTGTTATAGACTCAATCCAAAACAATCAGAATAAACGTTTAAGTTTGCATAGATATCGAGCGATCCTTTCAGGAGTTCACACCACTTAACTTCAATGTTGCTTTTAAAAATACCTCTCAAGCTGTCTTTGAAAAATAGTCTTGTATCACAGGTTTCTCAGCATCTGTCAAAGTCACCAGATACTCAGGGCTTGTGCACGTTCCCAACACGTCCACCACTGAGCAGCTCCAAGACTCTGATAGATAAATCACAGAGGCTAAGAGAGTTCAAGAGGGGAAGAGGGGATTAGGAAGGGAACAGCTGGGAAGGAGACCTGTAGTAATAAAAAAGGTTAAAACACACAATATCAAAATTACGTCTCATGAAATCAATACTAGACTATGATTCTAAGCTTTGTCATTCTGAAAACACGAACAACCTAAGAATTAGATTTAAAATGACTACGTTTCAAGATGGTCGGATATCTGTAAGGGAATCAAGATGGATTAAATGAAACTTTCAATTTCAAGAACTTTTCTTTACATGAGAATCAGAAAAACATTCTGACTAGATTTTAAACCAGTCATATAAATCCTTTTTTGAGAATGCATACTAGGACCATACAATATTGCATCTAGAAACTCTGGATTTCTGTGTACTCTTAAAATGTTTCAACACAAATTGCGCATATTGTAGATTTATATATATACATATAGTAAACACCATAAAAGGATTGTGCACCATGAATAACACAATATGGATTCAGGAAAACAAATCACATAACTTGTCAACTCGAATATTACATGATAAATATCTCAGAATAATGGCATACAATAAACAACATGAATTAAACTCGAGGAGATTATCGTGCGTCTTGCTGATTCGAGTGTCACCATGTAAAATGCCAAGAAATGGTAGCACGCAATGAATATCAAAGTCAAATCATCATTAAACGAATTGCGCGTCTTGCTGATTCTTAAGCCCCCATGCAAATGTCAAGAAATAACAGCGCACACTGAATAACTAAATCAAATCATTATGATACGAATCGCGCGTCTTGCCAATTCGTAAGCCACCATACAATGTCAAGAAATGGTAGCGCGCAATGAATAACAAAATCAAACCTTTATGAAACAAATTGCGCGTCTTGCCGATTTGTAAACTACCATATAAATGTCAAGAAATGGTAGTGCACAAGTAATCTGTTAATCATTAAAGAATTAAACCAAGAATATGAAAATTCTCGATAACAGTGTTGGGACAGTCCAACCACCATCTTACCGCCTGGAACAATGATCACCAATGAAGGATGAAGGGCAGAGGCCTGGAAGATCAAATAAGCTGCCGGGACAGGAGCTCAGGAAGTAGCTGCTGCTCTGAACCGGGACCTCTGAATAGTGAGCACTGGGATTTGGGCTGGCTCTCTTTTATAAAGCCTTGGCCCAGCCCACAACCACACCCAGGCATGCTGCAGGGTAAGTCTCTGGAAGGCCCTGGAAAGGGGCCACACCCTAACACACTCTGAAAACCTGCAGCAATACATTGCAAAGGGACAGTATTTGTAAGCATATTAAAAATAAGTCTTCAGGATTGAACTCTGCAATACAAAAGGTTAAACCACAACATATCAGCACAATGCATAAATTACGTTGTTTTGAGAGTGCTGGGTTTTTGCATTCTAGTCGCCAATATAGCGCGTACTGCTCTGGTGTTGACAGCATCGATGAATGTCTTTCATAATGCACCAAAAGGTCACTAAGCTCAAGAAGGCTGAAACCAGGAATTACTCATGAACCGACTTCTCCTGGAATGTTTTGATTATTTGAAGAAGATGGAATACTGCTTGTAAATTCTCTAGCCACTGCAAAAGTAATCCACTCCAGAGAGGGAAGCTCCGATGAAGCCTCGCACTGGAAAGCCGACTCTTGAAAGAATCACAGAACTCCAGCTGAACCGGGAACACCTGCGAGCGAAGGAAGACTCGAAGCCAAGCACAGGAAACAACTTGGCAGTACTATTTACAGACTGGTGTGCTAGTGATGAGTCATCAGACACATGCTGGTGATGAGTCATCAATCATGAGGGGTGTGGATGCTGTGCTGGTGATAAGTCATCAAACACATGCTGGTGATGAGTCATCAAAGACTTCTGATGATTCATATGAAGGAATTCAATGTCTTTATAAACCGCCTGGCACACAGTTCATAAATGGGACAACACTTGCTTTTATCAATATAAACAAACATGCAATGTAATATTCGGTCTGCAGACAGATCATTTTCTTCACAAGTTACAAGGAAGTTCTGTGCTGTAAACGCATTCATGACATGTTTCATCTTTTTTCATATATGCTGATTTATTTTGTGAGGGAGCAGCAAGAAGTATGCGTGTGTGAGTGCGATTCCTAACAGTACCTCCCCCCAAAGGCATTTTCACTGGCCGTGGTTTGGAGGGGTATCGTGCATGAAAGGAATTTACCAACTGTGGGTGTGGACCTGGGTGGCTCGTTCTGACGACTGCTCTTCAGGTGGGTAGCCTTTACAATCAATTAGATAAAAGAGACGGCCTTGTCATCTACAAGAATCAACAATGCGATGGACTTTGAATTCTTCATGATTATCTGTAAGTATGGAAGGTGGTGGGGGAATAGGTTGAGTGGTGGGGAGAAATGGTTTGAGTAACGAAACATGAAATACTGGATGCATTTTATGTTCACTGGGAAGGTTCAGTTTCATGGCTGCAGGGTTTATAACTTTGACAATGGTGAAGGGACCTATGAACCGAGGCTGTAGTTTATGAACCCCTGGTACGGATAAATAACGGGTGCTTAGCCATACTTGATCACCTTCTGCATATGTTGGTGCAGATGTACGGGGTTTGTCTGCTTGTTCTTTTATCTGTCCTTGGTGTCAAGTAGGGTTTTTTGGGTCTTATTCCAGATGTTTTGTAATTCAGATAAATGTGCATGTACTGCAAGTACCTTTAGGGATGGTAGGAATGGTATGCACTTGGGATGATAGCCTAGATTACAATGAAAAAGTGACAGGTTATGAGCCAAATGAACGCTGTTGTTATATGCAAATTCGGCTAAGGTAAGTACTTACAACCAATTGCTAGTTGAGGTGTTAATTAAACAATGTAGAAACTGTTCCATGGTTTGGTTAGTTCTCTCTGTTTGACCATCAGTTTATGGATGATGTGCAGAGAATAACCAATGGTCAATACGAAGAGAAGAACATAGTTCCTGCCAAAATTTAGACACAAGTAGTGTCCCTGGATCAGAGATAATTACAGTTGGCAGGCCATGAAGCCGGACAATGTGCATTATAAAAGGGTCAACTAGTTCTTTAGCAGTTGGGATTTTAGTGAGAGGAATGAAATGGGACATTTTTGAGAATAAATCCACTACCACTAGTATACATGTATTCCCCTTATCTTTTGGTAGATGGGTTACAAAATCCATATTAATAGTATGCAAATGGAGCTGGTGGTACTGGTACAGGAATGAGTTTTCCTATTGGGGTGGTGTGTGAAGGTTTGTTACAAGTACATTCGGGACATGTTCATATAAACTCCTTTATGTCCGCATCTAGGGGATCCCACCAGAACCCTTGTGTGCACAAGTCCTTAGTCTTATGCTCCACTCAAGGAGGAAGAATGACACCATTGAATAGCTAGCTCTCTCAGATTCTTAGGGATAAACAAAGCCTGATCATGATAAAATAGATTGTCAGAAATTGATTGGATTAGATATCCTAACCATTGTTCTATATTTTCCTTCTGAAATTCTTGTTTTATTGTGTCCAGGAAGGGGGAGCTTGTCCGAACAACTACCTATAATTTTTTCTGTGGGAATCGTTGGAATCAGTGTTATCTGTCTTGTATCTGATTGTGTTGTGGTGTTTTGGAGACATGACAGGGCGTCAGCCTTAAATTGTTGTGTACTGGGTCTATAAGTATTTATGAAATCAAATTCATTAAAGAAAGAAACCCATCTAATTTGTTGTTGGGTAAGTGCTTTTGCAGATCTAAAAAATTGTTAGTTCTTTTGATCTGAATAAATAGTGATGGGGAAACGTGGTCCCCTCAAATTATGTCTCCATTCTTGAAAGGCCAATTTTAAGGCTAGAAGTCCTCTTTCGGCTATTGTGTAGTTTTGTTCTGCCGGTAAATGTTTTTTTAGTGAAGAAGGCTATTGGATGCATATTCCTAGTTTCAGAATCTCGCTGTGAAAGGATTCCACCTACTGACACTTGTGAAGCATTTGCTTCTACATATTAAGGTTGAGAGGGGTCAGGATGCCTTAATATGGGTGCAGTAGTAAAACTCCCTTTCAATGAGACAAAAGCTTGTTGTGTTTCAGGAGTCCACTTAAAAGATACGCCTTTTTGTAAAAATGAAGTAAGTTGGGCCACAGTGTCAGAAAAGTGGGAGATAAACCTTCAATAGAAGTTAGCAAAGCCAAGTATAATCTGGATTTCTTTTCCGTTTGTGGGTTGTGGCCATTATAAAATAGCATCAATCTTTTTTTAATCCATTTGGACCCCTTGTTTTGAAAAAACAAACCCTAGAAATTCCACTTGAGGAATATGAAATTGACATTTTTCTTACTTGGCATACAAGTTATGCAATCCAAGAATTTACTAAGAACATTATTTATAAAGAATTGAAATGCAGCGGGCGTTACACAAACCAAACGGCATCACACAATACTCAAAAAGACCACATTTTGTGCTAAAAGCTGTTTTCCGTTCGTTGCCTTCGCGGATTCTGTTGCGGTGGTAAGCTCACGAAGGTCAAGTTTAGTAAAGATTGTGGATTTGTGAAGTTGGTTAAGAAGGACTGGAATCAAAGGAAGCAGGTACTGTTTTTTTATGGTTACCTTATTAAGGGCTCTATAGTCAATACAGGCCACAAGATCCCCGTTCATCTTTAGGACAAAAAACAAAGGAGACGGAACAGTGGAAATAGAATGGTGAATGAAGCCAATTGCCAAGAGCTCATCTAGATAGTCTATTAAAATTTTTGTTTCTGGCTCCAATAGATCATATATCCTACTATAAGGTAGTGTGGCACCTGGAACCAAATCAATTCTACAATCGAAAGTACGAGGAGGTGGTACACTGGTTGCTTAACCCTTATCGAACATATCTGCAAACTCTTGATATTGTTCCAGAAGCAAACTGTCACTGGTGGATGATGAGACCGTACATAACAAGGGAGAATTTCAGCTTGTTGCCTCTTGGTAACAATTATGAAGACAAAATGGAGAATTTAGTGTCACAGTCCTGATATCCCAATCTATCTTTGGGTTATGTCGTTGAAGCTAGGGTACTCCTAAGATAACTCCAAAAGTAGGAGTGTCAATTAAATCAAAGCTAATAGATTCAGAGTGACTATTGTCACAGACTATTGTAATAGGTTCGAAATAATAAGTTATTAATCCTGAGGATAATTCAGAACTATTGATAGCCCAAATTGTCTTAGGTTCTTGATTGGGGAAAAAAGTGATCCCTAACCTTTTGGCTAATGAAATATTCAAAAAATTACCTGTTGCCCCAGAATCAAGAATAGATTGGACTTTTCTTAATTGGGTTTGGAAAATCATGGTCACTGTAATTAGGAAATGATGTGGAGGTCTACAAAGAGTGTATCTGGAACCCTTTGAGGTCTTTTGTCTTTTGCCCAAAGGATAGACCTCACTTTTCCTTGGGCTATCTAGTTTTTCCGAATTTTCACTGGAAAGGTTTACTGAAGCTAATGTCTATTTGGGTATTGGTGCTTTGATCTTGCGTCTCGGGGACATTCTTGTGCAAAATGACCTGCTTTGCCACAATAGAGATATAATTTTAAAGAACGTCTTCCATCTTTTTTTTCTATGGATCACCGAGAACAGATACCTCCTATTTGCATTGGTTCACTACGTTCCTGATTCTTAGTCTCTTCTTTTTTCTCAGCACTTACAACAATAAGACGTGTATTATCTCCTCAACCTTTTTCGCCTTTTTCTTTCATTTAATCGATGATAAAGTTTAACAACTAAACTGATAAATTTGTCAGAGTCTGCAGTGGAGGTTCTACTATCTGAGACAAACTCATCTCGGAATCCCAGATAAAATAATATGGTTCTTTTACTCTCTGGCAAATACGTTTATGATACTAATCTATTGAACTTCATGACTGTAGCACATGACATTGCTCACATGCAATCAGGAGAGACATGGCTTACAACCAGCCAGGTCCTCTCTGGTCGCAAGTGTGAAATCAACTGGGGTATGGTGCTGTTATGCATTATGAAGGAGTTGTGGGCTGAACCCGTATAATGGGCACACACATGTCAGGTGAAGAGGTCATTCAAAAAGACAACCTGCAAGTTGATGGAATGAAAGTTCTTTCTGTTGCGATACAAACCAATGTGAGTGTCATTAGGTGCTCCCATCACATGTGGATTGTGGCCAAAACCATAGAAGTCAGCCTTCACATTGGCTACAGCCTCATATTGGGGGAACCTGACAGAGCTGTCAATGTGTTTCAACATTGCTGAAAGGAAATCTTTCAACACCAGACTGTACATAGGTTGTGACATACCAGCAGATAGTGCCACCGTATGTTGGAAGGACCCTGTGGCAAGGAAGTGCGATACTGACATGACTCATACAACGGGTGGTATGCTGGTTGGATAACTGATAGCTGGCATAAGATATGGCTCCAACTGTCAGCATTACTCCACTATCCTTTGCCTATTCAGACAGTAGTATATGATGATATGGCATTCTTCCATGGTCTGAAGGTGTGGCAGTGGATGGTAGACAGGAGGTTGTCGCATTCTCCCTCTCCCAGGGTACCTATGTGAGCCAAGATATGAGTTGTGACATTAGTAAGTGTGTCCACAGCAACATACATAATGCATGCCAATGATATCATGTGACAAAGCATTTCTGACTGGATAGACATGACAACCAGTGCACAACACAACTGACAACTACACAAGGGTCACATGTGACGCCCATGGTTTTCAACACTTGTCCAAAACACGGATTTGGACAAAACTCATGGATGTACAACACAACTGCCCCTTGAAATGCGACTGTATATTCTGACCGCCAAAATGACCGTCTGCAATGGTGGACCATGCACTGATGTAAAATGCCATCTGTGCCCTGCAACATGCTACAATGGTGGTTGAGTAGAAGGACCTAAATCACAACATATATTGCAGGCGTGACACAGTTTAGAAAACCCAAATCAGCATTTCAGGCTGCCAAAATGGTGGATGCCTGACCTACTCCACTGGACATTAGGAACCGCCTGCGACCGCCAGCAAAAGTCGTCATGGCGTTAGGTGGTTGCAACTGTGGCGGACACAGCCATAGGCTAACATTGTTGCCAGTGGCAGTTGCGGCCCAATGCTGTATCCGCCAGCAATGATGACCGCGGACGTGGCAGATGTGTGTGCAGATTCCCTCACTTGACTCCTGACAATGCTGCCAGCAACACCTCCACTATTTGAGCTGCTGTGTGTCACCTCTGGGAGCAATCATGCCACGTCAATCAGATGATAGGGCCCCTACCATCTCTCCAGAGGAGCTGGGGATGCTTGTTAATGAGGTCCTACCCCTGTATGAACAGCTCTACAGCTCACCAGAGGAGCAGGTAAATACCTCATGTGCACACTTTTCTTATACTTCACCATCCTTCCCCTCCTCATAGGCTACAGTGTGCCCCTGTGTGTCACTTAGACTTCTTGTGCGCCTGTTGTTGCAGTCTGCGTGGCATCAATGGGATGTGCATGGTGCAGGTATTGGTGGCAAATACAATATATTAAGTTCAGTCACATTGTATTGTGTGAGATTTTTGGGGTCCTAGAGTGTTGGATGCACATAACTAGGTAAGGAGAGTTTACTGCAATCCACTGACATCTTTTTCTTTAAGATGTTTGTAAATGTTAGCATGTATGTGCATGACAGCATGAGCTGTGTATGCATTTTGTGTGAGTCATTTGAGAATCTTGTAAGCAATGTGTATAGAACCACATGTCTTTCAACCGACACCTGGCCTTGCCAAACTATTGTCTGGAATCCATATCCTGACTCATTCTGCCCTTCAGGATGCCACACACACCACATGTCAAACTGCTTATGGTCACATGATGTACTGTCAAGCATGGAAGTGATGGAAATGGAGTGTCATGTAGGTTATGTATGCTCAGCCTGCAAAGACCATGGCCTGTCAAATGTATCTCCTAGTATGGGACCAAGTCTAGGCTGTGGGAGAGTCACTGTGGCTATGGAACTGTGGCACTGTGCCCACTCTCTGTACGCCAGCAGATCCTGTCATGTGGACAATGTGATGCTCTAGTGGGAAAACGTGCCCTGAATACCTTAGTCCATTGACTAGATTAGGAATGGGTACTGAGGTAAATCATGAAACTAGTCCATATGTGCATTTTGCCTCATTTTCAACGTGTGTCTTTGACTCATAACAGGTCCCTTACTTCCACAGCTCTGTTGTCAACTTCACACAGGTCATATTTGTCCTGTACTGGCTTATTGCACAAATGACAGTCCCACAGTGCGCACATATGTGACTTAGTAGCTTGGCCACATAGTAGAAATTATACAATGCATGCCTTTGTATGTTAAATGCCACCACTGTAGGATGGACACATATGTCCAAAGGAGTATTCTGTGGTAAAGGTACATACCACAGAACCCACTCCCTGAAGTGGGATGAGTCTGCATTTTGTAGGCTATATGCCCACACATGGACAAGGAATACACTTTCTGTACCCACCATGCCAGCCTCTTGATTGTCACTCAAGTGTAACGGTGAAGTCTATGTTAGTTTCCTGCGGGACTATATGCAGTGAGTCAATCTCACAGAGTGTGAACGTGTCGGTCCATTCAGGCCTAAGGAGTTTACTCATCAGAAGCCACATATTGGTGTGTAGTGTTTCAATGTGGCTCCCATCACACTACATGTTTCTGGAGCAAGGGCTAACTGATGTCAGTAAGCTCGCTTAGTCATTGTAGGCCCTGATCAGAGTAGTGGGTTAGTCTGCAAATGGAAATATATATATATCTATAGTCATGTCTCTGTACTTTTTGTCATGTGTGTTTCACACTAAAATTTTTAACAATTCGAGAAGTTCTAGCTTGGTGTTTCTGACATATATGTGACTCAACTATTTGTGTGAAAACTTGTAATTGTAATCTCTTGATTTGCCTTTTGCATCCATGCAGGTTAACGCCCAACAGAAGAATGACCTATGGATAGCCGTCGCCCAGAAGGTGCAAGCCCTGGGGGTCCACAGCCGGCGGACCGTCCACTGTTGTAAGCGGTGGGAGGACCCTAGACTCTGGGCCTAGAAGAATGCAGAGGTCCAGCTGGGACTGTCCCCGAAACATGGACGGGGCGCATGTTGGACCATGAGCCCCCTAATGGCCCACATTCTGGCGGTGGCCTAGCTAGACCTTGATGGGCGTTTGAGGACAGCACAGCAACCACAGAGGGGTGAGTAATGGGTATATTCCTGTTTGTCACATTGCTAAGTTAATGTGTTTGGTTCTGACATCTCCCCCTGACGATTAGGGATGAGCCATGTGCAACACAGTAGATGAGTGATTTTTTTGTGTAGACATGTCATGTGGTGCATACTGATGTGCATTGACTATTGGCCCAGGGATCTAGGACACAACTGTGTACAATCCACAAGCATTTTGCTCTCCAAGGAGAACATATGGCTGCGTACATTGATCAATCAAGTACTGTTTGTTGTTGTAGTGAGTGTAAATTACATGCAACAGACCACTACTCCTCAGTGTTACAGGCCAAAAGAAAGGAAGTGATGGATCACTGTCCTCAGCCATGAGTCTGGTTCAATTAGTATATTGCCATCTGCCACCCAGAAGCTACTTGTCTTCAGTGTGTGATGGGTGCTGGTGCCTCTGTTCATCTCCAACCCGGTGGTCCACAGAGGACCGCCGGCAGTATTAGGAGCTGGACTACCACCATGGTTTCCACCGCCAAAAAAACCATGGCGGTAGGGCTACCAGGAGTAGATGGCTCCCCCACCCCCCAGCAAGCACCTAATCCCCTCACCCCTGTACAGTCACAACGTTCCACCTCCCCACTCACATAGCACCCCTCACCCCTACTCACATAGTGTGCCACCCACCCTCCCCCTACTTACATGATGCCCCCTCCCCGCATACATGCACACATACACCCACACACACCACGCATACACCCATTCACCCACACTTCCACAACTACATGCATTCACTCACACTCATCCATACACGCATTCACTCACACATACTCACACACATTCAGGCATGCATACACACAAACATCTAAAGACGCATACTCACACGCATACACACAAACATCCAAACATGCATAATCATGCATACACACAAACATCTAAACACGCATACCCACACACATACACACTGACATGCAGACACACACTCACTTCAACATTCATACATATAATTCACTCACACGCATACAACCTCACACACACACTTTCATACACAAACGCAGATATCACACACTCACAAACAACACCCCCACCCTCCTACCCCCTCCACTGTCAGATGCCCGACTTACCTTGTCTGGCGAGGAGGCCGTTCGGCAGGAAACAGGAAGGAGCACTGCCTCTGCCGGCAGCGCCCCGCCAGCAGGACACCACCAGGCCGTATTAATGGTCTCAATATGGCTGGTGGCGTCCTACTGGTGGGGTGGTGCAGGTGGTAGCAATGCCAGAGCACCATCACCTGCCAGCATGGCTACTGCCGGATATCTGCCCAAAGTGTAGCGGAAATCCAGCCAGCACTGGTGGTCTTTTGGCGCCGTGGCTTTGGCGGTCTCGCTCAGAGACCGCCAAAGTCATAATGAAGGCCATTGTTCTTTGGGAGCAGCTACAGATCAATAGTTTCCTTTAGTAAGTGGGGAAAGTGGGGAATGTCCATTGGCATGATTTATATGCCATCACTATTGCCAATATTCCTTGTGCCTACATGTTAGCATGTGTCCCTTTCTCCTCTGACAAAATGTGTACACTGCTGTTTCATGCATGGACTACCGGTTTTAATGGGATCATTTTTGTATATCCTCACATATATGTGCATGCCAACCTGTGTGTGGAATAGGACATTTACAATGGGGCTATATTTCATGTGCAATATTTCACGCGGTGCCACATACAGGAGTGTGTCACCATTTATTATTGGCTGACACATACCCTCACCTATCATAGCCACCATCACCCATCACAGCTCCTACTGTCTGTAATGTGAAGATGGCCATCACACATGTGACAGAACATACATTGTTCTTTGGGTGTAGTTACAGATCAATACTTTCCCTTGGTAAGTGGGGAATGTCCATTGACATGATTTATGTGCCATCACTGTTGCCAATATTCCTTGTGCCTACATATAAGCATGTGTCCCTTTCTCTTTTGACAAGATGTGTACACTACTGTTTCAAGCATGGACTACCTGTGTTAATGGGATAATTTCTGTATACCCTCACATATATGTGCATGCCAACCTGTGGGTGGAATAGAACATTTACAATGGGGCTACATTTCATGCGGTGCCACATACAGGAGTGCGTCACCATTGATCATTGGCTAGCACATGCCCTCACCCAACATAGCATGCCATTTGGCATGGTCAACTGCAGTAGCAATTAGGGACAAGATATGTGTGACTAGATATTGTAGACACAATGTGCATTTCCATGCCACAGATGTGGATTTATGTAGCAAAGTGCACTGTTCATGTGTATCGGGGAAGGTTAGTAACCTTACTGTTGGCATGCATCATGGAGTGACTTGCAGTTATGTTGAAAATCACATGTAGTTGGGTACAATCATTGATCCACAGACATCTGGGTTTGCATGACCAAAATGGGAACAGTGATGTAGCTTACCCTTGGGCAACATGTTGAGGGCCTTCTACAAGTACATGCAAATCTCTGGGCCTCTCCATCATCCAACGGACTAATGGCACCTACTGATGCAATCAGGGTATGTCATTTTAAGGGGTGCCAGACATTTGTGGTAATTCCCCTAGTACTTGCTGATTCATTGTGTTATAAATTTTAAGGACATATCTCCCTGACAATTTGCACATGTTGTCTGCAGTGTATATTGCCATGCCAAATGTGTAGCATATCTAAGCAACACTAGTACTAGCTCCATGACTCCATTGGGACAAATTTCACTTGGTTAAGTGTGCATTGTTGATATGTTTCCAGTGTGACATGAGTATTTCCATTACACCTTCTCAAGGCTACTGTACTGTTGTCAGCAACACAGCATTTTCTGGGGCATCATTTCTTATTGTTGTGTTATTGTGTATGTGACACATAGATGTCTGCATGACCTTGTGTGGGATCTGTTGGAATGCAGTTGGCACTGGCCTACTATTGTATGACAACAGTTAACTGAGGTATGCTCCATGAGGCAAACCATTGAAGGTGATGTGGTCTCCTACCTGTGCAGTGTTTACTGTGATTGCAAACTTCAACCATGCTATTGTAGTTATATGAGATCTTGATTTTTCTTTGGGCAACTGCTGACAGTTCAGATGGCATGCATGCATATGGTATGGTACGTGTAGGGGCTCTTAGGTGTAGTTTGTTTCTAGGGCCTACTTGACATCATGGTAATGTTTGCTAATTTCTCTTTGCATTTGCGGCAGCAGCCCAGGGAAGCGAAGGATACAGGGCACAGCCGAGTGGGGAAGCATCTGGCCTTGGGAACTCGGGTCAAAGCACCACCGACACAGATGGAACCAGTGGCCTGGAGGGTGAGGGGAGTGCCATGGAGGAGAAAAGATCTACATCATCATCATAGGATTCTTCCTCCAGTGGCCACTCCCTAGTGGTGGTGGACTCATCAGGACATACTCCAGTACCATCTTTGTCTGCCACCCCTAGTTCTATCACCACCCTCCTTGTTGCTCCCCACCCAGTTGGCCGTACCCGCTGACCCAAAAGGGTGGGTATCTCCTTTGCCATAGGCACCTCTGCCCTTGCCCCTGTTATCCCTGCTACCCTGGGTGAGGAGGCTATTGATCTCCTGAGGAGCATCTCTCTGTGTCAGACTGCTATTGTGAATGCCATCAAGGAATTGGCCTGACAACTTCAGCAGACCTTTGCTTTCCTGGAACGCATTCATAGTGCCATGTCTGGCCTACACAGATTTTTTCAGGCTATGGCCTCCTCACTGATGGCAGCCAGTCACCCCCACCTTCCATCTCCCCTCCACCTACACCTCCCTCTTCCCAATCCAAATCCCCTATATCCTTATCTATACCAAGCACAGAGACAGATCTGCAATTAACCACCTCAAGACACAAAAGTAGCACACATAAACACAAACAGCAAAAAACACACAGACACACAAGCAGTCAACAGACACCCACATAACCCACCACTTCCCCTGACACGCCCACCAGCCCACACAGCACATCAAGCATACCCACAGGCACCACAACAACAGGCAGTGACACACCCACCAAACCCGCAGACACCACCCCAACAGACAGACACACATCCACCACTACAAGCATACCCACAGACACCACCCCAACAAACACACACACACCCACCACCCACCACTCCCACATCCCCCAGCACCTCTATCTCATAGCCTCCAAGACACACAAACACCAACACTCACACATGCAACAGACACCACCCAAACATAAGTATACCTCACACATGCGCACACCCAAAACATCCACATCAACACACCAGACAACTACTCTCTCAACCTCCAAGACCACACCCCTTCTGATGGTCGTCACTGTGTTTCTAAGGAAAGTTTTTTGTTTGACCTTGCCCTTTCCCTGTATTCTCAAACCCCGCCTCAAACAAGAGTCCTTGAGCCACATCCCAACCCACCCCTTCCACCTCCACTCCCTCCAATGTCACACCTGCCCTCTGCAAGCACCCATACCCCTCCCCCCAAGAAGAAGCCCACTCCTCCTAAGAAAAAGTCTACCTCTCCCAAAACCCAAACCCACACATCCCAAATCCGACAACCACCGCAATGATGATCCCTGAGGTGCCTGCCTGCTCACTTGATACCCCTTCCTATGGAGTTTCCCTGGCAGTAATAGGAGTCAAGTGTTGGCACAGTACTGTCTTATGAGAGTCTACAAAATGGACTGGCCAATGGCCTTGGACAGTTTATATTTGGATTTAAATAATCTGAAACAGTTTTTTTTGGTACCCATTTGTCCTGCAATTCCTTTTCTACTTTTATGTTGTTCCTGAGTAAGTTGTGTTGTATGCCTACAGTTGTGTGTGTTTCAGCCTCATTTGCTGTTGTTTGAGATATCTGACTTTGTGGGCAGTGCTGATGTTTGAGATATCTGACTTTGTGGGCAGTGCTGGTGTCACCCAAGACAAAGGTAGATGTTGACTGTATGGTTATGTTGGTGTTAATGCAATTGTGGTCATTGCATTGTGTTAAGTTTGGTACAGTAAGTATTTCATCTTTTGTTATCCAACCTCAGCATGTATGGTTTTAAACTTGTCCCGCTGATATGTATTGTACATTTGTTTTATGTGTGGCAGCTTGAGTTTTGTTTGTGCCGACATGAAGGTTATTCAATTGTGCCAGCTTCCTTTGCATTTGCCAGTGGATGTGTCAATTTTGCTTTGTGTACCTTGGAGCTACTTCATCTACATGTGTGACCCATGCAGTTACTCTTGTATGTGTTTTCTTGACTTGCACTTCTACATTATGCAGATAGGCATCTCACTTTGTTCTTCTATTGTTTGTCCCTGAGATACCTGAAGAGTCAGTTCCTGAATGAATGTTGTTTTAGGGGCATGTGCAAAGTGTGATGTTTCCCAGTGCAGCATCCTTCCCTGAGTGCTCCTGATGCCCCCATCCCTATTGTGCAGGTATTGTTTACATTGTGAGCTTTGGATATTTGCCTCTGAGACTATTGTGCATCGCATTGTCCTTCATTTGTGTTGCAATATGGGTAATGTGTGTGTCCATTGCAGGACTGTTTAGTAGGAGTGGTGTTTGTGTATGTTAAATGTGAAAGCAGACTATGGCATGTGAGTAATGCAAGTTTGTCAGTTGTATTTTTAGATGTGATGTTTCTGAGTTGTTGGTGTTTTATGACACAATGTTGTTGTACACTTCACTGTCCCTGTGCCTAAGATGGTCAGACGTGTATTTTTGTATAGTGTTGCGGTGCAATGTGAGTGACCTGCCAAAAGGGGGCGTTTAATGGCTGTGAATGTGTCCTTCCATGTAAATGACTCCGACTGTGTACACAAAGACACGTGAACTTGGTGCCCGAAGCGTAACCCCTATATGATGCGGCTGGTGGCGTGACGACATGTTGTTGAGCTTCATGACACAGGTAGGTGTGTGTACTTACGGTCAATTGCATCCATGACGGCATGGATTTTGGGCTCCTTTGATGATCAGCAGCAACAGCAGGACATGTGTGATGGGCTCCTTAGTGGCACCGGATGTGTAAATCTGCCTGCGCATGAGTTACTCCCTTTATACTCTCTGTTTCCACCTGCTGAAACATGGTGCTTTGACTACCATGGTCACATTGGGGATATGCAACCTCATAATGTGTATGGGGGAACCAAAGGTTCTGCCGGCCTGTTTGAGCTGCCTCGTGACCATGGCGGTCTGTGCTGCCTGGCAGTGTTGGTGTGACCGCAGTGGTCTTTGCTCCATAGGCCCACCTGACCCGTAATACAGTGGTCCGACAGCCAAGCCGATGATGGTCGGACCGCTACCCCCACAATGGTGGTGCTCAGATCTCCAAACTCGTAATGAGGACCTTAGTTTGGAATTACATTTTTAATTAATTTAAATCTATTAAATTAAATTAAAATATTTTTCAGAAGTTTAAATGAAAAAATAACAGTAAAGATTTAACTATTTTATTTTGCATTAATGATTTTTAAATGTGATGTCTAGAATAACTTAAAGTAATTTAATTATATTTTAATACAAATTACTGTTCATAACTTCATGAGGCATTGGTAAAATATCTTCTAATTAACAAACAAATATTGTGAATAACCTATAGTAATAAAATTACTCAAAAGTGTGAGAGTAAACTTACACATGCAAATTACTCACAGCTGTAAGTAATCTTTGTGAATAGTCTCGTCTGTAGTTGTTCTTCCACATGTTTTACACCAGATTTTGCCTGATGTTTGTCAGGCTGACAAACTGAGCAAGATATGATTTTTCACACATTGGAACGGGGAAACCAATGCAGTTATTGTATTATCGCCTTTTCAAAGTTTTAAAGTTGGATTGTTGATCAAATTGTGCACCATTTAAATACCATATCCTGCTGAGTGGATATTGCCAGACTCCTAGATAGCATTGTGAGGAACTCAAAATGAGACCCACAGTGCTTGTTCATTCTTAGACTGAAAATCCAGAATGCACATTCAGGCCTGCAAAGTCATCAGAATGAAATAACCTCGTGTGCCAAAGTGTCACAGTTTCTACAGTTTTACAACACACTGAGCTGACTGTTGAGCACTATGTATACACAGTAATGGTGTGCAATGTTGTGAATCGCTTAGCTGTTTCTTGTTTGGAAAATATAAAAATGCAGGTCCCCTGCATGCATTGGTGCGGCTGGCATGGCTTGGCGGCCATCTGTCAGTAAGTGTGGCTGGAGATACTGCTTACAGTGGTGCAAGCATGTAGAAATGGTACTCCAAAACACTTTGAACTAGCTCCTTTCAGTTTAGGAAAGACTGGCTATAATCTCTGAGTGTTAGCATAGTATGGAATGAGGCTGCGTATGTGCAAAGAATGGAATATGAGGCAGCATGCTGGCAATGAACCATGATCCCCAGCAGGTTATGAACTTCAAATATTTCAAAGCGATAGCCATTTTAGTATAACTTTCATTGTGGTTCATGGCATCTTTTGCTAAGCAATCGTGTTAGCCAGGACATGGATTCATGGATCTTGGAGTTCTCTTGCCAAGACCAAATGCTTCCTCAGGTTTTGTATTAAGCATATTTAGAATACAGAGAAGTCAACTATTTTCTTGAACATTTTTGTAAAATCTTTTAGAACTGGGGTTGTTATGGCATACTAGGGTTATCCTGTGACAGAGGAGGAAGAACTCTTAAATTGGCAATGTTAAATATGCATATAAGACCATCACACACAAAGTACTAAAGTACTAGTGAGCACATACTAATTGTCAAAATTAGAGTACAAGCAAATGATAACATTGTTCTTTATCTTGCAGTTCTACAAGTAGAAACTATAACTCATGTTTCACAGGCGAATGTGCATTGACAAATCTTGAGGTAGCTTCTGCTACTTAAATATATATGATGTTCTTATTACTATTGGGGCCGATTCACAAACTACATTTTGTAGTATGGAATGAAATACTGTGGTACTACTACTTAGTACAAAATTCAATTCACAAACCTACAAGTGCAGATCTCCACCTACACCTTTTCTATGAGGAGATCCTCACACATTTATATTTGCTAAGTAGTAAATATGGAAGGGACTAGTGGAAAGGGCTGTGAAAAGGGGCATGTTTGCTACTAAATGGGAGAGTCTAAGGGAGGAGTAAGGAGGAGTTTAGGGAGGGCTAGGGAAGGGGTTGGGAAGGTATCTACACCCACTCAAAAAGAGGAAGTTAGATTATGACAGCCAAAAAGACCCAACACAGGAGTAAACCTACTCCAGCCAATGAGAATGAAACCCATAGGAAAAATTGTTGCATTACATTAAATTATGTAAACTATTTAAAAATAATAATACATTTAATTTAAGTTTAAAAACATTATCTGAAATGAAAACATGTTCATCATTTCATTTTAACATATTTTAATTACATTTTATTGAATTTAAACATGATTGAAGTATATTAATTTTCATGAAAACACATCACTTGTAATCACCAATAATATTATTATTATATACTTTTAATACTTTTAATACAGAATATTTTTTAATCTAGATGGGATTGTTTTAATTTAAGAATCAAAAATACTTTGAATGTAATTTCATATATTGAAATTCAATAAACATTAAATTAAATGTACCATTTTTATTTGTTCTTTAATAAGTATATTCAATTGATCTATATTAATAGTTAACATAGATATATGTTTACTATTTGTTTTCACGTTTAATAAACTTTTTTTTTTACTTTCCCGTATTGTTTACCATAGTTACACATCACCTTTAGACTAAGGGCCTGATTTGGAGTTTGGCCGATGGGGTTATTCCATCACAAACATGACAGATATCCCATCCACCGTATTACAATTTCCATAGGATATTATGAAATCATAATATTGTGGATGGGATATCAATCACTTTTGTGATGGAGTAACCTCATCCGCCAACCTCTAAATCAGGCCCCACTTTTCTTAAATCCCTTTATCCCAAATAGTACTTTTACACCAACTTGCGCAGTGGCACATATTGTTCCATTCATTTGTTATCTAAAAGTGCCTTCCACATTTTTTTTATGGCACAGCCACTTTTTCAAACCATTCAGCACCATAACACCAGTCGAGGAACATACTCGCTTGTAAGATTGTGTTCTTGCAAGAAGAATAACCAGTCCACCCACTTGGAGTGGCCAAGCTCTACTCGTGTACATGTACAATATACACGTCTATTCATGGCTTATGATTAAACTTAACTTTGAATGGCACAACCTAGGGATACTTCTGAAAATTCACTAATTTCTGATACCCCATCAAACCTTCACACTCTTTAGCACAGAATGAGCACTGTAAGCACAATTCTCATTTCCTTTCCTTGCCTACTTGGCACAAAAATCTTTCAACTTGTGCATTGACATCCTTACAACTTCTTTGGCATCCTGCTCCATACATACCTGCCACTCATATTTCTGTACAAATGCACCACTTTTATCAGCATTTAGATTAAACTGGTATGTCTGGTCCACATATGTGGAACAATACACCACCAAACCATGATATGACTGAAGCTGATTATTACCACTCCACAGCACCATTCTCAAGTTGGCTTTAACCACTTTCCTTTTAGATGAATTCCATTGCCCTGTTCCATTAGAGAGTAGTGCGAAGAACACAGTACTCGATTTCTCCAGCACCAAATGGGCTTTTCTTTGTCAGACTCTTTATGGACAAGGTGTCATCCAGGCGTAGCCTATACACAACCTCCTTTCAAAGATCATCCGCATTGTCCTCTGAAATGCAACCAAGGCTGACACCATAACAGATCCAAAGAGTGTGGCTTGAGGATTATACACTGCAGCATGCATAGTGGTTGTTCCTGTTCTTTTTAAAGGTTACGTTATGCTGAAGTTCCATAAGGAAACATTAATTGCTTGAAGAGTTTTCACCTGGCCCGTTTACATTATGGAAAGTGTAACCTGTCAACCTGTTTTCTTCATGTTATGACACTTATGTTATTCTCAACATTCAACTGTAATATAGAGTAGTGGTGAACATAAGCATCTTTATTTGTTTAACTGTATTGTTTCTGTTACCACTCTGTCGTCCCATTTCTAGGGGGCGCTGTAAGGGGACTGTCAGAAGCTTGGGAATCACCTTGAACACTTATCTAGAGTCCCTTGCTGACTCCTGTTTGTTTCTCTTTTGGCCATGGTATACTTGTGTAGTACTACAGTTGCTTCCTGGGACAGCAACTCCCATAATGCACAGCCTGGTAGTCAGGAAAACCTGGATTCTGTTTCCCATTGTTTTCTATGGGAGAAGTCCAGTTGCTCCTTTTCCCCGGATCCTCTCCTCCAGGACTTGCAAATGTCTGAAACTACACACACCTGAGACCTCTCCTGTGCAGCCCAGCTTGAAACTGCTTATAAGCAGCCATTTCTTCAAGATCCCCGTCGTGCATTGGACTTTGATTCCTTTGTGTTACAGACCCTTTGTCGGATGGTGTTCCAGTTTTATTCCTGTTCTGTTCCAGCTTGATCCTGTTTCCTGTTTCTCTGCCCTGTTCCTGATTGTTCCAGCCAGAGTCTGCTCCCTATCTCTTAGCCTTGTACCTGTTTGTTTCTTCCAGAGCCTGCTCCCTGTTTCTCTGCCCTGCTCCTGCCTTGTTTCAGCCTGAACCTTCTCTCTGTTTCCCAGTCCTGTTTACTGCTCAATTCCTACTCCCTGTATTCCAGCCCTGTCCTTGCCTGTTCCAGCCAAAGCCTACTCTCAGTTTCCCAGTCCTGTCTCTGTTTGTCCCAGCCAGAAGTTTGTACCCTGTTTTCAAGTCCTAGTCCCGCCTTTGCTTCAGCCTGAGCCTGTTCCTAGTTCTTGCCTCTGCCTCTTAGTTTGTTCCCTTCTGTTTCTGTTTCTTCTTGGTTATTTGTGTCTGGTAAGTGTTCTATCAGTTTTTCACCAGTGTATAAGTGTCCTCCTTTGTTCTGGGGTTGGCTCCTGGTTTCCAGGAGGCAATTCCAGCCCCCATCCTTGTCCAGTGTTATACGTTGTCTTTCGTGCCTTCTAGTGACAGTGTGCTATTGCTGTTTTCTCAGGAATCGCCACTGTGTTTCCAGCTGGACCTACAAGAGCGTGTCTTGTATATGTAAGTACTTTCCTTGTCTGTGCTCTAGGGTCCAGATACAGAATCACTTCTGCTGGCTCCTTTCTATGGGGCTGGCAGGGTGACTATGTGTAAGAGCAAACTGCACAGAGGCATTGACATTCCCTGTCACTGTGGGAGGTTATGCGCCTTACTCTGTGTACAACCCCAGCGTGTTTGTCCATTAGTAATCTGTTTCCTGTTTGTTCACACAAGGGTTGCTCTGCTTTTACTTTCCTGTTTCCTGTGCCTGTCCATAGCTGTCCTTTCCGTGTCTGCCTTTAGCTGCTCTTCTGCCCCAGTACACTACCTCTTTAGGATATTCGGTGACCTCAAGGGGTGTCCCAACCAGAGTCCTGATCAGACCCGCCCAAAACCGTGACAGTTTCTTGTTGTGCTGGTACCCCAAGTGCCTCCTGCACTGTTGCCCTGCTTCATTGATTCGGTGTCCCAAGTGATTGGTCAAAGCTGCCTTTGAGAAAAGGAGTCAGTTACCTTTGATAAGACCGTACTAGGGCTCTGTTACAGTTCAAATCATGTCACTGGGCTTTATCCCAATATGATCTTCTACTGCAAGTTCCAAGAAGCATTCAAATGTGTGACATGTTGACTAAACACATGTCTCTGCTACACAGGTATTCCAAAACGTAGCTGCTACTTAGCCTCCGACTCGATTATTAGTGAATGGTTGATAGCCTTGCACATAGCAGAGAAAATTCACTATTTACCAGGCCTGTGACTAAATAGCAGAAATTGTGCACTGTTTGGTTTGTGGTCCAGCAATAGCAAGAAACCTTCACTATTTACCTGGCCAATGGCTAAATAGCAAATATTATGCACTATTTGTCCAGTAGCCACGTAAATTGCCAAGAACATTCACTTTGTGCCAGGCTGCTGAAAAAATAGCAGATATTTTGTACTAGCAGCCATGCAAAGACCAAACAATATTCATTATTTATCTGGCCGATGGTTACATTACAGAAATGATATAGTATTTGGCCAGTGGTCATTCAAATAGCAAAGAAATTACCCTATTTACCTGGCTGTTGCTAAATAGCAGAAATGATGTACTATTTGGCTTGGCAGATAGCAAGGATAACGTCATTATTTACCTGACCACTGACTAAGTGGCAGACATGATGTACCGTTTGGCCAGCAGCAATGCAAGTAGCAAGGAAACTTCATTATTCAATAGGCCGCTAGCTAAATAGCAGACAATATGCACAGTCTGACTAGTAGCCATGTAAATAGCAGAGAAGCTTCACCATTCACCCAGCTGCTGTCTAACCAGCTGAAAGTATGTATTGTCAGCCCTAGTGTAGATTGCAACAGGCACATACCACCAGGTAGAAGTGGAAAAAAGGGAGTGAACACAATTGGCACCCATTTCCTTATGCACGTTAGTAGTAAAACTGGCTTAAAAACAGTTTGCATCTGAACAGCACTAAGCTATAGGTTTAAAAGTCCTAAAGGCCTTTGAAAAAAATATTTGAATGTTTCCATTTTAGGATTGAAGGCATGATACAATGCCACTCTATTTTTTCAACGGCCAATGCACAGTGACTTGGGAAACTGACTGTGGAGCTGTGACGTATTCCTCAAATGTTCTTACTCCTTTAGATTAACCTGAAGAGGTAGCTATGTATTTATTAATGAAAATGATTAGCTCCTTTGCAAGACTAAATGAAGCTGTTAGCTCTTCTACAGCTATGCACTTATTCAGAACATCATAGAATAGTGCCAGGGCCAGATTTAAGATTACCAAAAGGCTCCTTTTTATCAGAACACCTCTTTTTCTGTCATAAGTAATATGAAGCAAATCGGTGCATTCTGGAATTAATCATTCTGGTTCATTTCGCTTAAACAAATTAGATTAAAACACCTGAAAATAAGGGTTTGCCAAGAGCAAAGGCCAAAATTGGGAAAGTTGCATGTCAGTGACGTAGTGCCATGTGATAGTCAGTTGTGATCTTTTCAAAACAGAAACAAATGCTTCCAATGCTGAATGGAAGAGAACACAACTTCATTCCAATCTCATGACAGAAGGATGAAGAACTTAAAGAAATAAATCTGTGTACCTAGCCAACCATCAATGTCCTTGCCATATGCCTTCATAGCTATGTTTGACAAGTAAATATGAGTAGGTGGCTGTGTGGAGGGCAATGACATCTTCATTAGAGTCTTATTTCCAATAAACCAATTTTGAAACGTGATTCTTAAAAATCAGCCTCTGTTCGGAGCCTTTGTAGACGCTCACAACATGCGTGTATTGATTACTCTTTCACTATATAATCTATAATGCTTTAACAGATAGTGCAGCACTGATTTCATAGAACCAGTGCTCAGACTATTGATTCAACAAGTATAACCACATGAGTGCACTGCGGGTGAGTCGCAGCCCCCTATATTTTCTGCATGTAAGTATGTTACAGGTAGCGTGTCAACAGGCGCTTTCTGTGTCCCATAGACCGACAATAAAAAGATTTTTCCTTGTTTACACCAGTTATGTGATACTTCTGATATTAACAAAGAAACCTATAGAAACATTTAAAATGTTCTCTATACATAATGGGAGTTTGAGGTGGTAAAGGACTGTGATTATTTCATTGATCATTCCTTCAATCTGGACAGTTCCAACTGGAGCAGGAACCAAGGTAGGCAGATTTTTCATATGGTTGGGTATACCCTGAGGTGGCATGGGAAGATTGGTCATTGTTCAGAACTCCACACGGTGGTCACTTGTCTTCGTGATGCATGGAAGCTCAGGTACTTGTAGTTTACTGACACTGGGTGAACGGTGGGGTAGCTTTGAACCTGGCTGTGTACTGCACAAGTGGGTGGTACTTCCACAGCAGGCTTTCTTAGTCCATTGTAGACATGCTAGCCTGCACATACTGCTGACCAAGCTCACCTTACTGAAAACAGATGTAGTTGGTGGATGAGGAGAAGGCTGCCACCGTATTCCCTTTTTCACATTAGGATTCCTCTAGATCTAGCGAAACTCATTTATGCCATTGACCTCCTGGTCTCAAGAGCCACTTCCCCGCTGCATAGCTCTTTCTGAGTGTGCTGTGTTGCTGCCGTTGAGGCAGGCTGTTTGGTCCCGCTGCCAGGCGACAGCTGCCTTTCGAGGCAACTGGACTGAATTGGATTACTAGTAACTTTAGTTTTAAATAATTATGATTTAATGGCAGTCTTTTTTTGCTTGATTTAGGTTTGGCACCTCTTTTTTCTGGTGTGGTAATTGTTGGTTGGTTTCAATGTCCCTGCCCTTTTTCCCCCCTCCTTCTGTTTTTCCGCTCCCCACGCTCCCACCTCCCTGTCAGCTGCTCCCAGAGCTACATATGGAGGCCATTGCATGACCGTGCAGTTGACGCACACAGTGGGTGTGCCCTGGACACGCCAAAAGCAAGCCAGTCTGCACCTGAACCGTGCCCAGCTCCAGGATCCCTGGGTCCTCCACCCCACAGAGCTTCACAGTCGTAGACTTCCGAGACCTGGACCCTGGACACACCAAAAATCTCTGCTGCCGCACATCCTCATGAACTACCAAAGGACCATTCTCCCGCTGCCAATGCAGCCTTATCCTCAGCACTGAGGCATCCAATACCACCAGCAACACAGCAAACTCGACCGCACCCCCTACATCGGCCGAGACCCCCACGACAAAACTCCAGTGCATCCTACTCAAAGCACATTCTCACGGTAAGCATGCCACATAGATATGGGACATGATCACCTCCCTCACCCTCCCTCACACCGGATGTAATCTTCCTGACAGAAACATGGCTTCACCACACCTCTGCACCAGACATCGCTATAGCCATCCCCAGGGTTAACAAGATAACGGACCAGAACCAAACCAACAAGCACGAAGGTGGAATCGCCATCATCTACAGGAACACCACCTGCAGCACAACATCCCCCAATAACCCAACACTGGTAGTGAACCACCTCAACTTTCAACTTCACACAGACAGGAAAAGCACCATCAGAGACACCCATGCCTGCAGACCACCAAGACCACACCCCAGCTTCTGCAACACCATCCCAGAAATGATCACCCTGCTTCACATTTGACACTGAGCACTGCATCTTTCTATGGGACCTCAACTTCTATCTCGATGACCCCAGCTCCGCCAACTCCACCAACCTCGTGGAAAGCAGCTCACCACCGATCCCGCCCACATCACAGGACACGTGCTCGACCCCATCTTCACCTACAGCAACAGAGTAAGGTTCACCATCTCAGGACCCAACTACCCCAGTGATGGGCCCCTCAAAACCAAATGCAAAAAAAGTGGAAAAAGGTATCAGAAGACCAGTGGAATGACATGCTCCGCTCCCACGTTGCGGACTCTAAACACGACCCTGAACAAGCAGCAAAGAGCTTTGCCCAGTGGATCAAAAAATTAGCCGATATCATTTCCCCCACCATGCAGCCAAAGCCAAAAAACAGAGCAAAAGAGAAAGCTGATTTACAGAGGATCTGCACACCACCAAAAGCAAATGTCGACATCTTGAAGGGAAGTGGCGAATCAGCAAAAAAAACAGAAGACCACACCGCCTACAGGACCACTCTTAAACAATACCATTGCCTCTTGAAAGAAACTAAGAAGAATGCCCTAGCAGACCACCTTAAAGCCAGCAGAAACCACAGCAAAGAACTCTTTGCCATCATGAAGGAGATCACCAATTCTGCAGCCAGTGAGAACTACATCACTCCCTCTCTGGAACTGTATGACAATCTTGCTGACTTCTTCCATGAAAAGATCTTGTCCATCTATGGAAACTTCTAATGCCAACCCTCCACTGCAGACAGCATCAACCAACTCACACCCACAAACACAAACCCCAAATGCCTTCTCACCCCCTGGGAACTCCTCACCACGCAAGGCACTATCTCCCTCATGACCTCCGTGCACTCTGGAGCACCCACGGACCCATGCTCCCATGTCTTCAACCTAAGATGCAAGACAATTGGTGACAAGCTCACAAAAGTCCTAAACACCTCCATCATTGCTTCCTACTTCCCTGAGGACTGGAAACCTGCTGACGTGAGGCCCCTCCTGAAAAATCCCTCCACTGACCTAGCTGAATTAAAGAACTACCGGCCCATCTCACTGCCCCTCTACCCAGCAAAAGTCCACAAGAAAGCAATCAACCAGCAACTCAGCCAACACCTTAAAGACCACAACCTCCTTGACTTGTCGAAATCTGGATTTTGAGCTAACTACAGCACAGAGACAGCCCTGACTGCAGCCACTGACAACATCAGAGCCCTCCTGGATCACAGTGAAACAGCAGCCCTCATCCTCCTGGGCCTATCTGCTGCATTTGACGCCATCTCCCACCACATCCTGATCAACAGACTCCACCACATTGGGATTCAAAGAAGCGCCTTCAATTGGATCACCTTTTACCTCACTAGCAGAACCCAAAGGATCCATCACCCACCGTTCACCTCAGAGCACAAAAGATCATCTGCGGAGTCCCCCAAGGATCATCTCTCAGCCAGACCCTCTTCAACACCTACATGACCCTCCTGGCCGACACCGTTGGATCACATGGACTCAACATCATCTCCTACACAGACGACACACAGCTTATTCTCTCACTGTCCAAAGATCCCTCCAACACAAAAGCTAATTTCCCCAGTTGCATGATAAATGTCGCAGCCTGAATGAAGGACAACTGTCTCAAACTCAACTCGGGAAAAACAGAAGTCCTCCTCATTGGGAACAACACCTCAACATAGAATGACTCAAGGTGGCCTGTGGATCTCAGCACACCACACTCCCAACCTCAGCATCATTTTAGACCACAAGCTATCTGTAAAGAAACAAGTTAACACTGTCTCATCCGCCTGCTTCCACACCCTTCACATGCTCTGCGAGATATTCAGGTGGCTCCCAGCAAACACCGGAAGGACCATCATGCAGGCCGTCAGCATCAGCATACTGGATTATGGAAACACTGTCTATGCAGGAATCACTGCTCACCTCCTGAAGAGACTACAGACAATACAGAACTCAGCGGCAAGACTCATACTCAACCTCCAAGAAGGACCCACAACACACCCCATCTCAGCTACACTGGCTCCTGATTCCGAAGTGATGCCAGTTCAAGATGCTGACCCACGCCTACAAAGCTCTGCAGAATGGAGGACTAGAATACATCAACAAACGCCTGACCTTCCACCAACTGAACAGACACCTCTGATTGGCCTCCTTCTACTTTTCAGACACCCTATGGATCCATCGAGCCAACAGCAGAGGATGCTCCTTCTTGCACCTTGCAGCCAAGGTTTGTGGCAACCTCTCCCTGTACCTCAGGACCACACTGTCGCTCCAACAATTCAGAAGAGACCTTAAGAATAGATGTTTCAATAATCAAACCCCCATGTGGCAGCATGCAGCTCCAGCACCTCGAGACCCTTTGCCGCACTTTGCAAATGTCTGATTGATTTATTTTGATTGACTGATGCCCCACTTCCTGTGATGTTGTTGGTCTCTGAGGTATTAAAAAGTGATGGAGAGGGCTGTCTGGCCTAAAATCAACAAAACAGCCTTAACCAGTCCATACTGGTCTGACCAGTGATTCTTGGATTCAGTATTCAGAAAAAGATGGACAACAAAAGGAAAAAGTGCTTCCCCAGGACTGTACTACTTAGTAGTGCAAGATTTGTGTAGTATGTGTTGCCCTTGATTAGACCCAAAGCACTTCTGGGTTGTCAGCTAAAAATCAACCCTATTTACTGTGCATGGTTCATATTGTGTGGCCTTTGTGGGAAACATTGGGTATCATGTGTGTTTTGCTTCCCCAAATGACCTTGCTGACAAAAATCTCTGGAATGCACTTCTTAGTTTAAAGAAGACATTTATTATCACTTCACCACGAGGTTCCTGAGAGAAGGGGGTTAGTAGGTTGGAGGCACATGTTTAAAAATAGTCACAGCAATGAAAGGAAAATATATCAAAGTGATTCTTAACTGCAATGTACACAGCAAATATATGTGATTATATTATGGCATAACTGCAAAGCAAAGATTAAAGTCGAAATTCATCACCGTAGGGCCTATCACTGCTCTTCATCTTTCTCATGCCAGCAAGTTGATGACCCCTGTTCAACTGCGAGAAAGAGTCTTTCCACCCTCACGGGAGGCCAGGCAGTTGACGTCCACTCCTGAATGAAGTCTCGGAATATTCCCCTTGCTGCTGCCCAGGGACACCTTTTATAGATTAAATAATCATGAGAAAAAGCCTTCTGAAAGGCCCTTCCCTCTCAGAAGTGAATATTAAAAACATGCTGGCTACTGTAGGTCAGAGTTGGAAGAAACAACGTCGACAGTTGGCCACGTTTTCATGGCTCTCTCTCCCAAGGCTGAGTTCTTCCTTGCACTAAAGAGAAACACAAAATATGCACTTCCTTATCATGCTATCGTGTCCGGTAAGAGAAAATACGAAAAACACAAGCTTAGTTTACCATGTGGAAAAACAAAGCTCATCTACCATGTCTCAACTGCAATGTCTATCGCCACGATAAAGCCAAGAGGCAGCTAAACTGAATTCAGAATGTAATGTCTAATGCCACGATAAAGCCAATAGGCAGCTAAACTGAATACAAAATGTAATGTCTAACGCCACGATAAAGCCAATAGGCAGCTAAACAGAATACAAAACGTAATCTGCAACTGAACATTGAACAACTAATATGCACAGTGGTGAAACACAAAGTCAATGGTCAAACATACTTATTTTCACTACATCTCCCCCCTCTGACCAATTACTTTTGTTTACTTTTCTCTTATTTCAAAGAAAAAACAAAAGCATTATAAGCAAATCAGGTTTGCATTGTATACAGCAACATAATGTAATGATAAAAGCAATCACAGTAAAGCAATAGAAGTGGATTAACGTATTGATCTTATAAACTTTCAAATCAGACACACCTACAATGAAAAGACTGAAGCTTATATATATTCTAATTGGGATAACTGATTGAATAGTGTCTCTAATATAGCAAGTCGGTGTAGAATTAGATGGAAACATCATGAGTTCTAATCATGAAAAGGTACACGGTCCACCTGAAAGGTTTACTGGAATGTAAGTGAAAGTCAGGATTCCACATGAAAAACCGACAGCTAACAGGCAATGTTGCTTAATGAGACTGGCAGCAGTCATCAGAAAATAAGCCATGAGTTAGTTCCACTGGAAGAATGTAATCAAACAAGTTGACAGAACATCCATGGTACTCTATATTGATCCTATGTAGTACTTGAACCGGAGGCGCTAGTTTTTTTTTTTTTTTTTTTAAAGCAGCAGGAGCATTGCACAAAGGTTTTCAATCAGGTTCAGGTTGGGGGTGCGGTCCCTCCCCCGACCCCACACACAAGCGCCCGAAGGGAGACCACACAGCACACTCATGGTCAGTGGCGAGTCGTAGTAGGATCTGCAAAAGAAACAAGAATGACTTTTCTTGCAAATAACATTTGTCATCTGAAATGTGCTCTCCTTTTTCCTTTCCTTGTTTTATAATCAGCAGGACGTTATTGGGGCCCTTTGCTATAATTTATGCAGGTTCTGGAGGGCCATTTGGGGGTTCAACCCACACCTTAGCACTGAGGTTTTTATCTGCTGCACCACAGCTTCCCTTTTCTTGCACTGTCAGAAGGGCTGGGGCAGACTCCTTCCTTACCAAACCTCCATTCACTACACTTATGACAAGTTGGGCAATTCTGTCTCCAGTCTGTATGAATGAATCAGATTATCTACTAGTTATCAGAATAACTTTGATTTCTCCTTGGTAATCTGCAGCAATCACTCCCCTTAAACCTGAATACTTTTAAGGGCCAACACAGATCTGGAAGCAATCAATCCAAAATGCTCTGGGGAATCTGTATTCCAACACCTGTCTCACACAACGCTATGTCTAGGGGTTTACAAATAGGACATTGCAAAATCACAGTTTTTATCAAATCTAGGGGAATGTGCATCCCTCTAATCTCTGCCCACCTGTAAGTGGCTTTTCCTCCCAGGTGTCTACATTTCTGGTGTGCCCACTTAGCCATCCCCACCAAGTCAGAATTCTGGGTTGACACTTCTGTCCCTGCACTTTTGTCTTTAACATCTACAAGGGAATTGAACCGGCGTTCTAATGAGTCAATGGGACAATGAGCATCTATGACTTTATTCTGTTCTAACATTTTTCAAATTTCCTGTCACAACTCTTTGCTCCTCATCTCCTTTGAATGAATGAACCAGTTATGTGCAAGCCATGTGGAAAGCCAAACGGCTAATCTAATGGTAGTGAACCAAGAATCAGTGTAAAAATGACACGTCTCAGGCAGCTCTTGCTTTAAAGTCTGACACACATTGTACAGCTCTGCATATTGGCTACTTTTCCCTTCTCCTGTGGCAGACAACAACTTTTCAGTAACTGGATAGTATAACACTGCTTTCCATTGTCTTTTAGTACCCACATATTTCAATGAATCATTAGTAAAACAAACATGCTTTCTATCCTCAGGGGACAAGAATTCAAATGGTGCACTCCATGTCCTTTGGTACTCCCTGCACCCTCTCCTCATCCTGTAAAGGGGCTTGTGACACCTGCCCATTTAGGGCTGCAGTCCCTGTAGGTCCTACTCGAACCCTGTCTTGTATGTACCTGATCCAAAGTATGATACTAGCCTCTTGTGCCTGTCCCATACTGTGAGATTTAGGTGAACTCATCACTGACTGCATGATTGATATTTCAGATTTCAGAATTACATTATAATTTAATGTTATTTGCTCAGTATTCACTAGAGCCCAATAACAAGACAAAAGCTGTTTTTCAAAAGGAGTATAGTGCTCCACAAAGTCAGATAGTTTTCTAATCCAGGGGCACTCTTGTCCTGCCCTGTTTCTGCCACATACTCAAGTTTACATATTGTTCCTGAACAGTTACATGTAGCTCAGTGTTTCCCTCTTGCACTGCACACAAACCTGAAGTCTGTTGAATTATTTCATTTGCCAAATCAAAAGCAAACAGCTGCTCCTCACTCCATTCAAACTCATGTTTTTTCTAGTTACTTTGTACCAAAGTGTTAGGATTTTGCTCAGATGAGGGCTATACTGTTTCCAAAAATCAAACAACCTTATGAAACTCGGTGTCTCTTGCTTAGTGCAAATAGTAAGAAACTCTAAAATCTTTTGTTTTACCTGTGACAACATCTGCCTATGTTCTGGATTCCACTGAATTGCCAGAAACTGCACATTTTGCGACAGTACCTCTGTCTTGTCTGAATTAATTATACACATCGTACTCTGCAAAAGTGGTCTGAATATACCGGTAACATCGTCAACTTCTTGCTCAGTGTAATCTTTTAAAGCATGCACTTCAACTCCTGCCAAAAACTGTGGGCTGTTCTGCGCACAGAGATCTACGCTCTGCTCATGAGGCTCACACTGGCCCCAACCTTTTTTGACCTCCTCATTACTGGAATAAGAAAAGCCACATTCTCCTGTAACAACTTTGTACATTTCAGTTTTATCTTGCAATAATTTGTTCTGGCTAATTTGCTCACGTAAATTCTTATTTTCATGTTCTAACTGTTTACATCTCTCATGTATTTTTCTGTAAGCATACAAAAGTATCCAAACCCTTCTGTCAAGAACAAAAGGGACATCATTCCTTTCAAAAAGCACCTTTTCTAAATATGAAAACACTTTAGTTTTATCCAAGCACTCATCACAAAACTTAGAAAGGCCCGATAAACAAGAAAACATGTTTTTTTCACAGCACCATAAAGCAGTTTACCTTCACATGCATTTTCAAACATGGGTGGTCATTACAACCTCGGCGGTCTTTTTGCAAGACCGTCAAGGGACCGCCGTGCGGAAGACCGCCAGTGGTGGCGGTTTGCCGCTCTGCCTATTATGACCGTTGGCAGCTCTCCGTCCTTTTACGGACGGAGAGCCGCCAACAGCCATACTGGCGGGAGGCGGGGAAGTGGAGGTTGCTCCACCTCCACCGCCACGCCAACAGAGCACCGCCCAGCGAATCACGTCCTGTGATTCGCCGTGGCGGTGTTTTGTTGGCGGTGTGGTGTCGGCGGAGCTGCCCCCATGGCTCCCGTCCCCTCCCAGAGGATCGACGGAACAGGTAAGTCGATCGTCCGTTAGGGGAGGGGGGTGGGAGGGTGTTGTGTGTTGTGTGGGTGTGCGTCTGTGTATGTAGAGGGGGTGTGTGAGTGCGTGTATGCTTGCGGGGTGTCGCGTGTTTTGGGAATGAGTGCGTGTATGTCTGTGGGTATATATGTATGGATGTGTGCATGTATGTTTGTATGTGGGTGTGCGGGTCTGACTGTGTGTGTGGATGTAGGCATGTATGTCGGCGTGTGTGCGTGTAAGTGTGTAGGTGGTGCCTGCGTGCATGTTGTGTGTGTATGAGTGCTGTGATGTTGGGGTACGGGGTGGGGAGGGGGGCCCTGCCACCTTTGGGGGTGGCAGGGGTGGTGGGGGGGTAGGTGAGGGAGTCAGGGTGGGGGAGACCCCTATCAGTGCCAGGGAAGGAATTCCCTGGCACTGATAGTGCTTACCGCCATGGATTTCATGGCGGTTCAAGCTGCAGGAAATCCACGGCGGTAAGCCGGGTCAAAATACCGCCAGCAGTATAGTGACTGCCGCCGGGCTGGAGACCCAGGTCTTCAGCCCGACGGTCGTCTCCGCCCTGGCGGGCGGAACGGAGAACCGGCGGATGACCATGGCGGTAACCGCCATGGTCATAATTCCACAAAGTAAGACCGCCAGCCTGTTGGCGGTCTTACCGCTGGTTCTCCGCCTTCCGCCAGGGTCATAATGACCCCCATGGTCTGCGGTGCTTCCTTTAATTCTCTAAACAACAAAAACCAAAAAATTACACTTTTAAACTGTGCACTTCCAATCTCCAATTCCACTCCCAGACTGACGCTACGCCAAAATGTTTTGCTTCCACTAATGACCGAGCTGACAAAAATCTCTGGAATGCACTTCTTAGTTTAAAGAAGACATTTATTATTACTTCACCTCGAGGTTCCTGAGAGAGGAGATTAGTAGGTTGGAGGCACACGTTTAAAAATAGTCACAGCAATGAAAGGAAAATATATCAAAGTGATTCTCAACTTCAATGTACACAGCAAAACTATGTGATTATATTATAGCATAACTGCAAAGCAAAGAATAAAGTCAAAATTCATCACTGTAGGGCCTATCACTGGTCTTCATCTTTGTCATGCCAGCAAGTTGATGACCCCTGTTCAACTGCGAGAAAGAGTTTTTCCACCCTCACGGGAGGTCAGGCAGTTGACGTCCACTCCTGACTGAAGTCTCGGAAAATTCCCCTCGCTGCTGCCCAGGGACACCTTTTATAGATTAAATAATCATGAGAAAAAGCCTTCTGAAAGGCCCTTCCCTCTCAGATGTGAATATTCAAAACATGCTGGCTACTGTAGGTCAGAATTGGAAGAAACAACGTCGAAAGTTGGCCAAGTATTCAAGGATCTCTCTCCCAAGGCCGAGTTCTTCCCTGCATTAAAGAAAAACACAAAATATGCACTTCCTTATCATGCTATTGTGTTCGGTAAGAGAAAATATACTAAAAACACAAGCTTAGTTTACCATGTGGAAAAATACAGCTCATCTGCAATGTCTCAACTGCAATGTCTAACAACATGATAAAGCCAATAGGCAGCTAAACTGAATACAAAATGCAATGTCTAAAGCCATGATAAAGCCAATAGGCAGCTAAACTGAATACAAAATGTAATCTGCAACTGGTGAACATTGAACAACTAATATGCACAGTGGTGAAACACAAAGTCAATGGTCAAACATACTGATTTTCACTACAATGTGTGAGAGTCAGAAATGTTCTCCAATCATTCCATGGTAAATTTGTGTTTATGAGTACGCTGATGTGAACCTGAGAGATTTAGGAGAAATACAGTTCCTATTCAGGCATATAACATTTTCTTTGTGTCGGTGCCTGTTTGGTAGGTAAGGGTTTTCTAGTCTGGCCTATTTGAAAAGTATTAGGCATCAGGTGGGAAGTTCAGAGGAATGCTCCAATTGTGTGACAACAGTCTTTAAGCTGTGCCTATGCTTAGAGAGTGACAGAAAAGGGTAAGATAGATGAACTCATACATGTGGATGCATACCGTTGCCCTCTAATCAAACATATGCAGTATCACCTATAAGCAAACAGCAATGGTAGTCACTCCAATAATAACTGGATCTACACCAGGAATTATTCTTGATTCATTTAATGTATCCATAGGAAAGAGTCCTTTGAGTATCAGCAAGGTGTAATACCCGAATTACCAAACCCTCTCTCTGACTTGGGCTCAATATAGACATACAAACAATGCCACAGGTGTCAAAATAGCCCTATACTATACCAATGACGTAGCTTGCATATCTCAGAGTGCCTGACTCAGTTGTTGCCCCAGTTCGCAGTTAGTTTTTCCTTAATATTGCAATCAATATTTGGTAACAAAACACTGAAATACATTCTAAAAAGCATTGTTTCCAGGATGGTTGCTCTCCTAGTCTATTTGTGCAGCATATTTAGCTTGGCCTGTTTGGTGAGAACTTTAGAAATATCAAAATAGTTGATATGACATTTATCCTTCTACCTACATCATCACCAGGTCTTGAACAGATCAAACGTAGAAACAAATACTCTTCAAGATGTTTATTTTTTATTGTGATTATTACTACTGTAAACACAAATAGAAACACATTATAAATACACAGTTTATAGGATTATGATTGTAAAATATTCATATTTAAATTTAAAATTGTTCTACATCGTTCTTATTTCTAAGAGACACTCTCAGAGGACAAGAGCTGAGAGTTCAACACTCAACCACAGACACAATAATGTATTGTCCAGCACCATGTATATCTTAGTGAAAAAAGTACTTTAATCTCACACCAAAATGAAATACTGTACTGTTCAAGTAGAAATTCAGGTATTAGGTTGTAATCTCACCTATGAATCTCACTAAGATACTACATCCTGTACAACACACTCTTCTAGCTTTAAGAGTTCTACTAATGTCTACGGGCCCTCATATACAGTATGGAAATGTTCATTGATTGACTGGCTTATGCATAGATCAGTTCATTACTTTGCACCGCCACAAGTTCACACAGGCAAAATCTATGCTTCTTTAAGATAGTATTGCCTCTGCATATTCAGTCTCTCAGTCTTTTCACAGCTTTTCACTGAATTTTAGCATCTCAGTGAAGATGTGGCTCCTCTGGTGCTGATGGAAGCATTGAATGAACCCACTCCTGCAGGAGCAACATTGATTATGTGTGATTGTGGAGGCATCTGGAGGGCAGGGATTAGTGCAGCAGGTCTGTATGGTAGGTGCAGCCTTCTAGCCAGGACTCAGATGGGTGCCTGGACTCTGCAGCTGCAGCCACTGGGCTGGATCTCCTCCATAGGTTGCAGCCTCCCAGGAGAGATCAGGGCGTCAGGATCAGTGTTGACAAGGGCTACTCTTGCCTGGCAGCCCTAACTTCAGGCAGAGGTGCACCAGGTCATTCTGATCCTTCTTGGTCTTGTCCTCTTAAACTGGTAATCATAAACTTTGTGTCTGCCCAACCTGAACCTTCCTGATTCCACAGGCTTGTCCCTACCTGATTCTGTTGCTTTCTGATTGTCTTGGCCCTGGTCATCTTGACCTAGCTCTCCTCACCATGCACCTCCTAGACCTGGTACCACAGGTCCTGGTCCTGCTAGTCCACCTGATGTATCAGTCCTCTTGTGTCCTATCCTTCCTAGTCCTTGTCAGCATTTGGGGTGTCCTGATCCTCCTGGCTCTGTTGCTTGTACCCTTTATACTATTGGCACTACACCCCAGGATCCTGGCCCTCTCGTTCCTGGTTCTTCCCACTGGAGTCCTCCTGAGACTGTTTATTTTAGTCCTAGCCCTCCAGGCCCCCTTGTCCAGTCCCCTTGGTCTTCCTAACTCTTGCTGGGTTTGTGAGAATCCTCACTCTGGCCCTGCTGCTCAAGATGATCAATCTGCACCACTGTGTACTCTGGGACTCCATGCCTGATTTTGTGCTGTCAGTCTGTATCTGTGTTGTATCGGACTCTATGTGTGCCCATATGAGAGCCTCTGTGTATTGAGATATAGGCATCGGTACCTTGCTCTGCCAAACCTGTGCGGGCATCTATCAGTCTAATTTTCCTATTTATATGTCAGAATTCAATTCCTGAAACTATTTCATATACATACCTCTTATCCTATCCTAGTCTGGGTATAGCCATGTTCACTGCTATGTGTTGGTTTCAATGTTGTGCACAATGAAGAAGGGTGGGAGGTGTCTTTGTTTTTTCACCTGGTTCTTTATTTAGTCCCTCTCTCTTGTTTCCTTTTCTCCACTCTCCTAACACGTCTAGACCTTTGAGATAGCTTTAAAGAATTATTATGCGCTCGCCAAGCGACCAACACAACGCCTTCCTGTAGGTCTCAACATATTGGATTCTGTTTGTCTTCTGGTCTGCATACGTGGGTGGTTGTAGATTTGTTGGGCTCTGCATGCATGCTTCTGTGGACCTTGCTCTGCCTACACATTTGCATTTGTGTGAATGTTTTGCATAGGTGAGCATGTGGGCTTACAGTATGCAACACCAAACCTATTGTCTTTGTCAGCACTTGCTTAAGGTGGACGTAGCAGAGAACGTGAACTTAGTTAATGTGCAGACACAGAAGCTTCTTTTTGCGGAAAACATGACTTCATTTCTCATTTGAGTTATGTTTTAAAAAATCTCTATTCAAAGCATTTTTTACAGTTTGATTTTCATTATTATCCAGGGACTTTTTATTTCTATGTAATGCGCAACATCTGTTATATTTGGCGACGGCCTCACTTGATTCCGTGACAGGCCCCATAAATGACATTTTATTATTTTCATTGTTCGTCTCGTGGAGCTCCGCTTTCATAGCTGATGCTCTCAAAAGCAGGAGCCAGCAGAAATAATGCAGATGGATAATGATGCCTTCTTTTCCGAAAGCATTCCGTTGATTAAACAAAGAGGTCAGGGTGCACCCGCCTTCACTTTGCTTTGAGTATTAAGTCCCGGTTTCATCACAGCGCGCGGTGAACAAAGGGGTGGGCTGGCTTGGCTCAGCGGGGGAGGACGACTGTGCGTTCTCCATCATGTGATAAAAGAGTCCCTGGGTCCTTCTCTTCACTGGCAGGCGATGCATAATGGAGAGAGAATCTTCAAAGCAGAGATACAAAGTTAAGCTATTGAGTGGCTCGCGCACATTGCCACTGTAAACAATGGGGTCAGAGAAAAGATCTCATATATATGAACCACTCAGATCTTCTGTTTGAGACATGACATACATTACTAATTAGTACCACTCCCACGTGGGAGAGGCCTTTGCCACGAGTATCCATTTAAGTGGACTTTTTCCTTGATATGTCACCATTTTCATGCTGGATGAATTGCATGGTTGTTGTTGGTTTCTTAGAATATATGCCTTTATCTGTTTAAAAACCCGCCATATTACTGTTGTCCCTCATAAGAGGTTGTCCTACTGAATATCAACACCAAAAATGTCAACACACAAGAATAATATGGAGGACAGAAAGGCAAGGGACAAAATACTGGAAGGTAAGTGTATGTAGGGAAGTATACATTTACCGGTCCTAAAACACACACACACATATACACACCCACACATATATATTTATATATGATTGATATATACATATATACATATGTATGTATATATATATATATATCAATCATACGGGTCTGGCTTAAGCACTGGTTGCACTATGTGCAACAATCTGTTTTTGGTGCCCTCCCACACATGAATTCCTTCTTGAATTCCTTCATTAAAATATGGCAAAAGTGACTCTCATCTCGCCATTGCCCCTCTCTCACATACATTTCATTTGTTTTAAAACACTGGTAAATGCTGGTTTTACTAATCCACTCAGCTATCCACACGAAATACACATCAGTTCTTTGCAGCAGGCATATTAACCCTCTGTGCTACTTTATGGCAAGTCCAAACTGCCACTAGACAACTCCCACCATCTCTCTATCAAGAACATTAAGCACAAAAGTTATCTTGACATTTTTATTTCTGCCTCAAAGTTGGACACACAAGGAACTCTGCAGCAGGTCAGGTGCTTTTAAGTCGTAATTTATTGCTCAACATAGCATCTCCTCCCCCAAGTCCAGTACCCCCCCACTTCAGGGGCAACCACACCAGTCCCTCTGCCCTAAAGCCGGTCCTTATTGCTTCGGTAAATATATGTGGAATTATGTATAGAAAATCTCAATTTATCTGTATGTATATATTTTTTTCAATATATTGCTCTCTATTTTCTGTCCCACTGTGAGATCTATACTCAGGGTGCACTCCCTCACGAGTTTATGACAAAGAGGAGGAGGAGTGGGTGAAGTTCTGAAGTTCGCTCACAAATTCAGTCGACATCAGGAAACTTTACCTTGCGCTAAAGGCAATGTTTAACCTCATCCAGCCACCAAGGGTCCGCTTGGTACGAGGCTATAGATGCATGGCAGATGATGCTGTAAAGCTGGGTGTCCCTCCAATAAAGGGGAGCACTTCCGTCACCATGGAATCATTTGCTGTGTTGGGTTTGAAGTGCACCGAAGGGAAAACGGCTTCCTACAAGTCACTTTATTCTGTTGTGGTCAAGGTTGCCATAAGATCTTGGAAATTAAAATATATTTTCTAGAGATACAATCAACACCATTGCAGACACAAATTACAATTTCTGGATCCAAAAGACACCCTTGAAGCATCTCTCAAATAAAAAGGTATTCAAATAAGCAACAATAGTGCCACGTGTGAAGAAGCAGAGGACCAACATGAAAGTCCTCTCAAATTAGCAGCTGATATTCAACCTCAATTTTACAAACCTGGCATGGTTGTTGTGTTCCCATGCCAGTATTGGACTCCAGTGGTTTAAAGAGGCTTTCAGAGTTAAACGCCCATGTTAGAGATACAGGTATAGGTCCAGGGGAGGCTCTTCCATCAGGGCGGAGGAGCGCCTCCCCCCCCTCCGCCAGCAGCAGCACCTGCAAAACCTTTAAAAGAAAACGATAATAAACATGCTCAGCACTCCCCCTCAGAGCGCATGTGTGTTTGGCCGACTGTCTCGGGCCGGCCAAACACACATACGCAGTAGGTTCTCTCCAGCCCAGCAACACAGTTGCCAGGCTGGAGGGAGCCTGCACAGGCTCCCAGTCTGCCTGGGAGCACCCTAACTGAGCGCTCCCAGCCAATCCTAACTCTGTTCTGAGCAGCATCAGGATTAGCCGCAGGGAAGACTGGGAGCCTGTGCCTGCAGTGACAGAGAGGGTGGAGAGGAGTGGCACACAGGGTTAAGGTAAGTACTTTTTATTTATTTATGATTTTTAATTCTATTTTAATTCCCCCCCTGACCCCTACCCTGTGCGCCTCCACTTCTGCTTGCTACAAGTCGCTCCTGGATAGTTCCGTTTCAGGTGCAAACACTTTTTCACCCCAAATAGGATTCAAAGTCAGGTATTTTGCCTTTGAACTAACTGCATGTGTTTCTGTCATTAAGCAGGGCTACAGACATGGCTTACAATATACCAACTGGCAAGCAGGGAGCAATGATCATTTGTGCTGAATTCATCTCAAAGCAGAAAAAGCCTACATTTCTTGCCAGTTTGCTTGTGCGTGCAACACATTACGCAGTGTGACCCAGTGACATGGGTTCCCAGGTTGGTTTGCAAAATTGGCGTCCATCTTGAATTTCTGAGTATATCTTTTCTGGTTGCCCAGGCTGTGTTCCATAGGCAACTGTGATCCAAAACTGATGATGTCAGGACCTTTCTATGCACGTCTAGGATTTCATTTGTACAGACATTTTGCTCTATGATGGAGCTGCTTAAAAGACATTGGGAATACAGAGAAATGCAGAAATGCTCTGAAAGTAGAGTTCTGTTGCAAAAATGAACTTTCAATTATTTATTTAACTTTTCTAAGACTGCAAGATTACCATCATTACTTAAAGTAATCCTGTGATATAACAGGAAAGACTTTTTAAGTCAGACTTTTGTTGCTGATGTTAAACCTTTATGATTATCCTTAAGGTATAAAGCTATCCAATTATGTTTATATGAGCTGCCTCATTAGGAATTACAGGATAATAATGTATGTGAATTACTTTACAGTGGCAAAATGAGAAACAATTGTCCTCATTCACAATAATCTGATGCATTGGCCGGATGCCTCAGATATCTTACGCTGCCCTAAGATCCCCTAACGACGCAGTGAATGCCCTGTGTACAGAGATCCATTGTGCATGTTTTCATGGATGTGTCAGAAATTCTGATGCATCTGTGGTGCTAAACTCACTACCATAAAGAAAAGATGCTACTCCAGGAACGTGAGGAGGCTCCATTAGAGAAAAGCCCTGCATCAGTTTTACGCCTGCTCTGAGCAGGTGGAAAAAGTTTGACACAGTGAAGTCACAGAATGACGCAGTGAAATGTAGTAAATTTCACTGCGTCAGTTCTGCCTGGCTTTTTCCGTGGGAACACCTACCCTGCATAGATTATACCCGGCACAGGCATGATGTAACGCAAGGGTTTAAAAAATAATGCATTGGTCCCAGTGTTCAGTTTGTAAATCTGGAGTATTGTACAGCACTGCTAGCGCCACCACTACATTAAAAAAATGATGCAATGGTGTCACGAAGGCGTTATAAAAAAGGCCCTATGACTCATATTACGTGGAGTTCATGTTGACAGAACTGGACGTGGTTATCCTGTTCATAAAGGGAACATTCATGAACCCATATTTAAGATATTTATCCACTGAATGTTTAGTTTTAGAACCAAGCGTAACTCTGTAATTTGCTGTACCACAGTGTAGTGATATTTATGTTTTGACCACTGACTCCGTGTCGCACCACTTTGCTTAACTGTCCACCGTCACATTAGCGGTCACAAGTTACAGACTCCATTTTGCATTCAGCTTAGCCTTAGCTTCACCGCCACTTTAAAGGTGCAAGTATTTTTCAGCACAAAACATGTTATGAGACCTGTTTTCTCGTTCATGTTTTTATTCTGTGTGTCTGCAAGTTCTTTCTTACCAAGGGCTAGGACATAACGTGGAGGAGTCAGTCAGTCAGTAATATAAGGAGTAGGATGGTGTTTATGGTATGGCATGAAACGGTTTAGTTTTGAGAGGGACACCTTGGCAACTTGGCCATTTCCAACGTGTTTCTTTCAAAGCTGACCTGAAGTAGCTTTGAATAACAGGGAGTGGAGGGAGGGTTTCTAGAACTCCCCCCTGGCTTGTTTAAGGTATATAAGAGACCCAGGATTGACAGTGGGAGATTCAGAGACTTCGGTCTGGATTTTGACGTCGAATGCCTGACACCTCATGAAGGTAGATATCGCTCTCTCTCTCTTCCGCAGTTGATCTCGGAGTCTACAGCTTGAAGCTACTGAGAGAAAGATGAAGCACCCAATGGGCCCCATGGTGATGAATCTCTACTAATTATTTGCTTTGCATTGTGTATGAATATATATATCCAAATATAGGTATTCGTATCTTTGCATGTTTATATTTGCTGTTCATAGATTGAGGATTCTTTGTACATGTTCTCACTTTATTGTTGCACACATTTTGAAGGTGTATTTTCAGTTTTACTGACCTTCCTTCATGAGCCTTGCAGAGTGATTTACTAAATGTCTTCTTTAGACTAAGAAGTGCATTCCAGGGATTCTTTTTGCAGTGTGTTTATTTTGGCTCAGTCAGCAGTAAAGCAAAACACATAGTTATGCAAAATTATAGCAAAAGTTTGCAAGATTTCACATATTTACGCAAACAGCATAACCCTGTGTTTAGTGCTATTTTCTTAGGAACAAATGCACCCTTGCATCCAAAAAGAACCTGATGATGCATTTTGCACTTTTAAAATAGCGTTCAATGCAACAGAACAGGAACAGGATCTGCCAGCAGCCTCTCACACTTTTTTTCTGTATTTATTGGTAGCTCCTTTTGCCCCACATTACTCAAAATTGTGTGAACAGGGATAATCGAGTAATAAAATTACTTTGATTAGTCCTGCGTAATTTTAAATTTTAAATTTCACATGGCCTATTTAATTTCAGGAATGACATGTTCCACATCAAGGTACAGAGAGTTGTTTAGACAGATATATCATTAAGGTACATCTATATGTCAATTTACTGTTACAATTTAGTGCAGGACTGTTGTGGCCAGCTTTAAAAGATTTCTCTTACTTGCTTTAGACAACCAACTGCGCCTTGCAGAACACAGTGCCTAGCACAAGCGAAGAGCCATATTTATGAAGTCCGTTGTCTTTGTTTTTTCTTTTCACATTTTCTTTCCTTGTGTTTGACTTCATTTACTTACCAATAAACTAGAGAATTATACCTGCTACTTGGAGGATTCTTCATTGACCCGACATAACATGAATTGGCAACGCAATTTAAAGGAAAAGTCAACATGCAAGAACCCATTATATGCGTGTTGTCATTGCCCTGGTGTGTTCTTCTAAATTACTTGGGCACTTATGTTCATTGGCAAAGAAACTTAATTGTGAGTATCCCTCACTGTGCACCTTGCATGCTTGGCAGCATGGCATTTTGTAAAAAAATTCCAACCTTGACTGTGGTCAACTTTAGTAAAGGAGAGTGCAACAGCCAGGGCCGGCACTAGATATGGGCAGTGTGGGCAGCTGCCTAGGGTCCCGCGCCTACTCATAACTACAGGGCCTCACACCATCTTTTAAAGTTATGATGCTCAGTGAGCAGGAGTGCTTCAGTCCTGCGAGGCCCAAGGGAAGGGGCCCCCTTCCTGGGCTTCTGAGCCATGGGCACAAAAGTGCTCAGAAATCTAATCCCTGCATCTGCATGATAACAACAATTAGATGGGCCCTCAGGTGTGAATGCCCTTGCATGAATAAAAAGCAAAGCATCTGGCAGGGCTCACAACAATATCCAATTACTTAGGATCGAGAAAAGTGATTTAGGTATCATCAAAATTAAAAAGAAAACAAACTTCTTCAACACACAGAAGCATTTTACCTTGGTACATGGGATATTATTACTGAATTGAGATGTATTTCAAAAAATTTAGAGTTTCTTAACATAGGGTTAGAAACATTGCAGGCCCTGCCCAATGATAATGGTATTAGTGAACAAAGAGCAAAGCCATTGGAATTATGTAGCAAGAAAGTACCAAACTAGGTGGCAGGATTTAGTAATTTATGCAGCAGGAAAAGGACAACTATGTGGCAGAACGTGGCATATTTTGTGATAGTATTATCTCATTATTTTGGCATTCATCCAAATACAGCAATAAGCTCTATAAAAGTGACCAGTTAACCTTTGTGAAGAGCCTTCCACTATGCAGCAACAAGTGTTGCTGTCTTTTTAGCAACGGTTAATCAGTTTGAGCTAGAAACAAATGTATTTTCTTATTTTTAAAAAGCTATAGATTATGGAGCAGATGGCTTATGCCACAAATGCAACAAATCCATAATTATTTATTAAATGCAAAAACCATAAAATCTTTATGGTTCCAGTGGCACTAAGAAGCATTTCAGGGTTCATGTGTACCCTGTATGTGAGCTACATTCTTAAGCATGCAGCAAAAGTACATTCAAATACATCAACCAAATGAAGTGTTGTACAGCACACAGCCTGATTACACGTATTTGAATGAGTTCTCATGTGTGTTAATAGACAAAACAGAGGTCAGTGAAATAAAGCATTTGCCTAGGATCACACAATTTTGTCAAGCAGGGAGGCTGGGATTGATCCTAGATTTTCCAGATTCTCACTGTGCAATTCAACCACTATATGGGTATCTCTTTATGGCACTAAAGCTTAAGACTTCATCTTTAATTTTTGGAGGATGAGACTAGAGTCTGAGTGACAGGCAGGGTCCACATTGTATTTTTGGCAGTTTTACATAGTACAAACATTGGCTATGGATATAAGAGCACTTCATAACAGACACAGACTACAGTAATATGTTTCCACCACAGAGATTCACGCGGATTCACAGGATGTTGAGCTGCAGAGATTGAAGGGTTGCCCCCATTGATACATGGTGGGCAGCTGTAGGCACTAGGCCACATTGTCTCCTGTTAAAGCTTGGCTCATTTTGGGCTTAGGTTACAAGAGCACCTTGAACTGAGCAGAGCCAGGCCTTTGGCTTGAGTTATCAGTGGCTTGCCCAACTGTAATAGCATGCAGAAAAGAGTAATATATTAGTAATGGCAGAATCCATGAAAAAGTGTAAAAAAAACATTCAGAGATTGCGAGGGTGGAAGGTGAGAGATGGATGCAAAGGAAGAGAACAACTGAAATAAGGTAAGAGGCTAGGAGGAGAAGAGTGGAAGGGAGCAGCCAATGAAGAGAAGATGTAAGAAGAGCAGAACCAGTAAAAAGAGGCAGGGGAAAAGGGTGTAATTGATGTAAAGGGGGTAGAACTAGCATAACAGTTAAGCAAGAGAAGGTGAGAGAATGGGTGGAAAGATGAAAGGAAAGGAGTAGACAATTGAGGGGAAATATGGATGCAAGAGTGACAGAATCAAAGAGAGAATGTAAGAGACATGTGGAGAGATACATGAACACAAGATAATGCAGGGGTGAAGTGGATATAAGAGGAGATGAGAGGGGATGAAGCAGCAAGAGTAGGTAAAATGCTGGGCAAGAGATGAGGAGAGAAGTAGAGCATGGAGGGTGAGGTGGATGCAAGTGGGCAGAATCAGCAAAAAGGTAAGAGGCTGAAGAAGAGGTAAAAAAAATATCTTTATTTTCCTGTAAATTCTTTTCGTAAAAATTTGAGTTTTGAGATCCATGTGTTATCCTTCACAAAGGGTTGTGATCTTGAACCATCCTCAATGCATCTGCTGAATTTCAGCCTGCTGTCTACTCAATTACTTCTCTTGATCTTTCTATTAAATCTAACTCCCAGTGTGACTTTTCCTTCACATGTCCTCACTGAAGAACTAGAGATCATAGCTCCTACCATCACCTCCCATTGCAATATTTAGCTTGCCTTGTCATACATTCTTACCAATGTAAAAACTATACATGCTGTGGTTGTTTCTCTGCTCAAAAACCCTTCACCTGGCTCAAAACTTCTCTGCGTCGTCTGACATTTCATTGTACATTTTTCTCACATGTCCCACAATATTTATCTGTAAAAGGAAAAAAGATGAGATATATTATGAGACATTTTCTTTAGGTCAGGGGCAAAGGTTGATTAATTGCTAGAATAGTTGGTGGATACTGTTGTTTATGATTTCTGTTTGAGAACTTAAGCCTATTTAATTTCATATGTTTAAGTGTCATTCCTTTTGGAAACGTGTCTCTCCAACGGTTACAATAGCGAGCAATCAAATCTTACTCTAAGAGGTGATAAAGGTATTGGAACTCAAATAATTATGTTATATTTATCATACTACATCAGCACCTTATTTAGCCAGCCTAGCTATGTCTTCTAAAAGGGACTAATTTAGAGCGGGTGGTAATGGAATGAAACAACAAAAATGTGTTTTGTGGCTAATAGACCCCCAGTACCAAACAAATGTCTTACAATATCTGTGTGCATGCAAAGTATCTTGCAAAATGATGAGGGACCACTGTCACTCTGCAAGACTTAAGTGCTGCGAACCCCAAAGAAGGGGCTAGATTCAAGTAGGAAAGGCAGAGAATCCACAGTTGATTGACATGCCTATGACCAGGCCACTTGGTGAAAAGATGTTTTTATTACCTTGGATAAACTCCCTGCCTGGGTTGGCTTGGCCACAGGTGCACAACCCGAAAGGATACAACAGCCTTATGGTTGGTGTGCACAGAGCCAGTCTGACTGTGCTCACAAAAACACTTGGCTCATTGTCATGTGCAGAATGACAATGGGCCTGTTTGGGTAAGCACAGCATGATGTACACCTCTTCCCACTACAAATAATCCAGAACATCAAGGAGTGACATTGAGGCCTGGGGAGGTGACTGCTTTTCAGGAACAAAGTTAGAATTGGCCTCCTGTGGGAGTTGAGGGGAATAAAAATCAGTGTACAGGAGATGAGGATTGTGAAGGAGAAGAGTAGCTGAGAAGCAAGTGGGGATTCCATACAGCACATTATTGCACACTGAGTGATCTTCCAAGCACTGAGCCTGTGCAAGTAGATAGCCAGTAGGTTCAGGAAGAGAAATCTTTCATTGGAGACTGGAAGACAAAAAGTGCTTGGTTAAGTATGTGGGAAGTGACTGGATTGACTTGTGGATAATGTAAATGGTCTTGCATTCAATTATCCCTTTAACGCATGGATTTACCTGAGAGCAGGCACAATTTCATTATTACTTCTAAGACTAAGGCCCTCATTACAACCCTGGCAGTAAATGGCACCTACCGCCGTGCCAACGGCCACCATGATACCGTGACCGCAGCGATAATCCGCCATGGGTATTATGACCCACACAGAGAATCCCGCCACAATACAGACACCCACACAAGTCCGCCACACCAAAGGTCAGTGATACACTGGCGATAGCAAAACCCACACTGTTACGCCAACAGGAATATGCCCACAGTATTACGACCCACGAATCAATGTGGCAGTCATTCGACCGCGGTAATCCATTGGCGGTACACACCGCCACGATCAAAATACACACACAATTACAAAACCACACCACATTGGACAATTCAAAATACACACACCTGACGCACATACACACACCCTCACACCCATACCATTATAAAGCACACACCCACATTATCCACAACCCCTTACAATGAAAAAAAAGAGACCAAGCACAGAGAGACAAGCAAAGAGCACCCACTCAATCAGAGGCACAGAACACCATCAGCCATCCACCATCCACGCACATCACAGTATATACCCCAACACATCACCCCACGCATCACCTCACACATCCTCACACATATCACTCACACCACATCCATGGCACCCCTTAGACACCCCAAGTTTTCAGAGGCGGAGCTAAGGGTCATGGTGGAGGAAATCATCCGGGTAGAGCCGCAGCTATTCGGATCGCAGGTGCAGCAGACGTCCATTGAAAGGAAGATGGAGCTATGGCAGAGAATCGTGGACAGGGTCAACGCCGTGGGACAGCACCCAAGAACAAGGGATGACATCAGGAAGAGGTAGAACGACCTATGGGGAAGGTACATTCCGTGGTTTCAAGACACCACATTGCTGTACAGAGGACTGGCGGTGGACCCCCATCTCCTCCCCCACAATTAACAACATGGGAGGAGCAATTCTTGGCTATAATGCATCCTGAGGGCCTCGCATGAGTAGCAGGAGGACTGGACTCTGGTAAGTCAAATCTTTACTATTATATCCCCCACCCTACCTGCATGCCATCACATACCCCCACCCTATCCCTCACTCCCATCACTTCACCAACTCACATATATCCCACCACTCAACCCACCAATACCAATACCATGGCCTGGATGCAACAACAATGCATGGACCCCATCACAGACCTGCATGGACACCCATCACCCCAGCATGCCCAATGGAGAGATTCACCCAGCCCACAAAATCACCACTCAGACAAGGCCAAGCCGACAGGGAAAGCACAGTCATACAGGGAAACACACCCATTGAACAGGATGGCACACGCAGCTACATTAACAATTAATTTGCATCCCAACAGGACTCCTACCCAACGTCACCGGAGAGGAGGTGCCAGCTACATCCAGCCCCCCCCCAGAAGAGGCCCACAGTGATGACAGCAGCTCTGCATGCCTGGATCTGGATGACCAACCTGGCCCATCAGGGACCTCTGAACAGTTGGTTACCCTGCCACACTCCCAGACACCCACAGAGCCTCCCCCCTAAGGAAACACCACCACAGTACCCACCCAGTGGGCCCATACCTCTGTTCCCAGGACACGTCAATCAGCAGCGGTTCCACCACTACAGGGACTCCAGGCAACCCCACAAATACAGGATGATCAGGGACCTGGGGTCAGTGGCAGTGGGCACACGGTTCAGGGGACAGAGGCACAGGACAACAGGGGAGCTGGGAGGACTGCTGTGCGACAGGGGGAGGACAGGCCCAGGAAACTGACCCTCCACAAGGCACTCTCAAAGATCATGGGAGCATACCACCATTCCCAGGAGACCATGGGCCAGGTACCGGGCAAGTTACAGGAGACCCAGTGGCTGCAGGAGGGACAGTACCTGGGGATCAAGGAGGACCTAACTGAAATATAAACCATCCTAGTCACCATTGCAGGTGTGCTGGCTGACATGGGCAAGACCATGAGGGAGGCAGTGGCACAACAGCGGGCCCCTGACACTAGCCAAACCGAGGAACATCCTTCGACCTCTACTGGCGCTAGTGGACAGGAGGCACTGCCACAGGACCAATAGGCCACTAGCACCCCACCCCCTGCAGAAGGTGAACCACCCCGCAAACGGTCCCTGCGATCCAGGCAGAAGACAGAGCACATTGCCAAGAATCCCGCCAGGAAATAAGACTCTCCTGATTGTCACTCTTGTGTCCCACTATGTCACCCTGTCCACCTCGAACTGCCATTGCTCCCCTTCCAATGCCCCATTGGACAATGCACCTGTGATACCAATAAACTGGACTCTACCCTGGACTTTCCTCCACCATCACCCCTGCCCCTTGCACTTACCCCCATACTAATTTGCAGAAAAAATAAACACCCTTGAAACAGAAACCATACTGGAGTCAGTGTAATGATTAGAAAGATGTATTATTACAACATTATCAAAGCATTGCAACATCTATGTTCAGTGAAATATACCACAGGATGACCATTGGTGGGCAGCAGTACATATAGCAGTAGCCACAATGGGGTACACAGATCTGAAAATAGAGAATCCAAAGGGAACAGTCAGTGTCCATAGACAGAGGGTAAGAGGCTGCCATGTACAATGTCCAAAGGTTTACTGTATTGTAAATTTGAGTTACAGTTTCTTACCTATGTGTCACTGGAAGTACTGCTGTATAATGTTTGTTCTGTTGTCCACATCTTCTTCATCTGCCTCCTCTTCCTCACTGTCCACAGGCTCCACCTCTGCCAAAAGACCATCTCCAGGCTCATCCTCCTGCAGAAAAGGCACGTGGAGTCTCAAGGCCAGGTTGTGAACATACAACATGCCACAATGATCTGGCACACCATCTTGGGTGAGCAGTACAGAGATCCACCAGTCAGATGGAGGCAATCAATCAATCAATCAATCAATCAATCAATCAAAAAATGTATAGAGCGCGCTACTCACATGTGAGGGTCTCAAGACGCTGGTGGGGGGGAATCAGAAAAGGAGGGGGGGAGGGTAGGGAGTGTCACTGTTCGAACAGCCATGTCTTGAGGATCTTTCTGAAGAGCAGGAGGTCTTTGGTTTTGCGAAGGTAGGTGGGGAGGGAGTTCCAGGTTTTGGGGGCGAGGTAGGAGAAGGACCTGCCTCCTCTGGTGGTGCGTTGGATGCAGGGGACTGTGGCTAGGGCGAGGTCGGCTGATCGGAGGTGCGTGTGGGAGTGTGGAAGTTCACTCTTTCATTGGGGTAGGTTGGGCCGGTGTTGTGGAGGGATTTGTGAGCGTGGATGAGGATCTTGAATGTGATTCTCTTGTCTATGGAGAGCCAGTGAAGGGATTTGAGGTGTGGTGAGATATGTTCGTGGCGGGGGAGGCCAAGGACGAGGCGTGCAGCTGTGTTCTGGATTCTCTGCAGTTTGCGTTTGAGTTTGAGTGTGGTGCCGGCGTAGAGGGCGTTACTGTAGTCTAGTCTGCTGATGATGAGTGCCACGGTGACTGTCTTTCTGGTCTCTGGGGGAATCCATTTGAAGGATTTTTTAGAGTGCGGAGTGTGTGGAAGCAGGAGGAGGTTAGGGCATTAATTTGCTGTGTCATGGAGAGGGAGGGGTCTGGGATGATGCTGAGGTTTCGTGCGTGGTTTGCAGGGGTGGGTGCGGGGTCTAGGGCGGTGGGCCACCAGGAGTCGTCCCATGTGGTTTTGTTGGGGCCGAAGATGATGATCTTGGTTTTGTTGGAGTTAAGCTTGAGGTGGTTAGTAGTCATCCAGTTGGCGGTGTTGAGGAGAGCAGTGTGTAGGTTGGTTTTGGCGGTGGTGGGGTTGCGGGTGAGGGAGAGGATGAGTTGGATGTCATCTGCGTAGGAGAGGATAGTGATTCTGTGTCTTCGAAGGATGTTGGCTAGGGGGATCATGTAGATGTTGAAGAGTGTGGGGCTGAGGGAGGACCCTTGGGGGACTCCGAAGATGATCTTGGTAGCAGTGGAGTGGAAAGGTGGGAGGCGGACTCTCTGGATCCGGTCGGTGAGGAAGGAGGTGAGCCAGTCTAAGGCTTTGTGGCGAATTCCTATGTTGTGGAGGCATGTGCGGAGTGTGTGGTGGCAGACGGTGTCAAAGGCTGTGGAGAGGTCTACGAGGATGAGTGCGATGGTCTTGCCTTTGTCGACTTTGGTCCTGATGTCGTCAGTGCATGCAATGAGGGCGGCTTCCGTGCTGTGGTTCTTCCGGAACCCAGATTGTGAGGGGTCAAGAGTGTTGTTTGCTTCGAGGAAGTGGGATAGCCGGGCGTTGACTAGTTTCTCGACAACCTTGGCGGGGAAAGGGAGGGGGGAGATGGGGTCATAGTTGGAGAGGATCTCCAGGTCATCTTTGTTTTTTTTTAGGAGAGCAGTAATTTCCGCGTGCTTCCAGGGGTCTGGGTAGGTGGCGGAGTCGAAAGAGGAATTGATTATGTCGCGGAGTATGGGGGCAATAGTTGGGCTGGCTTTGTTGTATATGCGATGTGGACAGGGGTCGGAGGGGGATCCGGAGTGTATGGAGTTCATAGTTTTTTTAGTTTCTTCATGTGTGGTGGGGTCCAGGTGGTGAGTGTGGTGGGGGGGTCATGAGTGGGGGTTGGGTTGGGTGAGTGAGGGGTGTGTGCTGTGGGTGTGTGTGGTATGAAGCTGTTGTGGATGTGCAGGATTTTGTGGTGGAAGCGGTTGGAGAGAGCGTCACATAGGGGCTGTGTGTGTGAGGGGTCTATGTTGCTGGCTTTGGGTTTGGCAAGTTTGTTAATGATGGTGAAGAGTTCTTTGCTGTTTTGAGAGTTGTTGTCAAGGCGTGTCTTGTAGTGATATCTTTTGGTGGTGCGTATGAGTTGGTGATGGGTGCGAATGGTGGTATTGAGAGTGGAGAAGTTGGTTGTGGAGGGTTCTAGTTGCCATATTTTCTCCGCTTGGCGGCATTTGCGCTTTGAGTCTTGGAGTTCGGGGGTGAACCATGGGGCGTTCTTGATGTTGCAGGTGGAGATGTGTTTTCTGAGGGGGGCTAGTGTGTCTGCGCAGGTGGTGATCCATTTGGAGAGGTTGTGTGTTCCTGTGTTGGGGTCGTTGGCGTGGGGGGAGGGGGTTGTGAGCCAGTTGGGAGTTTAGTCGTTCTGTGGGGATCTTGTCCCACATGAGGTAGGGTGTGGTGTGTTGATGGTGGTGTGTGGGGGGTTTGGTGAAGGAGAAGTGGACGCAGTGGTGGTCAGTCCAGAGGAGTTCGGTGGTGTGGGTGTAGTCTATGTGTTGGCTTGATGTGAAAATTGCGTCGAGCATGTGTCCTGCTGTGTGGGTGCGGTGACCAGTTGTTTGAGTCAGAGGTTGGTGAGGTTGTCTATGAGGGAGGTAGAGTTGTGGTCTTGTAGGTTTTCTAAGTGAAAGTTGAAATCACAGAGGAGAATGGTGTCGCAGAAGGCGCGGCTTGGTCCTGGTGGTCTGTAGATGAAAGTACCTCTGAGGGTGGAGTTGTTGTTCATGTGGATCAGGAAGTGCATGTGTTCTGTGCTGTTGATAGTGTCTTGGGAGCTTGTGGCGACTTTGATGGTGTCCCTGTGTAGGATGGCAATGCCACCCCCTGGCCTGTTGGGGTGGTCTTTGCGTTGGAGTTTGTATCCCTTGGGGGTGGCGATGGCTATGTCGGGTTCGGAGGAGGGGTTGGTCCAGGTTTCCGTGAGGAAGGCGATGTCAGGTGAGTGAGATGTGATGAGGTCCCAGAGTTCTATGGCATGTTTGTGAAGGGAGTGGGTATTGAGGAGCATGCAGTTGAGGTGGTTGTGGTGGGCGATATTGGTGTGGTGAGTGAGGGTGTTGTTGCGGGGTGTGTTCTGGTTGTGGGCTGGTGTGCGGCGGGGTTGGTTGATGGGGGCAGAGCAGGTGAGTAATGTGTTGGGGGTGTTGTGTTTGTTGAAAGGGGGGTCGCTATGGTTGGTGTGAGGTGTGAGGGATGTGGAGCAGGAGAAATGACAGGTGTGGCAGGTGAAGGGGCCGTGAGTGTGTGTGGGGCTGGAAGGGGTGCACGTGGGGTGGGGGCCTGGGTTGAGTGAGTGGAGGGTGAGGGGGGAGTAGGTTTGTCTGAGAGGGCCAGGGGGACTGGCGCTGGGCGAGGTCTCGGCACGGACGGGCGCAGACAGGCTTAGCGCGCCAGCGGCGCGGCTGTGCCACGGCTGCCATAAAAAGGAGGGGAGGGTGGGAGTGGCAGATGGTAGGGGGGAGGTTGGTCGAATGGGAAGGCTGAGAATCAAACAGAGAAAGAGACGGTGAGGAGGAGGGGGGAGGCGGGAGGGGCCACAGGGGAGGCAGCGGCAGGGATTGGAGAAAAAGACAAAGAAAGAGACTGTAGGGAGGTGGCACGGGCAGCGGAGCGGGGAGCGACCTGCCTGCAGGAGCAGGGTCTAGGGTTGCTCCCCATTACAGCGCTGCGGCTGCAATAAAAAGGAGGGGAGGGTGGGAGTGGCAGATGGGAGGGGGGAGCTTGGTCGAATGGGAAGGCTGAGAATCAAACAGAGAAAGAGACGGTGAGGAGGAGGGGGGAGGCGGGAGGGGCCGCAGGGGAGGCAGCGGCGGGGATTGGAGAAAAAGACAAAGAAAGAGATGGTGAGGAGGAGGGGGGAGGCGGGAGGGTCCGCAGGGGAGGCAGCAGCGGGGATTGGAAAAAAAAGACAAAGAAAGAGTTCGTGAGGCGGGAGGGGGAGGTGGGAGGGGCCGGAGGGGAGGCAGCGGCGGGGATTGGAGAAAAAGACAAAGAAAGAGACGTTGAGGAGGAGGGGGGAGGCGGGAGGGGCCGCTGGGGAGGCAGCAGCGGGGATTGGAGAAAAAAGACAAAGAAAGAGATGGTGAGGCGGGAGGGGCCGCAGAGGAGGCAGCGGCGGGGATTGGAGAAAAAGACAAAGAAAGAGACGGTGAGGAGGAGGGGGGAGGGGCCGCAGGGGAGGCAGCGGCGGGGATTGGAGAAAAAGACAAAGAAAGAGACTGTGAGGAGGAGGGGGAGGCGGGAGGGGCTGCAGGGGAGGCAGCGGCAGGGATTGGAGAAAAAAGACAAAGAAAGAGATGGTGAGGCGGGAGGGGTTGGAGGGGAGGCAGCGGCGGGGATTGGAGAAAAAAGACAAAGAAAGAGACCGTAGGGAGGTGGCGCGGGCGGCGGAGCAGGGAGCGACCTGCCTGCAGGCACCGGAACCTGGCCTTCAGGAGGCCGAATGTTCTCTCAATTATCCTCCTCGTACGCCCATGTGCCTCATTGTAACGTTCCTCTGCCCTTGTCCTGGGATTCCTCACTGGGGTCAGTAGCCATGAGAGGTTGGGGTAACCAGAGTCACCTGCAAATATTGAGGGACAACTGTTAGACATGCACTTCCCATTAGGGACAACCCCATACTCAGACCCCAACTTATACTGTGTGGGGACCTTGGGCTCACCTATTAGCCACACTCGGTGCCTCTGGAGTTGCCCCATCACATAAGGGATGCTGCTATTCCTCAAGATATAGGCGTCATGCACTGAGCGTAGGATATTTGGCATTCACATGGGAGATGTACTGGTCCGCCAAACACACCATTTTCACATTCATCGAGTGATAGCTTTTTCTATTCTTGTAGACTTGTTCATTTCTGCGGGGGGGGGGCAAGGGCCACATGTGTACCATCAATGGCACCTATGATGTTGGGGATATGTCCCAGGGCATAGAAGTCAGCTTTCACTGTGGCCAAATCATCCACCAGGGGGAAAACGATGTAGCTCCACATCTGCTTCAGTAGGGCAGACAACACTCTGGTCAACATGTTGGAGAACACTGGCTAAGACATCCCTGATGCCATGGCCACTGTAGTTTGAAAGGAACCACTTGCCAGAAAATGGAGCACTGACAGAACCTGAACTAGAGGGGTTATTCCTGTGGGCTGACGGATAGTTGACATCAGGTCTGGCTCCAACTGTGCACACAGTTCTTGGATTTTGGCACGATCAAGTCTGTATGTGATGATAATGTGTCTGTCCTCCGGTGTACAGACCCCTGGTCGATAGGTCCACCAGGGGTCTGTACACCGGAGGATGCCACCATCTCATCATCTGCCTCAGCAGTTGTAGCCTATCGAGGAGAACGGTGAGCAGAAGGTCATTTTCCACATAGATGGCACAACTGTTTTTGAATTAATGTCACCGAAGCAGTGTGTGAACTCGAGAGTCAGTAGATGTGCCAATATGTGCTGTGACGCAGCTCGGTACCATGCCATGTGCCCCCCTGAAATGGCGGCTGCCTGACCTGTGAGGAGGGACAAGGGGAAATGAGGTAACTGTGCTGGCGTTGTGCTGCCATGCAACTCTGCATTGGTTATCATTGGGCCCTAATGGTCCCAGGAGCCAATGGCGATGTACGCCGTGGTGACGATACGCACCACCATGGACGTCACCGCCATTTTCTAGCTATTCACTCACTTGCTACCTGACCATCAGCAGGAGAGAATCTACTTCAAGTGCTGCTGTGGCCTGAGTGTGGAAGCGACAATGGCTAGAGTGTCTGGGGAAAGGGCCCCTGCCTTCACTGCAGAGGAGTTGGAGAAACTGGTGGATGGGGTCCTTCCCCAGTACACGTTACTCTACGGTCCTCCAGACAAACAGGTGTGTTCACTGTGAGCATGAGGCGTGGGAAATGCCTGTTTGGAGTGGTGTGGATGTAAGCCACATGTAGGGGGTGCTAAGGCGTCCTGGCCTGAGTGCTGGGTGAGAGGTGGTCAGTGTATGTGCGTCAGGACATGGGTGGGAACTGGTGGGCAATGAGTATGGCGGTCCTGACGGGTGAGTAATTACATTTTCCGCTGTCATTTCCCTCTAGGGCAGCGCCCACCAGAAAAAGGGTATTTGGCGTGCCATCGCCAAGGAGATGCGGACCCTGTGGATCTATCACAGGCGGAGCACCCACTGCTGCAAGAGATGGGAGGAACTGCACCGCTGGAGGAAGAAAACGGCGGAGGCCCAGCTGGGGCTGACCTCCCAACGTGGAAGGGGTGCCCGTCGCACCATGAGCCCCCTGATGTTCCGCATCCTGGTGGTGGCCTATCCGGAGTTGGATGGGCACTTGAGGGCATCACAGCAGCCACAAGGGGGTGAGTACAGATTCAGAAAGCTGACTTTGCGCACTTTAGGAGTGGGGTGGGGGCGGTGGGTGCCCCTAGGCCAGGGCGATAATAGCAGGGTAGATCCCTTGTGTGAAGGCTCTGAAGCACTCCTACGCCAATGGTACTAGTGGCCAACTACTACTGGGCAGGGTCCTTTGGGAGTCAGGTGTGCAGATGCTGGCGTTAGGCATTGTACCCTATGTGCTGGTGACTACCTTTGTGACTGGTTGGGCATGGCCTAGCGCATAGGGTGGCTCCCTGTGTGTTGTGTCCGCCAACGGTAATGGTGTTGCTGGCATTGACCAAGTGTATCCTCTGTCTCTCCCCCCCTTTTGTTTTGTCACCCTCTCTTTGTGTGCATTAGCATCATCTGGCGGAGGAGCAGAGGCACCGGTGATGGAGGGAGTTGCATCCCACATGGACCTGGAGGCCGAATCCACCGAGGGTGAAGGCACCAGTGGGACGGAGGGCGAGGGGAGCTTCATGACGGCAACAGGAGGGGAGACCAGTGACAGCAATTCCTCCTCCGATGGAAGCTCCCTGGTGGTGGTGGACACCTCTGTGCCCACACCAACAACAGGTACAGCCGCCACGCCCCTACCAGCACTGCCCTCCAAGCAGCCCCTCAGCATGTTTCCTGTGCCCACTCATCCAGGAGGGTGGGCATCTCCTTTGCCCCAGGCACCTCAGGCCTTCCCCAGTCAGCCCTGCTGCCCTCAGTGAGAAGGCTATTGACCTCCTGAGATCCCTCTCTGTTGGGCAGTCAACAATTCTGAATGCCATCCAGGGTGTAGAGAGGCATTTGCAACAAACAAATGCATACCTGGAGGGCATTCATTCTGGCGTGGCGGCCCAACAGAGAGCATTTCAGGCTCTGGCTTCAGCACTGATGGTAGCCATTGTCCCTGTGTCCAGCCTCCCCCCTCCAACTTCCACTACCCAGACCCAATCCCCTCTACCTCACCCTACCCCAAGCACACCTTCAGACCAGCATGCACACAAATCAACACACACAAGTGGCTCAGGAAAACGTAAGCAGCACACATCATCACATAGGCACTCACACAAGCACCATGCCCAAGCAAACATACCAACATCCACTCCCTCCACTGTGTCCCCCTCCTCCTCTTCGTCCACCTCCCTCCCAGTAGTGTCTCCACGCACACCTGCATGCAGTACATCATCAGCTACTACCTCCATCACCAGCACGCCCATCACAACACAGCCCTCACGAGCAGTCACCACCCCCACAACCATGCACACGTCCTCTGTGTCCTCTCCCAGTGTGTCTGTGAGCCTTCCTCCCAAAGTACACAAACACAGGCACACACCCACTCAACACCCATCCACCTCACAACAGCATCCAGCCCATGCACCTTCACCCAAACTCAGCAGACGTACACCTCCTACAACCACTACCTCTTCCTCCACTTCCCATCCCAGTGTGTCTAAAAAACTTTTCCTGGATAACATAGACCTCTTCCCTATGCCCTCCCCCCCGTCCTTCCCCTAGGGCCAGGGTGTCAAGATCCCAGGCAGGCACCTCAGCCACCAACTCGGCGTCCGCTGTGGTACCTGCAAGTCCCGGGGGATCAAAGGAGGCACCCGTCAGGGCTGGCAGTGTGCCACCGAACAATGCAAAGGACCAACCAATTCCGCCACCTGCCAAGGTGAAGAAGTGGCCAGCATGCAGCACGGACAAGACGCACGACCCACCCAGCAAGGCCTCATCCAAAAAACAAGAAGACAGTGCCAAGGGCCCAGCAGCGTCTGCCAAGGTGGGGAAGGGAAAAAAAACCAAAGGCAAGGCACTTCAGACCTCGGAGCCTCGAGGTGAGGGACTGGTGACCACCATAAGTCCTGACAGGCCAGAAACCTGTACCACGGAAAGCACCGCCACAAGCACTGCCACCTGCACCACCATCTGCACTGCCACCTGCACCGCCGCTGCCACAACAATAGTCAGCAGCATCATTCCCAGTGGGCAGCCGTCCGAGGCTGCTGGAAACGGCCTGGTGTCTCCCTCCAGTACTACCAGCACCTGCACCACAGCCAGCACCGGCAGCATCTCCGCCACAGACACCGCTGCAGGCACCGCCACCTGCACCGCCACCTGCACCGCCAACTGCACCGCCACCTGCACCGCCACATGCACCGCCACATGCCCAGCCAGTGCCACTACATCGGACATCAGCAGCATCCCCAGTGGGCAGCCGTCCGAGGCTGCAGGAGACAGCCTGGACCCTGCACCCACCACTTGTAACACCACCACCAGCACTGGCACTACCAGCAGTTTGCAGCCTAAGTCGCCGCAGGATGGAGTCTGGCTCTACCTCCATGGAGTATCATGCTACCTTTTCCCTGGACATCTCGTGCCTCAGACACCCAGGTGAGGAAATGTGAACAGCCACACCCCAGGTGCAGCATCACTTGGCACAAGGCCTCCTCCAGAACTTGTGGAGATATGCATCCACTCTCCCTATCCTTGGCAGGATGAAGCAGACTGGGCACAAAGCCTACTCCAGAACCAGTGGAAAACTGGCACCCACTTGAGAGACTGTGGCTTTGCACTCCCCAGGACCAAGCAGTGGGCAACCCACCCACTTGAGAGACTTGAGAGACTGTGGCTTTGCACTCCCCAGGACCAAGCAGTGGGCAACCCACCCACTTGAGAGACTTGAGAGACTGTGGTTTTGCACTCCCCAGGACCAAGCAGTGGGAAAACCACCCACTTGAGAGACTTGAGAGACTGGCTTTGCACTCCCCAGGACCAGGCAGTGGGCACCCCACCCACTTGAGAGACTGAAGATTTGCACTCCCCAGGACCAAGCAGTGGGCAACCCACCCACTTGAGAGACTGTGGCTTTGCACTCCCCTGGACATCGATGTGGGCATGTTGCCCCCTTGAGGAGCAGTGGCGTAGTACCATCTTCCGGCTGAGGTGCCCCCCTCCCCTTCTCCCCTGACGTGCCTGTGTGTTTTCGACCTGATGCCCCTGCAGTGTTCTCTCCGTTTTGAGGCAGGAGTTAAGTGTGGGCTTTGCCCATGTTTTTTAGGCCCACTGGTCCCACGGACATTTGCAAAGGACATTGTACGACCATCTGTGCATATTGTAAATATCTGTATATACTGTTGTTTACAATCGTTAACTTTATCTGCATTTTCCAAATATCACTGATTTAACTCAATTCCTTTGTCCTTGCGTTCTTCCAGGGGGTAACGAGGTGTAAATGTAATGTTGCTGCATGTTTTTGTGTGTATGGTGTTGTGGGTGAGGGTGGGGGTGGGAGTGGTGTGGGGGTGTGTCACTCTCTTTTTCCTCCCCCCCTCCACTGTGTGCTAGGTGAAGTACTCACGTGGTTGTCGCCACCGCCTTTTTTGATATTCCTGGTGTATTAGCAGATACACCAGCATCGGCAGGACCTGTAGTTCGGGCTCCATGGCGTCCTGGTTCTTCGTTGAGTGTCGAAAGGTGAGTGGTTCCCCTTCTGTGTCCTGTTTCCACCGTGCTTTTGATGCGTTGGTACCGCCCCGGAAAAGCTGGCGGATTGGTGTCTTGTAATAGCGTGGGCGGTACATTGTCTTCCGCCTGTCTGTGTTTGTTGCTACCGCCATGGCGGTCGGTGTGTTAAAGTGGCTGTCTATGTTGGCGGTTTCCGCCGTGGTCGTAATCCCATTTTTTTTACCGCCGGCCTGTTGGCGGTATTACCGCCGCTTTATCACCGACCGCCAGGGTTGTAATGAGTGCCTAAATGTGAGTTGACTGGCATGGTTCTGTCCCTTTGGATTTGACTCAGATGTTAAGGACATGTGACTTAATATTGTTTTTTAAATGTAAGTCTCTGGTATTACTTTAGCATCAGTCTGCAAGTGTGTGTGTATATTTGTATTTCTATAGAGCTTACTACCCCTGATGAAGTGCTTTACGGTGAGTAGCACGCTACCCAGAGCCTAGTCAGTCAATTGGTTATTGAGGTTAGTTTTGAAAGCTCAATCCATGCATTCAATCCAGTGTCTTTGTTGTAATCGTTGACATAGATGTGATTATTAGAGAGGGGTACACGAGGCACAATTACTAGCTGAAATTAATATTCTTATGGTTTTCAAAGAGCTTTTAGGCAGGCAGGCATGAGATTTTTAGAGTAACTTGTATACAGATGAGGGAGACGGAAGGAATAAAGAAGCAGAGGCTGATTTAAAAAACATAAGTGATGATCAGTTTTTCATGTAGGATTTTAAGGGTTATAACAGGTTGAGAACTTTTGCATGCAATTTGGAGATGTAAACCTGTTGAAAGAAACAGATTAGTTGAAAAATGCTTCTCACAGTAAAGAAGGAAGGGCAGTGTGACAAATACGATCCTCTTTTCATATACCCACTACACTATATTTAATACTATACTATAAAGTATTGGAGTTTATGCAAATTATATACACCATAAACAATATATTATAAAAATGTTTGTAAACATCCACCTACTTAAATATATAGCCAGGCAATTCATACAGACACATTGCAGCAACCATTAGTATATTCAGTGCCATGTTTGTCTCTTATTCAATGTCTGGTTTGGAAGGCACCACCCTCTTCATCTCCCTGAACCTGAAGAGCACCCCGACAAAACAGACACCACGTCCAGCAGAATGGATGTGTCCAGGGTCACCTTCTCCTTCTAGGATCAACCTTGCCTGGTAGTAGTAGTGGTTGTCACACAGCACCGCTCCCAACCTACCTATTTTACATTGTTACATTTCCTTTCCATTTAGCTGTAAACTATATAAAATATACTTTAGTAGATCCTTTTTGTTTTGTTGCTTTAGTGAATCTCTTTAGTGACTGGCTCCCGCTATATCTTGAACTTCACAAGCATAAAAGAGGCCTCAAGAGTCACTTGAAGTTCTGCTGTATAGTTGCTGGACAATCTGACTTGGAATTTTGATCATGCCCTAATCTGGAAACAATTAGCGAACACTGTAGCAATAATATCAGTTTTAGAGAGACCTAGGTCTAGCTTGTTCAGCTGGCTTGACTGATGCTTTTTAAAAAAAAAAGTTGTTGATTGGTTTAAACATAGCAACACAGAAACACATAACACAGAACACAGTTTAGCTTTGGCGTCCTTACAGTTTGCCATCAATGAAATACGGAGCAGCTAGGTCACAAATAGTACATTATCATTAGAAAAAGCATACCAGTTATATTCCAGCAGTATACAACTCAAAGTCAGTATCAGCAAAAAGGAGTAACTCTTGAGGGGGTGGGGGGAAGGAGAGAGTAGGGGAGGGGGCAGTCGTGCGCTCAGGCTAATATGACCAGTGCACTGTTGACCTACAACATCTCACACATGGAGCCAAAGCTGCTGCACTCATACCATTACAAGTGATCATTATATGTGTGCCCTCTCTGGTGCAGGCCCCTCTGCCGCCTGCATCTGTTACCAAGTCGACAGGGGTGCCTCGCTGTCTGGGGGTCACAGCCTAGCAGGCATCAATTCCCAGCATAGGTTAAGTTGTTCCTGGCAATATGCAGCATTCCTAAACCAGTCAGCCATGCGGGGAGAGCACCTATGGCCCCATCTCATTGCTATCCTGCGTTTCGCCAATAGGAGCAGCATGCCCACCAGTTTCCGTACCCCCAAGACATTTTTTACATAACCCAAGAGTACGATCATTGGGGCGTGCGGGATTTTGCTCCTCATCCCCGCACCTATTACATCAAACACCTCTTGCCTATAGCATTGCACCTCAGGGCACCCCCAAGCAGAATGTAGAAAATCTGCCTCATCAGCGTGGCACCGCTTACAGCGTAAGTCTGGAAAAAGCCCCATGCGGTAAACCCACAGCGGGCTATAGTAGACACTATGCAAGCATTTGAAATGAAGCAGGCGATAATTGGGGGAGAGAGCATGAATATGTGCGCAACAGTATTGCCACTAACTTCTGATACTAGCATGCCTAAGTCACGGTCCCATAACACGTGTACATCAGGGGAGGCAATGGGGGCTGTCACCTGCATAGCAGCGTATAGTCTTGTGTGCAGTTGTCAAGGCATCTAGGAGGTGAAGAGAATATTGAGGGCCTGAAGGGCCGCTGGGTGACCGGGAATTCCACATTCTGAGCATGAAGCGCAGCGCATAATTAAAGGTAGGTGAGTCTAAATAATGGAGTGTTGTGAGGCTCCTGCAGCGCCACATCAGGGGTGATAAATAGCCCCTCAGAATATAGCGATTCCATAGTAGTCACCCCCATCTTCTGAAGCCTTGTGTGTACCTGTATCACATGTCATGGGCACCATCGGTTGATCTAGAAGGGCATCAAAGGCGCATACAGCACTCTCACATTCGACCTTCGGTGGAGTTCATGCCACGCCCCTGCCATGCACGCCACAGTGTCTACTCTCTTATGAGGACACCTTATGTGAGTATATATAGCCCTCGACAGCTGGCAAGGCCATACCATATTGTGCTCCAGAGCGATATGAGGTAAGTATTGAGTTGGGTGTACCCAGAAATGCGCAAATTGCTCCTGGGCACAGCTGTAGTATAGTTCCATATCAGGTGCTGCAAGTCAGCCCTAGCAAAGGCCAGGGTGAGAAGTTCCCACGCCACAAGCAGCTTCCCCCCCCACCCAGGCCAAGAAAATTAGAAGCAATCACAGCCATTTCCTGAAGCATTGGGTGAGCGGCTTTGAAAGGTTACAAGACAGAGGAATTTGGGGAGGACCACCATCTTGGTGATCCGGCCCGTGAGCAACAGTGGCAAGGACTGCCAACAGTCTACCCTCTCCTCTAACCAGGAGATCACTTTTACGCAATTTTCCATATAAATGGTTTTCTTAACCTTATTCCTGATCAGCCAAATTCCCAAGTAGTGGACAGGCTCCTCTGCCCAGCACAGGGGAAAGCCAGAGACGTGTGGCATGGTCGCATCAGTCAATGGGAACACCATGGAATTAGCCCAATTGTTTTTTTTACCGGATAGGTCTCTGAGCCATATGAATTCATCTTTAAGGGGGTCTAGGTTAGTCTGTGGGCCTCAAGGATACAGCGTGATGTCATCCGCATACATCAATATCAAGATCAGTCTGAAGACAAGCCCGTGGTGATGATGATGTTGCCTAAGGCATGCAGCTAATGGCTCCATTGCCACTGCAAATAGAAGTGACGCTAGAGGGCAACCCTGCATAGGAAAAGGGAAAGCATCAGTGATAGAGCCATTAATGTGTAACCTGGACAAGGGCTCAGTGTATAGCAGGTGGATGAATTTGGCTAGGAGCACAAAGAGGATGGACCATTCCAAGGAGTCAAACGCTTTAGTTGCATCTAAGAATACCACTGCTGCATGCTCTCAGGGTCCACCGATTGCACCACTGCAGAGAATGTCCACAGGTTATATGAAGTTGATCTACCATCACAAACCCCGACTGGTTTATAGGACTATAGTCAGCAGCATAGGTAGCACTCTTTAGACAATCAGTTTTGCCAGAATTTTGTTGTTTATGTTTATTAGAAGAAAGGTCGATAGGAGTTGCATTTTTCTGTGTTCTTAACAGGCTTGAGCTCCGTTTCTTTAAGCGCTTCATGTACTGAAGATGGAAAAATTGCATTATCGATTGATTTGGTATACATCTCAAGAAGATGCAGTGCCAGTAGGTCTGTATATTCCTTAAAGAATGCCGCTGTTAGGCCATCCAGGCTGGGTGCTTTATCACCCGGTAGTCCCCGATGGTCTAGACCATGGATACTCAAAGTAGAGCCCGTGGGCCTCATGCGGCCCCTCTGACCATTACATACGGCCCCCTGGACAACAGGAGTACTGAGCAGCTGTTTGCTCAACTCCACACTAACAATAGAAATATTAAAAAGACACACAATCATTTATTTCAAACTTAAAAGAAAGGAAATAACTAGGGACTCCTGCACTTAACTTTAGAAACACCTTCATTTTTAAAGACATCTTGCAGCATAAGTGTCATAAACTAAGACAGTCTCTTAAAAATTAAAAAAGTGTATTGAGTTAACATGCAGAACCTTTTCACCTTAGAACAATTTATTTTATCAGTGCATTGAGATGTATTCATTTAAAAGTGATAGTTTTCAAACCTAAATTTGGAAACATGAATTCTTCCCCTTACCCTGATAACAGCACCAATAGTAAATTAAAGAGACAAGTCACTTTGGGCCAGATGTAGGAAAGGATTTGCAACTCGCAAACGGCAAAAACTGCAGTTTGCGAGTTGCAAATCGCATTTTCCTATGCAGAAATGCATTCTGCGAGTCGGACCGACTCGCAAAATGCATTTCAGAATCGCAAATAGGAAGGGGTGTTCCCTTCCTATTTTCGATTCCTAGTGGTATGCAATACCATTTGCGACCGCATATGCGGTCGCAAATGGTGTTGCAGTTACCATCCACTTCAAGTGGATGGTAACCCACTCGCAAATTGGAAGGGGTCCCCATGGGACCCCTTCCAGTTTGTGACTGGACCCAAAAACATTTTTTCAGGGCAGGGAGTGGTCCAAGGGACCACTCCCTGCCCTGAAAAAATACCGAAACTAAAGGTTTCGTTTTTTTTTAAAGTGCAGCTCGTTTTCCTTTAAGGAAAACGGGCTACTCTTAAAAAAAAAAACTGCTTTATTTAAGGCAGTCACGAACACGGAGGTCTGCTGACTACAGCAGGCCTCCATGTTTGCGAGTGCCCATAGTCGGTATGGGGCCGCAATTTGCGACCCACCTCATTAATATTAATGAGGTGGGTCATTGCGACCCCATACCGACTCGCAGACGGTGTCTGAGACACCGTTCTGCATAACATTTTGCGAGTTGCAAATAGCGAGTCGCTAAGACTCGCTATTTGCAACTCGCAAAATGCTTCTTTACTACATCTGGCCCTTGGTATGTGCACTTTATGGGTAAGCTGGGTTCCTATCATACATGAACAACATTATAGTTTATTAAATGAAACATAGAAGCAGGTTAGAAGCAGCAAATGAAACATAGAAGCAGGTTAGAAGCAGCACACACCATGAAATCATGTAATTCGAGGTCCTCTCATATTTGAAAATGCAGAAAAAGGATGGGAAGTGATATTAAACAATTGCCTAGGCTCACACAGTTTAGAAAAGTAGATAAAACAGGATCAATTCCAGGTTTTCCGGTTTCCCATTGTTTATTTCAGCCCCTAGATGTATATCCTTTGCTTCTCCTACACCTATCTTGCCACCAATCCCCCCAGGCACCCCACCCGACCGCCACTGCCCTGTCAGTAATGCGGCCCCCAGGCACATCACAGACCAAACTTTTTGGCCCCTGGGAAAATGTTTGCGAGTACCCATGGTCTAGACAATATCTTCCCCCACAAAGGGAGAGTACAGGAATTGTCTGTGGCCGTCTTCTAGCCAAAGAAGACTAAGCTTATCAAAATATTCTGTATATGCATCCTCGCAGCAAGTGCGCGAAAAAGTACAGGGTGGTATAATAAGTCTTCATTGTTTGGTACACTGCTACTGTTCCCACCTGTAAGCCAGCTTGTTCCACCTCTAATCCCATAATGTGTTCACTTGCCTATGGTCTGCTAAAGAGGTTGACGAGCGTTCTGCCAGTCCTGTCACCCTCTCCATTTCGTCTTGCCTGAGCGGCTCTCCTCAAGTAGCATACTTCGCATTTCGCTGCCTGATCAAACTGATCCAGTTTAGCCCGGGCCTCCGCCAGACATGCAGTGTTGCCTGTGGCATAGTAGTTTCTTTCAATATCCCCCAGTTGTTGCTCCAGCAGTTAAGTCTTGGTGGAATATGTGCAGGATTCCGTGCTGTTTGGCCTGGCATAACCCTCTGATAACCACCTTAAAGGCTTTTCAAAGAGTACCTGGAGACTGTACCGACCCTTTATTACGAGTGAAGTAATCCACTATAGCTTCCCTTACCTCATCTCTAAAAGATGCCATACGAATGCCCGCTGCACCCCGCCAGGGACCCGCATCTACAAAAGAACAGGGAACTGATCAGATAGCGTGCGAGGGCAGTCTGTCACAGCAATTGTCCAAGCATTTGCATCTTTAGTAGCAACCCACATGTCTATGCGAGACCAGTTGTTGTGTGTGGTATTAATGCAGGTACCTTCCCTGATGTCCTTATGACTTACACACCATAAGTCTACTAGCTTGTTCCCTGTAATGATTGAGCCCAGCGATCCTGCAGCTGCCTGATTTGGGGGTCGCGCATCACTGCTGCGGTTGACTGCACGATCCAGCACAACATTGAAGTCTTCTCCCATATAAGGGTGCCTGGCCCCAACGTTCCAGCCAGATGCCAGACCTCCGTAAAGAACTCAGGGCTGTCCGCGTTTGGGCCATAAATTGACAGTGGCGGGAACGGGTGGTTGAAAAGCACACCCAAAATCATAATGTTTTGACCCTCTGGATTGCATAATACTTCCGAAGTATGCCAAGGAAGCCCCCTGCGTATTAATATGGCAACAGCACAAGCGCTTCCTGCAACATGCATATATCAACTGCATTTCGTTGCAATTAGGCAGACACCTGGCATACCTTACGTGCTTTATTTAACCCATGAACATTCCATGACAGGCATTTCAAAGCATTGGTTGCAGTATGAGGTATGCAGTGTCACCCATTGGGGATATCTGATTAGAGCCATAGCATTGTGTGTGAGCATAGCACTAGATTGCCAGGTAACATCACGTGGGGAACCAAAAAGACAGCGAATATCAAACTATACTACAACGTACCTCCCTCCTCCCACAACATCCTCCCAATTGGGTCAGACTGGGAAAAACCCATCTACAAAACAACCCAACACATCTCCCACAGAAGGGACAAGCAGCTGTGGACTCATCCAAGGGGCAGACGAGAGGCTGTGGTTCCTCAACCCCAGCGAGGGAACGAGAGGTCAGGGAACCAGGGTTATGTGTCTAGCGGGTTGGCCGGGACGGCCCAGCAGAGAGCATTTCAGGATCACTTGCAGGGGTTTCTATAAAGGCAGCGCCTCGTCACCAGATCATTCATTGCCACTAAGGTGGTCGTCACCACCACCTTCGCGTGTCGGCTGGGATACAGCTGCCTTTTTAGGGAGAGTTTTCATGAATTTTGCAGCCGCCTTGGGGTTGGTAAAGAAGTGTTGCCTTCCATCGTGCCTGATTCTCAATTTCACCAGGTATATCGGAGTGTATGTGGCATCCGTTTTTAGTAAGGACCTTTTCCCCGGCAGGAAGTCACTGCGCATGGGCTGGTCTGCAGGGGTGCAATCTGGGAAAAAGTGCATTATTCTGAAGGTGATGGGGCTCCGCTCTTGGGCCAGACGGAAGACGGTGTCACAGTTCCTATAATTGAGTAGTTTGTCGATGATAGGCCAAGTTGGTGCACCTGCTCCACCACCAGAACCGAAGACAAAGCTCCGGTGAACAGTGAACGTAGCATGTCCTCCACATAGTCCTCAATATGTCCCAAGGTGGTGGACTTGGCTACCCCCAGAATGCGGAGGTTATTTCTCAGAGAGCAGGCTCCTAGATTCTCATTTTTATTTTGGATTACTTCAAGTAAGTTTTCCATTTGCAGGAGCCGATCATCAGATGTATTCCGTCCATCATCCAGATCTGAGGTGCAGCACTCCAAATGTTCCAGTATGGTGTCATTGTCATCCACCCTGTCTTTGAGATGATCAATCCAGTCAGTGAGTTGGTCAAGTTTAGAGTCAATGCCAGCGAGGCTATGCTTTAAGCCAAGGAACATTGCTTTGATCAACCCAATTGGAGTCGCATCTTTAAGAGGCAGCTCCTCGGGGACATCATCGCCACACATCTTACTTGATGCCCTAGATTTTTTTCGGATGTCAAATGATAGCTTTGTCTGTTTTTGCTGGGCCTTCTCCATGTTGAATGCGCAAATGCAGGCCCGCACCCCCGCAGCCAGGTACCCAGGGGACAGACCGGGAGGCACAGCAGGGGCAACCAGTTGCTGGGTTATTCTCTTGTAAGGACTCCTAGGATGGTTTCACTCTATCGTGTTGATACTGTGGAGAAGTGCTTAGATGATAATGCAGTGTAGGCCTGATCTATTGCGCACTGTCCAGAGCTCACCACTACCTCCGCCGCCGGGGCTCAGCCGGCCCAGAAGTAACTCCCGTGATTCAGTTGGTACTGAAATGTCACTCTCCCCCTACAATCTGACCAGCCAAGCTACCTGTGCAGTGTTACCAAGGTGGGAAGCAGCAGCCAAGGCAGTCTAGGCCTCTACCTCAACCGCACTCGCGACTCCAGTCGCACCCAACCCAGGAGGGGCAGGCTCCACGATTCCCCTAGGGAGAGGGGCTCCCAGCCGCTCTGCCTTCTATGCCGGGGCCTCTGCGTGCCGTCCCCACGGAGCTGTCAAGCAGGGTGACTCGGCACCCTCCGCCAGCTCACCTTCTCACTGCCGTCTCTCCACTTCGCATCCCGGACCGGCCCGGGCCTAAGGCCATAGCCCACAGCAGCAGTCGATGTCCTTATTTTCCACTGCCATCCGGCGGACATGTTCTCACCATGTCCTCACCTACGGAATAGCCAGGGCTGACCCAGCTCATCTCCGCCCAGCAGGATTACACACGCCTGGGGATGAAGAGTAAGCCCCGCCTGTGTCACTCTCCCTCAGGCCACGCCGACGTCTCCATGTGTCCCGCTCAGCAGATCACAGCATCTGGGGCTCTGCCGTGACCCCAGGGGCAGCAACATCCTCCTCTCGACCCAAGCTGCAAAACAGGTGTTAGGGCCACCCAGCAGTCACCGATGGTTACAGGAAGAGCAGGAAACTAAAGGATTGATGTCCCTAACTGGCAGAGCCTCACACCAGTGCAGCCATCTTGCCGACGGGCCAAGCCACACCCTCTGGCTTGATTAATGTTACGTATTTTCACATGATACATATTTAAAAAACAGCCTTAAAAAACGGATACTTTTTTATTAGGAATATTGTTTATATTTTTAGCCATTCTAGTGATATCCACACTAGGTAGGTAGTTTCTTGCGAAGTTGCTTCAACAATTACAGTACATTATTGTTAAATTGTTGTCCCTTCCTGTGATGGCCTATGATGTCACTTCCTGTGATGTCACATCTTACAAGGGCCTCGCATTTTCCTTTCTGCCCAGGCCCCACAAAGCCTAGGACTGGCCCTGGCAGCAGCATACTCACATTCTGTATTTAAAACATTGATCACTATGTACCTAATCAAGGCACATCTTTGGTAAATGCTGTGTGGCTTTTTGGTAAATTTGTCTTTATTTTTACTTGTGAAGGCTCAAGCATTCCAGCGGTGCTGGATATTACTTCAAACCAGGTTCATGCGACCTTAGGTATGAGGACTCTATGAGGCATTGAATATTACTTCGAGCCACTATGCTGTAGCTACCACATTGAGTGTGTGAAGCTTCAAGGATGGTTCCTCGAGCTAGCACGTGGTGGCCACATCTTGTGGGTGAAGCTTTGGCATTTTCAGTAAAGAGGATTTCATAACATGCTATGGAACGTGCTGTGGAATGTGTGGTGCTTCAAGGGAGATGTCAATTAATGCGCTGAGTTTCACTGATGATTTCTGCAATTTATTTTTCTATGGATATTCATCTGAAGCGCTTCAGTAATTATTTATTTTTAAACAGATTACCATTTCTTGAACAATGTCATTCCAAGTATTTTACTGGATTGATTTGAGGTTTCTTCCAAGTCACTGTGTGCTGCATGCTCATTAGCCATAAATCTTGGATTTTCATTTTGTATTACAACACTTACAGACATGGGCCAGCAGTATCAAGAAGTCATCCTATGAGCATTTCAGTTCTTGAGAATGCCGTTTGTCCTGGCGTCAGCAGCCTCAGTATTTCAAAAACTAATGTATCATTTGCTGGGGGAAAAAGGATGTGTTGGCATGCCAAGACAATATTTTGATATGCTCTGACTCAGCTCAGTCATGTTTCAGTAAGCTTGAGAAAGCTTTATAGAATTTAGAGAATTGTGGCATCACTGCAAAAGAACATCAATGAAAATTTAGGATCGGAGTGGTGAAATATCTTGGACACAAAATATCAGTACAGGATATAAAACCAAAGGAAGATCTCATTATGGCTAGTGACAAGTGTCCTCCCCTACTTGACAAAGACCAATTGAGATTGTTCCTCGCTCTTTGAGAATATTATTATTATTTTGTACAAAAGTTTGCCTTGCAAACGTAAGCGTTAAGAAAATTGCTGAGGATTGGCTCTTAATTTGTGTAGGAAACAGAGTGGAAGGAGACATGTAACACATTTAAGTCTTTGATCATCACAGCACCTGTTTTACAAACGTTTAAGGATGGGGTGCAGTTCATTGTGATGGTGGATGCTAGTGGATTAGGCATTGGTGCAATACTCAACCAGTTGATAAACGGCAAAGAGAATACTTTGGCCTTTGCTTCACAGTGTCTGACTGATGCCTTAGCCTGTCTTTAGGGGCGAAGCACTTTTTCACATACTTGTAGGAGGGAATTTGTTTTAGTCTTAGATCACAAATCTTTGGTGTTTAAATGGCATGATAAAGAAATGGATAAATAAGGCCTTAGATTAGTTTTGTTTCTTTCCAAGTAATAGGTGTGCCATTTTAGGATGAAAGACATTTCTGGAGGAAAAAACTGAAGGGGGATTTTCTATCAAGATGCCCTCTATCTTACACTGACAGTGATGAGTTGAATGAAGAGAATGAGATGGTCATTGGGTTGATGGATGGTATAACAATTTCTGAGGAAGTGGTGTCACAGGAAAGTTGGATGGAGAAGGTGAATAAAGACAACAGGAGGATAACACTTCAGAAGTACATAAGGCAGGGCTGGCCCAGAGAGGGATAGGTTGTCAATGACTAAAACCATATTCTAAAGTTAGAGATGAATTGAGTGTTGAAGAAGATCTGATCATGAGGCATACTATATTGATTCCATTGTATGAGCTAAAGGGGAAACTGACTAAGTTGGCTCAGAAAGGGCATGTGGGGGTTAGTGGCACTAGAAAAATGATATGGGTGTATTATTGGTGACCAGGTATGGATAATGAAGTGAAGGAATTAGTTGCTAATTGTGTGGAATGTTGGCAGGCAGGAAAATTAATCCACACCCCCAATACTCTACTTTGTCCTGTGCAATACCCAGAATTAAAAAGGTAAAAGCTGGGAATGGATTTCATCGGCCCTATTGTATTTTTCAATGATGGTAAAATATTCATATTGGTGGTGGTGGAATTATCATTCTAAGTGAGATTTACAAGGGAGCCTAACACAGCAAGTGTGACTGATTTCTTAAAGGATTTATTTCAGTCTAAAGGTGTACTGGATTTTCTTGTTGTGGACAATGGTGTCCAACTTGTATCTCACCAAATGGTTAACCGTTTGAAAAAATTTGGGATCAAGCACCTCACTGCGGCACTTTACAGCCCACAAGGCAACAAAATGGTAGAGAGGGTAAATCGTATGTTAAATGAGACAATGCAGTTGGCAATTTCCTCAGATCAACAAGTACAGGAATTGGTTCCTGGAAGGATATTGTGGCACAAAAATACTCCACATAAGACCACTGGTGTTTTATTAAAGGAAAGTACTCTTTTAATGAACGATCTCCAAAATGGGTGATGAAGGAATCTAAGGTAGAAGGTCACCTCCTGAGTTTGGGTCAGGTGGGGACCAATGTGGAGGCGTCATAGAACAAGAGTAAAGTCAGACATGATGAGTTGATGAAGGTGAAAGAGGTAGAGTTTGGGATCGAGTTAAAATGAGGAAACAATTTAAGAAATATGGTTCAATTTTTTTCCCCAAGATTATACAAGTCTCCAGACACTCTGTTAGCGTGGTTGGGGGTAAACTGCGGAGCAAAAGAAGAGTGGCAAAAATGCATGAAAATGAGAAGCCCAATAGAATAGAGGTAGTGCATGGAGAAAGGGAGTCAAGGAATAACACAGTGAAAACACCACAAAAATGTACCACACAGGAAAAATATAAGATATTTATCAGATTAAATTAAGGTCAAAACTATAAAGATTTGATAAGCACAAGTTGAAATATTACTTTTACAATGTTAAGAAGAGTCTTAAGTCTTTAAAAATCAACAATTGTCTCTTGTGTGCACAAAGTACCTGGTTTACGTGAAAAATTACACACACGGAGACTGCAGAGGAGGAGATGCGTGGAAAAGGAAAGGTATGCGTCGTATCTTTGCATTGATTTCTGGCATGCAGTCTGTGATCCTCACTGCAGTGAGGGGTTCTTTAGACACCCAGGGACAATGCGTGGAAATCCTGGGCATGCGGGATGAAGTCACAGGGGCTGTGTCGATCCAGGGGGTGATGTGTCCGAGTTTCTGTTGCACGGCAGGCGCTGCGTCAGTTCTTCACTCTGGAAGTCTAGCTGCGTTGTTCTGGCTCGTCTGTGCATCGATTCAGTATGGCTGTGTGTCGAAGTTCTGGTCACAACGCAGGCGCTGCGTCGATCTCCACTCTGGAAGCTCAGCTTCGTCGTTCCGGTTTGGCAATGCAGCGATTTTCTCATCACAGGGCAGGCTGTACGTCATTTCCAGCAGGCTGTGCGCCAATTTTTGGTGCACAAGGAGTTTCCTTGAAGAGAGGAAGTCTTTTTGGCCCTGAGACTTCAGAAACAGGAGTCAAGCTCAATCCAAGCCCTTGGAGAGCACTTCTCAGCAAAGCCATAAGCCAGCAAGGCAGCAGGGCAACAGCAAGGCAGCAGTCCTTCAAGGCAAAGCAGTCCAGGTGAGTCCTGTGGGCAGCCAGGCAGCTCCTCTTGACAGGTTGCAGGATCTGGTCCAGAAGCATCTGATTTGATGGTGGCAGGGACCCGGTTTACATACCCCAAAATGACTTTGAAGTGGGGGAGACTCCAAAGAGTGGTTTTGAAATGCACAAGGTCCCCTTTCAGTACAGGTCTGTCTGCCAGGGTCCCAGTAGGGGGTTTGGCAGTCCATTGTGTGAGTGCAGGCCACTCGCCTTTGAAATGTAAGTGTCAGGCTATTCACCCTCCCAGCCACGGAAGATCCATTCAGTATGCAGATGAGTGCAGGTGTGACTGAGTATCCTGTGTTTGTGGTTGTCTCAGTGAAATGCACAAGGGAGATGTCAACCAGCTCAGCCAGATGTGGATTGGACACAGGCTGTAAGGCACAGATGGATTTTAAGTGCAAAGAAATTCTCACTTCCAAAATAGGAATATAAAATCCAACTTCACCATAGTCTACCACTCAAAAAGTACATGAGGGTAGCCCTAATGTTATTCTATGAAAGGAGCAGGCCTCACCGTAGTGCAAAATGAAAGTGGGAGTTTTCCACTACCAGGACACATAAAACCCATATGTACATGCCCTGCCTTTTACCTACATAGTACCCTGCCCTATGGGTTACCTAGGGCCTACCTTAGGGGTGACATATGTAGAAAATGGGAAGTTTAAGGCTTGGCAAGTACTTTTAAATGCAAAGTCGAAGTGGCAGTGAAACTGCACACAGACCTTGCAATGACAGGTTGGAGACATGGTTAAGGGGCTACTTCTGTGGGTGGCACAATCAGTGCCGCAGGCCCACTAGTAGCATTTGATTTACAGATCCTGGGCACATGCAGTGCACTTTACTAGGGACTTACAACTAAGTCAAATATGCCAATTGGGAATGTACCAATGTTACCATGTTGAAAGGAGAGAGCATATGCACCTTAGCAGTAATTAGCAGTGGTAAAGTGCACAAAACCAGAAAAAAACTGTGTCAGAAAAGTGGAGGGAGGCAGGCAAAAAGTTGGGGGATGACCACCCTAAGGCTGTCAGGTCTAACATCCTGTATCGGGTAGGAGTGCGCCATCAGGTTGTGTTTATGGAAATGGTGATGTAGAAAGGTGAGGGATTATTGTAGCTGAGGGTGATTCACAGCAGTCAGTAGAGACAGTTGAGAGTGGATCAAAGTCTAAAAACAACTCACTACACAAGAGCATTCAAGGAAATGATGTGATTTATTTTCAAATACCTACAAGAGATATTAGGAGTCCTTAATACCTGGATGATTAGTTAGTGTGGGGGTTAAATAATTTATATGGATTTAAATTCAGATTAATATTAGGCATATTTTTTATGTTATTGTTCTATAGTTTTGCAAATATTTGTGTTTTGATTGTGTATATTTTTTGTATCTTCTTGGGGTTAGTTTGGTTAGTTAGAGGGGGTGATGTCTTATATTATGCTTTGTTCTGGCACACTGTGTTATAAATTGGTTGCTAGATTAGGAATATTATGTTTGCTCTAGTCTGGGGTCTGGCTGTGACATTCAGAGGTTGACACCTGGATTGAGTTAAGTGGGTTGAAAAGGTCACAGAGAGACACCGGTGCTGACTTCATTTACTTACCAATAAACTAGAAGAGTTATACCTGTTACATAGAGGAGTCCACATTAACCTGATGCAACAACCTGTTGACTTACAATTGAGCTTTTCACAACTAAGAAAGTACACTTCACATTTAATGAAGGAATTCACAATTCATTATAGAGGTCTGCTGCCATTCCCAGTATTTTCATTAAACAGGCCTAATCGTGTTCACCATAAGTGCTGTAGCATTTTCATCCTTCAAAAGGAATCAATGCTCATTGAGGTGGGTGGATCGTTGGACCTATAATGTGGTGTTGTAGAATCATCAACAGAATTTGAACAACACTCCAAACAATTTAAACACCATGACCAATGCGAACACGCAAGGAAACCTCCAATCAAAATAAAGTTAAGAGATTTATTACAAATACAAGCTCAAAGTCATGTAGACAATGTGCAAAACCAAGTTATAAATTTACATAATCACCAAGTGTTCCCCAAGGCGTTGAAATAGATTCAGGCAAACTAACATTAATAAAACTAAGCATTTAAAAAAAAAAAAAAATACATAACATCAATAAAAATTTCTTGGACACTGAGATGAAACACTGCTGAGAGTTAACAGTCATGGGTCAATTAAAATTTTAGCAGAGTCAATAACCTTTGGCTGGGCACAGCTCAACCTTCCAACAACCAAATCAGGGAAATAAATGTGTAGGGACGAACACATGCGGGGAAAAGACAAAAACATAAAAAGGGCAAAAATAATTTGGAAAAAGATAATCTCGAACTACAGGTCACTAAATTAGGCAAAAGGTAGGTCAAAAGGGAAAGCATCAGCATCTCAGAAGCTTGGTCAAAAGTCTTCTAAAAGGGAAATTAAAGGATGTCAAAGCCTAAAGGACATTTCAAAAGGGGCAATAGTTGAGAAAAAAATACCTCTCCAAGGGATACGGCATTTAGAAAATCTTCATCAGCATCGCATCAGGATTAGCAGGCATCAGGACAGCATCTGAAGACTGCAAGGGGCTGCTTGGGGCTGCACAAGACTGACTCAAAGTTCAGCTGCCCATCAGAAATTTTGAATTCACAAAGCATTCTGATTGGCCATAGGTATCAGTACATGTCACATTGAATGGGAATAGTCCAATAGAAATTAGTCGTATGGCTCCAAAGTGAGACTGTCCAATTTCTTCCCAGGTCTGTCATGGGAACATCTTCCATCTGTGAGACTCCACGCACATTGGAAAAATTGTATACAATACCAGTCCATATTTCCCACTTCTTCCATCAAATACACTACGCTACATTCTCTCTGTACTTAGACAATAGAGTGTATTACTAGCTGGCTAACTTCTCATGAGAATTTTTTTTTTGCTTTTCTTGCCCTAGGTGCACTGAGTATGCCCAGATGTGGGTCCCGGGCTCACTATGCCACTGGATTCAAGCTAGCCTGGCTGATGAGGGGTGATACCGCAAAAACGGTCCCAGGATGCTTGTTACTAGTCCAAGGAGGACCTGGCATGGCACCAAAATCTTTTACGGTACGATCTATAAACAAAACAGTTCTTTTGGGTAAATTCTTGTGTTGGGGACGCTGTGTCTTGCTCCCCGATAATTAAGCTGGCGTGTATGTGGAGAAAAGGGACGTGTAAGCCCTCCGTCTCATCTAAAACCGATGTAACAAAGATTATAATCATATGTTGCTTCTAAGTTGATCAACCAGACTCAGCCCCCTCAAAATAAAGTACAAAATACAGAAGTTAACATTAATGTCACCTACCTAAAGGTATAAGGTATAGAAGAGACACAGAGTAAGGTCTCAGGAGTGTGTGTGAAACTCCTCGATCACACATCGGTTTTAGATGAGACGGAGGGCTTACACGTCCTTTTTCTCCACATACACGCCAGCTTAATTATCGGGGAGCAAGACACAGCGTCCCCAACACAAGAATTTACCCAAAAGAACTGTTTTGTTTATAGATCGCACCGTAAAAGATTTTGGATCCATACGTGCTGACTTCTGAGTACTCCCTCACGAAGAGTCGGGGATAATAGTGTTTTGCCCCCGTCACGTGATTCCCACTACTCTTTCTCTATTGATCGTACAAGAGTTTTACTTGATTAGGATAACCCATTTATTCATGTTAACACCTTACTTATACTTTGCCCTGAGGAAGTCAATGAGATTAATTTCTCGGAGACGAAACACGTGTTGGCTGTTGGATGTTGTTGGGATGACCACATATGGAATCTTTCTAATGTGATGAACATGTATGAAAACCTCGCACAAGAATAAAGACACTGAACTTTAACTCTGTTTGGATTATATATTGATTCTCTGAAGACCAAGAACCTAACTGCACAGACTCTTATCTTATTTCATACGAGTGCCCTGGCTTTTTGAATCAGTTTGGTTTTTCCTATTGGAGAAACACTGGAGGTGCTGGGAGGACCCTCCGTTCGGGAGCACCGTATTTACTATCTATTGTTAAAGAAATGTTTTGGTGATATTCTGATAGCGCCTATCCCTATAATTTCCCCCCCTTTTCTGCACAACTTTTGAGGACTTGGCATGGCAGTCCCGGCTGGACTGTTCCCATTGGGAGCAGCGTCAAGACAGATTTGCATATGGCTGGGTCCACTTGGGATGATGTGGTGAGCAAAAGAATGGATGGACTAAACCCAGATCTGTGACTGGGGGTGAATATTTGATTTGTTCTGCATTCCATCCATCATTTGGTTTCTATGCTTTGGTCGCCCTAAGTGCTCCGGGCATGTCCAGATGTGGATCCCGGACTGACTCTGCCACTGGATTCAAGCTACCCTGGCTGATAAGAAGTGATATCCCGAAACCGGTCCCAGGATGCTTGTTTCTGGTCCATGGAGGAAATGAGATGTATTACTCATAATAATGACACATTATTAATGTTGAATTTATAAATTTGCATATAACATGTGTTTTACTATAACGTATTCATTAAATGCATTTTATATTTTTCTTTGTGTTAGCATGAGTGAGGCCTGTTGAAGCTTGTAATTTCTAACCATGCTAGAAATGCTGATTTATTTCCTAACATGAACTTTCTTTTAGGTTATGTTCTCCTGAGAAGCTTAAGCAAACAAACCAAATGATGGGTGGAATGCAGAACAAACCAAACATTCACTCCGGTTATAGATTTGGGTTTAATCCATCAATTATTTTGTTCACCATGCCGCTCCAGTTTGGATCCAGCCATATGCAAATCAGTCTTGACCCTGTTCCCCATGGGAACAGTTCAGCCCGAACTGCCAGGCCAGGTCCTCCCTGGACTGGAAAATAGCATCCTGGGACCGGTTTCAGGGTATCACCCTTCATCAGCTAGGCTAGCTTGAATCCAGTGGCATAGTAAGAACCGGAGTGCGGTAAGTCGATCTGCTCACACTGACTTCTAACGCTGGGAGTTTGTTCCATGCTGTGAAATCAGCACGAGCGGCACAACACACAGCGCAAGTGTGCGCTGCTTCTTTTTGCCGCTTGAGTAGCTGTTCTATTCAAATTGCAGCTTCCTCAACGCGTGCAGCAGGTTTCTCATCGCAAGTGGTTGTGACCTGCCGTGACCGCTCAGGTTGAGAAATCTCACTGGGAAGTGCCACTCCGCATAGTTTTAACGAACTCCACATTGAGTGCGGAGTAAGCAAAACTCTACGAACTCCGCCGGCGGAGTGGAATTCACCGCCCACCCCTAACTTTAAATTGCAATTCTGAAAATGACACTTTTTTCTTATTTAACAATTTGGGGCCATTTGTAAGAAAGGACTGAGCATTTCTTAACTGATCGATTCACAATTTCAGTCCATTAAGAAATGCTAAATTGCCTCACCATTTGTTCAAAGGCACATAGGGATTCGCAAAATGTGATTTCAACCCAATGGAAATCTTATTTTGGTATTCCCTAAATAGGAATTTGCAAATAGGGATTTACTGTTTGCGATTTCTTAAGCACATGTACAAAGTATTTCCTAAATGTGAAATGGGCATTTAGGAAATGCTGTTTCCATTGACTCCAAGTCAATGGAAACCGTGTGCAATTTTTAAAAATGCACCCAAAATGATTTTTTTAAAGTGCCATGTAGTGCGCATGTGCACCTCTTTTTTGGTGATGCATCAAGGGGCGCCGTAGGCCAATAGGCAACCTTGGTTTTGCATTTCCCAATTTGCAATTTCCTATGTGGAAATCACAAATTAGGAAATGCAAAACCATTCATACCTATGGTCTTCTAAGCCCATAGGATCGATTGGTGTAGCATTTCCTAAACAGCAATTTCCTAATAGCAATTCCTACTCTGTAGAAATCAATAGTGGGAAATTTCTATTTTTGTGCATTCCATTGTGCATTTCCTAAATAGCAATTTCTTAGGATTCCCTGTTTTTGGTACATATGGCCCTTGGTACCCATCGCCTGTCTTTGATCACATGTCTGGGGTAGATGACAGCTGGGCTTTGTGTATTCCACCTAGACAGCCACACACAATGGGAGCTTAAGTGTGACTTGATGGACAATCCTGGAAAGATAAGAGGGAGTAGCTGGACGCAGTCTCATTTACACCTGAATAGGCTGTGTCCCCACACAAAAGGCTGTATTGCCCCCTGTAGTGAGTCTGGAGCTAGGGCAGAACTGCACTATAAAGGCCTGTCTTTGAAGTCTTCCCCACTTTGAAGGCCCAACTGTGAATAAGTACTGGACCTCTAACACCACCACTTCAGTACACTTCTGTACCTGTGAAGACTGTCAGGAAGAAGAACTTCTCTGTTGCTGAAGGACTGCCACGCTGCCGGACTGCTACGCTGTTGGACTGCTACTTTGCTGAACTTCTACCTTGCTTTGCTGCCCTACTGCATGCTGTACTCTTGCCTGGATGAGAAGGACTGGACCTGCATCACTTGAACCCAGACTGGCTCAAAGGACTAGCTGGCTCGCCGCCTCCTGATCTGAAGACCCGGTGACATAAAAAATCTTCCAATCACTCTGCTTCTACACCTGGACTCTGCCATCTGTGCGTCTGCCATACCAAGTGGTGCCACCCTAGTACTGGACCCTTGGAAGTGGGCCTAAAATGTTTGCTGTAGTGGAACTGACACATCCTTGAACTGATGCGTGGCAGCTGCAGTATAGATTGGACCTGTCTCAAAAGACTCACATTGCCGCTACACCCCACATCTTGGGCCTGACGCATCAACTTCAGATCTGCCACTATGTGATGCTTTTCCAGGCAAGAGATCCTTGCATCCGATTCGATGACAGCCTCAACAACGACAGCAACATTTTGCACCACAGCTTCACCGCTCATCAGAACTGACACATCGCCTCTACTGAGAAGTTCATCATAGACACTGGTCTTCCCATTGCGAGCCCCGTCAACAGGATCTTCGATGTCAATGCGTCAAGATCTCCCACTACAGCCTCCCCACATCTCAGAACTGGTGCATTGCCTCTGCTGCATGGTGCATCTTCCCAGGCCCACTTCTCCAGGTACTACAGCAGGTCCAGTCTTAACAGACATTCACAGTGTCCTCTGCTAGAGCAACATATTCACTTTCTCTCCCCATTAGACTTGGAGATTAATCAGGAATGGTGCCACTATTCCTGTAGACAGCTTCAAAGAATCCTGTAGTAAATGTCAAGAGTCAGTACAACCCCAAGGCTCTTGACATGGATAGGTAGTGGTGCTGGTCCTTTCTTTCCAAGCTCCATCTCAACTTTCCTTGGCAATCCATTCCTTAGGAAGGGAGGTGGGGAATACTGAAATTGATGAAGCCCCCTCTTAACTGCTTCCGCTGCCTCTGTCACCAAAGGGACCAGCATACGTACATTACCGAGCCTGCTGAGCATTCCGAGAAAATTCCAAGATTGCAATTTCAGGCCTATCCTGTTTTCTTTTGAACTGCATAAGGGCCTCCTGGTAGGGACCAGGGTCCGCCCTCTCCTTATTGTTATGATGAGGACCATCTGGAGCCTCGGTTAATTGGGAGTTGCTGGCAATTAATTTTTGAAATACGCAGTCTTGTTCTCTTCCTCCAACAAGACAATCTTAATCTATATGGAATGGGCCTATTGTTTACTGGGGCCTTTGATGTGCCTGGTGATGGACGCAGCAATTAAATACACACAGCCAAGCAGTTCAATGGGCAAATGTCATTGTGGTTGGCATAGAGAAATGTGTTCTCAAACAAATATATTAAGGAACTACTCAGTGGTATATCTGACCTTATGACAAGGACTGGATGATGAGAAGGTCTGTTGAAAATCCTCCTAGATTACCTGAGGAAAGAACTACTCCTCCCAGTTTCCCACTGCTAAGTATATTGTATGTGAAATGTATCACGTCTTTTAGTGGGTCATAATCAGGAGAAAAAAGTAACAAAGGAAAAATCCTCCTTTGGCAATAATGTAATTCTTGATTGAAGGTAGAGCAGAGGAAAACAGCAAGGCATCAAACTCAATCTGACATCATGAAGGAGAAAAGAGTCATCCTATGCCTAGACCCAGCCTCCACTTACCTGTGACAGGTACTCTAACCAGTCAAGGTCCTTTCAGACCCGGCTCTTTCACCTTGAGACTCCCACCTTGCTTCTTCTGCTGTCTCTATTTTCTGTTTTTCTCTTTCTACCAGCTCCTTTCTCTTCCCTCTCTCTTTCACTCCAACCTTGGCTTATGTCAAACTCTCTCACCGTTCGGTGCCTTTTTGCGCCTCACCTGTTTTTTTATGCCTGTTCTTTCATTCACTCCTTAGTGCCTTTTTCTCTTTACCCATTTTTGTGCTAGTTTTACAAATTTTAACCCATTTTGTGTGCCTGTTTTTACTCATTTTCACTCTGTTTTGTGTATTTTTCTCTCACTCCTTACTGCCTATCTGCTCTTCTCACAAATTTTTGTGCTTTTTTCATCAAGGGTCAGGCCTTGTGTCCCCTCTGCCACATTCCCCGCAGCCTCATGCCTTGTGCACTCCCCCCTACTTCTTACCTGCTCCTTACCTGCTCTTCCTGCCAATCTCCTTCCTGCTTCTTCTCGTGATCCCACAAAAGCACCAGCAACACCCCTGCTGAACACCACATGCTACAGCAAACACATCCCAAAACTAACTTTCATGCATGCTACTCAACACATATTCTCTCTGCAAACACACAACCAAAATTTGGGACCTGCTGAGCAGTGACACACTGGACCTGTTCTTCCTCACGGAAACCTGGTTGAATTCCACGTCAGCACCCGACAATAGTGCAACAATCCCAGCAGGCTAAAAGATCACAAGACAGGACAGCCCTCACAAGCTAAGAGGAAGACTTGCAGTCATCTACAAAGACTCCATCAAATGCTCAAAATGAGAACCATCCCATTCATGGAAAGCCTGCACTTCCAGCTGAAAATCTCTGACAACTTCACCCTAAATGAAACTCTCATCTACTAACCGCCCGGACCATGAGCTACCTTTATCAGCCTCATCACTGACTTCATTGCCCTCTCACTATTGACTCCAGAGCCTTCATACTACTCGGTGACATCACTTTCCACCTAGAAGACAGAACCTACCACTGCTCCATAACACTCCTCAAAAGCCTGAACAAAATTGGATTAACCCAACTCGTCACAGAACCAGCACACAGAACACACTGGACCCCATTTCCACCACCAGCGACAGCATCAAGTACAACTCCACTTTGCCGCTCACATGATCTGACTACTATATCATCCACCTCGGAATCAACATACCCCAAGCCAACACACCCACCTATGTCTGGCTACTCAGTCACAGCTGGGACAAAATTTCAGAATCAGGCAGACTCAATGCCACAGCACAAGCAGGCAAGCTGGTACAAAGAGGGCTTTTGAGATTCCAAATGTCACTCCAAACATCTGAAAAGAAAAAATAGAGAGACAGCCACAAAACCACCTATAGAACTGCCTAAAAGGCTGCCCTCAGATGGTAGCATCAGCAACTGTAATATACCAAGAAAAGAAAGCTAGCTGAATGCATAGAAGGGAGCTCAAACACTGCAAGATCTTCTCGATCATTAAGGAATTCACCACACACTTGGCCTCCATCAGCAGCATCACAAAAACCAAGAACGAGGTTGCTATTTCTTATACATTGCACACAAAATATGGAATGACCTCCCCCAACACATCAGAGCCTGCTCATCGCTTCTTGAGATCCACAAGAGGCTGAAGACCTGGCCCTTTGAAAAATGGGGGGACCACTCACTTACTCACCTGCCCAAGCACCTGTATACCCTACTGGTGATCAGTGTGCTATTACAAAGAGAAAATACCAGAAGGAAAACAATCCAACCTATTTTGAAGCAGAAATCAAGGACAAATAATCACAAGTGCTGAAGATCACTGTGAAGGATCAGGGAACATTTTTTTGCAGCACATTGTCCTCTCACAAAGCCCCCTTTCTATATCCTTGAGACAGGAACTGATATTAAAGGAGCTGTCAGTTCAAGGAAATGGCATTAACGCACATTATACTGACTCTGTAACATCTTTAATTGGGAGACTCAGGCATCCTCCATTCAACAGGCCTCCATCTTGCAAAGGGCTATTTATAAGTCATGGTTCCGCCCTTTTTCAAGACCTCACAGCATTTGTTCAACTGTGAAAATGCTTGAGTTTAACACCCTGTATGCCATGCAAAAATCTAGATTCCTATTGCAGCCTACCTGCTCCTCACTCGTTGCCGCTCAGGGAGAACCCCTCCAGTTCGCTGTGAGTACAGAGGCAGCGTAATGGCTTGCCATCTGTCTGAGTGTGGCGTCTGACAACCCACTGATTGAGAGTGGGTTGACAGCATTAGGGTGGTTATCCCCCAATTCTTTGCCTGCCTGCCTCCAATTTGCTGACACTGTTGTTTCTGGTTTTAGGACTCTGATAACTTTACCACTGGTAACCACTGCTAAAGTGCAAATGCTCTCTCCCTTAAACTTGGTAACATTGGTTCATTCCCAATTAGCATATTTGATTTACTTCTAAGTCTCTAGTAAAGTGCATTACATGTGCCTGGGCCTATAGACTGAATGCTACTAGTGAGCATGCAGCACTGGGTGTGCCACCTACATAAGTAGCCCCTGAACCATGTCTCAGGCCTGTCATTGCAAGGCCTGTGTGTGCAGTTTCACTGTCACTTTGACTTGGCATTTAAAAGTACTTGCTAAGCCCTAAGCTCATAGGGTGGGGTGCTATGTAGGTAAAAGGCAGGACATGTACATGTGTGTTTTATATGCCCTGGTAGAGGAAACCTCCTAAATTCGTTTTCCACTTCTGTGAAGCCTGCTCCTTTCATAGACTAGCATTAGGGCTACCCTCATGTACTTTTTGAGTTGAAGACTCTGATCTGAAAGGGGTAACCAGGTCATATTTAGTATGGCCAGAATTGTAATAGAAAATCCTGCATATTGGTGAGGTTGAATTTTATATTGCTATTTTAGAAAATCCACTTTTAGGAAGTGTGCATTTCTCTGCACTTAAAATCCATCTGTGCCTTACATCCTGTCTCCAATCCGCGTCTGGCTGGGCTGGTTGACATCTCCCTTGTGCATTTCACCCAGACAACCACAAACACAGGACACTCAGTCACACCTGCACTCATCTGCATACTGAATGGGTCTTCCTGGGCTGGAAGGTTGGAGGGCCTGACTCTTACATTTCAAAGGCTAGTGGCCTGCCCTCACACAATGGACTGCCAAACCCCCTACTGTGACCCTGGCAGACAGAATTGTACTGAAAGGGGAACTTGTGCACTTCACTCTTTGAAGTCCACCCCACTTCAAAGGCATTTTTGGGTATAGAAACTGGGTCTCTGACCCCACCAACTCAGACTCTTCTGGACCTGAACCTGCAACCTGTCAAGAGGAACAGCCTTGCTGCCCAAAGGACTCATCTGGACTGCTTTGCTGAGAAGGACTGTTGCCCTGCTGTTGCCCTGCTGCCCTCTGACGTTGCTGAGCAGTGCTCTCCAAGGGCTTGGATTGAGCTTGCCTCCTGTTTTTGGAAGTCTCAGGGCCAAAAAGACTTCATTTCTTCAGTAAACTCCTTGTGGGCCGAAAATCAACATACAGCCTGCAGTAAAGGATGCACAGTCGTCTTGTGAAAGAAAAATCGACGCACAGCCGAACCAGAACGACACAGCCTGACTTCCTGAGTGAAGATTCGAGGCAGCGCCTGCCTTGTGACAGAAAATTAAACTCACAGCCCTACCGGATCGACACACAGCTGAACCAGAACGATGTAGCGAATTCCCAGAGTGGAAATTCGACACAGCACCTGCTGTGCAACAGAAAATGCGACGCATCACCCTAATGGTTCAACGCAGTCCCTGTGACTTCTTCTAGCATAGCCAGGATTTCCCTACATCATCCCTGAGTGTCAAAAAGATCCCCGCATCGCAGTGAGGAACCAAGACTGCGGACCAAAAAACGACGCAAGCCAATGGCAGCATGGAAAAAGACGACGCATTGGCTGTGCTGCGTCAGAAAATCTGACGCACACCATATTTTTCCACGCATCTCCTCCTCTGCGGTCTCCGTGCGTGTCATTTTTTACACAAACCAGGTACTTTGTATGATCAAGAGACAACTGTTGGTTTTTAAGATTTAAGACTCTTTGTAAACTTGCAAAAGTGATAACTCAACTTTATCTTGTTGACCTTATTTTAACCAGATAAATATCATATATTTTTCTTAACCTGTGTGGTGTTTTTTTGTGGTGTTTTCACTGTGTTACTGTATGATTTATTGCACAAATACTTTACACATTGCCTTCTAAGTTAAGTCTGACTGCTCAAAGCCAAGGTACCAGAGAGTGGACACAGGATAATTTGGATTGTGTGTGACTTACCCTGACTAGGATTAAGGTCCCTACTTGGACAAGGGTGTATACCTCTACCAACTAGAGACCCCATTTCTAAAAGAGAGTACATAAAAATATTTTCCCTTTGAATCCAGGTATTTTCAGGTGAGCTCCTGGTACTAGCTTCTTCCTCGGCCGAGTACGTTTTAACTCCAGGCCTAACAAAATATATACAAAGCAGTAGCTCTGGACCTTGTGCCATGTGTCATTCTAATGTTACAATTAAATTCCTTTCATCATAGAGCGCCCAAAGTGAAATACAACACCACACACTTTACCTAAAAGGAATAATCTACTTCTATTTAGTACCCACTGGAATTATAACAATTTAGAATGGTCTCCATCGGTCACAGTGCGACCTGTGCGCAAATGCCGGGTGACACTGAGTGAGACATCAGCTGTCTTTGAACAACTTACAGGTGTGCACACACATTAGCATGTGTCAAGGAGGGATGCTTAGAACCCATTAATTCATCTGTCCACAGCAGCTGACCTTTTATTAAAGGGTGAACATTGGAGTATGTGAAACAAAAGCCATTTACACAGCACTAAATTGAGAGAGATGTCTTTGGGCTCTCAGGCTACAGCAGAGCTCAAAAACTGAAGTTCTAAAAGTTAAGAAACTGGTGGCTTTCATGAGTATAGGTCACATCCCACTGCCATTTATAAGATAATTTATTGCAATTTAGTGCCTCCTTGGTCTTGATGGCAGGGAACTTAGGGAACGGGGTGGCACTCTGTTTCAGTACTTCACCTCTTTTCCCATAATACCACATCTCTATCTCTCCTTCAACCATCTTCCGCTTTTGTTACTTTACTGGTCTCTTTATCTGACCCATTGTTCAATCTCTAACTACTCATTTTGCCCTTCTTTTTACCTCACCTCTGCACTTTGTATCTCTCTTTACTTCATTCTCTCTTTCACCTGCGTACCTGTCCACCTGTGCATCTCTCTGCCTCCAACTCTCTCCATTGCTGTATATTTTGTCCTCCGTAGCTCTTGTTCTTTTTTCTGTCTAACTCACTCTAATAGCGTATCTGTCTTTCACTACCTACCTCTCTAAGGGGGAGATTTAGGAAAAGTGGTGCTGCACCTAGTATAGTGCCACTTTCCTTGTGCCCCTTAGCGCCCCCCAGACCACCACATGTGCGCCGTATTTAAAATACGGCACACCATGGCGCAGGGTAGGGGGCAATAGTGTCATTTTGTTTTACGCTATTGATGTACTCTGCAGGAGTAGCGCCAAAATGTTGGCGCTACTCCTGCAGAGTACATGGGGTCCCAATATAAATAATGGTATGTCACCATTTAATGCCTGCTTTGAGCAGGCATTAGAAGGGGCAAATAAATGGCTCAAGGAAATCTCTTAGCTTTCCTTGCGCCATTTTTTCAGAACCCGTGACGGGGGAATGACCCCTTTGCATACATTGTGTCTGGTGCAGGCATAATGTGGCGCAAGTGTTTACAAAGTGGTGCAATGCTTGCATTGCACCACTTTGTAAATATGGCGTGGAGAAAATGCCACTTTAGTCCCGCCTTAGCGTCAAAAAAATTAAGCTATGGCAGTGCTAAGGTGGCGCTAGGGGGCTCTTAAATTTGCCCCTAAATCTTTTTTCTGGTCACCTCAACTTTCTGTCTTTACACATTACATCTCTTCCTCCATCACAATTCACTCTGCCTCATCTCTACCTTTACCTCTCTTTTTGCCTTTGTTTTACTTTATGCACCATACCATTTTCTATACAACTTTGTAATTCTACAATCCTCTCCCATTTCTCTTGCTCAGCAGAGCGAGAGGCCGCTCTCTAACCAGAGAAGGGAACAGATAAAAAGAAGAAAGCAATGACAAGGTAGGCAAATGAAATTGAGTGGAAAATTATCAGGTTCCCAAGATGAAATGGTGAAAGTCCTTGGTGCAGTGCTTGATTTTCCCTTTTGCAGTGGGAATGCCCAATATTTCACAATTAAAGCAGAAATTCAAGCGGTATGTGCATATGTCTTCCTCATTCTTATCCACCAAACATCAACCACTCTTAGCGTGTCTGTCATATAAATGGAAAAACAGGCCGGTTAGACATTGCATTCTTCGTAAAATGTTGTTGATAAGCACAAAAATCTAGCTCAAGAGCAAAATTAAATGGCTTTATCAATGTTTCATTAACCATTCTTTGCAAATATTTGGCTACGGGACAGTTTTATCTTTCAAGTTTTACATAAGATTCAACATTGTTTGCATCATGAGGGCATAAGTCAGCTGAAAATTAGTAAGAAATGTAAAGTTCTAGCCAACAACGAGGGCACCAAATTTCCTCTGGAAATTTAGAAAGAGGGGTGGAAAGAAGAATACTAAAAGTACAGATTTGCTAAATCTGTATTTTTACAAATAATTTCAGCAGACTCTTTTCGGTATTTTAGAAGAGCAACTAGAAAGAATCTCATATTAGATAGGCCACCATTTGAAAATCCTCCCACATGTCCTGGAATTATCAAAATACCTTGCAATATGCTTTGAGCTTGACACCAGGCACTTATACATGATGTTGTTTGATCGGCAGCCCAGTCATCTGGAGGGCTGTACCCTGGATTGTTGCTGATATCTCAGCATGAAGATAAGCCCTTTTCTTTGTCTTTTTCCTTGATTCAGGGGCCAAAACTGACATTTCCCACCTGGTCAGAGCAGGGGGGGGTTCTGTATTAGGGGTGGAGCATCATAAGTTGGACTCCACCCTTTACATGTATTCTATTCATATGTTACGGTATATAATTCATGCATTCAACGTGTGCCTTAACACCTTAACCTGTGTGCTTCACTTTCACGTAGGTCACATTGCTGTGCACATTTAGAAATCACAATGTAATGTAGCAGAGCAAGCCAATGTCAAATGCATTTACGCTTACTGAATTTTTAGCTTATAAGGATGAAAGCTTGCTTTTGTAGGGTTATAACGTAGTAAGGTGCTTCCATCTTAATTCTCAAGGTAACCTAGCAAACATCAGGCCTTAGCTCAATGCTGCTCATTTTGAGATTGTTAGTATGCTGCTTGTTCCCTTCTTTGCAGGTGCGTTATGAAGTCCTGGGCTGGAGAAACTTTATGATTCTGTACTAGTCCGATAGGCATGAAGATGAGCAGTTGGCAGCAAGGACAGAGGAATGACGATTAGAGGAGTCTCCTGTACCCGGTGTACCAGGAGGATGCAACACTCAAGGATGAGCAGATGTGTACCTAATTGTGTTGGGATGGGAATTTAGGAGGTTGCCAGCTCCTGGAAAATGCTGCAACAGGATTGGTTCTGAACTGTGGGAGCGAGATACTGATGTACTGGGGCTTTCGATTGTGCTTTTAGTTAGTGTTCTATAGGAGACGAGAGACACATTCCTGACTTGGAAGAGAGCAGATATATATACCCTTGATGGTTTTCCCCGAGAGCGGGCTTCATGCGCAACACTTCTTCCTGAACCGCTACTGAGGTTCACATGATGCTGACACTTTCCTCTTGCTCCCTTTAGAAATCACCTTTCCACTTCCATTTCTTAATTTAGGTAGGGTTGGTTTCTTCATGGAACATTCAATTTGGATAATTTGCATTCTCTACATGTTGATTATTTGCATGATGTACTTTATAGCAGTGGTTCTGCAAGGCGGTCTGCAAGGCCTCCTCAGGGGGTCAGTGACTGCTTAGAAAAGTAACTAATATTAACAGAATAATAAAGTGAATATAAAGAAAGTGGCTAAACGTACAATTGAACATTTTAAAACATCTCTAAATGTCAAGGAATTTGAAAGCGGACGCTTAAAATAAAATTAGTATATTCAGATTGATTTGTGGGGGCCGTGCAGGTGCATCAAACTGAATACATTAAGAACAATGCGAGGCTTCAATTGAATTTAGAATTCTCCTACCTTCCTATTGAAATTGTTCTTTTTTATTTTATTTGTTTGCAAATTAAATAAAATGTGTTATCATTTGTTAATGTGTCGTTGGAATGTTTGTTTCTATATTGTTGTGTGTATTGTTTTGCGGTTCAAATCATCGATAATGTTGAGGCAAGGGACCCCAGCTTCCAGTAATGACTCAGTGGGCAGTCCCCGGATTCCAACAATGATTAAGTGGGGGTCCCCGGGTTCCAGTAATTATAAAGGGGGGGTCCACAGAAGCCAAAGGGTTGGAACCACTGCTTTATAGTATCTTGTGTCAGAACACATGAACACCTTAACTTCTTGCCTGTGATGAAATCTAGTATTAATCCATTTCGATTTTGATGACAATTATGACCTGATAATATGAAAATATACCTTCATGGTTGTATACCATCCTCTCTGCCATTATTGAAGAAATGTATTGGTTTACTGAAATGTAAACAACTTCTTAATCTTAGTTCTCCCTCAATGCTTAAAGTTGACTACCAAAGGTCCATACAAATGACAGTGGGGAATTTTGTACTGTTGGAAATGGCCCTTTCTACAGCGTTACCCCCAAACTTTTTGCCTTTCTCCTCCTATTTTTTTTTCCCCTCTTTGTAGTGGCTTTAGGACTTTGGGCACTTTACCACTGTTAATCAGTGATTAAAGTGCATGTGCTCTCTCCCCTAAAACGTGGTATTATTGGCTTACCCCTGTTTGACATATTTAATTTACCTGTAAATCCCTTGTAAAGTGGTATGCCATATACCTAGGGACTGTTAATTAAATGCTACTGGTGGGCCTGCAGTGCTGATTGCGCCACCCACAGAAGTAGCCTTTCAAACCTTACTGCCACATTGACTCAGCATTTCAAACTACTTGCCAAGGCCTAAGCTTCCTTTTTACTACACCCAATTCACCCCTTAGGTAGGCCCTAGAGAGCCCTCTGGGCAGGGTACTGTGTATGTAAAAGGTAGGACATATGCTTTTATATGTTGCATGTCCTAGTAGTGACAAACAGTCTATTTTGTTTTTCACTACTGTGAATGCCACTCCTCTCATCGGCTTGCTTTAGGAATTCCCTTATACATGTCTAAGTGATTATTTCGGATCTGTGAGGAGTTGCATGGCATGTTTGGTATGTTTGGAATGGTAGTGAGAAATCCTGCTTACTGGTGTGGTTGGATTTTACATTACTATTTTAGAAATGCACTTTTAGAAAGAGGGCATTTCTTTGTGCTTATAACTCTAGTGCTTTGCAGCCCGACTCCAATCCACGTCTAGGGCAGAGTGACCGCTACTCTTGGTGCATACTTTGTAGACAGCCATAATACAGGAGTGGCTGGGTGTGACAGAAGAGGCATCAGCATACTGATAGTTATCCTGGGCTGGGGAAAGGGAGGGTTGTTCACACCTTACATGTCAACAGGCTGGGTCCTGCCCTCACACCATGGGCTGATTACCCTCTACTGATGTCTGGAGCCAGGCCTGGACTTGGAAGGGTTCATTTGGAGTCACCCCCTGAACAGAGACATTTTTTAGTATGAGGACAGGGGCTCTGACCCCCTGGTTTGGAGAGCATTTCTGGAACTAGGACTGAACCTTTGTCCAAAGGACTGCTGAGCTGCACAAAGGACTCACCTGGACTGCTTTTCTGTTGTTGCCCTGATGCATGATGCTGCTGGGTCGCCTATACTACTCACAGGATTGCTTTTCTGTTTGTTGCCCTGCTGCCAGCTGCTCTCTGACTCGGAACTACTTAGGCACTGCCGGACAGCCAGGAGGAACTGCCTTTAAGGGGGTCATTCCGACCCCAGCGGGCGGCGGGCGGCGCCTGCCGGGCGGAGACCGCCAGAAGACCGCACCGCGGTCAAATGACCGCGGCGGTCATTCTGACTTTCCCGCTGGGCGGGCGGGTGACCGCCAAAAGGCCTCCCGCCCAGCGGGAAAGCCCCAGCAACGATGAAGCCGGCTCCGAATGGAGCCGGTGGAGTTGCTGGTGTGCGACGGGTGCAGTGGCACCCGTCGCGATTTTCAGTGTTTGCTAGGCAGACACTGAAAATCATTATGGGGCCCTGTTAGGGGGCCCCTGCACTGCCCATGCCTGTGGCATGGGCAGTGCAGGGGCCCCCAGGGTCCCCACAACACCTGTTCCCGCCATCCTGTTCCTGGTGGTTTTTACCGCCAGGACCAGGATGGCGGGAAGGGGGTCGGAATCCCCATGGCGGTGCTGCGAGCAGCGCCGCCATGGAGGATTCTGTGGGGCAGGGGTAAACCGGCGGGAAACCGCCGGTTGCCCTTTTCTGACCGCGGCTTTACCGCCACGGTCAGAATTGCCCATGAAGCACCGCCAGCCTGTTGGCGGTGCTTCCACGGCACTCGGCCCTGGCAGTTTTCAACCGCCAGGGTCAGAATGACCGCCTAAGTGCCTTATTGTGCTGGCATCCCTGCCCACTGCCGTTAGTGTTCTCCCAGGGGCCAGCGTGGGATTACTGTTGTTCATTAGCTGCCCCTGGTCCTGCAACAATAGCGCTTGGAGAGCGTCGCATTTTTGTGACTTTACTTGGGCAGAAATTAGTGTGTGGTGAGCACTCTTCATTTTTCACTTACCCCATGTCTAGCACATGAGGAACACTTTACATCGCCGTAGTGCCTGGTGAGTACTTCCCCTAACCTGGAAATAGTGAACACTTTGGGGGAAGTACATTGTGCACGTCTAAGATGGCGTCTGCGCTTTAACAACAATGGGCTGTCTTGAACCCTCCCTTCGGGTTCTGTGATCGTCCCATTGTGAGAACTGCTAGCAGGCCTCAAACCGAGCTTCCAAGGCTGATGGTTTACCCTGGGGAGAGGAGGAAAACCTTGCGAGAATCTGGGTAGCCTTGCAGAGAGAGAGAGAAAGTGGCATGGTCTGACTAATTGGCGCACATTGCCCCTACAGCGAGAGGAGCAATAGCAGCTGTGCTGCACGCTCATGGGAAGCTGCTCTGCGCATATCCCCGAAGCTGGCCTGGGTGCTCACAGGTCTCTGTTCCTTTGGAGACATCCCTTCACAGTGGTCCGTGAGACCCCGGAGTGCTCCAGGCACGCTGCCACAGGTTTGATCATTACCGAAAGGCTGACTCAGTCAGTAGCTGCTCCAAAAAGTTGTGGGAAGCTGCCTTGTTGCAGATACATGCAGGGTGGATTCAGCGAGATCTCCCCACAGAAGTAGGTAGTGCAGGTCCCCTCTTGTTGGCACATACCTTGGGGGAAGGGCGCCGGTTTGCAGTGGTGATAATGAAGGGGTGAAACCTCAATGAAGGCCCCTGTTCCGGGGATCTGAGGTTTTCACTGGGATTACCATAGTACATAATAGGCACGCAGGAGTTTCTGCGGCTGGCGTTTCATCTCGAATTCACTCATTTTACTCAGCCTCTGGAATCTACCGTAAACCTGCTGGTAGGAGTGCAGGGGTTACTGAACCTATGTGGATTCCTTGTCCCTGATGGGCTTATATTGATATGTGGTGATTTATGTACTGCAGTGTTAATTTGGTGGTTTATGTGTTTCACCTCTGGCCTAACAGCTGCATTTTATGCCCTAATGATTTTTATCATGTTGATATAGTGGTTGCCATGTGAGCATGTCTTCGGCAATGCTTGCACTAATTCAGGTCATTTGGCCAGATGAGCTGTTCATTTACATTGTTTGGTATTGCCTAATGTTTAGTATTGTGACCATGGGCCTCAGGTTACTGAGTCTTACTACAGTAATTGCATTGCATGCACAATGCTTATGATTCATGTTGATTTGGTATATAGAAACATATTTTTCATTTAATTCTGTGTGGAGTCTCTTTTGTGGTGCATTTATGGTGTCACTAGTATGAGTGTGTTGCACAAACGGTTTACACATGACCTCTGGAGATAAGCCTGATTGCTCTGTGCTAAGCTACTGGGGGAGAGCACAGGTTATCTTTGGTGTGTAACTTACCCTGACTAGAGTGGTGGGCTCTGCCTGGCTCAGGTGCATACCTTAGCGAACCAGAAACCCCATTTCTAACGTGTATGATGACTATACTAAGAGACTGAGCTGCAGAGACCCCCACTCCATCAGGGGGTTAAGGAAGGGAAGGCGCATTCCAGGAAGAGGGTTGTTTTCTCCCCCTGTTGTGCTCTGGCTGGAGGCAGGGCAGAAAGGAGGAGTTGCACACAGCCTCAGGCTCTGTCATTGACTGGGACTGTCCTTCTTCCAGGGGACGGGTGCCTGGAGTCCGTGGCCTACTTGAAAGAAACATTGTATGCCCCCTCTGGAGCCTCAGGGGTTGGAGGGGGGTTGTCAAACTCTGATCCTGGCTTTAGGCCCTGCGATGTTTCACCAGGTGATCATCCACACCCAGTGAAACGAGGCCAAGGGACAGACCCAGTGTCTCTAAGCCTGGAAGTTCCACTTCTGCAGTTTGCAGATCGCGTATTTCTGGATTTGCATACACTGGCCCCCTCAAAATTTAGAGTAATAGAATTTCACTTGAGGTTATCACTCCAGGTAAAAATCCAATACTTGTAATGAGAGGTAGAGTTCTAACTTATGCTCCCACATCAGCCTCAGAACATCTATCACTGTACAACGTTTAGGAAAGGCCTAAAAACCTTTTTATTTACTTGATAGGGCTGTCCTGAAGTATCTGTAAATTTAATTTTGTGCATGCGTCCCTGGGACAAGAAGCCCTAAGTGGTTTATGTTGTGTTTTACATGTTTTAAAATCAATCATTTACAGCTCTTAGAAATGAATGAAGCACAGTATGAAGCACTATATAAAAACAGTGTATTAGGGGTGTGGCCTACTGGAGTGTTAGAAATGGGGTCTTTGGTTGGCAGTCAGGTTGCCCCCTGTCCAAGCAAGGACCTTCACTCTAGTCAGGGCAAAGGAGAATCATATCTATTTAACCCCCGCTAACCCCCTTGGTAGCTTGGTATGAGCAGAAAGGCTTAACCCAGAAGCAATGGGTAAAGTATTTGTACCAACACACACAGTAATACAGTGAAACACTACAAAATGGACCCCCCACCAGTTCATAAAAATAGAAAATATTTATCCTGGTAAACAAGACCAAATACACTAAAAATCCACAATACACAATTAAAAATATGACTTTAGAAATTAAAAACACAAAAATAGTGCCTAGAAGCACGAATGCTGTAATGAGATGTTAAGTGGTGCTGTGACCGAGTCGTTTCCCACAATGTGACGCCACTGGCCCCGTTTGCGGAGTCACACGGCCCCGCAGGAACAGTACCTTAGCAAAAAGGTCGCCTCACCTCCACTGCTCCACAACAAGGACCCAACGCCTGTTCGTGATGCCTCCACTCCTTCGCCGCATACCACTGGAACCAACACCGCTTCAGATCCAGTGACGCATCGCTCCCTGACTCGGTGCACCGGCCTGTTTTCCACCCTTTTGCTCAGGTACTGTTCCTTGGGGGTCAGTTGCGAGGAGTTGGTCCCTGGGCACCTCCAGCAAAGTCGAAGTCCGGTGAAGTCACGATGCTGCGGGGCGACCTCATGGGGTCCCAGTCACGCAGCAGGGTTACAGGCGCTGCGATGGAGTCAGGTGTTACGAACGTCGGTTCAGCGACACTCCGATTTTGCGAGTTCTTGGGACATTAGCGGCATAGATGACGCGGGGCCTGCGATGTCGGTGTGGTCGTCGCTCTTCAAGGCTTCAGGTGCAGGCGGCGTCATGGGTTCCATGCAGCGGCGTCCTTACAAAGTCGCACAGCATCGTCCGACCTCGTCTAACAGGATTGTACCAGAAATTCCCTCTCAGGGGCCCAGGAACTGGAATGGCACCCTCTGAGAAGCTAGAGTTCACAGCATGCAGATTCAGAGACTGGTTGGTGAACCCTTGGCTCTCCCTGAGACTTCAAAAACAGGAGGCAAGCTCAGACCAAGCACTTGGAGATTCTTCTCAAGCAGGAATGCACAACAAAGTCCAGTCTTTGTCCCCTTTCACAGGCAGAAGCAGCAACTGCAAGATATCCCAACAAAGCAGTCACTGGCTGGGACAGCACTTCTCCTCAGCTCTTCAGCTCTTCTCCTTGGCAGAGGTTCATCCTGGTTCCAGAAGCAAATCATGAATAAATCTAAAGTCTTGGGTTTTGGGTCCACTATTTATACCCCTTTCTGCCTTTGAAGTCGCCCAAATTCAAACAAAAGTCTTTGTTATTTACAGGATCCTACCTTGCCCAGGCCAGGCCCCAGATACACACCAGGAGGTTGGAGACTGCATTGTGTGAGGGCAGGCACAGCCCATTCAGGTGTATGTGACCACTCCTCCCTCCACTCTAGCCCAGATGGTTCATCAGGATATGCAGGCTACACCACAGCTCCCTTTGTGTCACTGTCTAGAAGAGATTCACAAACAGCCCAATTGTCAGTCTGACCCGGACAGGGAATCCACAAAAAGGTCACAGAATGGTTTAAGCAAGAAAATGCATACTTTCTAAAAGTGGCATTTTCAAACTAACAACCTAAAGACCAACTTCACTAAAAGAGGTATTTTTAAATTGTGAGTTCGGAGACCCCAAACTCCATATTTCCATCTGCTCTGAAAGGGAAACTGCCCTTTAGGAATATTTAAAGGCAGCCTGATGTTAACCTATGAGAGAGATAGGCCTTGCAACAGTGAAAAACAAATTTGGCAGCATTTCACTGTTAGGACATGTAGAACACATCAGTACAGGTCCCACCTTTAACCTTCACTGCACCCTGCCCCGGGGGCTACCTAGGGCCTACCTTAGGGGTGCCTTACATGTATAAAAAGGGAAGGTTTGGGCCTGGCAAGTGGATACACTTGCCAGGTCAAATTGGCAGTTTATAAAATGCACACACAAACACTGCAGTGGCAGGTCTGAGCCATGTTTACAGGGCTACTCATGTGGGTGGCACAATCAGTGCTGCAGGCCCACTAGTAGCATTTGATTTATAGACCCTACGCACCTCTAGTGCACTTTACTAGTACCGCAACCAGCAACAACCTGGGAAGCAGAGGCAAATACTTAGGTGAGACCACGCCAAGGATGCCAGGTCTAACATGGAGATTAGAGTGAGACATGTTTATCCTGCTCTCCTGGCTCCTGTGGGCCATCTCGCCTCATCTTAAGTACCGGGACTGCATTGCTTGAAGCAGACACCAGGTAGACAACATTACCTAGCCCCTGTGTCGGGGGAGTGTCTGCACGCTCCTCTCTGGAGGTCCCGATGAAGGCATGATGAACTTTTATCAGCAGCCTTATATTTCCTCGCCCACCATCTTGCGGCAACCAGGCCGCAGCTGTAGGCACCACGCTGCTAGCACTGGGGACAGGGTGCTTGACCACACCTGGAGGACACACCTGAGGAGAGCTGCACTGCTAGAGTCTGCGTTCCTCGCCGCCTGCCACTCCGAGAGAAGGAAACAACGATCAGACCAACTCTGGAACAGCGGGTGCCCACGGAGGAGACCAAAGTACTCCTGATCCGTTGATCGGTTCACGAGACCTGTGATCTCCTTCTTTGTTACTGGCCCTGTGAGCTGGCAAAGTATCGGTGAGCCCTACCTTTTGTTCCCCTTCCCCCCCTTTCTGCTGTCCAACATGACGGGGCCCTGGGGAACAATTTTTCCAGCGCCTTATGCCCCAATGTGAGCCCTGCCAGTATAATAGAATCTAAACATGCGCTGGGCCTCAAACAGCAGGGGACTCGCTCTTGATCAGTGCTTGAGGGGGGCAGAGACTGTAACACTGGGGGCTGCTGAAATCCTACCCCTCTCGTGCACCAAACTTGGCAGCCAACCTTCACTCTGCGATTGCAGACTTTGGAAAAAAGTAGCCTTTAGGCCCATGCACGCATTCGTACGCTAGGTGCTTGCAATAAAGACTAGACACTCTATGCCTCCTCAGGGCTGTTGATAACTCCTGGATGAGTTGATGGTTTTATAAGCTTGAGGCTTGGTCCTCCTCCCTCAAATGTTGAACACTGGGGATGGTAGGGGCATGAAGCACAGAGAAAGAGATGGCTGAACTCTGCCAATACACCATCCTATTTCTCTGCCTCTTGACGGAGGTACAGAGACCTGAGAGAGAACCACATTGGCTCACTAATATTGCAGCTGCTGCACAGACATCGGTGGCTCTCATAGCTCCTGACCCTACATCACTGCCTCTGCGGGATTTGTTAATAGAGCAAGCTTTCAGTGCCGTCTGTCGCCTCTTTATTTGCCAGCTACCTCAGAAGGCGATACTCCTCCACTCTGGGAGCATCCGGAGACTATGCCCCACTGCAGTTGCAGAGTGCCTAGTGCTCAGCTCTGAACAAAGTCTCTGGGGCTCAATACCCATGACTCGACAGCTTGAGGAGAAACCCAACCTGGAACCACCACATAGCGTACCTCCCTGGCTGCACCTGGCTATCCACAATGCTGCACTCAAAATCATCCAAAGACAATCCATTGATGTGCCTCTGGAACAACCCACCTGCCAGAGGCACAAAGTCACCTAAAGTCTCATCAACCCTTGAAGCAGACAACTCAGCCTCAGTCCCGATCTCCCAAGAATGCATGGACCTCTTTTTACAGTAGATATGCTGGGAGATTGGACTTTAAATCATGTCTCTGAATTCTACAGAAAGATGTCTTCAAAACAGGAGGTCGGGTAGACAACCTGGAGCGCACTGTGGATGTCTGATCTAAAGATCATGAAATGCTCCTGTGCCGGGTAGCGACCCTTGAGGACCAACAAATTTAATTACAAGCCAAGCAAGAAGATTTGGAAAATAGGAGCCCCTGAAACAATCTATGCATCAGGGAGATACTCAGGGGTGCGGGCAGTGACATCATGGCGTTCACTGTAAACCTGTTGCAAGCGATCCAAGGAAACATGGAACTACCCTCACCGACATTGGATAGAGCACAAAAAGTAGCATATACACCCAGACGTTCTGACATGGCCCCTGATATCCTGACTCAAGTCTACTTCTTTACAGTGAAGGAGGACATACTGCGGTCCTCCAGAAGCAATGTTGTCCTTATGTTCTGGGGCCACACCATTAAAATATATCAAGACCTCTCCCCCCGTAATGCTGCACAGGAGTAGAGACATCAAAATGGTGATGGATAAGCTTTGGTAACTGGACATTTGCAACCAATGGGGTCACCCATTTGCCTTGTTTACTTGGGAAGGAAAGTGACAATCCCTGCTCTCTCTGGAAGAAGTAAAACACCTACTGGGACTTGAATCTGGACTAAAGGATAAGGACCCTTCAACGTCTTGTAAACCCACCAGAGATGCACTGCGACCTACTTGGACTATGATAAAGCCCCACCAACCTACCAAGCGTCAAACCGAAGAGCCCTCCAGAGAGACCAAGCATGACATTATTCAGAACCTCAGAAGCATCCCCCTCTACTGTGGGATCCCTGTTGCATTTTGACTCCTCTTTCACAAATGTAAAACCTGTCCCTGCTGAGGGAGCAGCGGTGTTACTGAACAAATACAGACTCTAGATGACCTGGACTGTGGGGCCTGGGAGGTTCTGTCTTACACACCTGAGCTAGTCCATGATTGTTGACTTGGCAGCCCGACCCCCAGAATTCGCACCCCAGAAGAATGACTTCTTAGGTGGGATCTGTGCACTCTGAAGCTGATCTCAGTGGGAAGCGGTCAGACAAGTGGGAGCCAGTTGGTCCATTTATTGTGGTCTTGTTTTGTATGCTTTCTCTCTACAGGCCACACAGCCTTGGATATTACTAGCACGGTCCTTTTCAGATACCTCGCCAGACTACACCTTCCTAAAGTGAGGGCCACTTCCTCAGTGGGTGGAACACCACTCTTTCTTGGACTTATAATGTTGTTTGGTGGCGAATGCCTTGAGAAGGGCAGAACAGAGAGGAATCAACTGTGGCCTCTCTCACCTCAACCTGTTTACACAATATGCCAGCAGCACACCCCTACCTCTGCCCCCTCACATTCTTCCATGACAGATGGCACTAACAAAAGACACAAAACTTTAATCCTTTAAAGTCTGAGGCTTGAACTCCCCAAGCAAACATAAGCAGATCTGGAGGTGCATACTACAACATGACACTGATGTGGTCCTTCTCAGGGAACTCACCTTATGGGGTTCTGACAGACACCGAATGACACACCAGAAATATTTAATACACTATTGGGCCTTTACTGACACCAAAAAAGGGGGGTGGGCATCCTGTGTTAACCAGGCTTTTGCTCTTCTGTCTCTAAAGTAGTGAGAGATATAGAGGGGCACTTCCTAAAGTTACACATGCTGAGAGGCAGACAACCTCTTACCCTCCTTAACATATGCACCGAACTCAACACAAGACTCCTATTTTAGGAGAGTGCTGCAAGAGCAACTGGAGAGAGTATGGGGTGACATAATAGTCACTGGTGACTTTAATTTAATCTGGGACCCGGGGATGGATAGGACCACTGTGACATACCAAGGTACTGGGGCTATGCCTGCTCCATTAAAGAGGGATATCACTGACTTAGGCCTAGTAGACGTGTGGTGCTATTAGCACCCTATCACAAGAGATTATTCCTTCTACTCCCATATACACATCTCATATTCATGAATTGACATCATCTTTGTAATCCACTCGCTCCTGCACATCTTGACCATGGCCGGAATCTCTGATATTTCATTCTCTGACCATGCCCACATAGAACTCATCTGGTCTGATGCATCCCTCACTAATAGAAGTCTCAATTTTTGGCACCTGCCCCCAAACATTATGAGATACTGTAGATGATGAGGAAATACGAAAAGGGATAGGAGATTACTTTACCATTAACACTACACAGGACACTTCCCTTCACATGCTATGAGATGTATTTAAAGCACACATACAGGAGTGATCTCTTCCATAGACATGGCTAGAGTGAGGGAGGCTCAGCTGGTAGAGGCTAACCTAACTACAGAGCTCAAAGAACTGGAGCAGCAGGACAGGGAAAGCCCTTCACGCCACAACAAATGCCAACTCGCCCTACTTAGAGGTCAGTTAAGAGCTTACAGAACCAATAAGGCTGAACAGGGCCTTCCGGCACTGAAGCAGAAGTATTATGAAGGAGGCAATAAAGTGGGTACCCTCCTAGCTTGTAGACTTTGTCACATGCGAACTTGAGCGCACATAAAGTAACTCCACAACGGAGATCAGGGATGAGTGAATAATGAAAGGTCAAACAGCAAAACATTCCAGGATTACTATCAGGTGCTCTATCAGAGTGACAGTATCTCTTCAGAGCAGATAAAAACTTACTAACAATCTTGCGTATGGGACCCATTGCATCCCCAACATGCGGAACTTCTCAAAGCTCCTGTTACACAGGGGGAACTTTGCACTGCTGTGCGGAATCTACCTTTCTGGGAAAACCCCGGGCCCAGATGCACTACCTGTCAGTTTTTACCACCTGTTTGAGAGAACCCTCATACTCAAACCAGGTAAGGATCTGGCCCATTGCTCATCTTATCATTCCATAGCCCTCCTTAACACAGTTGCTAAATTGTTCACTTAGGGCCAGATGTAGCAAAACTAGGTTTTGCGACTCGGAAATTGCGACTCGGAGCGACTCACAATTTCCGAGTCGCAAAACCATATGCAGAATGGTGTCTCAGACACCTTCTGCGAGTCACTATGGGGTCGCAAAGACCCACCTCATTGATATTAATGAGGTCGGTCGCATTTTGCGACCCCCATAGCGACTCCCTGCACTCACAGGGATGGTGGCCTGCTGAAGTCAGCAGACCTCCATGTCTGTGACTGCTTTTTAAATAAAGCAGTTTTTTTATTTTATTTTGCAGCCCGTTTTCCTTAACCGCTTAGGTGCGGGCGTCGGCCACTGGCCGACGCCCACACACCCTCCCTGGTGCGGGTCACGACCAGTGGCCGACACCAGGAAGGGCATTAATAAATCCTCGGGTGCGTCGCACCTGAGGATTTATTTTTTATTTTTTTCCCCCCCCCCGGGAGACACGGAAGCTACCGTGTCTCCCCCCGCCCCCCACCCGCCCCTTTGTGACGTCAGCGCGCCGCGAGGCGCGCTGACGTTGCAAAGGTGTTTTCCCCATGAAAGCAGGAAGCAGCCTTGCGGCCGCTTCCTCCTTTCATGGGGAAAACGGCCTTTTTCACGTTCGGGAAGGCCTCGTAAGAAAGGGGAGAGTCTCCCCTTTCTTACGAGGCCTTCCTGAAAGTGTTTCCTGGCCCCCGATCGCAGCACAGCTGCGATCGGGGGCCAGGAAACACTTTCAGGAAGGCCTCGTAAGAAAGGGGAGACACTCCCCTTTCTTACGAGGCCTTCCTGAAAGTGTTTCCTGGCCCCCGGTCGCAGCTGTGCTGCGATCGGGGGCTAGGAAACACTTTCAGGTTTCCTGGCTCCCCCGATCGCAGCACAGCTGCGATCGGGGGGGTCAGGAAACATTTTGAAAAGGCCTCGTAAGAAAGGGGAGACTCTCCCCTTTCTTACGAGGCCTTCTGAAACTGTTTCTGGCCCCCGATCGCAGCTGTGCTGCGATTGGGGGCCAGAAACAGTTTCAGAAGGCCTCGTAAGAAAGGGGGAGTCTCCCCTTTCTTATGAGGCCTTCTGAAACGGTTTCCTGGCCCCCGATCGCAGCACAGCTGCGATCGGGGGCCAGGAAACCCCACTAGACACCAGGGATTTCACTTTTGGGGGGCAGCCCCCCCCCGGAAAACGGGCCGCCCCCCCCCCCGGATAATTTTCCGAAAAAAATAAAAAGGTAGGTGCCCCCTGGGGAGGGGGGGGGGGCGCGATCGCGCCCCCCCCCCCCCCAGGGGATTTAAAAAAAAACAAAAAAAACAATGAAATGACAGGGGGTCGCCCGTGGCAATTTTTTTTTTAGATGTTGTAGGGTTTCCCTGGGGGCCATTTTGGCCCCCAAGGAAACCATACAACAACTAAAAAAAAATATATGTATATATCTATATATATATATCTATGTAGATAGATATATCTAGGTACATGGAAATATCTATAGATATATCTATGTAGATATATATTTATATATATATATATATTGGTAGATCTGTATCAAAGAGATTTATAAAGCGCGCTACTCACCTGTGAGGGTCTCAAGGCGCTGGGGGGGGGATGGGGGGGAGGGCTAGGGGCTAGGAGGTTCACTGTTCAAAAAGCCAGGTTTTGAGGCCCTTCCTGAAAAGAAGTAGGTTTTGGGTCTTGCGAATGTGGGTTGTGAGTGCGTTCCATGTTTTGGGTGCAATGTAGGAGAAGGATCTGCCCCCGGTGGTGGTGTGTTTGATGTGGGGGTCAGAGGCGAGAGAGAGGTCAGCTGAACGGACGTTTCGTGTGGGGGTGTGGAAGGTGACTCTCGTTGAGGTAGGCAGGGCCTGTGTTGTGGAGTGATTTGTGTGTGAGGATGAGGATCTTGAAGGTGATCCTTTTGTCAATGGGGAGCCAGTGGAGGGATTTGAGGTGTGGAGAGATGTGTTCGTGTCGGTGGAGGTCGAGGATGAGTCGTGCTGCTGAGTTCTGGATGCGTGTAGTTTGCACTTGAGTTTTAGAGTGGTGCCGGCGTAGAGGGCGTTTCTGTAATCAAGCCTGCTGCTGATGAGTGCGTGAGTGACAGTTTTTCTGGTCTCTGTGGGGATCCATTTTAATGTTTTTCAGTATACGGAGTTTGTTGAAGCATGAGGAGGTAAGAGCGTTGATTTGTTGGGTCATAGAGAGGGAGGAGTCTAGGATGATGCTGAGGTTGCATGCGTAGTTGGCGGGGGTGGGTGCAGGGCCTTGCGTGGTGGGCCACCATGGGGGGTCCCAGGTTTTTTTGGTGAGGGCCAAAGAGGATTATTTCGGTTTTGCTTGAGTTGAGTTTCAGGTGGTTGGCTGTCATATATACATCACTTTTGTCAATATGTGTGTGGTTTCCCTGGGGGGAAAAGGGTCCGACTTGTCTAGTGGCAGTTTTAGTGCCATAAAGAAGCGCAGAAGGTTTATATGCCTACTGCAAAGAGCACATCTGTATTTTATGTAAATAGCTGAGTACATTAGTAAAGTCTATGGAGAGATGAAGGGCACTTTTGCTGGGTGGTAATGAGGGAATCCGAGGAGGAGGGAGTGGGAGCACCAATAATGATTGTTGGACTGGGCGCAGGAGGTGCTAAAGACTGTGACGAATGGTATGTGACAAGGTGTTTTTTGAGTGTCTTGAAAGTACGTGCTGATTGAGGGAAGAAGCGCAGGTAAGGTGGCCTCTACTGTTGCACGTATCTCACACACACCATCGATTTTGTGACTGTCTACGTAGGCTAGTGTTTTAGAGCAACAGTTTAGCCAATAGCAGAGATGGCATCTTGATGGATGACTGCTGCCTGCACTCGGGTTATAGAGGACCGCTCTGACATAGGATCAGAGACTGAGACATCAGATACTGAGACAGCATCTGAGGGATAGGACAATGGCGCAGACTCTGGGAGTGATTTTTCAGTCAGAGGAGTCCCATTCGAAAACTCCTCTTCCAGTACATTATGAGGGAGGTGATGAGGACAGTCCTGCTGTCCCTTCGCAAGCTGTTCGTGCAACTGGGTAATAGTGGGTTAGGCCAACCCAGAGAGTAGGTGAATGCGGCGGCAAGCAGAGAGAGAGTGCTCTCTTGGGAGCTCACCAATTTAGTTCAGCCCCAAATTCCACCACCCAAATCATATTGTGGAGACATCAAAATTGTCTATGGCAAAACAAACTGGTTTTGTAAGGCAGGCACCTGTGTTTTTGGTCCTGGATTCGGCGGCCATATAGAGAAACACACTAAACCCAAACATTTCTGGAAACTAGACATTCGGGGGAGTCCACAGAGGTGTGACTTGTGTGGATTCCCCAAAGTTTTCTTACCCAGAATACCCTGCAAAGCTGAAATGTTGAGAAAAAACTCTATTTTTCTCGCATTTCTGTCACACAAACTACAGGAATATGCTGGGATCCACAACATTCCTACCACCCAGTGACTCCTCACCTGTCCTGATAAAAACACTACCCCACTTGAGTGCCTACACCTAGTGCCTGTGTCAGGAATGGATCACCCCAGGGTCAACAGCTGCCTCACGTAAGGACCAACATTGACCGTTGTGTGATCTATTCCTGTCGCAGGCACCAGGCCTAACCACACAAGTGAGGTATCATATTTATCGGGAGACTTGGGGGAACGCTGGGTGGAAGGAAATTTGTGGCTCCCCTCAGATTCCAGAACTTTCTGTCACCGAAATGTGTGGAAAACGTGGTATTTTAGCCACATTTTGAGGTTTGCAAAGGATTCTGGGTAACAGAACCAGGTCCGAGCCCCACAAGTCACCTCATCTTGGATTCCCCTGGGTTTCTAGTTTACAAAAATGTGCTGGTTTGCTAGGTTTCCCCAGGTGCCGGCTGAGCTAGAGGCCAAAATCCACAGGTAGGCACTGTTTTCTATGAAAAAATGTGATGTGTCCACGTTCTGTTTTGGGGCATTTCCTGTCGCGGGCGCTAGGCCTACCCACACAAGTGAGGTATCATTTTTATCGGGAGACTTAGGGGAACGCCGGGTGGAAGGAAATTTGTGGCTCCTCTCAGATTCCAGAACTTTCTGTCACCGAAATGTGAGGAAAACTTGTTTTTTTAGCCACTTTTTGAGGTTTGCAAAGGATTGTGGGTAACAGAACCTGGTCCGAGCCCCGCGAGTCACCCCTCCTTGTATTGCCCTAGGTCTCTAGTTTTCAGAAATGCACAGGTTTGGTAGGTTTCCCTAGGTGCCGGCTGAGCTAGAGGCCAAAATCTACAGGTAGGCACTTCTCAAAAAACACCTCTGTTTTCTTCCAAAAATTTTGATGTGTCCACGTTGCGCTTTGGGGCGTTTCCTGTCGCGGGCGCTAGGCCTACCCACACAAGTGAGGTATCATTTTTATCAGGAGACTTGGGGGAACGCCGGGTGGAAGGAAATTTGTGGCTCCTCTCAGATTCCAGAACTTTCTGTCACCGAAATCTGAGGAAAACTTGTTTTTTTAGCCACTTTTTGAGGTTTGCAAAGGATTCTGGGTAACAGAACCTGGTCCGAGCCCCGCGAGTCACCCCTCCTTGGATTGCCCTAGGTCTCTAGTTTTCAGAAATGCACAGGTTTGGTAGGTTTCCCTAGGTGCCGGCTGAGCTACAGGCCAAAATCTACAGGTAGGCACTTCTCAAAAAACACCTCTGTTTTCTTCCAAAAATTTTGATGTGTCCACGTTGCGCTTTGGGGCGTTTCCTGTCGCGGGCGCTAGGCCTACCCACACAAGTGAGGTATCATTTTTATCGGGAGACTTGGGGGAACGCCGGGTGGAAGGAAATTTGTGGCTCCTCTCAGATTCCAGAACTTTCTGTCACCGAAATGTGAGGAAAACTTGTTTTTTTAGCCACTTTTTGAGGTTTGCAAAGGATTGTGGGTAACAGAACCTGGTCCGAGCCCCGCGAGTCACCCCTCCTTGTATTGCCCTAGGTCTCTAGTTTTCAGAAATGCACAGGTTTGGTAGGTTTCCCTAGGTGCCGGCTGAGCTAGAGGCCAAAATCTACAGGTAGGCACTTCTCAAAAAACACCTCTGTTTTCTTCCAAAAATTTTGATGTGTCCACGTTGCGCTTTGGGGCGTTTCCTGTCACGGGCGCTAGGCCTACCCACACAAGTGAGGTATCATTTTTATCGGGAGACTTGGGGGAACGCTGGGTGGAAGGAAATTTGTGGCTCCTCTCAGATTCCAGAACTTTCTGTCACCGAAATGTGAGGAAAACTTGTTTTTTTAGCCACTTTTTGAGGTTTGCAAAGGATTCTGGGTAACAGAACCTGCTCCGAGCCCCGCGAGTCACCCCTCCTTGGATTGCCCTAGGTCTCTAGTTTTCAGAAATGCACAGGTTTGGTAGGTTTCCCTATGTGCCGGCTGAGCTAGAGGCCAAAATCTACAGGTAGGCACTTCTCAAAAAACACCTCTGTTTTCTTCCAAAAATTTTGATGTGTCCACGTTGCGCTTTGGGGCGTTTCCTGTCGCGGGCGCTAGGCCTACCCACACAAGTGAGGTATCATTTTTATCGGGAGACTTGGGGGAACGCCGGGTGGAAGGAAATTTGTGGCTCCTCTCAGATTCCAGAACTTTCTGTCACCGAAATGTGAGGAAAACTTGTTTTTTTAGCCACTTTTTGAGGTTTGCAAAGGATTCTGGGTAACAGAACCTGGTCCGAGCCCCGCGAGTCACCCCTCCTTGGATTGCCCTAGGTCTCTAGTTTTCAGAAATGCACAGGTTTGGTAGGTTTCCCTAGGTGCCGGCTGAGCTAGAGGCCAAAATCTACAGGTAGGCACTTCTCAAAAAACACCTCTGTTTTCTTCCAAAAATTTTGATGTGTCCACGTTGCGCTTTGGGGCGTTTCCTGTCGCGGGCGCTAGGCCTACCCACACAAGTGAGGTATCATTTTTATCGGGAGACTTGGGGGAACGCCGGGTGGAAGGAAATTTGTGGCTCCTCTCAGATTCCAGAACTTTCTGTCACCGAAATGTGAGGAAAACTTGTTTTTTTTAGCCACTTTTTGAGGTTTGCAAAGGATTCTGGGTAACAGAACCTGGTCCGAGCCCCGCAAGTCACCCCTCCTTGGATTCCCCTAGGTCTCTAGTTTTCAGAAATGCACAGGTTTGGTAGGTTTCCCTATGTGCCGGCTGAGCTAGAGGCCAAAATCTACAGGTAGGCACTTTGGAAAAAACAGCTGTGTTTTCTATAAAAAAAATAGGATGTGTCCATGTTGTGTTTTGGGGCATTTCCTGTCGCGGGCACTAGGCCTACCCACACAAGTGAGGTATCATTTTTATCGGGAGACTTGGGGGAACACAGAATAGCAAAACAAGTGTTATTGCCCCTTATCTTTCTCTACATTTTTTCCTTCCAAATATAAGAGAGTGTGTAAAAAAGACGTCTATTTGAGAAATGCCCTGCAATTCACATGCTAGTATGGGCACCTCGGAATTCAGCGATGTGCAAATAACCACTGCTCCTCAAAACCTTATCTTGATCCCATTTTGGAAATGCAAAGGTTTTCTTGATACCTCTTTTTCACTCTTCATATTTCAGCAAATGAATTGCTGTATACCCAGTATAGAATGAAAACCAACTGCAGGGTGCAGCTTATTTATTGGCTCTGGGTACCTAGGGTTCTTGATGAACCTACAAGCCCTTTATATCCCCGCAACCAGAAGAGTCCAGCAGACAAAACGGTATATTGCTTTCAGAAATCTGACATCGCAGGAAAAAGTTACAGAGTAAAACATAAAGAAAAATGGCTGTTGTTTTCAGCTCAATTTCAATATTTTGTTATTTCAGCTGTTATTTTCTGTAGGAAAACCTTGTAGGATCTACACAAATGACCCCTTGCTGAATTCAGAATTTTGTCTAGTTTTCAGAAATGTTTAGCATTCCGGGATCCAGCATTGGTTTCACACCCATTCCTGTCACTAACTGGAAGGAGGCTGAAAGCACCAAATATAGTAGAAATGGGGTATGTCCCAGTAAAATGCCAAATTTGTGTTGAAAAATTCGGTTTTCTGATTCAAGTCTGCCCGTTCCTGAAAGGTGGGAAGATAGTGATTTCAGCACCAGAAACCCTTGGTTGATGGCATTTTCAGGGAAAAAACCACAAGCCTTCTTCGGCAGCCCTTTTTTCCCATTTTTTTGGAAAAAACAAAATTTTCACTGTATTTTGGCTATTTTCTTGGTCTCCTCCAGGGTAAACCACAAACTCTGGGTACCATTAGAATCCCTAGGATGTTGGAAAAAAAGGACGCAAATTTGGCGTGGTTAGCTTATGTGGACAAAAAGTTATGAAGCCCTAAGCGCGAACTACCCCAAATAGCCAAAAAAGGGCTCAGCACTGGGGGGGAAAAGGCCCAGCAGCTAAGGGGTTAAAGGAAAACGAGTTGCAAAATAAAAAAAATAATGAAACCTTTTGGTTTCATTTTTTCAGAGTAGGCAGTGGTCCATTGGACCACTGCCTGCTCTGAAAAACCCTTTTTGGCAACATTCACAAAGGGGAAGGGGTCCCATGGGGACCCCTTCCCTTTTGCGAATGGGTTACCACCAGTGTGACACTGGTGGTAACTGCGAATTGCTTTGCGACCGCATTCGCAGTCACAAAGCAATTTAGCATAGCGATGCGAGTCGCAAATAGGAAGGGAACACTCCTTCCTATTTGCGAGTCGCATTCACAATTTGCAAGTCAGTACCGACTCGCAAATTGTGAATGAGCAACACTAACGGCATTTTGCATGGCGCAAACTGCGATTTTCGCAGTTTGCACCATTACAAAATGCTTGCTAGATCTGGCCCTAAGTGTGAGAGAACAGAGCTGATTGCAGAGGCCCCCTAACTTTTTGCCCCCATTTTGCTGGTGTTTTCCTGACTCTGATGGTGCCCTGGGTACTGCTAACCAGTCCCAGGGCCTGTTCTCTGTGTAAAATCAGTATGCAAATTAGGCTAATCATAATTGGCTAAGTCAACCTACCTATAAGTCCCTAGTATATGGTAGGGCATGTAGGTTTAGGGACCCCAGCATAGGTAGTGCACCCATAGGTGCACTGCTGAGGTGCCCAGTGTCATTTTAAAGGCAGGCCTGCCTTGCTGGCTGCTTTTAAATTAAAGTTGTATGCAAATTCGACTTTGGAATTAAAAGTAGTTCCAAAGTCTTAAAGTACCTTATTTTTACATATAAGTCATCCCTAAGGTGTGCCCTATGTGCCCCTAGGGCTGGGTGCCATGTAACTATAAGCAGGGACCTTATAAAAATAGTTTTAGAAGCCCTGGTGAGGTAAAACAGCCACATTCGTTTTTCCCTCATTGTAGTGAATGGCCTCCATAGACTAGAATGGGGAGACTTTATTTTTATTTTTAAAAGTCCCCTTAAGTAACAGATACAAAGAGTTTGGTTTCAAATTAATTGTTTTAATAAATCCCACAACTTCCAGTTGTTGGATTTAATATAACTTGTTCAGGTAAAGAGTTTTAAACTTTACCTGAAAAGTTGCCAACTTCAGCCCTGCAGTGTTTTTGCTGATGTGCTCTGATTGGCCAGCCTCTGGCAGCCTGGCCAGGTTGCCTTGATGAGGTGTGAAGTGGCCTGGCTTCACACAAAGAGATGTGCCTGTGGAAGGAGATCCCCCTCAGCAGATGGTGAGGCAGGAAGGGGGAGGGCTGCCAAACTGGTCTTCAAAGGCAGAGAAGGACATTTGGAGCAACCCAGCAACACCCCCACATCCTGCAAACCCAGACAATTAGGTGCCCACTTGATTAGATTAGGAGAGGGCAGGAGAGGGGTGTGTTTAGGATTTGTAGCCACACCAGTGGGTGGGCTCAGCCAGATGTAACCTCCAAAAATCACTTTCAGCCATAATGGATTTTTGAGGAATGTTGCCTCCTGGGATTGATTTTTGCCACACTTCCCAGGAAGTGGTCATCACAGGGGGAAGGACCCTGCGCCTGATTGGAGAACCAGGACCCCCCTGTTTTTCACCCAGGGCAAGAATAAAACTGGCAGACCTGCACCCACACCTTAGTTCCCTACCAGATCCACATCAGATTCCAACAAGGAAGAACCACAGGAGAAAAAGGACTGCCCTGCTGGACCCCTGGCCTGCACCTGAACCCTGCACTCTGAAGGACTGCACCAGCTGCACACTTGGGCTTCACCACAAGAAGGACTTTGTCTGGCTTCAACTGGTTCAAGGAGGAACTTTGGTACAGGTGAAAAATTGCTAACCAGAGTCCCCTGCACCAACTCCTGAAGAAACCAACCAGCTGACCACTGTCCAGTGGCCAAAAAGAAGGTTGCGCCAGGTGCATTCTGGGAGTCGTAGTCCACACCCTCAAGGATCATCTCAGAGCTTCTGGAAACTTGGGGTGAGCTGTGGACCCCAAAAGAACCTTAAAGGAACATCTGGAAGAAGATCCAGAAGTTTGGAGAAGTTTGGAGAACTTTTGAAAAAAAGCTCCATAGAGGGACCGACCCGCCGCAGCAACTCTAGCCGGCTTGCCTCAACCGCGACCCGGCCTGACTTGCAGGTTTGTCCCGGTGAAGAAAATCTCCAAAAAAGAGACTAAGGGCCATATGTACTAAAGCATTTTCCCATAGACACAGAATGGGTAAAATCCTTTGGTACATCTGGCCCTAAGTCCAAACGTAGAAAGTTGACCAGGACCTCCCAGCCAGCGTATCCAAAGAGGGCTCCAAGGATGTCGGATCAAGATCCAGGTTTACCCCGGTCGAAGGATTTTCACCTCAAAAAAACAACTAAGTCCGAAGGTAAAAATCTCCACTGAGGGCTCCTGCGACGCGTATCCGGAGAAGAGTTCCAGGAGGTCGGATTGGACTGGCAGGTTCGTCTCGCTGAAGAAAATCTTCAGAAAAACGACTAAGTGCGAAGGTAAACTTTTGACCGAGGCGTACCGCGGCCTGTAGCCGAGCCGGGCTCCATCGCGGTTGGCCTTAACTTTGACTTTGCCCCGTTCGAGGTGGGACCAGATGACCAGATTGGCACTTTTTGTTTCTAGGCACTAGCAAACAATAATTCTTTAAAAATTCATATCTCCGGTTCCCCTTATCCGATTTTATTCGTTTTTGTGTCATTTTAAAGATCAAAATATAATCTATTGTTGTAAATTGGTTTTGGATTTTTAAACTGTTTCTGTATTTTATTTAATTACTTTTTTGTGATATTTGAATGCTTTACGCTTTGTCTCCTAAGTTAAGCCTTGTCGCTCGTTGCCAAGCTACCAAGGGTTGAGCTGGGTTTAATTTACTGAGACCTAACTGGACCTAAGTGGAGGTTAGGGGCCTGTTGCTAAGTGTAGGTACTTACCCGCCCTTACCAATAACCCATTTTCCAACAATAAGATACTGTCAGCTAGACCAGAAAGGTATGTCCAGAGCTTTATTGACCCAGACCAAGCATGTTTCATCCATGGCAGGCAAGATGTGGATAATGTCCGCTGGTTTGTTCATCTGGTTGAAAAGGCCCACTGCTGTTGTATGCCAGCATGCCTTCTCTCTCTTGATGTAGAAAAGGACTTCGAAAGAGTGAAAGCCACCTTAGGCAAGGTGGGTTTAGGCCCGGGCGTGATATCCAAAATCATGGCATCCTACGCTGGCCCTACCACCACAATACGCGTTAATGGACAGCAGTACCTCCGATCACCATTCACTGAGGACCACAACAGGGGTTCCCGCTATCACCTCTTTTATTGTCTTAGTGGTGGAACCACTAGCCATCACTATGCACAGCACAGCTGAGGTGGAGGATATACCTTTTGGAGGGAGGGAGAATAAGACCAACATGTGCACTGATGACTTGCTGCTCACCTTCTCACACCTGGAGGTCTCACTTCCTGCCCTGGTTACCTGTCTTCAGGCCTTTGAGGTGTTCTCACAATTCAAAGTTAACATGTCCATATCTCATGTGCTCAACCTGACTACACCTGTCCAGGACTTACCTGCTCACCGGATCCTGGCACCATTCTAATTGGCACCAGATAAGATTATATACCTCAGTCTCAAGATCACTGCCACCCTTTCCACCTGAACATGAGCGTACTGGCCACAACTTTGTTGCTCAATCTTGGAGGATTTCAGATGATGGAAACCACAACATATTTCAAGCTTGGATTGCATTAATATGGCAAAGATGAACGTGCTCCTCCCGGTTCTTTATCTTTTACAGACATTACTCAGCCCTTTCCCACTGGGCGATATCTAACAGCTTCAATACAATATCCACTCCTTTATCTGGAACCAGGGCAACCAAGGATATCCAGTGCATTAATGATGGTACCTCGCAACAAAGGAGGACTGGCCTGTCCCAATTTCCTTAAATGTTACTGGGCTTCACACTTGCACAACATCTCCGTTTGGGTAGTACGTTCCAGTGAAAAACATTGATTCCATATGGACAGTGCTGTGGCTTATAGACTCTTATGGGATCTGCTTTAGCTGCCTAAACATGCGTGACCAAGCAGCACCTACCTTGCCACTCCCACAAAAACATTTCTTGATATCTGGGACAAGTTAGCACTCAGAAGGGGTCTAACAACTTTCCCCGCCCCCAACACTCCCATAGCGCAATCCGGACTTTGCCCCAGTGCTTTCACCCCAATCCTTTGCTTCCTGGATAGAGGGTGAGTGCATAATGTGGCAGGATCTCTTCATTGGGCCCAACCACCTCCTGGATCCTGCAAAACTACAATGCTGTCAGCTAAATCACTGGGCTTTACACCCAACGGTATACCCAGAGGTCATCCAACTGCACAACCCACTCAAAAAGCTAATTCAGGCATATGCTGCGAGGGGCCTCATTTCTAATACATGCCACACGCTAGAACACGCCGCACCGACTCGCCCCCATGTGTATCAGGTTTCCTGGCTGTCTTATCCAGGTGACTGGTTGATACCTGTTCGGTATAAGTCAATAAGGACGCTCAATGAAGGACCACACGCCAATTATAAATACAAATGTAAATGTAGGCATTTAGCACATTAACAATAGTAGAATAAGAATAGCAATGAAAAGCATCTATTTATATATAAGTACACTACAAAGAGCATCTGTGCATATATATAAGCAAAGAGTTCATTGACAGATATAAGTTTTGATTAACTGTATAGCAAAATGCATCACACAACGATGTTCAGGAAGCAGAATATAAATGAGTTGAATACTTCAGATAAGCTTTGATTTACTGCACACCAAAATGCATGTTTCAGTTACTGTAGCAGGTTCACACTACGAGGTTTGGAAAGCAAAATATAAACAAGCTGAATACATCAGGTTATAAACACAGTGCAAGCATAAATAATCAGTCATAATAATAGAGCAGAGAAACAAAGGCCTTTCATCCCTGTGTGGAACTTAACTTAGTCCACGAAATGCTGGGAAGCCCTCTACCGCCTGCTTGGACCTCTCTCCCCCTCAAGCATCATGGTCAGCAAAACAGGGAGGCAGCACTGGGCCATGGCATCTTTCACAACTCCATCTGCGAGCTTCCAGTCCCTCACCCACACTTCAGTGCTTAAATAACTCGAAGCTTGGATTCTATCTCTTTCTGGCTTTTTCTAGCTATGTTATCAGTACTTGGCTGCTCTGCCCTTCTCCAGCCTTTGTTTTCATTCCATCTTCTCCCTGTACTCTCGTTCTCAAGGTTGAGACGGAGTCTTCTACAGAAACAAGCTTGAAAATAATATCATGAACTATTCCAAATTGTTTGGGGGGGGGGGTTTCAGCAGGCATCACACTCATCTACACTGCTCCAGCTAATTAACCCTTCGCGTCACAATGTCTTCCGCACCTTTCCCTATACTGATCACTGGCAAACCTCCACTACAGCAGATATTTCACACAACCAGTGGGAGACCATATGGTGAGACATTCCTAAAATATAGTGGATATACGCTTCTGTTCCAATGATACTATACCCCAGTACACCTCACCAACATTTACTCCTCTACATCACCCCATTGTTGGAGATTGGCCTAGCACCCACATATGGTGGTCCTGCTTCCTAATCACAAGCTCCTGGAAGGAGATAATAGGACACATGAAAGCTGTAGTAGACTTTTCACTCCCTCCCACCTACCTTACAGTGATTCTAGGCATCTGCCCCCGATTTGAGTACAATGACCCACGCTGACTGGAAACTTATTAGCTTTATGCTTCATGCGGCATGAAAATGAGTGCCCTTAACTTGGAAAAAGCAGACACCTCCATCCATTTCACAGTGGTTTACCCGCCTCTGGCATATCGTGGCAATGGAATAGCTCTCACATTGTCTACACCAAACAGAATCCAAATTCCAAGCCCTGTGGCGCCTGCTGCTTCACTACTTTACATGCATAGAATTCACCTGTTTCAAACTGCCACGACTGAGAGGATGCAACTCTTTCACTGACTCTTCACCACGCCATCACTATGGGAGTCATTCTTTATCGTACCCACCACTTCACAGCCTGACGCCACCGTCATTATACACCATTCTCTATACACCTGATGGACTGAAGGGTGGCATACCTTGCTCTATTCATGTTTTCTTTTCTGTTGTCTATTTTTGTCAAGTGTCGCACTATACATGCACTTACCAAATACCAATTTCTTAGCTCTTTGCATTGTCAGCTATCAGGAGCTGTGAACTCACAGTGCAAGTATCATGTTATTAACTCCTACATTTCATGTGGCACTTCTGTTTTATGGTGCTTTGCTTGTCTCATGTTCCATCAAAACTTTCAATATAAAGATTCTAAGAAAAAAACTGTGTATTATTCATAAAGCTTCGAGGGGAAGATCTTTTTAAGAACAATTTGATTTTATTGAACTTCAACCCTTACATTGGAGCTTTAAGCTCTTTCCGTTCACTTATTCCATGTGTGTGGCACGCTCAGGTCCCACCTTTGTGAAGACCCACACACGTATTTGCTGCTTCAGTCCTGATTCCGGGCACAAGGGTTGTCGGAGTGAGTTAGTGTTTTGAGGCGCCAAGCGCAAAGTGCAGAAGACGGTAGAACGAGGCAAAGAACAAGATGGAACAATTAAAGATGGCCATACAGTTCCTACAACAAACTCTTTATCTCTGAAATCTTTTGAAGAAATATCCTTTGACTCTTCTTCTCATCACTTTGATACAGTAAATCCAGGAATTTAAAGTGTGCCAAGGACTTTTAGAGTCCTATATCAAAAAGTAAAGAAAACGGTAGTACAGCGATAAATTAATTCTGAACGTTCACAGTAAAGGCAATAAACGGATTCTATTGTAAAAACAGCTTTCTGCAGATTCACAAGGTAAGGGTACTTTATCACAGACAAACACTCTTCAAAGTGAACTTTATAAAAAAGCTTTTTCATTTTGAAGTCACCATAAACTGAGTTATATACTTGTTGTAATTGCAAACACAGAATGTGCTGCCCATCACCTCTTGCACCTGAGATAAATATGTTTGCAAGAAATCAATGGAGGTCAAGAAGAAAAGCAAAAGAAGCCTGCCCATTTTGTTTCAGCATTCAGTGGCTGTCTATCCTGTGTCAGTTTTACTCCCCCCAACACCTCCAAAGACCTAACCAGTGCCACTGTGTTTGAGACCCCTGCTTTGCAGACACCCCTGAGTAAAAAAATAGGTGGGGGCGTACAAACGTTTCCTTAGTTTTTTATTAAATAAAAATGAGTGAGATGTACTTTCTATGCATCTGCAGAATTGACCTAGGCTCTGGTGCACTCTCTCACCACTAATTTTCTGATTCACAAGTTAACTATTTCAGGCTGTCTTCAGTCTCTTAGAAACTAGGGAACTATTTGGGGACAATTTACAAACTGCATTTTATAGTACATTTTATAGTACATAGTGGCTCATTTACGAGGCCCTATCGGCACACTGCGCCACCGGAGTATTTTTTTTTTTACGCTCCGGTGGCGCAGTGTGCCGGCCCATATTCAAAAAGTCATGCAAAGCCACCTTGTGTGGCTTTCCATAGCCTTGTAAATATGGCCCCCTTTCAAGCATAACACTGCGTGAAAGGGGTGTTCCGTGGGTGTTGCTATGGACGTTCCCACACAACACCCATGGAATCTAATGGAATCTGACAAGATTTACAAGTCTGGGAATGCGTCATATTCCTATGGCACCTCAGGGGTGGTATTAAAGTGGCACAACGGGGAAAAATAACATTATTTTTCCTTGTGTTTTCCTCTTTCTATGCATACTGCATTCTACAGCACACATAGAAAGAGGAAAACATCATTAATGATTGTTTACCTGCAGGAAGGTATCCCTTCCTGCACATAAACAATCATCACTAAATTAACCTGTTCGTAACCCTCTGGTAGCTTGGCACAAAGGCTTTCTGGCTTGACTTAGAGGTGGTGTGTAAAGTATTTATGCAGCACAAAAACAGTAATAAAATTGAAACACAACACAAGAAAAAACCCACACTAATTTAGAAAAATGAAGTCAAATTTTATAAATTGTTGGACCTGGCTTTTTGTCAGGGTCATCCCCAAACTTTTTGACTCCTTCCTCCTATTTTTTCTGACCTGTTGTTGTTGGTTTTTTAATTCTGGGCACTTTACCACTGCTAACCAGTGCTAAAGTGCATATGCTCTCTGTGTAAATTGTACTGTTGATTGGTTTATCCATGATTGGCTATTTGATTTACTTGTAAGACCCTAGTAGAGTGCACTATATGTGCCTAGGGCCTGTAGATTAAATGCTACTAGTGGGCCTGCAGCACTGGTTGTGCCACCCACTTCAGTAGCCCCTTAACCTTGTCTCAGGCCTGACATTGCAAGGCCTGTGTGTGCAGTTTCACTGCCACTTCGACTTGGCATTTAAAAGTACTTGCCAAGCCTAAAACTCCCCTTTTTCTACATATAAGTCACCCCTAATGTGCGCCCTAGGTAACCCCTAGAGCAGGGTGCTGTGTGGGTAAAAGGCAGGACATGTACCTGTGTAGTTTACATGTCCTGCTAGTGTAAAACTCGTAAATTCGTTTTTACACTACTGTGAGGCCTGCTCCCTTCATAGGCTAACATTGGGGTTGCCCTCATGCATTGTTGAAGTGGCAGCTGCTGATCTGAAAGGAGCAGGAAGGTCATATTTAGTATGGCCAGAATGGTAATACAAAATCCTGCTGACTGGTGAAGTCGGATTTAATATTACTTTTCTAGAAATGCCACTTTTAGAAAGTGAGCATTTCTTTGCACTTAAATCTTTCTGTGCCTTACAATCCACGTCTGGCTAGGTTTAGTTGGCAGCTCCTTGTGCATTCACTCAGACACACCCCAAACACAGGGTACTCAGCCTCACTTGCATACATCTGCATTTTTAATGGGTCTTCCTGGGCTGGGAGGGTGGAGGGCCTGCCCTCACACAAAGGACTCCCACACCCCCACCTGGGACCCTGGCAGACAGGATTGAACTGAAAGGGGACATGGTGCATTTCTTAGCCACTCTTTGAAGTCACCCCCACTTCAAAGGCAAAATTTAGTATAAAACAGGGCCTCTGCCCTACCTCATGAGACACATGCTGGAGAAGAAACCTGAACCAGAAACTACATCCTGCCAAGAAGAACTGCCTGGCTGCTCAAAGGACTCACCTGTCTGCTTTCTACAAAGGACTGCTGCCTTGCTCTGTTGGCCTGCTGCCTTGCTGAACTCTTGTCTGGCTGTAAAAGTGCTCTCCAAGGGCTTGGATAGAGCTTGCCTCCTGTTCCCTGAAGTCTCAGTACCAAAAAGACTTCTCTTTTTTATTTGGACTCTTCGTGCAGCGAAAATTTCGACGCACAGCTTGCCCCGCGGTGAGAAAATCGGCGCACACCGACGCTGCTCGACGCGACGCCTACGGGGCGACCGGAACTTCGACGCACGGCCTCGCATGGACAATGCCACCCGACTTCCAGAGGGGAAATCGATGCGACGCCTGCCGTGAGAAAGAAAATTCCGCGCACAGCCTCCCGGAACGACGCACAGCCGGAAAACAAGCCGAAGAATCCACGCACAGACCCTGGGACATCTGGTAATCCCGCGATCCACAGAAGGGGACGGTCCGCGTGCCGGAAAACGACGCACGTCTTCCCCGAGTGAAAAATAACGACGTCTTGAAAGAGACTTTGTTTACTTTTTAAAGACTTAAGACACTTCATATCACTTTTTTGTGAAATCTTTACAAATTCATATTGCATCTTGGATCGTTTTGACCTGCAAATACCCAGATAAATATTATATATTTTTCTAAACACTGTGTGGTGTATTTTTGTGGTGCTATATTGTGTTATTGCATGATTTATTGCACAAATGCTTTACACATAGCCTTCTAAGTTAAGCCTGACTGCTCTGTGCCAAGCTACCAGAGGGTGGGCACAGGATAATTTGGATTGTGTGTGACTTACCCTGACTAGAGTGAGGGTTCTTGCTTGGACAGAGGGTAACCTGACTGCCAACCAAAAACCCAATTTCTAACATAAATTATTTGACACTAAAGGAAAAAACTCCAGTCGGTAGAATCAAAGTTATGAATTTTTAGAGATTTTAGTGCAATCTAGAGCCTAAAAGTCCTAGGTTTTGGATTGCGGCTTGCTACTCACCTTTAACACTACTTCCAAGAGTCAAGGACTCGGGGGACACAACTTGGAGGGCCAGGACTCACTTCATTCTGGTTCAAGGTGCACTTGGAAAGCTGTGGAAGCTTTTGTATCCCTGTAGCTCTGAACAGGAGGCAGCAAACTGGCCCTTGGAGTCACTCTGGGTGTCCTGGGTTCAAGCAGAAATGCACGCCTCAAGCATCAGGGCAGTCCACTGAGGGCACAGTGCAAGCTTCAGGTAGCAGTAATCTTGGAGCAGCAGGGCAGTCCTCTGAAGTTTACAGGTGGCCATAGGCAGCACAGCAGCCCTCCAACAGTCCTCCACAGGTCGAGAAATGAACTAATAGTGGGTGTATGGTTCCTATTTTTATTCCTAGTGCCAGCTGACGGATGCAATTTCTTGAGTTTCCCCCTTCCACAGATAGCCTTGAAATGTCCTGCTTCCTTGCTTAGGCTCTACTGAGTCTGGAGGTCACAAAAAGCTGGTGTTGAGTGTCTGCTGAGGCAGTTTCTTCTAAATGTCAGTGGGGATCTGCACAGCTCCACCCCTCTCATCCAACCTGAATGGCCCTTCCTGCTAACCAGAGTCCCCTTTTGTGTTAATGTCTGAAAGGAATACTTATATGCCAACTGCCAATTACACCTAGTCATGTGATCCAGGATACAGATTGCAGGCACCAAATGGATAGGTCAAGAAAATGCTAACTTTCTGAAAGTGGTATTTTCAGAAGTATGACCTACAATCAGACTTTACCATTAAAAAGGCTTTTAAATTTCGATTCCTTAGACACAAACATGACATTTCTTTAGCTGTTTCCCCCCCAAAAAAGTGATCACTTTTAAAATATAATAAAGTAACCCCATGTTATTATATGGTAGCAGTAGGCATCACGGTAGTGGACATTTAATTTGTGAGTTTTTCACAACCAGGACATTTAAAAAGTAAATGTAAATCACCAACTTTTTAACTGTAATGCGCCCTTTTCTACAGGGGGTTTAGAGCCTACACTAGGGATGGCATATATGTATTATAAAGGAAGTTTTAGGCTTGGCAAAAAGTTTATTATGCCAAGTCCAACTGGCAGTTCAAAACTGCACACAGGCTGAAATGGCAGGCCGGAGGCATGTTTTAAGAAGCTGCTTAAGTGGGTGCAACTTTAAGTGCTAAAGGCCCACTATGAGCATTTAATTTACCTGCCCTGGGTATATAGTATACAACTTTACCAGGGGCTTATATGTAAATTAAATATGCCAATTTGACCATATATTAAGGAGTGAGCACAAACACGTCTGCATTGGTTAGCAGTGTTAAAGTGCACAGGGTCCTAACAACAAAATGAAAAACAAATTCTGCAAAACAGAAGAGAAGACAAAAGGTCTGGGTGAGACCACCCTAAGGCTGACAGGTCTAACAAGGAGTAAATCCATTGCTATTTAGAAACTCTTCTTCTAAATTTACTACAGCCCTAAAGATGTCAAAGTCGATGTAAATGTAAAAAACTGTATAATGTTTCACTAGTTATTGATTATTTTAATTATTTTAAAACAAAATAAATTACTCTTTAAACATTGGTTAAAAACATAAAATGCAAAAAATAATTCATATTTAATAACAATAAAAATGTTTATGAGGGTGGGGATTATTTCAAGTAATATTTTATTATTATTAGGAATTTAATAAATATTTATTTTGATAAGTTAATGTGCTGTAACTTTTCTTATTAGTGCTAAACTAAAAATAAATGCTTAAAAATAACTTTATTTATATTTTACATTAAAATATATTACTGATTATTTTAAAACAATAATCCCTACACTGCCCCATGGGGAGCTCCTTGCCACCTACATGTGCAGACATACTAATATTAACCGAAAATTAGTAAATCCTGTTGTTGGACGTTTGATCCCTTGATTTGTGGGGGTTTAGACATTTAATTCTACACTCAGAAATGATGAATAGCAAAAGAAGTCTGCAGTTAAACCTAAGTGTACACAAATATACGCATGTATATTTACCTTTGTGAATCGATCCCTATGTCGTGAACAATCAGCCTTTAAAAACATTTGAAAGAAAGCATAGTATGTATTCAGCCCTTTTCTATTAATGCTGCTCAAATCTGGAATTCTCTCCCTTCTCTTGTCCATATAGTTCTATTGCTTACAGCTCTCATTCGCCTTGTGGGGTATTTCGGGTTTGGTAATACCCACCATGTGGGGAAATTCTCCTATTACAAGATTCTGTATTTTTCCCTGGTGGATTATTATCTCCACACTTTAAGCTCTACATGTTGGAATGAGTAGTAATGCCGTATCAGATATTGCAGTTTTCTCCAGACATGTTTTGCTAGGTTTTAGCTGCTGAAATTTATGTTAGGAAAAAAAACAGGACCCATGTTATCAATCAATCAATCAATCAAGGAATTTGTAAAGCGCACTACTCACCCGCGAGGGTCTCAAGGCGCTGGGGTATTGTTTTACCCTCTTGCTGCTGAGCCTAACTCGACCAGGGGAAGGCTGAACAAAAGATTTCCTATAATGGAAATGTGTTACTGCCTCTCCTTTAGAAATAGGTGTATCTGGGCTAGGGTTGGGGTGCCTCTGAGTGCCACCAGACTGCTTTGAAGGGAACATTTGGTGCCCTTCTTGCATAAATCAGTGTGTTCCAGCGCAGGAACCCCTGGCTCCCACTCTGGTGCAACGCCACACAAATGACGAGGCAGTGACAACCCCCCCTGTCCAGCTCCTCCCTAGGAAGGTGCCCAGAGCGCTACCAGGTGGTGACTTGATTCTGTCACCTTGAAAATAAGATGAGCAGAGGCCCCTGAGACCATCTGACTGGTCAGTCCCCCAAAGCAGTGTCCCTGAACCCCCCTAATAGATGGATCACTGCAGAAGTTGTCTGTCCAACCCCCTTCCTTGGTTACTTAAGGGCTCCCCCAAGGATAGTACCATAGATTCGTCTGTAGATTAGTCCACTGAAACAACTGCAAGCTTTGTGTGCAAGACTCTTCTGCAAAACACTTCTGCAACCTGGACAATGGAACTGCTGCTGGACTTTCTGGGACCCAAGACAAGGCTGCACCTAGTAGGAGGGCTCCTACTGCAACTGTGTCCCCGTGCATTTCAAGGCCTCTGCAACCTCCGTGACCATGCATACTCCAGATTCACACTTAGGAAAGCAAAAAGGAATCTCACTTAGAGTGAAGGAGTCACTCCCCTGCATCCACAGGCACCTCAACAATGACAACCGTTTTATGGATCCTGCAGTCCCACAGACTCTTCAAGGCTCTGCAACACAGGTGGTGGCTCTGTGGCTCTCCAGAGGTCTAATCTGTCTACTTTGCACCTGAGAAGTCTGTGGACCCTCCCTGGAGCTGCTTGGCCAGAACCCCTGTGCTGTGCGTCTGGTTGTTGCTGCCAAGGCTTGTTGGTTCTTCAGTCCGAAGACCTCCTAGCTCCATGAAGCTCCAGCCCCCAGTACTATACAGCTCCAAGAATGACATCCTCTCTGCAATTCCTGCGACATGGGCATCCCTCTTTGCTGTGCTGCTGAGGCCTCCCTGCGACTCCTTCGACTTGCCCTACCTCATGAGACACATGCTGGAGAAGAAACCTGAACCAGAAACTACATCCTGCCAAGAAGAACTGCCTGGCTGCTCAAAGGACTCACCTGTCTGCTTTCTACAAAGGACTGCTGCCTTGCTGTTGGCCTGCTGCCTTGCTGAACTCTTGTCTGGCTGTAAAGGTGCTCTCCAAGGGCTTGGATAGAGCTTGCCTCCTGTTCCCTGAAGTCTCAGTACCAAAAAGACTTCCCTTTTTTATTTGGACTCTTCGTGCAGCGAAAATTTCGACGCACAGCTTGCCCCGCGGTGAGAAAATCGGCACACACCGACGCTGCTCGACGCGACGCCTACGGGGCGACCGGAACTTCGACGCACGGCCTCGCATGGACAATGCCACCCGACTTCCAGAGGGGAAATCGATGCGACGCCTGCCGTGAGAAAGAAAATTCCGCGCACAGCCTCCCGGAACGACGCACAGCCGGAAAACAAGCCGAAGAATCCACGCACAGACCCTGGGACATCTGGTAATCCCGCGATCCACAGAAGGGGACGGTCCGCGTGCCGGAAAACGACGCACGTCTTCCCCGAGTGAAAAATAACGACGTCTTGAAAGAGACTTTGTTTACTTTTTAAAGACTTAAGACACTTCATATCACTTTTTTGTGAAATCTTTACAAATTCATATTGCATCTTGGATCGTTTTGACCTGCAAATACCCAGATAAATATTATATATTTTTCTAAACACTGTGTGGTGTATTTTTGTGGTGCTATATTGTGTTATTGCATGATTTATTGCACAAATGCTTTACACATAGCCTTCTAAGTTAAGCCTGACTGCTCTGTGCCAAGCTACCAGAGGGTGGGCACAGGATAATTTGGATTGTGTGTGACTTACCCTGACTAGAGTGAGGGTTCTTGCTTGGACAGAGGGTAACCTGACTGCCAACCAAAAACCCAATTTCTAACATAAATTATTTGACACTAAAGGAAAAAACTCCAGTCGGTAGAATCAAAGTTATGAATTTTTAGAGATTTTAGTGCAATCTAGAGCCTAAAAGTCCTAGGTTTTGGATTGCGGCTTGCTACTCACCTTTAACACTACTTCCAAGAGTCAAGGACTCGGGGGACACAACTTGGAGGGCCAGGACTCACTTCATTCTGGTTCAAGGTGCACTTGGAAAGCTGTGGAAGCTTTTGTATCCCTGTAGCTCTGAACAGGAGGCAGCAAACTGGCCCTTGGAGTCACTCTGGGTGTCCTGGGTTCAAGCAGAAATGCACGCCTCAAGCATCAGGGCAGTCCACTGAGGGCACAGTGCAAGCTTCAGGTAGCAGTAATCTTGGAGCAGCAGGGCAGTCCTCTGAAGTTTACAGGTGGCCATAGGCAGCACAGCAGCCCTCCAACAGTCCTCCACAGGTCGAGAAATGAACTAATAGTGGGTGTATGGTTCCTATTTTTATTCCTAGTGCCAGCTGACGGATGCAATTTCTTGAGTTTCCCCCTTCCACAGATAGCCTTGAAATGTCCTGCTTCCTTGCTTAGGCTCTACTGAGTCTGGAGGTCACAAAAAGCTGGTGTTGAGTGTCTGCTGAGGCAGTTTCTTCTAAATGTCAGTGGGGATCTGCACAGCTCCACCCCTCTCATCCAACCTGAATGGCCCTTCCTGCTAACCAGAGTCCCCTTTTGTGTTAATGTCTGAAAGGAATACTTATATGCCAACTGCCAATTACACCTAGTCATGTGATCCAGGATACAGATTGCAGGCACCAAATGGATAGGTCAAGAAAATGCTAACTTTCTGAAAGTGGTATTTTCAGAAGTATGACCTACAATCAGACTTTACCATTAAAAAGGCTTTTAAATTTCGATTCCTTAGACACAAACATGACATTTCTTTAGCTGTTTCCCCCCCAAAAAAGTGATCACTTTTAAAATATAATAAAGTAACCCCATGTTATTATATGGTAGCAGTAGGCATCACGGTAGTGGACATTTAATTTGTGAGTTTTTCACAACCAGGACATTTAAAAAGTAAATGTAAATCACCAACTTTTTAACTGTAATGCGCCCTTTTCTACAGGGGGTTTAGAGCCTACACTAGGGATGGCATATATGTATTATAAAGGAAGTTTTAGGCTTGGCAAAAAGTTTATTATGCCAAGTCCAACTGGCAGTTCAAAACTGCACACAGGCTGAAATGGCAGGCCGGAGGCATGTTTTAAGAAGCTGCTTAAGTGGGTGCAACTTTAAGTGCTAAAGGCCCACTATGAGCATTTAATTTACCTGCCCTGGGTATATAGTATACAACTTTACCAGGGGCTTATATGTAAATTAAATATGCCAATTTGACCATATATTAAGGAGTGAGCACAAACACGTCTGCATTGGTTAGCAGTGTTAAAGTGCACAGGGTCCTAACAACAAAATGAAAAACAAATTCTGCAAAACAGAAGAGAAGACAAAAGGTCTGGGTGAGACCACCCTAAGGCTGACAGGTCTAACAAGGAGTAAATCCATTGCTATTTAGAAACTCTTCTTCTAAATTTACTACAGCCCTAAAGATGTCAAAGTCGATGTAAATGTAAAAAACTGTATAATGTTTCACTAGTTATTGATTATTTTAATTATTTTAAAACAAAATAAATTACTCTTTAAACATTGGTTAAAAACATAAAATGCAAAAAATAATTCATATTTAATAACAATAAAAATGTTTATGAGGGTGGGGATTATTTCAAGTAATATTTTATTATTATTAGGAATTTAATAAATATTTATTTTGATAAGTTAATGTGCTGTAACTTTTCTTATTAGTGCTAAACTAAAAATAAATGCTTAAAAATAACTTTATTTATATTTTACATTAAAATATATTACTGATTATTTTAAAACAATAATCCCTACACTGCCCCATGGGGAGCTCCTTGCCACCTACATGTGCAGACATACTAATATTAACCGAAAATTAGTAAATCCTGTTGTTGGACGTTTGATCCCTTGATTTGTGGGGGTTTAGACATTTAATTCTACACTCAGAAATGATGAATAGCAAAAGAAGTCTGCAGTTAAACCTAAGTGTACACAAATATACGCATGTATATTTACCTTTGTGAATCGGTCCCTATGTCGTGAACAATCAGCCTTTAAAAACATTTGAAAGAAAGCATAGTATGTATTCAGCCCTTTTCTATTAATGCTGCTCAAATCTGGAATTCTCTCCCTTCTCTTGTCCATATAGTTCTATTGCTTACAGCTCTCATTCGCCTTGTGGGGTATTTCGGGTTTGGTAATATCCACCATGTGGGGAAATTCTCCTATTACAAGATTCTGTATTTTTCCCTGGTGGATTATTATCTCCACACTTTAAGCTCTACATGTTGGAATGAGTAGTAATGCCGTATCAGATATTGCAGTTTTCTCCAGACATGTTTTGCTAGGTTTTAGCTGCTGAAATTTATGTTAGGAAAAAAAACAGGACCCATGTTATCAATCAATCAATCAATCAAGGAATTTGTAAAGCGCACTACTCACCCGCGAGGGTCTCAAGGCGCTGGGGTATTGTTTTACCCTCTTGCTGCTGAGCCTAACTCGACCAGGGGAAGGCTGAACAAAAGATTTCCTATAATGGAAATGTGTTACTGCCTCTCCTTTAGAAATAGGTGTATCTGGGCTAGGGTTGGGGTGCCTCTGAGTGCCACCAGACTGCTTTGAAGGGAACATTTGGTGCCCTTCTTGCATAAATCAGTGTGTTCCAGCGCAGGAACCCCTGGCTCCCACTCTGGTGCAACGCCACACAAATGACGAGGCAGTGACAACCCCCCCTGTCCAGCTCCTCCCTAGGAAGGTGCCCAGAGCGCTACCAGGTGGTGACTTGATTCTGTCACCTTGAAAATAAGATGAGCAGAGGCCCCTGAGACCATCTGACTGGTCAGTCCCCCAAAGCAGTGTCTCTGAACCCCCCTAATAGATGGATCACTGCAGAAGTTGTCTGTCCAACCCCCTTCCTTGGTTACTTAAGGGCTCCCCCAAGGATAGTACCATAGATTCGTCTGTAGATTAGTCCACTGAAACAACTGCAAGCTTTGTGTGCAAGACTCTTCTGCAAAACACTTCTGCAACCTGGACAATGGAACTGCTGCTGGACTTTCTGGGACCCAAGACAAGGCTGCACCTAGTAGGAGGGCTCCTACTGCAACTGTGTCCCCGTGCATTTCAAGGCCTCTGCAACCTCCGTGACCATGCATACTCCAGATTCACACTTAGGAAAGCAAAAAGGAATCTCACTTGGAGTGAAGGAGTCACTCCCCTGCATCCACAGGCACCTCAAAAATGACAACCGTTTTATGGATCCTGCAGTCCCACAGACTCTTCAAGGCTCTGCAACACAGGTGGTGGCTCTGTGGCTCTCCAGAGGTCTAACCTGTCTTCTTTGCACCTGAGAAGTCTGTGGACCCTCCCTGGAGCTGCTTGGCCAGAACCCCTGTGCTGTGCGTCTGGTTGTTGCTGCCAAGGCTTGTTGGTTCTTCAGTCCGAAGACCTCCTAGCTCCATGAAGCTCCAGCCCCCAGTACTATACAGCTCCAAGAATGACATCCTCTCTGCAATTCCTGCGACATGGGCATCCCTCTTTGCTGTGCTGCTGAGGCCTCCCTGCGACTCCTTCGACTCCCTGTGCCTGCTGCCCTGGTTCTCCTGGGGGCTCCAATGATTCTTTCTGTCTCTCCTGCTTGCTGAGGGCTGGCCTTGATCTGCAAGGTAAGTACCTGCAAAGGTTAAGTATCCTGGACCTTGTTGGTCCCCAAATCCTGCAACACTAGCAACACTTTCTTGCATTTGCCAATGCTTGCTGGTGATCCTGTACTGACCCCTGCACAAAGTAACTAACACATTAAATGTAGCCACACTAGCACCATGTTGCACGTGTGCCTGTCTCTGTGCTACGCAGCCTATTGTGTGCCACTTCAGCTTTAAAAATCAGGACTGTGCTTTATAGCTAGGAATATGTCCTACACTGCCTTTTTCAAGTGGTGCAGTGCGGTGCTGATAAGTGACTTGCTGCTCTGTACAGTGCCACATTTCTAAATATCTGGGCCCTTGTGTCCTGTCCACAATGTGGGCAAAGCACACTGCTAGGTGTACACAATGATGTTCCACACTGACATGATTGTACTAATCTATCAATGGCTGTAGCTACAGAACATCAGTGACCACTCTCTGTGAATGAGTGGGACCCCATCATCTGCATGGAATAAAGCATTACAAATCAATCCTGTGGTAGACCAGAAAATCCTATCTGAGTACCAAGCCAGCACAATAGAGAAGCCTGAGGTAGGTGTCTCCTCAATGGCGAACCTATTCTCTGTATCAGTCATGACTCATAATTTTCAGGGGAGTATGAAAGTGTATTTTGTCAATTAATAAGTGTGTCACACATGCCAGTATATTGGTATATTGTTTAAAGTGTAAGGTACAACACAGGGAGAATACTTTTGAAAGGTTATTGGTGTGGCATGCATTGTCAGGGTAGGCCGTAGACATGGGTAAATGTCCAAACTGGATCACTCAGTGACATCAGCAGTATGAAACACACATATCTCTCAGCCATATTGACAGTCCACGTACAGACATACTTGTTAAGAATAATGTATTGTGTGCAGGCTTGTGGTAGACAGATATCAGTTGCAACATCAATGTGTACTACATAGAGATGGGACACATTGCATACGTATGTGTCAATCCCGGTGCACCATAACATTGACTCATGAAATGCAGCAGCTGAAGGCTCACAACACATCTTACAACTACCCATGAAACTTTTCTTGAACTTGCCAAAAACACTAGGTAAATTAAGCAAACAATTCAAAGGCTCTGTCATTGTGAGGAAGTGCAGCAAATACATCAGTGCTTCCACAGGGATATATGCATGTGAGTGTGAAACAGCTTGGTACTGGCAGAGCCTGCCTAGGGATGACCAAAAGCTAAAAATTAAGAACAACATTCTGTCACCTACAGTGACAATGGACCTTTCAAAATACCGATCCCACTAAGCTACTAGCCAAATGTTATTGTCGAATTGTGGCAGTCTCAAAAGTAGCAGGGCCTGCACATCTCTTGATATGACAAAGAGAACTGGAAGATACTGGTGGAATGACATGGCAAAATCTCTATGTCACAATATTTTGTCAATTCCTGGTAGAAGTGTATATGAATCATTGAGTACACATTACAGACATGCACTTGAATGTGGGTGTATCACTCACCATATTCATTGACTGATTTTTCTTTATTTGTATTTTCAGCCTATGAAGGATATGGTCTGCAGCCATGGATCATGACCCCATTTGGACATCCCCGGACAGAGGCTAAACGCAATTTCAACCAGCCACTGGGTAAGCCCAGGAGAATTGTTGAGTGGACTTTCAGGGTCCTGAAGTCTTGCTTCCAGGCCTTAGATATGTGCGGGGGTGTAGGAAAGTACCATCTTGCCTGGCATGTTACCCCCATTTTTACCTGTATGTCAGTTTGTTTTTGCCTGTCTCACTGGGATCCTGCTAGCCAGGACCCCAGTGCTCATAGTTTGTGGCCTGAATGTGTATACCTGTGTAGTGACTAACTGTGTCACTGAGGCTCTGCTAATCAGAACCTCAGTGCTTATGCTCTCTCTGCCTTTAAAATTGTCACTATAGGCTAGTGACCATTTTAACCAATTCTAATCGGCACACTGGAACACCCTTATAATTCCCTAGTATATGGTACCTAGGTACCCAGGGTATTGGGGTTGCAGGAGATCCCTATGGGCTGCAGCATTTCTTTTGCCACCCAGAGAGAGCTCAGACAAGTCTTACACAGGACTGCCACTGCAGCCTGAGTGAAATAACGTCCACGTTATTTCACAGCCGTTTTTCACTGCACTTAAGTAACTTATAAGTCACCTATGTGTCTAACCTTCACTTAGTGAAGGGTAGGTGCAAAGTTACTAAGATCATGGAATTGTCCCCCCATGCCAAATCTGGTGTTGGGGTGCCAATCCCATGCATCCCTGGGGCTCCACCATGGACTCCGGGTACTGCCAAAACAGCTCTCTGGGGCTTTCTCTGCAGCTACCGTTGCTGCCAACCCACAGACAAGGTTCTGCCCTCCTGGGGTCTGGGCAGCCCAGTCCCAGGAAGGCAGAACAAATAATTTCCTCTGATAGAGGGTGCTACAGCCTCTCCCTTTGGAAATTGGTGTTAAGGGCTGGGGAGGAGTAGCCTCCTCCAGCCTCTGGAATTGCTTTGAAGGGCACAGATGGTGCCCTCCTTGCATAAACCAGTCTGCACCGGTTCAGAGAACCCCCAGTCCCTGCTCTGGCACGAAACTGGACAAAGGAAAGGGGAGTGACAACTCCCTTGTCCATCATCACCCCAGGGGTGGTGCCCAGAGCTCCTTCAGTGTGTCCCAGACCTCTGCCATCTTGAATCAAGAGGTGTGAGGGCACAATGGAGGCCTCTGAGTGGCCAGTGCCAGCAGGTGACGTCAGAGACACCTCCTGATAGGTGCTTACCTGATTAGGTGGCCAATCCTCCTCAGAGGGCTATTTAGGGTCTCTCCAGTGGGCTTGCAAGAATTCATCAGAGTTCCTCTGCATCTCCCTCTTCAACTTCTGCCAAGGATCGACCGCTGCCTGCTCCAGGACGCCTGCAAAACTGCAACAAAGTAGCAAGAAGACTACCAGCAACATTCTAGCGCCTAATCCTGACGGCTTTCTCGACTGTTTCCTGGTGGTGCATGCTCTGGGGGCTGTCTGCCTTCACCCTGCACTGGAAGCCATGAAGAAATCTCCCGTGGGTCGACGGAACCTTCCCCCTGCTCCAGCAGGCAACAAAATTCAGCGTCACCGGTACTCTGGGACCCCTCTCATCCTGACAAGCGTGGCCCCTGGGACACAGGTGGTAGACCCAAGTGACCCAGACTGTGCAGTGGTCCAACTGTCCAAATTTGGAGGAGGTAAGTCCTTACCTCCCATCTCCAGGCAGTAATCCTGTGTATTGCGTGAACTGCAGCCGCTAGGGCTTCTGTGCACTTTTGCAAGGAATCCTTCATGCACAGCCTAGTCCCCAGCACCCCGTCCTGCATTGCTCAACTCGCTGAGTTGACTGAGATGACCAGTGTTCGAGTACTTCTGTGGGTGCTGCCTTCTTGTGCATGGGCTTTCTGTGTTGCTGAGGGCCCCCTCTGTCTCCTCTTCCAAGTGGCGACCTCCTGGTCCTTCCTGGGCCCGGTCAGCACCCTTTTTCTTCAACCGCGACCTTTGCAGCTAGCAAGGCTTGTTTGCGGTCTTTCTCCAAAGAAACAACTCTGCATCCTTCAGCACTCCATGGAACATCTTCTGCACAAAGGAGAGGTTCTTTCGTTGTTGGGGAATCTTCAGCTTCTTCCATCCGGAGGTAGCCATTTTGCACCTTCATCACGGGGTTTAGTGGGCTCCTGCCCCCCCACCCCCCGGGACACTTTCGTCACTCTTGGACTTGGTCCCCTTCCTTTGCAGGTCCTCAGGTCCAGGAATCCATCTTCAGTGCTTTGCAGTCTGTTGTGGTCTTTGCAGAATCTCCTATCACAAGTTTAGTGTGTTTTTGAAAAAGTAGTATCACTTTACTCCTACTTTTCAGGGTTTTGGGGTGGGGTATCTTGGACACCCTTAGTGTTTTCTTACACTCCCAGTGACCCTCTACACACTACACTAGGTCATGGGTTCCTACATGGTTCGCATTCCACTTTCTTAGTATATGGTTTGTGTTGCCCCTAGGCCTATTGAATCCTATTGTATTCTACAGTGTTTGCACTACTTTTCTAACTGTTTACTTACCTGCATTTGGTTTGTGTATATATTTTGTGTATTTTACTTACCTCCTAAGGAAGCATAGCCTCTGATATATTTTTGGGCACATTGTCACTAAAATAAAGTACCATTATTTTTAGTAACTCTGAGTATTGTGTTTCTTATTTATATGATATAAGTGGTATAGTAGGAGCGTTGCATGTCTCCTAGTTCAGCCTAAGCTGCTCTGCAATAGCTACCTCTATCAGCCTAAGCTGCTAGAACACTACTAATCTACTAGTAAGGGATAATCGGACCTGGCACAAGGTGTAAGTGCCATCAGGTACCCACTATAAGCCAGGCCAGCCTCCTACAGAGGGGAGATTGCTATACTTCCCCTTAAGGTGTGCAAAATGATCTGCAGATCTCTTGCACATGTTATGGTCTTGCCCCTCATTACATAGTTATTGGGAATCTGTAGTTGCTTGTTTATCGACATGCACATCACGCACATTGCTACCCACATGGGAGATCTGTGTATTGGGTTTCTTTCCTAGAGGCCCGCGCCACAGGGCTACCGCAAGATTTTTCGACCTGGGATTTATAAAAGCCAAAAGGCTGATAACTCGTAGATGGAAGGCTACTGAGCCACCAACTGTGTTGGCCTGGACATGGTCCTTTCTTGATCTGGGCAGAAGCCGAGGGAGTGGCGCTGCGGCGGGAGGATGCACTTGGTTTGCGCAAATACCCCCTCTCAGATAGCTGGGAAACAATGTTATCATCCTTGTGGGGCCCAGAGCCTGATTCTGACTCAGTGGATACAGCCTAGTGTTTGAGGCAGCCCAGGGATCATTGGACACTGGGGTCATCCTGAAGGGTCTCTGATACTCTTAGCATTTATTATGTTTTAATTCTATGCCCTTAAATTGGGACGACGAAGACACTGGGCATTTGGATTCATTGTGCGGTTCAACTGCGCAGACGCATCTACACACCATTAAGGGAACGCCACACACCTAAAGGCATTGTGATATTGTTATCGATGGTTTAAAGCTAAAGTACTCCATTGTTATAAAATGTTACTGTTTCATTCATTCATATTCCAGGATCAGCATTTATATGCAATGTACAAATGTGTTCATAGTCGAATGGAGAAGAAATAGAATGACAAGATGATTGGTAACCTGTGTCTAAGCTCAGAGGACCATCTAACCAACACAAAAATGACTAACACTCGAGCTTGGATAAATCTTCACCGATTGTAACGTATGATGCACAAGTCCGGGTAACTACTACATTATTCTTTATGTGATTGATATATGCCCACTAACCCTTGTTGAAGAGGCCTACGGGACTGTGTCATGTACAACAGCTGTATTCATCTACTGTATCAATGCTAATATTGTACTAAACTGTCATTATATTTTGAAAAACAATAAAAAGATTCAGAAAAAAAAATGGTGTGCAAAATTATTCTAGTCTGTTGCATATTGTACAACATATGCGTGAGGACAAGTTTCCCATGGGAGGTGGCCCATGAGGAGCAGGAAGCACAGGATGAGGATGAGGACAGAGGAGAAAATGTCCCAACAATTGCGGGTACCCAGTAATGCAATCACATTTTCTGGGATGTTTTCACTTAGATGTGATGTACCTTGATGGCCATGAACATATTTGTGTAATTAAACTTCCTAACTGTAAATAAATCGATTAACACTACCTTTGCGTACGCAATTTCATGTCACTGTAAGCATCAAAACACCTACATCTCATCAAATAGAATTTGCCCATCACAATGGTCTGTAGCTAGGTGTTACACTCACCACAGGACAACATCATGTAGACCAAAATATGTTCACATATCAACCCCAGTGCCAACGCATGTGCTACGGGAAGACATACACCAAACAAAGGAAGCAATGTGGAACAGTGTGCACATGTCGCAAGTATGTGTGCTGCTACAGTGTACTGGTCGTCAGACATCCTACCACAATCCAATAGAAGTGTATATGTAAACAGTGAGTATTGAACGTGTGTGTTGTACATCATGATGTTGGTTAATATCGGACACAAGTGCATCAAGTTTGTGTTCAACCAATATCTTTTGATCGTAAACAGAGGGACAAAGAATGAGCACAGCCACACAGTGCAGCAGTGATATACTCCCTGATGTATTGCTGTGTCTGAATGGACATTGTAAGTAAACCATTTTCCATAACTGTTTACAAAATATTCACACTCTTTCCCCTGTAACACTGCTGTTCTGGATGACTAAAGCCTACGCAGGCACACTAATACCATGGAGTAAGGATGGAAATTTCAGATGCAGGAATGTATGTATGCATGAGTGTCATCCTTTTGATAACAGTACTATCCTGTGTGCCTAATTCCACTATCTATGTGTAATACCGAACCGAGCTCTTATAGAAAAATGAAGTAGTTAGGAGATTATTTGGTACAAGACCGTATAATTTCACACCAGGAAATGAAATACTTACTAGCACATTTCCCACTGTATGTATTTTGGTATGTTCCATAATGCATATGTTAGCATCGTCTGTAAATGGATATAGGCACGGAACATTCAAGGAGTCTATGGACCTGATTACGATCTTGGCTGAGGGGATTACTCCGTCCCAAATGTGATGGATATCCTGTCCGCCGTGTTACAAGTTTCATAGGATATAATGGAACTTGCAATTCTGCGGGCGGGATATCTGTCACATTTGGAACGGAGTGATTCCCTCCGCCATGGTTGTAATCATGCCCTATATCTTGTGCGACAAGAGCCAATGCATCGAATGGTGACACTCAGTGTACTTCTGAATGTCACACCTACACTAGGCCTGGGCAGAGTTTGTGGAGTTCTGCTACGTGGAACTCATTGAAGTGACGAAAAAATACAGCCGCACTATGAGGGGTGCCGTGAGTGGCAGAGTTTGGGTAAGTCCCGCTGTTCGAGATGATTTTCAGCACCAGAGTTTATTCTGTGCTGTAAAATCAGCATGAACGGCATCACGCGGAGCTCCAGAGGGCGCAAACTTTTTTCTCCTGCTCAAGCAGATTTTCTACTGAAGCAGCCGCTTCCTCTTCACGAGCGGCAGTTTTCTCAATGTGACCAGTAGCGACCTGCTGCGACTGCCTACATTCAGAAACCTTTCACGCGCTCGCCTACTTAGCAATTTCTTGCTTAACCTTGGAGCACAGAGTCGGGAAAACTCCACAAACTCCGTCGTCAGAGCAGAATTCTTTGTCCACCCCTAGCCTGCACCAGCTGACTCTGCATTTGTCACCACCTGGACACCGCCCACTGTCACACAGACCTGACAAGTGTTGCCAACCGTCCACCACTGTGCCAAGTAACATTCAACACAAGATGTAGGCATGTTTAAATTACACAATTACAGCCTCACTGCAGCAAAAATGTAGTCACAAGTCACTTCCAAACCAATGAGGGGCTTAGTTATGGTGACTTTGTGTAGGGCCCTGTCGCTATTCTTCATGCTGCAATGCCCTACGCCAATGTGAAGGCCAAGAATCCACCGTATCAATGTAATATGATGCATTCCTGTCAATCTCCCATATGCTGGCCCCTTACAGGCTACCTTGCGTCAACACTTGCAGCCTAGCACCATGGTGCACGGGTGGCTGCATTGCATGCTGTTTTTTTTCGGTGTGGAAAGGGACACCTTTCTGCACAAAAACAATCATGACAGGCATTTTCTATTTCTATGTGTGATGCAGAATGCAGCATACTATGAAAGCAAAAAAACCAAATAAATCTTCTTGTTATGGCTGATTTGGGTAGATGTCATATTTTAGTGCTGCCCCAGATAGATATGTTTAGCTAAATCTGGTGCATCATCAATATTCATGGGTATTATGTGGCAAAACCCAATGCAATGCCCATTGAACACCTCCCGGGTGCAGAGTGAGGTAATGCAGTGTCGTGCGCTGCTTTGTCTTACTCCACTTCTTTGAGGCCATTCAAAGTGGCTTGGCATGGCCTCATAGACAGGGAATGAGAGGAGTGTGCCGCTGGAGCATTACAGAAAATGAGGTACGTTCCAGCAGTGCAAGCCTCTCATAAATAGTTGCCTGAGTTCTTATATTCCCACAAATTGCCACTCTACGTGTCACATTAAGATTGAATTATGTCACACATGGGTGCACGTTGACCACTTAAATGATACACATTACCAACCTTTGTACATGTATGCAATAAGTGTGAGACCTATAGAATTGTGTCAAAGCTGTAATGTATCTTACTGTATGTAAACATTACATCACATATATTGGGCCTGTAGGATGTGCCAAAAACCATGCATTGCCCCTGATGCGTGACATAGTGCACTAGTTGCACTGATTTTTACTGCACATAGAGGCCAATGCGTGTACAAACGAGCATAGGTTCAATGCGCTGTGCGTTCATTTTCCAACCCCAAAATCACCGCCGATGAGTCAAAGAAGGATGCATTTGATGAAAATGTGATGCAAATGTGAGAAAGGGCCTCTTTTGACATGGCTAGCCCACCACCTTTTGCCTGGAAAATTATGTGGTTTCAAACTCCAAGTGCACTGGGCCCCTGCTAAACAGGTTGCCAGGGCCAAATCTCTTTCCCCAACAACTGTACTATGTTTGGTACTTCTGAACCCTTGTAAGTCCCAAGTAAATGCTACCCCTGTTATCAAGGGCATGGGTCCTGGAGAGGCCCCCCCCAGAGCTGCAGCACCAATTGTGCCACTATGAGAGGCCCAACATCAGCCTCTTGCAGACTGCCATTACAAGTGCATGACAAAGTGTACCCAAAGTTGCAAACTGGACATGGCACTCACTAAGAGTGCCACGTCCACTAACACTCCATGCAATATAGGTAAGTCACCCCTCTGGCAGGCCTTGCAACCCTAAGGCAGGGTGCACTATAATGCATGTGAGGGAATATGTGTGCATGAGCAACTATGCCCCTACTGTGTCTTTGTCGATTCTTAGACATAGTAAGTGTACACGGAAGCCATAGCAATGCATGTGCTGGACATTGCTCATCCCATGTTCCCCAGCTACATGATGGCCTCTCTGAACTCTGGGTTGTTTGAAATCATACAACTCGGAATAATAAACCCACACTGATGCCAGTGCAGGATTTATTATAAAATGTACCAAGAGGGCACCTTAGAGGTGCCCCCTGCAAAACCTTACAGCTCTGGCATGGTTGCTGACTGGCCTTAACCAACCTGCCACCACCAGACACGATTCTGGACTTCTGGGGTGAGAGCCTCTGCTCTCAGGAGCCAGAACACAAAGCCTTTCCTGGGCAGAGATGTCACATCTCCTCACCCAGGCAGGGACACTGCACCAAAGGTCAACTTCAAAGGCTTTACCGCCTTTGAAATCTGACCCCTGCTGCTATCAGCAGATGGCAATCCAATGGTTTTACCCCCACTTTAGGTGGGGAAACCTGCAGGAAACTCAGTAAGGATAGGAGGAGTGGCCCTCCTCAACCTGCACCACCCCGCAAGTGTGGCAGTTGAGGAGACCACTCCATTTTATTTTCCTCCATCTTGGATGGTAGAAAAAACAGCCAATGAGGGTCAGGGGTGTGTCTTCTTCCCATAGGAAGTGGTCACTAAGTGGGTGTAGCCACCCTAAGATAGATGGCCCATTGGCCACTACTAGGTACCCCCTAAATACAGTATTTTCAGGGCAGTCCTAGACCAAGACCTTAGATTCAACGGACACAAGTCAAGAAGACCTGAAACAAAGAAGAACCAAGGCCCGAGAACTGAGGTCCTGCTGCACGAAGAAAAAGGTGCCAAACCCTGCCTGCTGCTCCAAGGAATTGACAATTGTCGCTGCAGTGTCGCCTTGAACCCTGAAGGACTGTACGAAATCCCAGAGCACCTCCAGCCTTCCAAAAATCACCAAGAACCTCTCCCTGAGTGAAGGTGTCACTCTTGTGCACCTTGCTGTCAAGGAGCCCACGAAGTCCGGTTAAATGACCAGCTGCTGACCAACGACCCGGACTCAACAGCCCAACCAAAAACTGTACAACAGTCTCAGACAAAAAGAAATACCATTATGCCAAGTTTGGTTGTACTAGAGTTTTCTAGACCTGAGGCGAGCCACTACCCGGGTTACTGGACCCCCAATGTCAGACACCTAGAAGAACAGCCCATTCCAGACTCCCAAAAGCACAGGAGCAAGCACCAGTCGAGGGACATCAGGACACCCGAGATCCACCCCCTAAGTGTCCCAGCTGACCTGCAATATGCACTCAGAACGCCTGCTCCAACCGCAAAGACTTGAAGACTCACGATGCCTAGGTGATATATCTACACTGTACCCAGCCTCCCTGGCCCCTGCACCAACAAACTAGCTGTGCTCCAGAGGTCCCCAAGCCCTTGAAACCTCCACCCTTCAAGGTGAACTCAAGTTTTCCTGGGGGACATTGACCATTCACCTGTGGTGAGGTGGATGCATTCCATGACCCCAATGCTACGTGTAAGTTTCATGAGCACATGCATGTTGAATGTTTATGCATTTGTGTGTTCAAAGTTACATGTGACATGATGTGTCATGGTAGGAAATGGACATCTGCTACCAAATTCGTGTCAATGTTTGAAACACAACAGAACCACACACATATTAATTGGAAATGAACAAGGAAGCTTCCCATTGTAAATGGACGGTGTATGGAAGCAGGCACACATGATGTAAGCATGCAACCATTTGGATAATGTATGCACATCTATTGTCGTATGGTTTTGGGCACAGTAAACATTACCTGTTGCAGAATCTGCATGTGTTCATCATAAACACATTAGCTGTTAACAAAAATGGTTTTAAGCTAAATTATTAAGCCTGATGTATATAGCACAGGTAAATGTGTTTTGCTGAGAATGTGTAGCTAGTGGTCAGCTGCTTATGTTAAAAATAGGTTTTGACGCAGGTACAGAAGAAATGCATTAAGCTTGCACATACACTGATAGTATGAATGTACAGGTAGTTATGATGGGATCTGGAACACAGTGTGGCAATATACTATATGTTTTTCAGTAACATGACACATACTTAGTCCTTAAATTGAACATACTTTAGATTTCCCAAGTTAAACATATATCTGTTTGACCGACCTTAAGTACGTCAAACCGTACCAGTTGTGTTACACCTTATTTTGCTCTCAAATATCTACCTGCCCCTGTAGCAGTATGCCAGACAGACAACATATGATACAAAGTATTAATGGGTGACATTGGGGTAGCCATCCAAACAAAACAGGATTATCCTGGTTATCAGTAAGATTAGTCTGTGGCTTGGAGAATGTTAAATGTTCTAAATGCAAATAATCCTTGACAAACAACATATAGCATGGGGGCATGTGATACTGTTCATGTGTGAGTTCTTAATAATGTGGATACTTATAAGTTGCTATACTTGGCCTGCATGAGGTATGGTTGTTGCGATGCAGCCTCAGGGGTAATTGAGCCTCTCACAGTGTTATGCGGCAAGCGTGCATGATGGGAGCTCTGCCATGCATTTACATCCTCCTGCCAAGCATTGCATAAATCATGATGTGTTCAGCTAAATGCAGGCTTGAGGTGATGTGTGCATTGAGACATGTGGAAATATGAATAAGCATGTGAATTCCTAACAGTTGCTTAAGGCTACATAATTGAAAGCTAGACCAGCCATGTTTTGAAGGTGATTATTGCCATACATATATCCATGTATGGGCTGCCAGACACTAATTAAGTTAAGTCTGAAATGTATGGTGGCTTTTATGACTCCAGATGGGGTTTGCAACATAGAGGCACACTACATGAATTTTATCACCTTGCCCACTTTCACATATGTGTATGCTAACCTCCCTGCCCACTTGCATAATGCAAACACTCAACCCAATTTACAGACTCAGGACCATGTGTCCTGTATGTAGCTGTATGATTTGGTTGAAATACACATTGAGCATGTTTACAAAGAGCAAACCTATAGAAATGGCTGCAAACTCTATGTTCCTTTTTTGAATTTACCTTATAACACAATAGACAAGAGGCGCCTGGCAAACGGTTACGTCCTTAGCTGTGGCACTGAGGCGCCAAGGACGTAACTGTTACGTCCTGGGACAGGCTAACGCTCCCCCCCATGAGCCTCGCCTCAGCGCCCCCACTGCAGGGATGGAAGGGGAATCGCTTCCCCTTCCAGCCCTGCCCCCCCGAGGCATCTGATGATGTCAGCACGCGATTGCGCTGACCGCATCAGAGGCCTGCACCTCTGAACTTCCAGCGAGGATCGGAGGAGAAATGCTTTTGCATTTCTTGCATTTCTCCTCCAATCACTGGAGGGGCAGAGAAAGGTATGAAAGGAGAGGAAAGTCCTTTCCTCTCCTCTCCTTTCATGTTTCTCTCAGCATTTCTGTTGCCCGAAGAAATGCCCACTAGACACCAGGGAATTTTTTTGTTGTTGAGTAATTGACATGAGGGGAGCGGCCCCTTGGGCAAGGGCCGCTGCCCAGGGGGCCAATTTAGCCCATTTCTGCCCCCCCTGGGGGCCGATGGGCCTAATATAATTAGGCAGATCTGCCCCCGGGGGGGGGGGGCAGAAACCCCTTAGACACCAGGGATCTTTTTTTGTTGTTTCTTTTTATTTTTTATATGTGCGAAGCGACCCCCTGAAGCAAGGGTCACTCACCTGGGGGCAAAATTAATTTTAGGCCATTTCTGCCCCCCTTGGGGGCGGATCGGTCTATTTGTATTAGGCCAATCTGCCCCCTAGGGGTGCAGAAACCACTAGACACCAGGGATTTTTTTGTTTGTTACTGACATGAGGGGAGCAGCCCCTTGGGCATTGGCCACTCCCCATGGTGCCAAATTATGTTTAGGCAATTTCTGACCCCCCCGGGGGCAGATCAGCCTAATATAATTAGGCCGATCTGCCCGCAGGGGGAGCAAGAAACCCCTAGACACCAGGGATCATTATTTTTTTATTTCTTTTTTTTATATGTGGGGGGCGACCCCTTAGGCAAGGGTCACTCCCCGGAGGTCAAAATTACTTTTAGGCCATTTCTGTGGCCTGTTTTTTTTAGGCCAATCTGCCTCTAAGGGGGACAGAAACCACTTGACACCAGGGATTTTTTTTTTTAATATCATTCAATGAGGGGTGGGGCCTCTTGGGCAAGGGCCGCTCCCCGGGGGAAGGGGAAATACTTTTAGGCCTTTTCTGCTCCCTCTAGGGGCAGATCGGCCTATTATAATTAGGTAGATCTGCCCCCGTGGGGGGCAGAAACCCCTAGACACCAGGGATATATATTTTTTTATGTTTACTTTTGTTTTTTTTTATATATGGGGAGTGACCCCTTAGGCAAAGGTCGCTCCCCTGGGGGGCAAATTGTATTTAGGCCATTTCTGCCCCTCTTAGGGGCTGATCAGCCTATTTTTGTTAGGCCAATCTGCCCCCAAGTGGGGCAGAAACCACTAGACACCAGGGACTTTTTTTTTTTTGTGTCAATTTCACGCAAGGGGAGCGACGCCTTAAGCATGGGTCGTTCCCCTGGGGGGCAAATTTATTTTGTCCTATTTTTATTAGGCCGATCTGCTCCCAAAGGGGGCAGAAACCACTAAGGACCAGGGATTTTTTTTTGGCGCAGAAAGTCTACAAGATGCCATTGAATCAAAATAAAAATAATAATAATGGGGTGGTGACTACCAACCAGTATGGGCCTGATAATGCCCCCACCCCAACTGAAGGGGGTAACAGTCTTTCAGCTCTCCCCCCCTCAAACTAAAACATCTTATCCCACAGCAGGCAAAAGGACATTTGATTATTTTGGGTTTTGGTTTTACATTTGGGCCATGAGAGCTTCGCTAACTCTCAAAATCGTCCCACTTGGAATGGTGAGGGCTGCAGTTTTTGGACTTTGGGACGCTGCCATGTAGAAAAATCCACAAGACCTAGACACATCTGAAAACCAAACATCAGGGCGGTTCCAGGGTGGTGTGCTTCACATGCACCGCACCATTTTCTTACCCACAATGCCCTGCAAACTTCCAACTTTGCTGGAAATCACACATTTTTCCCACATTTTTGTGATGGAACCTTCCGGAATCTGCAGGAATCCACAAAATTCCTACCACCCACGATTGTCTCATCTATACCGATAAAAATTCTGCTGCACTTGATAGCCTAAATTTTTTTTTTTTCAAACTGCCCTTTTGGGCCCGCTTTGGTTCCACCTCAATTTCATGTTTTTGGCTCTTCCCTGTCACAGGCACTTGGCCCACCTACACAAGTGAGGTATCATTTTTACCGGGAGACTGAGAGGAAGTCTGTCCCGCTGCGGTGATCCCACACAGAAATGTTAGAAACATTTGATTTTTTTAGCTAAATTTGAGGTTTGTCGAGGATCCTGGTAAGAAAACATTGGGGGATCTACACAAGTCACACCTCCCTGGACTCCCTCGGGTGTCTAGTTTTCAGAAATTGGGTTTGGTTTTCAGAAATTGGGTTTGGTTGGTTTCCCTAGATGGCTGCTGAGCCCAGGACCAAAAACGCAGGTGCCTCCCCCGCAAAAACAGGTAGTTTTGTATTTGATCATTTTGATGTGTCTAGATAGTGTTTTGGGGACTTTCCTTTCGCGGGCACTAGGCCTACCCACACAAGTGAGGTAGCATTTTTATCGGGAAACTTGGGAGAACGCTGAGTGGAAGTAAATTTGTGGCTTCTCTCAGATCCCAGAACTTTCTGTCACCGAAATGTGAGGAAAAAGTGTTTTTTGGGCCAAATATTGGGGTTTGCAAAGGATTCTGGGTAACAGAACCTGGTGAGAGCCCCACATGTCACCCCATCTTGGATTCCCCTAGGTGTCTAGTTTTAAAAAATGTGCAGGTTTGGTAGGTTTCCCTAGGTGCCGTCTGAGTTAGAGGCCGAAATCTACAGCTAGGCACTTTGCAAAACACGTCAGAATTCAATGTAAAAATGTGATGTGTCCTTGTTGCATTTCCTGTCACAAGCATTAGGCCTACCCATGCAAGTGAGGTACCATTTTTATCGGGAGACTTGGGGGAACACAGAATAGCAAAACAAGTGCTATTGTCCCTTGTTTTTGTCTACATTTTATCCTTCCAAATGTAAGACAGTGTGTAAAAAAGACTTCTAGTTGAGAAATGCCCTGTAATTCACATGCTAGTATGTGTACCCTGGAATTCAGAGATGTGCAAATAACTACTACTTCTCAATACCTTATCTTGTGCCCATTTTGGAAATATAAAGGTTTTCTTGATACCTATTTTTCACTCTTTATATTTCAGCAAATGAATTGCTGCATACCCGGAATAGAATGAAAACCCATTACAAGGTGCAGCTCATTTATTGACTCTGGGTACCTAGGGTTCTTGATGAACCTACAAGCCCTATATATCACATCAACCAGAAGGGTCCAACAGACGTAATAGTATATTGCTTTCAAAAATCTGACATCGCAGGAAAAAGTTAGAGTAAAACGTGGAGAAAAATGGCTGTTTTTTTCACCTCAATTTCAATATTTTTTTCATTTGAGCTGTTATTTTCTGTAGGAAACCCTTGTAGGATCTACACAAATTACCCTTGCTAAATTCCGAATTTCCTCTATTTTTCAGAAATGTTTAGCTTTCTGGGATCCAGCATTGGTTTCACACATATTTCTGTCACTAACTGGAGGGAGGCTGAACGCACAGAAAATAGTAAAAATGGAGTATGTCCCAGTAAAATGCCAAAATTGTGTTGAAATATGGGGTTTTCTGATTTAAGTCTGCCTGTTCCTGAAAGCTGGGAAGATGGCGATTTTAGCACTGCTAACTCTTTGTTGATGCCATTTTCAGGAAAAAAACACAAGCCTTCATCTGCAGCCCTTTTTCCCATTTTTGGGGAGAAAACTAATTTTTCGCTGTATTTGGCTAATTTCTTGGTCTCCTTCAGGGGAACCCACAAAGTCTGGGTACCTCTAGAATCCCTAGGAAGTTGGAAAAAAGGACGCAAATTTGGCGTGGGTAGCTAATGTGGACAAAAAGTTATGAGGGCCTAAGCGCACACTGTCCCAAACAGCCCAAAAAGGCTTGGCGTCTGAGGGGGAAAAGGCCTGGGGTTAATTAAACATTATGGCCGGGACAACAGTTACAGAACTGTGGTCTCTCCCAGCTGTAATGTTTAATTAAAAAAAGTTCCTGTTTTGTCAAACACCTCTTGCCTTTTGTTTTTTAAGGTAAATTCCTATTTGAGCAACATTTTGGTGAGCCAGCCAGGAGCTACTTGGTTCTTTGAACCCGACTGTGTCACAAGGGAGGGGATCCCCGCCTGGACTGATTCACATTTGTGCAACTAGAAAGGTGAGCAGACGCAGCATTAATTGGAAGTTCTTCTGAATCCGCAGTGCGGAGGTCCATCCTGAAGCCGCCATCAGAAGGGTAAGAGGCTACATCAGAGCCTTAGTTCTAGCAGTTGGCATGTGGCAAACTAGGAAAAAGCATAAGCGCACAGTTCACAGAAGTCAGCTTTGTTGATGATCAGCGTCAGGGAAGGTAAATATATATATTTTTTGGTTTGTTATTTTTGGGTTGCTGTATGCCTGGCCTGCTAGGCGTGACACAGAAGGTACGCATAGATTTGATCTTACTAGGCTAAAGAGGCTTTTTCAGTGCTGCTGGTTTCTTAACACTGCTAGTATCTGAAAGAAGTGAGAAATGTGTTCGCTTGGACCGCTGGGCATAACACGGATGGCACGCAGGACCCCTGTGTGTGACATAGGGTGTAATTCAGATGTTAGGGAACTAGAATGATTGGGATCCAGCAGATTAGGCATAGCTTGTGTCTTGCCTATTGTTATTGAAGCTACCCCTTCCTTTCTCCACATATATTTTTATAATTTTCACCCCTGAGCTGAGATAGATAAGATTATCAGGCTCCCCTAGTCCCACACATTACGCAGAGCTTCCCTTGGTCACACTATAACATGCGTTAGGAGTGGTCTAAGGTATTGCTGACAGGCTGTTCCCTTTATTTCTTTTTGCTCCTTTTCAACTTTTCTTCGAAACAGTTGGAAAGGTGTTGTTTTGATATTGTGCCGCTGGTGAATTAATATTGCTGTGTCTTGTCTTGAGTGTTCTGTCTTTTGGTGACCAAATGTGCAGTATCAGCAAATTTATGTAGTTGTGTTTTGCCTTCAATACTATGTTTGTCGACAACTTAAAATGCTATGAAGGCATTGTTGATTATTACAAATTGTTATTTGATGCCAAAGTAAGGCTCACTATTTTGATACCCATTTTCAAACTGTTTCAATTAACAATTGCACTTTTTCCTAGGTTACCTATTTCCAAACTGTTCGATTAACAAACAGGCATATAGGTTGCGTTTCTTTATATGCATTGATGTTTGTGTTTCTTAAACGTTTATTTTGATGCATCTGTGAATAACATTGAGCTCATTAAATCTAGTAACCCCTGTGTACATATTTCCCTCTACCAGGTTGAATCTATTAATCCCCATGTACATATTTCCCCACCACCAGAGTAAAAGACTTAAAATTCTCTAAAAAACAAAAAAACTAGACGTGTGTAACTTAAAATTCCCCAAAAACATAAAAGCTCGAATTAACTATTCTCTAAAAAGGTTGTATGTTGGAACCACGCAGGCATTTACCATGCCTGTCTTATCAACGCGGCCCGAACTACAAATGTGTCTTTACACCACATTCCTTTACCATGCAAGTCATTACAACAACTAGCCTTAAGGAAAGCTCTGGGCTTTGGAATAGTATAATTTCCAGCTCCAATCTGGCAACAGAGGGAAAGTGTTGGACTTAAAGTCCGACATCAGTCCAACAACTCTTTCCTTAAGGAGAGTCATTGTAACGACGTGCGTGGTAAAGGAATGTGTTATAAAGACGCATTTGTGGTTCAGACTGCGTTGTTAAGGCACAGTGGGGGTTCAAGCCATGTTATAAAGGCTGTTTCCCCTCTAAAAACGATACAAGTTCATCATGGATACACTGCTAAAGCATATGCAGAAAAAATTTCCCACACAAGCTAAGAATCTTGACAAGTTCTATCAGGAATGACACGCACACACCAAGGCACATGGGTTCCCCTGACCTAAAGAGGAAACCATTGACCCCAACATAATTGAACACACAAGAACACACATAGAAACCAAAATACACAGGGAAAAATAAGGACAAACTGGAAGCATTATTAGAATTATGGGCCATCTTTGAGGAGGCCCAGGCAGATAACTTTGACTCCCAAACAACTAAGGCACTGACATCTTCCTCACCATACGTGGGAATGGATGTTGTCTCCCCGATGCCTGCTATCCCTGTGTTAAGATACACCAATCTGCCAGTTGAGGGACCCCAAGGAGCCCTACCGAACAACCAGCTGGTAGGTTTAGGCATGGCGGATCAACAGGCCAACAGGCCTAGACCCTCCCTGCACCATCCCAGTCCAAAGCTAGGGATCCCCAGAGTTCGACTCCCATCTCTTGCATTCAGACCATCATACCCCAGCGGCACAGATAACACTCACTCCCGCAGGTTCCGGGGAGCGCACCAGAGTAACAGGGAGATTCATCGCAGTTCTGGACAATGAGGCAGCTAGCAAGAATGAGGGAAGGGGTCCCAACCCTCCAGGATCTGGTGACGAGGGAGCCACAGGGTACACTCTTGTAGCAGAGGAAACCATGGCGAGCGAGCACGAGTGCAGGTCCCGACTGAGGAGAACAGCACATAGCTCCGAGCAAAGGAGGCAATCTAGATGGGAGTCAGAAGAAAGGTGCACACTAAGGAGAGAGTGAGAGAGAGAGAGCACCATGGAAGCCCAACGAGTAAGTAGATCAGGGTGCCCTCCACCTGAACAGGGGGGGACACGGAGCCCCAGTCACTGAAGAATCCAAGTTAGTCAGAAGGGAGGCTTTTGACTGGGGTTCATGCTTCACCGGAACACCAGCGAAGGCGAGGGGCTGACCAGGAAATTAAGGACCAAGGCAGCCTCGTGCAAACCCAGCTTAGACATAGGAAGACCAAGATGGCACCTCTGCATGCGCACAAGGAGAGCAGCGACTAAGACATTTGCTAGTCCCCCAAAATGCCCACGACAAGTAAACCAACCGTAAGGGATACAGTAGTTCAGGAGGAACGCAAGTTCTTCACTGACCCTTTTCCCACCTGCTAGCCCTTTGGACCGGGAGAAGTGATCAATGTGAGAGACCCTGTCCGGAGAAGGGATCCTTCGAACCAGAGGTCATTGCGATTGGAGAAGAGTGCATCCGGCACGGAGGAGGAGATCCCAAGGGCAATTTCCCTTACAGGCAGCAGTGTCTGAGGAGATCAAAACACTATGTCGATTGAAAACTGGTGGAGCTGCCCAACACAAAAATATGCCTACTACTACAGAATTGCATGTTAAGGACCATCTATGAGCCATGGGCTCAGAAGGACATGGAGGGGCTAAGAGCCAAACTGCTGCCATAGGGATGGGAAGTGTATTTCATGCTTTGAGAAGAACACCTCAAGGATCACCCTAGCGAAGGGCAATGTTAAGAGTCTGCTAACTAGTATTATCGGTGAGCAGACTAGCACAGTGTTCACCCAAAGTCACATCCCAGCGATTACGCTGACCGCAAGGACCCCAACGGGGCCACATTCAGTTAATTTAGGCACTAGATATGGACAGCCCTCAGGGAAATGTTCACCGTCTGCCCAAGTGTGGGAGGGATGATGGCAGAAAAATTGAAACCTGTGGAGAACATAACACATTTACTAGACATACTGAGAAAGCAGTGGGGACAGGAGACATGACACCCATTGACCAATACAGGCCCTCAGGTCATCTTCTTTTATAATATCCTGGTGAGAGATACAAGCGTATGTATTGCATTTCCACAAAAGGAAACAGGAAAAGGATAAGTAAAAATAGGAGCAGGCCCAGAGGGACACTACTAAGTTGCTCCAACGTAAGCTGAGGAAGACCGCCCTTTAGGGGGCCTGTGGAGTCTCCACACTTGTAAACATGATGAAAATGCAGTTTTGTGATTTCCAAACAAACGTAAACTTACACATAAGTGTAAGTTTATCTTTGTGAATTAGGTCCAAAGTGTTTTCAAGTATTGACAGCACTACTGTGCCCTTCTGTCAGAGTCACCAGATCCTCGGGGTCCGTGCACGTTCCCAACACTTCAACCACAAGACAGCTCCAATACTCTGATTAGATTTATCACAGAGCCTAAGAGAGTCCAAGTGGGGAAAAGGGGATTAGGACGGGAACAGCTGGGAAGGAGACCTGTAGGAAGCAAAAGGTTAAAACACAACATCAAGATTACATCTCATGAAATCAGTACCATGCTAAAACATGAACAACCCTGGAATAATCCTAAAACTGACTAGGCTTTAGATGACCGAATACCTGAGGAGGAAACAGGAAAAGTTAAATAGGACTTTCAGATTCAAGTACTTTCTTTAGCATGAGAATCAGGAAACACTCTGAGCAATTTCTAAACAACCATATGAATCTCCTTTTATGAATACATATCAGGAACACACAGCATTACATCTAGAACTTTGGTATTGTTGTGTTCATTTCAGAAAAAACATTTGGAAGTAATTTGCGCACATTGCAGATTTTTATATGAGTATTAAACACCATAAAGGTTTGTGCACCATGAAATCACACAACGTAGATTCAAGGAATAAATCATGCGACGTGTCAACTTGAAATGCTACCAAGAAAATATCTTAGAATGGAAGCACACAGTAACTTACATTATTTATACATGAGGAAAGAATTGCGCGTCTTGCTGATTCAAATGCCACCATACAAATGCCAAGAAATAGTAGCACACAATGAACAACATGAAAAGCACTCAGGGAAAGAATCGCGCGTCTTGTCGATTCAAATGCCACCATACAAATGCCAAGAAATAGTAGCGCACAATGAATAACATAAAAAAAAACACTCAAGGAAAGAATTGCGCGTGTTGCCGATTCGAATGCCACCATGTAAATGCCAGAAAATGGTAGCGCACAATGAATAACATGAAAAAACACTCAAGGAAAGAATCGCGTGTGTTGCCGATTCGAATGCCACCATGTAAATGCCAGAAAATGGTAGCGCACAATGAACAGCATGAATTACACACGAGAAGTGAATCGCGCGTTTCGCCGATTCGAATGCCACCATGTAAATGTCAAGAAAAGATAGCGCGCAATGAACAACAAAGTTAAATGCTCATGAAACGAGTTGCACGTCTTGCCAACTCGTAAAACATCATGTAAATGTCAAGAAATATCAGCGCGCAATGAACAATAATGTAATAACGAAGTCAAATCTTTATGGAATAAATTGCGCGTCCTGCCTATTTGCAAAACACTATACAAATGTCAAAAAATGGCAGTACACAAATAATCTGTTATTCATTTAAGAATTAAAAGCAAGAATATGAAGATTCTCAATTACGGTGTTGGGAAATGTCCAAACACCGTCTTACCGCCTGGAAACAGTGATCACCAATGAGAGATGAGTGCAGAAGACTGGAAAATCCAAATAGGCCGCCGGGACAGGAGCCCAGGAAGAAGCCGCCGCTATGCACCGGGACCCCCGAACAGCGAGCACTGGAAGCTGGGCTGACTCTCCTCCATAGAGTCTTGGCCCAGCCCAGATCCACGCCCAGGCATGTTGCAGGGAAAGTCTCCAGAAGGCCCTGGAAAGGGACCACACCCTAACACACTCTGAATGTCTGCAGCAATACATTGTAAATGTACAGTATTTATAAGCACCTTAAAAATGAATCTTTTGGATGGAATTCTGCAATGCAAAAGGTTAAACAATAACATATCATCACAATGCATAAATTACTTTATCTTGCAAGTGTTGGGTTTTTGCATTCTAGATGCCCGTAGAGCGCGCACTGTCCTGGTGTTGACAGTACTCCCCTCTCCCAGGCACGCTCTAGGGCCTGGTTTATCTGGATTGAGACGATGAAAGCGTCTCACAAGTACTGGAGCATGAACATCAGATGCGGAAACCCATGAATTGCTTTCAGGGCCATAACCTTTCCATGAGATTAAGTACCATAGATTACGCCCTCTCAGTTTAGAGTCCAACACTTTCTTGACTTCATATTCTTCTTCCCCCTGTACTAGAACAGGAGCTGGATGAGGGCGGACCTTTTGGACTGCCTTCTTTAAGAGGGAAGTATGGAACACTGGATGAATCCGTAATGATTTTGGCAATTGTAGTTTATAGGTCACAGGATTGATTTGCTGAAGAACAGTGTAAGGACCTATAAATTTGGGGTTGAACATGTGCTTCGTCTTGAAGTCTATATGTTTTGTGGAAAGCCACACTTTGTCACCAGGTTGATACTGCGGTCCCTCACAATGTTTCTTGTCATAATGCTTTTTGTATTTTTGTTTGGCTTTTTCTAAATGTTGTTGAATCGATTTCTGAGTTTGATGCAAATGTTGAATGAATTCTGACACAGCTGGAGTGAGAGAGCTTTCTTGAGGAATTGTGATGGGCAAGGTGTCAGGATGATAGCCAAACAAATCAAAGAAGGGTGTAACGCCAGTAGAAGTGTGGAAGGAGTTGTTGTAGGCTAACTCAGCTAACCAGAGCATTGATGTCCATGAATTAAGTGCTTTTTCAACGTAAGCACGTAGGTATTGCTTCAAAGTCTGATTTAGTCTCTCCGTTTGACCATCTGTTTGAGGATGGTGGCTAGTAGATAGGGTAGATGTCACTTGGAGTGTTTTACACCATGTCTTCCAGAAGTTGGAGGCAAATTGCGTTCCCCGATCGGAGAGGATCACTTTTGGCAGTCCATGATAACGAACCACTCTATTCAGTAAGATAGTTGCCAGTTCACTAGAGGTGGGTAATTTCTTACAGGCAATGAAATGTCCATATTTCGTGAGACTATGTACTACCACCAAAATTACTGAATGCTGTTGAACCACTGGCAGACCTGTAATAAAGTCTAAAGAGATGTGTTCCCACGGACGACTTGGGGTTGGGAGTAGGTGTAACAACCCTTTCGGTTTTGAATGACTTGTTTTAGTGCGAGCAAAGACTTCGCAGTTGTTTACCATTGTTTTTACATCCTTTGTTAAGGTAGGCCACCAAAAATAGCGTTGGATTAATTCAAGAGTTTTAGGAGTACCAGGGTGACCTGCTGTAGGTATAACATGCAACCAATGAAACACTATCTTGTGAAGTTTGGTAGTGGGCACGAACAAACGAGCATCGTAAAAGGGTAATCCTTGCTTGATTGATCTTTTCGGATCTGCTTGGGCCCACGCCTGCCATTTTTCAACAGTGAATGAATTGCGGATGTCTTCAAAGAAATCTTCTGTTTTTATGATACATAGAACCTTGTCAGGAGCAATGATAGCTCTGGAGGTTTGAACTGCAGGCAATGTGGTAGACTCTTGGCGGGACAAGGCATCAGCTTTGCGATTATCTTTACCAGGCCGGAATATTACCACAAAATCAAACTCGGCAAAAAACAGCATCCAGCGTAATTGCCGAGGAGTCAAAAGTCTGGCAGAACTCATGAATTGAAGATTGCGATGATCAGTATATACTGTGACAGTATATTTAGCTCCCAATAAATGATGTCTCCATTCTTTAAAGGCGTCACGAATCGCCAGAAGCTCTTTTTCAGCAATGACATAGTTCTGTTCGGCTTCGTTCAACTTCCGAGACATGTAAGCTACAGGATGAAGCTGACCAGTGTCTTTGTTTCGTTGTGACAAGACTGCTCCTATCGCCACATCTGAAGCATCAGCTTCCACTATGAAAGGTCGATCCGCATCTGGATGAGTCAAGACTGGGGCAGTGGAGAAAGCTTCTTTCAAAGTTGAAAAGGCTTGGTCTGCTTCTGGGGACCATACAAATTTTTCTTTCTTTCTTAATAACTTAGTAATTGGAGTTACTGTCTGGGAGAAATGATTGATGAACCTCCGGTAAAAATTTGCAAAGCCCAGGAAACATTGTACATCATGAACAGTCTTTGGGATGGGCCATTCAGATACGGCTTTTACTTTCCTTTCTGCCATCACCATACCTTGAGGGGTAAGGATAACCCCTAAAAACTCAACTGTGGTAACATGAAACTCACACTTGGTTAGCTTGCAATATAAATGGTGTTTACGAAGGGCTGTCAAAATTTTCTTGACATGTTGAACATGTTCATTCTCATTGTCTGAGTAGATCAAAATGTCATCAATGTAAACTATGGCAAAGATATCGAGGTACTCTCTAAGAACATCATTTAAGAAAAATTGAAATGCTGCTGGAGCATTGCACAGACCAAAAGGCATGACGGTGTATTCAAAAAGGCCATATCTTGTTTTGAATGCCGTTTTCCATTCGTCAACCTCTCTCATTCTGACCAAATGGTAAGCACCTCGAAGATCAAGCTTCGTGTAGATTTTTGCTTTCTTTACTTGTTCCAGTAAGACCGGAATTAGAGGCAAAGGATATTTGTTCTTGATGGTGATTTTATTCAAGCCCCTATAGTCGATACAAGTTCGAAGTTCTCCGTTCGCTTTTGGAACAAAAAACAAAGGAGAAGCTGTGGGAGACTTAGAGGGGCGGATGAAACCATTCTCTAAGAATTTATCCAAGTATTTTCGTAAATGTTGATTTTCAAATTCTGACAGGGCATACACACGACAGTTGGGAAGTATCCCCCCTGGGACTAGATCAATTTGACAGTCATAAGATCTATGAGGAGGTAAGTTCTCTGCTTCCTTCTCATCAAATACATCTTCATAAGACGAATACTGTTTGGGCAACTGAACTTCTTTCTCTGCGGCGGTAGCTATGTAAGAATGGTGAACTTCCGATTCTTGAGTCCTTTGGAGACAATGTTCTTTACATAGCACTGATGAGAACATGATCTTTCGTTCAACCCAATTAATCTCTGGATTGTGATGAGTTAACCATGGCAAGCCAAGGATGATCCCATACTGGGGAGCATGGATCACGTCAAGGATGAGTTCCTCTTTATGTTTCTTTCTTTGATTTTTACCTTCACAAATTATTGTCAAGGGGACAGTCTGAAGAGTTATCGGACCTCCAGTCAAGAGTTTTCCATCAACTGCCTGGATGGTTTCTGGAGTCTTCTTTTAAATACATGAGATCCCCCATGCATGAACCAATTGGGCGTCAACAAAGTTTCCGGTAGCCCCAGAGTCGACTAGAGTCTTCTTGAAATAGGTCTTTTTCTTGACCTGAACTCTTATTCCCAATTTTAGATGGTTGGATTGTGAAGGAATCACGGTGACACCCAAGAGCAACCCTTCTCTGCAACTTGGGTGCTTTAGATTTTCCAACTCGACTGATGCATTGGTTGCAACTTTCTGAACTGGGCCTTGCTTGCTCTTTGTTTTGATTGGACAATCTTTGGCGAAATGACCTTTCCGCCCACAATAGAGACATTGCCCATTTTTTCTGCGTAGGTCCTTTTCGTCTTTGGTCAAAGGTCTCCTGATGGTTCCAATTTCAATCGGTTCCGGCGTTCTTTCTCTTGGAGTTCTTGAGTCTTTGTTATTATGAGCATGCCAAGAATGTTTTTCAGGCTTTTTACGCGTTCCTTTTCGTTCATTTAAACGAGGATCAAGCCTCAAGACAAGGTTTATTAAATCTTGACAGTTTGCAGGTTGTCGGTCGATTTGCGCTAAAATGTCTTTTAGCTCCTCTTTGAGTCCCCTGTAAAACAAGTCCGCTTGTTTTTCTTCAGGCCAGGATGTCTCAGCGACCAGCCGATTAAAGTTGGCTAAATATGACACTAAGCCCTGATTCCCTTGGCGTAAGTCTAATAATTCACGATCTGCTGACTGTGCTACAGTTCTACGATCGAAAACTCTCTCAAATTCACGAACAAAATCTTTCCAGTTGTACAACAGGGGACTATTTTTACGCACAAGAGGAATAGCCCAGGAAGCTGCATCTCCAGACAGATATGACAACAAGAAAGCTACTTTAGACTGGGCATCGGGGAAGGTATGTGGTCTGCAGGTGAAGTGAAGTTCCACTTGAACCAGAAACGATTGCGCTTTCAGGGGATCACCTGAGAAGCGTTCTGGGGGAGCTAAAGGAATGGCTGAAGGAACATTGAGGGAAATGTTAGTGGGGCTACCTCCAGAAGTCTGAGAAAAAGTACCTGGCCAAGACACACCTGTGGGACTTTGTTCTTTCTTCTCAACCTTATTCTGTAACTGACTCACTCTCTCAGCTAGACTATTTGTCAAATCCTTTGATGATACCACTTCTGACTGGAGCTGGGTGATAGCCTTGACTAGCTCGTCCAGTGTGGCCATGCTGAGAACATACACAACCCAGTAGGATAATAATTAGTGGGCTCACTATTCTGTCAGAGTCACCAGATCCTCGGGGTCCGTGCACATTCCCAACACTTCCACCACAAGACAGCTCCAATACTCTGATTAGATTTATCACAGAGTCTAAGAGAGTCCAAGTGGGGAAAAGGGGATTAGGACGGGAACAGCTGGGAAGGAGACCTGTAGGAAGCAAAAGGTTAAAACACAACATCAAGATTACATCTCATGAAATCAGTACCATGCTAAAACATGAACAACCCTGGAATAATCCTAAAACTGACTAGGCTTTAGATGACCGAATACCTGAGGAGGAAACAGGAAAAGTTAAATAGGACTTTCAGATTCAATTACTTTCTTTAGCATGAGAATCAGGAAACACTCTGAGCAATTTCTAAACAACCATATGAATCTCCTTTTATGAATACATATCAGGAACACACAGCATTACATCTAGAACTTTGGTATTGTTGTGTTCATTTCAGAAAAAACATTTGGAAGTAAATTGCGCACATTGCAGATTTTTACATGAGTATTAAACCCCATAAAGGTTTGTGCACCATGAAATCACACAACGTAGATTTTAAGGAATAAATCACGCGACGTGTCAACTTGAAATGCTACCAAGAAAATGTCTTAGAATGGAAGCGCACAGTAACTTACATTATTTATACATGAGGAAAGAATTGTGCGTCTTGCTGATTCAAATGCCACCATACAAATGCCAAGAAATAGTAGCACACAATGAACAACATGAAAAGCACTCAAGGAAAGAATCGGGCGTCTTGTCGATTCAAATGCCACCATACAAATTCCAAGAAATGGTAGCGCACAATGAATAACATAAAAAAAAACACTCAAGGAAAGAATCGCGCGTGTTGCCGATTCGAATGCCACCATGTAAATGCCAGAAAATGGTAGCGCACAATGAATAACATGAAAAAACACTCAAGGAAAGAATCGCGCGTGTTGCCGATTCGAATGCCACCATGTAAATGCCAGAAAATGGTAGCGCACAATGAACAGCATGAATTACACACGAGAAGTGAATCGCGCGTTTCGCCTATTCGAATGCCACCATGTAAATGTCAAGAAAAGATAGCGCGCAATGAACAACAAAGTTAAATGCTCATGAAACGAGTTGCACGTCTTGCCAACTCGTAAAACATCATGTAAATGTCAAGAAATATCAGCGCGCAATGAACAATAATGTAATAACGAAGTCAAATCTTTATGGAATAAATTGCGCGTCCTCCCTATTTGCAAAACACTATACAAATGTCAAAAAATGGCAGTACACAAATAATCTGTTATTCATTTAAGAATTAAAAGCAAGAATATGAAGATTCTCAATTACAGTGTTGGGAAATGTCCAAACACCGTCTTACCGCCTGGAAACAGTGATCACCAATGAGAGATGAGTGCAGAAGACTGGAAAATCCAAATAGGCCGCCGGGACAGGAGCCCAGGAAGAAGCCGCCGCTCCGCACCGGGACCCCCGAACAGCGAGCACTGGAAGCTGGGCTGACTCTCCTCCATAGAGTCTTGGCCCAGCCCAGAACCATGCCCAGGCATGTTGCAGGGAAAGTCTCCAGAAGGCCCTGGAAAGGGACCACACCCTAACACACTCTGAATGTCTGCAGCAATATATTGTAAATGTACAGTATTTATAAGCACCTTAAAAATGAATCTTTTGGATGGAATTCTGCAATGCAAAAGGTTAAACAATAACATATCATCACAATGCATAAATTACTTTATCTTGCAAGTGTTGGGTTTTTGCATTCTAGATGCCCGTAGAGCGCGCACTGTCCTGGTGTTGACACCTTTGAACCAAGTCACCTCCAGCCACTTCCAAGGCGATAGCTCTTGTGAAAGTGATGTGGGTTTGTTGATTTATTCAACTGGATCCTGCTGTCAGCCTTCCACAGACTATACCACAGCAGTCTGCCTTGTTGAGCTATCTTGCATGCACATTGTGCATTCATGTGGGCAAGGATCAAATTGGTTATGCATCCACACTACTCTACGCAGCTAGCAAGCGTGCTACATTGCAGGAATGTGTAAGTGCATGCACTTACGATGGTTATGCTGTCTGTGAAAACAGTGGCCAGTGTGTGCTAACTCTCAGGGTATTGGCCCTGTGAAATAAGGGAAAGATTGCTAGCACCAACATCATTGTCAGAGTTGGTTAGCTGCTGAGTATCACACATTGTTAGACTCAGCCCCACTCAGTAATACATGCACATGCCTCCTCTGGCAATCCTCATTTAGGCTCAGGAACTTCACTTACTTTCACACACAGATGAAAGTCTTTTTATACATAAACTCTCATGTGACGCCAAAACAATTAGATTCACCACTTCCAATTGCCCAATATGACTGTCTGTATTTGCGAGTTTTGAGTAAAGCTGCGCCCACACATGCTAGTAGTGGTGAGGAGTATATCCTCTGACAACAACATTCTATTCCATTGCTTTGCAGTACATATTTGGCTACAGAGCCCCAAGACAAACACACTAGCCTCATGGGGCATACATCATCCAAGTCAGGATGGTCAGGGTTCCAGTGCCCTGCCATGTTGTGGTGCTCCAGTCCAGATCTTTTGCTTGGTATTGTGGGACTTGTAGTCCTGGTCACTAATGTTATACAGTGTCCAGCAAGTCCCAATATTCAAAGGTGAAGCAGGACTGGTGCAGCACATCACACATGGACTGAACAAACATGACAGATATGGACTGGGCTGGGCAACATATGAGTGGTAATTTTAATTTACATTTCTATGATGTATGACTGGACATGTGGCCATTTCCATCCCTTTCCCTTCCACTCAGCGCAAAAACATAGCGTGGGGTGCTACAGAGCATACCATATTTTGCGATATTGTCCCTTGTTGCCAATTACCCTGTAAGTCTTGTTGGTCATCATAGGCTGCACTGTCAGGACCTTCCAATCCTGCCACCAGCTCCACTGGGATGACTGATGCCACCTGCTCCTCCAAGGACATCAACTCCTCCTGGGCCTCAGGTCCTCCTCCTCAGGCCTCATGGCTGCTTTCAAGCTGCTGGCCAGTTTCTGCTTGGTCCTGCGCTAGTAACCGTGCCAGCGTTTATTGAAGTCTGTCACTGTCCTTTTGACTTGCCCAACACTGTTGATTTCATCCACTATGGACTTCCAAATGGCCTCTTTCTTTCCTAATGGCACTTTTGACGCAACAAATAGTTGATGCCCATACTTAGTCACCTCTGTTATTTGATTCTCCTCCTCGCTAAAATTACTCTTCCTCTTCCACTGGACTTCTGTCTGTGCATCCTGGCTGGTGCTGGGGTTGTTGGGGTTGTTGCCCTGACTGCGGCTGCCTGCTCCATCTCTCCCTTTATATGTATGGGGAAATGTTTTTTAGCAAATGTGTACCTTTTTCTGGGATTTCTGATGCATTCTCAAGGCTGATTTGCATTGCTTTACTTTCCGCAAAGCAGCCATGCATCACTTTTGCAGCACATGCGTCAGTTTTCACTGCAAGATCCCTCCCATGGATGTGTCATTTGTTTTGATGCACCAAGGGAACGTACACCATGTTGCTCCGTAAAGTAAATATGATGCATCCATGGCATTGGAAACTGTTGTAACGCAACCACAGGTTTTTCTGAGGCATCACTGCTTCACCGCAATGATGCGTCAATTCTTGTAAATATGCCCCTATATGTTTTACTGTAGATCCTCATCTCTTTCTCCTTTTCAACTTAATTTTTAATTACTTTTACCACTGTATTTTCTATCTCTTACTTATTCTGTAAGTTATATGTATATATCCTGATTTCAGCAAACGGTGATCATATAGGGAAACTTATTCCTAAAATAACAACCTATATAATGTAAAGTGTATCATTGCCACCATGGCCAGAATTATGAAATGTTAAATTTAAAAAATAAACATAAATACAATGTGGGGATACTGTTTCAACTATGGGAAATAAATCTAGGCACAGAGCTTGTACTTGCCTGTCATTAGTGGCTAAGAGGGTCATTTAGCCTATAGTCCATAGAATGCAATCCAGGCAGGTCAAATGAAGCCATAGACTCATTCGCCTGAATGAAGACTGCCTGCCCTATTTAGAGATCGACATGTTTTGCAGGAACTGCTAAACATACAATGGCGATGCTGCACAGTAATTTCCTCTATAGCCTCACTGACATTCCAATAGGGCCCCATGTTGTTTTGCCCTGCTTGGAATTTCTGTTTGATGTACACAAGGAAACTCTGAAAAGGGAGTCTGTCTGTGTAAAACAAATAATCAATGGTTCTGATGTGAAATAAGTTTCTCCCTGACTGTGGGGATCATCATGCCTTGCACACCGGTCCCAGGGGAAGTCTAGTGATGGTTGCCAACCCAGAGTGGGAATGGGTGACCTTCACTAAGACCTGGTGGTCCAATGGCAAACCAGCTACCACGTCAAGAGTTTACTCTTGCAGAGCCAGCTGGTGTAAAGACATTAGAAACTATACACTACTCACAAAATGTGGGTGAACTGTGAGCTCAGTATTGTGGGAGCCCTACCTATTTATGTAAGGGTTACCCTTAAAACTAACACCTGCATGGATAGAGAGGTACGGATGATATTAGCAGTGGTTACAGAACTTTAGATAACTCAATATCATCCAAAGGAGAGGAGCAAATAGTACCTGGATATATCAGGTATTTTTATAGTGGAAATGAGCCTAAAGAAAGTAAATCTCTGTACTGAATCAAAAGCAAAGATACGATCAATTTGTGATTGAAGGAGTGGATGGTTTCTAAGAGTGAAACTGGACTGGTACTACATTGTGATGCGATGTTCTGAGATGTGTCTTTAGTTTTTTCCTAACTTAAAGCTGGATTGGAGCAATGATCATTGGCACCTGGATGTTGCTCTAGGTCCTGGGTGCATACATGGAAAAGACCTGTTGCCTTATTCTTTCTTTTTTACGCTTTTTTCTCTCCAGTATGAGTGAATCGTGTCTGTCAACAGTAACCAGGGCGAGTTAGCTTGTCAGCCACATAGGCAGGAGTGTAGGTTGTGATGCCTTTATTAAATGATTCCGCTTTTTTTGAAGATGGTGAGGGCTAGCAAAGTGAGTCAGTGGAGTTCCAGCAGGATCAGGGTCATGTTATCATATTTCTTCTGCCTCCAAATTAGGTTTGCTGGGGCATGTATGATGCTGACAAGGGAGGCCAGTATGGAGTCTGCAACGCTGTGCAGAAGGATGTTTTCACCATCTAGATGCGAAAGAACGAGAACCTGAAGAGCAGTTTCTGGGAGGACCGGTTTCACTATGAAGTCTACTAGGCCACCTTAATTTTCTTGGCAATATATTTATTGGACGCTGTGCTTGGTCTCTGGGGTTGATCGCACTGGCTTGTCATTGGGTGAAAGGTAGGCAATAAATGTGTCAAGGTTCATGTCATCAAGCTAGGTATGAACTATTTCTGATTGGTTGTTTTTGGCAAATAACAGGAATTCTGTCATAGCGCGGTTGAGCTTCAGGCAGGTGCTGCATATCCATGCCTGGATGAGGTGGAGGCGGTGCTTGAGGCTTTGGATTGTGGAAGCAGAGAAGGCCTTAAAGTTTAGCATATTGGTGAATTCTGATGTTGTTACCAGTGAGTAAATGCAAAAAGAACAAGTGATGGACGGAATGCTGAACAATGTCAAACATTCACCCCCAGTACAGAGATCTGGGCCTAAATCCATCGTTTTTGTTGCTGCCCATGCCATTCCAGTTTGGACCCAGCCATATGCAAATCAGTCTTGACCCTGTTCCCCATGGGAACAGTCCAGCCCGAACTGCCAGGCCAGGTCTTCCCTGGTCTGAAAACAAGCATCCTGGGACCGGTTTAGGGGTTTCACCCCTCATCAGCCAGGCTAGCTTTAATCCAGTGACATGGGAAGCACGGGACCCATATCTGGGCATACCCTTCCCACTTAGGGCGACAAATGCAAAAAGAAAAGTGATGGACGGAATGCTGAACAATGTCAAACATTCACCCCCAGTACAGAGATCTGGGCCTAAATCCATCGTTTTTTTGCTGCCCATGACATTCCAGTTTGGACCCACCCATATGCAAATCAGTCTTGACCCTGTTCCCCATGAGAACAGTCCAGCCCGAAAAGACAAGCCAGGTCTTCCCAGGACTGGAAACAAACATCCTGGGACCAGTTTCGGGGTTTCACCCCTCATCAGCCAGGCTAGCTTGAACCTAGTAGCATGGGAAGCACGGGACCCACGTCTGGGCATACCCTTCCCACTTAGGGCAACAAATGCAAAAAGAACAAGTGATGGACGGAATGCTGAACAATGTCAAACATTCACCCCCAGTACAGAGATCTGGGCCTAAATCAATCGTTTTTTTGCTGCCCATGCCATTCCAGTTTGGACCCAGCCATATGCAAATCAGTCTTGACCCTGTTCCCCCCACAGTTACCAGTGAGTAAAGCCCCAAGGGGCTCCATGTGGAGGGTGAAGTATCAAACTCCACAATTGCACCCTTGAAACAGCGCAGGTCAGAGGGATTTATTGGAACCCAAAAATGCCCATGTGAATGAAATGGTATTGATTCAAAAGGTAGACAGAGAACCAGTGAGGGATGTCATCAGTTAATCCATTCAAGACTTCAGGGTTGTATGGTGACGTGATAGTGATACCAGTGGTAGCTGAGAGGACTGACAATATCAGGGGCACTGATCACATTCATCTGTAGTCTGGTGGGCCTCATCTATTATGAGTAAGGTACTGTCTCTGTGCTGCAGCATGATCTCAAGTCATATTAGTAGTTGTTTATGAGATGGTTGGCAGTGATGCCATCTAAGAGGATCTGGTCTGACTGGGGAACTTCTGATAAGATGCCTTGATTGAGGGAGGCATTGCCAGTGGTGAGGACAGGCGAGAGAACTTCTCCTGAGAGAGCATTTTAAAAGAATGATGATAAAATATCCTATTCATTGGAGGTGGTTTTGAGGGCTTTGAGTATATTGGTGAGATCATTAAGAGGCATGGCTTTGAAGAACTACCACTATGGGATACCACTAGAAGGCTAGGGTCTTCGAGGAGAAACAGGCTAGGGATGTCCGAAGGCTGTTAGATCTTTTGTATTTATTCACTGAAGAAGTGTGTATTAGCATAGCATTTGTCTGTGCACTGTGGGATAGGAAGATCAGAAAATAGGCTGATACAGTGCTTGACTGATTTGATGAGCATTCTGCTTTTGTTGGCAGAGTCATTAATTATTTTGGTATTAATTATTATTTAGTATTAATTATTATTTTGGTATTCATTATTATTTGGTATTTGTAGTCCACTGTCAAGATTAGCTCTCTGTGCTCTCATGCCCACTAATAGGGGCATGTCTGGTGAACTTTCCAGTGTTTGACAAAACTCTCTGACCTTAAGCTATATCTCTGTACTTTTTTAGGTAGTCTTTCCACAGCCAGCAGTTTTGCTCTCTTCTTAAAGAGCAAAGGTATTTGATATTCCCAGGTCTTAACTGGCTATAGCATGTTGCTGAATGAAGTTATAACGAATCCTATTTCCCGTGAGCAACGCAAAAGGGTGATGATTGGACCGTTATGGCTCTAAAACACCATGTTATAAAAGGAAGAGACCTTTTCTCAGCCTTTTCCTTATTGCAAACTGTCATTATGGCAGTAGAGGCTGGCCGCCCACACCCACTTATGCTTGTATGGAGATTCCCACAATAGACATTTTTTTACAAATTTTTCTCCTTGCCAACAACATTGTTTAGGCTATTTAGCTTCATGTCAACCCCAAACAATATCAGTGAGATGCTTACCTTGATTTCAACACGTAAGTTTTTGCTTAGTGACTCACTGACCACTCTCCAAAAATCTCTCAGCACTTGACATTCCACAAACATCTGTATATTGTCCGCATCTACCATGATGTATCTTTTGCACCTTAATGTTCCTCGAAGAAGCTTGATCATCTTTAGTGGAGTCCAGTAGGCCCTATTTAGTGTAAAAAGATGGCTGCGCTTTTGCAGAGCCGGCTTCACTGTCTTATATAGAAAATCCAAGGATACTAACCATAACTTTGTGTTTGCAAGTTCCGCCAGGTCTTTTTTTTTTTCCAGATCTGATAGGGCTTCCTACCTGTCGAGTATTCTGCCACAACCATATCCCAGTACCACAAAGACACTTCTTTATAGATAGGGCTTGACTCCTCTAAAAGAGCTTTATTACCCCATCTACACCCTTTCATTAGGCCAAGTGCAGTCCAGCATGAACATAGTTGGTCATATTTGAGCTTTGGTAGTGGCCCACCTGTACAGACCAGTAGGTCCTGCCAAGTAATCGGTGCATCCCCAGCTCTAAAGTCCCTCCCAGGTTTTAAAGTTTGCCCTTTCTAATTGGCAGCTGAGGCTGTCCTTTAACCATTCCTTAGTACCAGGGGAATCCCAAATAGGGGCTTAATCAGAATAGTAATGTTCTCCCATAACTTTCCTTACAGAAACCCAATTCTAAGTGCTGATTGCAGGACATTGAAGCAGACTCGTTTGAAAAATTTAGGATTGCCAAATTTATGTAAGAACATTTCCTGGCCAAGAACAAGGAAAATATGCAGCACATAGCTGGCCCAAATGGCTAGAGCCTGGGGTCCTTGTTAAAATGTGAAGATTTTTAACTTGGAAGGCGTAGCATTACTTTCTGGAAATCAGGCAAAACCAATCCCCCCTGTTTCATTTGTTTTCTTAGCTTCTTACAGGCAATTATTGACCCCTTAGACGCCCATGTGAACCTGCCTATCTTGCCTTGCAACCCCTCAGTCTGCTTCTTTAGAAACTGCAATGAAATAGTATTGAAAATGAAAGTCACTTTTGGCAGGATCATCATTTTTAGGGGATTCACCCTACCGTATATACGCAACAGCAGATTCTCCCACCTTCTTAATAACCTATCTATTTCCTTCAGAACGTTTGCTAGATTTTGCCCGAGCAACTAATCCGACCTATGAGTGATTTGTACTCCTCGATACATGGCCTGATCCTTTAATTGGCGGTTCGTACTCACACTTGCGCACGTCATCACCTCTGTCTTGTCCTTATTGATCATGCATCCTGATAACTCGCCAAACCTTTCTGCATGCTTCTCAAGATGTGTGTCAGACTTGGCATCATTGGCATGGTCTCCCCTAACTTTATGCCTCGCCCTCCCAGGTTGTTTCTGTTTGTTCTGGACTCTGTTTTTGCTGTTTTGTTTGCTCTGTACACTGTACCTCTGCTGACCAGTGTTAAGGTGTAAGTGTTCCCTGTCTAAATTATATGTGTACATTGGCTTATCCATGATTGGCATATTTGATTTACTAGTAAGTCCCTAGTAAAGTGCACTAGAAGTGCCCAGGGCCTGTAAGTCAAATGTTACTAGTGGACTTGCAGCACTGGTTGTGCCACCCACATTAGTAGCCCTGCAAACATGGCTCAGACCTGCCACTGCAGTGTCTGTGAGTGCAGTTTTAAACTGCCAATTCGACTTGGCAAGTGGACCCACTTGCCAGGCCTAGACCTTCCCTTTTTATACATGTAAGGCACCACTAAGGTAGGCCCTAGGTGGCCCCACGAGCAGGGTGCGGTGTATGTTAAAGGTGGGACATGTACTTATGTGTTTTACATGTCCTGACAGTGAAATGCTGCCAAATGTTTTTTTTTAACTGTTGCAAGGCCTATCTCTCTCATAGGTTAACATGGGGGTTGGCTTTAAACATGATTAAAGCGCAGATTCCCTTTGGGAGCAGATAGACATGTGGAGGCTGGGGTCGCTGAACTCATAATTTAAATCTTTTAGTGAAGTTGGTTTTTAGATTGTGTGTTTGAAAATGCCACATTTACAAAGTAGGCATTTTCTTGCTTAAACCATTCTGTGACTCTGCTTGTTTGTGGATTCCCTGTCTGGGTCAGTTTGACAGTTGGGCTGTTTGCACCTCTCCTCTAGACAGTGACACAAAGGGAGCTGGGGTGTAGCCTGCATATCCTGATGGGCCATCTGGGCTGAGGGGAGGGGAGGAGTGGTCACTTACACCTGAAAGGGCTGTGCCTGCCCTCACACCATGCAGTCTCCAACCCCCTGGTGTGTGTCTGGGGCCTGGCCTGGGCAAGGCAGGATCTTGAAAACAACAGAGACTTCTCTTTGAAGTAGGCCTACTTCAAAGACAGAAAGGGGTATAAGAAGAGCACCTAAAACCCCTGGATACCAGATTACGTCCGGAACCATGGGGAACCTCTGCCAAGGAAAAGAGCTGAAGAAGCTGGAGGAGGAGTACTGCCCCTTTGCCTGTGACTGTGCTTTGCTGGGTTGGCCTGCAATAGCTGCTTCTACCTGAGAAAGGACAAAGACTGACTTTTGTGTGACTTCCCACTGGTGAAGAATCTCCAAGGGCTTGAAACTGAGCTTGCCCCCTGTTTTTGATGTCTCAGGGACAGCAAGGACTTCTCTCTGCCAGCACCTGGGCTTTCTGCTGAGAGTCCTGCCTGCCAAGTAGTGCCCTAACTTGTCTCTGGTCCCTTGAAAGATGCAGCTGGTTGAAAAGGACAGAAATCCATGCAAAGATCGCCGTGCGGGGAAACTTTCGAGGCACCACCCACCTCGCGGCTGAAAGATGATACGCCGCCAGCGGTGCAGCCCAAATCGGCCCTCCACCTGCTTTGCAGCTGGAAGATCGACGCAAGACGGCCGGAGAAACAACACGCAACACCCGCAGCAGCTGCTGTTAATGACGCAAGCCCCCACGTGGTGTGGTTTCTTGACACTGTGTGACCAGATTTCGACGCAACATCACTGGGCGCGGAAAATCAACACGAAGCCTGCCCGTATCCGAGGTGCCCACCCGGATCGATGCATCGCACTTTTGCAGCAGAGAAGAAACAATGTATGCCGACCCGACCGAAGGAGGAACGAAGCACGTTCTCGCTTACGAGTGAGAAATCAACGCATCATTGGCCTTTTCAGACGCACACTCACCCTTGCCTCTTTATTTTGACGCTACCCAGGTACTTTTGTACACTAACAACGTTCTCTAACAATGTTTTCTAAATGATTTAAGACTCTTGTGCTTTTTAAATTCATAACTTGACTTGTGTATGTTGGATTCTTGTCGTCTTGTTCTTGTTTTGCCTAGATAAATATTATCTATTTTTTTAAACCTGTGTTGTGTCATTTTGTAGTGTTTTCACTGAGTTACTGTGTGTGTTGGTACAAATAATTTACACATTGCTTCTGAAGTTAAGCCTGTCTGCTAGTACCAAGCTACCAAGGGGGTGAGCGGGGGTTAACTGAGGGTGATTCTCCTTTATCCTGACTAGAGTGGGGGTCCTTGCTTGGACAGGGGGTAACCTGACTGCCAACCAAAGACCCCATTTGTAACAATGTGGAATTGAGTATTCTGGATTCACTGTGTGCAAGAGAAAGTAATCCGTATAAAAGGGAACTTTAATAGTAAACTCAAAATGCATAAAGTGGAGCATAGATCGATCTTGTTTGATTGCCTGAGCCAGGGGATCAATGTAGAGATTGAGAAGTAGTGGTGAGAACGGGCACCCTTGCCTTGTGCCCCTCATAAGCGGGAAGGGAGACATAAGTTTGCCATTAACCAAAGCTCCAGCTATATGAGCCTTACATAACATTTGGATGGTCTTAACCAGGTTTGAAGAAATCCCAAAAGCCCCCAACACCACCCAAAGATACGCCCTATTAACTTGATCAAAGACTTTCACTGCATCCACTGTGGCTGTAGTCAAAGGGGAGTTAAAGGTTTTGACAAAATCAATAGCCCCTATCAACAAGTGGGTCAACTCATGAAGATGTCTACCGGGGATAAAAACTTTATGCTCATTACTGACCACTGTGTGAATAACCTTGGACAATCTCTGGGCAACGATTCCTGCAAAAATCTGGTAATCGCAGTTTAATAGTGATATTGGTCCGTCTGACTCTGCTTTTGTGGGTCTTTACCTGGTTTCGGTATCAAAACTATTGTTACCTCATACCAGGAGGGAGGACCTCTTTATTGCCTAGCTAAATCTGGTTAAATAGGGATTCCCAGGCCTGGACCAATCTTTATATAGTTCTACAGGGAGTCCGTCGGGGACCTCTGCCTTACCATTCTTCATGCTTGCCACTTGACCCCTAATTTTTGCCTCATGAATCTCTGCCTGTAAATATTCCCTGTGCTCCTGAGATAACCTAGATAACCCCCTATTTGATAACCAGAATCTGAATCTAAATCTTCCTGATATATGACACTCAGAGTTCTTAACAATTCTTCTCCTAAATCTTGCTCAGACTTCAACACCCTTTGCGTTTCTGCTTCCACCTGAGTATCCATTTGATTCCTAGCCAGCTCTGTCTTCAATTTCCATTCCAAAAGAGCCCCGCTCTTTCCCCATACATGAAGTTTTGCATCTTGCTCATATTCCATCTATGCCATAATCTTTGATCAAGGGTGGCCGTAAACTCACTGTGTAACTTCTCTAACTCAGTCCTAAACTTTAGGACCTGCCCTGCTGACTGCTGAGCTGATGCCTGAATTTCCTTTTCCTTCTGCCCAATTCTGTTCATCATCTCCCCCAACCACTTCTTATAGATCAAGCATTTTACATGCACTGCTTTGGTAATACACTCTCTCAGTAATGCTTTATAAGCATGCCAAACCATCAGCTCACTAGTGAACCCACTGTTATCCTCAAAGAAGGTTTAAGACTCTTGTTACAATTCCAATATTAATTCTCCATCTTCTAATAGTGCCCTATCTAGCGTCCACATCCCTCTGACTCTTGCCACTGGTAGTTCCATTTTCAAATGCACTCCAGCATGATCAGAAATTGTGGCTGTGATATGAGATGCTGATTTAACATATTTGGTCAGAGAGCCATCCAGAAGAAAATAATCTGTACTGGAATGTTGCCCATCTTTTTTATGATAAAATGTGTAACCTCTCTCTTTACCAACCTGTTCCCAATGTGTCCTTTAGATCCAAGTCCCGCATCAGATCTCTAAGCTTTACCCTCACTTTCTACAAGCTTGTGTTTTTGGGCTTAGATGTTCTATCTATCTCAGTATCAAATGCCACATTGAAATCGCCGCCTACAATATATGGGGGTGGGGGAATTGCACAAGCTGATATTCTAAAATGCTCAAATAGCCAGAATCATCACACTTGGGTTCAAAATACTCCACGTAGGACCACTCATATCCACCCTTTTCTATGGTGGCCAGAACCCATCTGCCAGAACCATCCACTTTATACCGTACAACTATGATTCCACAGTTTTTCTTGATGAGTATGGCCACCCTCTTAAAATTACAATATTGATCAGAGGACAACACTTCCTGCATCCGCAAACATCTTGAAAAAGTCTGCAAACAATCTGGCTTACTTAGGTGGATTTCCAGCAACATAATAACCTGAGCCTTAGCATCCTTAAAAAGCTCTGCACCAAATGTAATCTTCTCCTAGCTCTTAAGCCAATAGCGTACCACTTTATTATTTCCATAACTGACCCCTGCATTGATATTATTTGTTCAGTTTCCTCCACTTACTCCACTCCAGATACAAACTTTTAGTGGGGATTTTGTGTTTTAGTAAACAGATGACTTCATTTTTTAGGGCTCTCCCAGCCACCCTCAAAAACTCCCAGACTCTCTCCCAAACTCAAGTTCTTCTCCCCCACGTGATATTTGTGCGGTGCCCTATAGTATGGTAACAGTGTACTGCCCTAATCCCCTCCTCCCCTTCCGTGCAACATCTACGGCCTTTAAAGAAGTGCTTAATACTTAACGCTATACAGTACTAGGGAGAGGCTTTGTCCAGGATATGGTAGCTCATTTAACTAATTAAACCTTGACGAACCACCCGCTATTATTAAAAACCTCTGAAGGCCTTCATTTTCTTTATTAATTCATCAGCTTCATCACCTTCCCTCACATATCATGGCTGTGTATTTAATTATTGATCCTTCAAATTGAATTCCTCTGTGGTCACTAGGATTTGTGGGCAGAGTAGGCATGCCAGGCCAGGTGGTGTTACTCTTCCACTGTGTGTATTGATATTCTGCTGCTTTTAATAACATGAAATAAACCAAATGTAATTGTAGGAATACTTGCAATTTGTCTAATCCCTGGCAATCCCTTCAGGTAGCATCCCAACCCCATCTTTTGCTCACCATGCCACTTCAGTTTGGACCTAGCCATATGCAAATCAGCCTTTACCCTGCTCCTCATGGGAGGAGTCCACCCCGAAATGCCAGGCTAGTTACAAACCCAAATGGAAAACATGCAATCTAGGACTCATCAGTCAGTTATAGCTTGGTTCCAGTGTCACAGTGAGCACGAGACCCCATCTTGGCATACTCTTGCCACTTAGGACGGTGCATGAAACACACAAAAGTTGATGGGAGGAATGATTTCAATTTGTCTAACCACTGTCAGTTGCTCGGGTAGCATCTCAACCCATGGTTCTTTTGCTCACCATGCCACCTCAGTTTGGACCCAGCCATTTGCAAATCAGCCTTGACCTTTCTCCTCATGTGAACAGTCCAGCTGGAACTGCCAGGACAGGTCCTGACCAAACCAGACCATGTGAAATCTAGGACCAATTTTGCCTGATAATGGCTCATCAGCCAGGTATAGCTTAGTTTCAGGGGGGGGAGCACGGGACCCACGCCTGGGCATACCCTTGCCACCTAGGGCGGTACATGAAACACAAAAAAGCTGAGTTTATAACATCACCAGAGGTATTAGCTCTACAGACCATGCCTTTTGCATGTATAACCCACTTGTGGCTATTTGCAGTCATTATGTGTAACAGCAACTATAAGTGAGAAACTTACTGAGCCCTCAGTTCTACAGTTTGGAGCTCCTAATTGCTTTACCCAAGTCTTCTTTATTATTAATATTGTTATGTGTATATCTTGCACATCCCGGGTGTCAGTTATGCAGAATTGATTGTGTTTTCTTTATGAGTTTAGTCTTTCTTTATTACCTTGGGCAGAGCTTCTGCGCTGGATCCCTGTTATCCTCTGACTTCCTGTGTCATCATGGGCACTCACCAACTAATATTATCTTCCCTTTGTCTACTTTGCCAGCAGTCCTTCCCAGACCTTTGATAAGTACTTTGCTTTGGCTCATGTTATGAGTTGTCTACATGTTGTATGGAGGAACATCAGAGGGAGTTCTATGTTTCTTCAGAAGAAAACTGTGTGCAGCGTGGAATGTGTGTATCTGCAGTGGGTTGGGCTTCCCACCAGACTTGGCGATGGACATCTTACTTTACACTACCTGTAAAAATCAAAGGGTAAAAGGTTGTTATGTTTACGTGAAACTGTCAGTTAAGGCAAACCAAACCACTGAATTTCACCATTTATAGTTATCTCAAGTATCCATGTCTCGTTCCCTAAAGTATCTATAACTCACACCCTCTGCACATGTGTAGGGGTTGCATTTATTCATTCCTGATTGGCTTGGATGGTATTCTGGATGGTATTTTACGAATACCAAGCTGTAATACTGTGCCCAAAGGTGTTAAAGGCATTTGTCATTTTTCAGCTCGGCATGTATGGCATCAGCTAATCCTATGCTTAAAAAATTCTGATTTCACTGATGGGGGGAGGGCCAGTCGCTAATAGAGAAGTGATGCCTCATCAGCCCCCGTGTGAAAGCCTCCGGTGAGAGCACTGGAGCTCCCCCGCGACCCCCAGGTGGATGAATCGTTGACATCCTTTGTACTACAGTGGCGGCGCAGGGGATGTCAACGGGTCACCTACCACACCAAAGGAGTTAACAAGAAAGTTGAGAATTCGTTTCTCACACTACTATTTATTTTTAATGTAGGACTCCAATAGTGCTTAACATATTTTAAATTACTGTATGCACTGTTTCAAAGTACTGGAAATGGCTATTTCTTAAATACATTTTTAGAAGATAGATTTAAAGTGTTTGTTTGTGATTGTCCGAACACACAAGTTGTACTTGCCCTCAGTACATGTTGCGTCTTATTCTCGGCAACAATGCTTTGTTTGACCCTCATCAGCTCCTCTGCGAGCTTGGCTACAAAACAAGACTAGCTCACCGTGGCAAACATGGCACCTCGGGTTAAACTTGGATCACAAAATGTTTTTGACTGGCTCAATTAAATGTCCTTGGCAGTAAGGCAGTATTTTGGTCTATGTGACAAAAGTGTTTGTGCATGTTTATTGCAGTGGTTATGGGTTGTGTTGTTTTTGTGTGTAATTGTGTAATTGTGGTGGTCTGTTATTTACTTTAGAAATGTAAAAAAAATGCTGCTACATATCCAGCCAAAAATCGCACGTTTCTGTAAAGTATAAACGCGACAATCTAACATTTTACACTGTACACGTCAATAAAATGCTGCTTGCAGCAGCTCTTCTATTATTTCAGATGCCAGTCAGCCCAAAACTGAGGTACAAACTAGGGGTGGATGGAACTTGCAGAGTTTCACTCTGCAGAATTCCACAGAGATACCTACAAATTCCACGAGATTCAGCAGTTCTGCCAGTGGGAGTAAATATGTATGTCTCGCTGCTAGTGCTTCAATTTAGCACCAGTAAAGCGAGTAGGAATGAAAAATCAGTTGGACTGGCAGCATCTGGTGCACAAGTGTGTGTGGTCATTTGAGTTGATTTTGCTGCACAAGAGTACAAAATCTACTCGAGCTGCAGTAACTCTACTCGAGAAGTAGCCCTCTCACTGTGACCGCTTGTGACAGCTTGCCACCATCCGCATTAGAAACTGGAGCTAGAGGACACCAAATCTCGCTCAAGTTCGCATTTCAGGAGCTCAAGCTCGCATTTCTGGAGCCTTTTGCAGTTCATGGTATCCAAGGTACCAGAAGTGTGATCTACCACCGCTTGCTGGTTGTAAACACAAACATTTTGTCTCCATTGATCAAGTCAAATTGCATCAAGTGTCCAATCCTGCACAGTGGTCCTCAAGGATTCCTGGGTAATTCCTGAACCCCTCTCACTACCATACAGGAAATACCTCTTGAAGGATTAAACAAGGCTGACATTGTTTCCCAGATGCTGGGGAGGGTAGAGAATAAACTGCTGTTGATTCCAATTACCACTACAAGTACCATAAATGTACCATAAGTAAGTCTATAATCCTGTAATACATCTCGATGCAACAGAGTAATTTATGATGAACCACCCTTAGAGGGACCTACCCATTCTCTTTCACTTGCAGCTGCTTTTGTCTTCAAGCAGTCTGCTTCTGGATACTTTGTCAACATTGACGACTACTCTTTAACCTCAACAACACCATCACTTCATGGCATACGTAAGCTTTTTCATTGGCTTAAAAATACTTATTTGATCTGTCTATGGTCCTACTTGTGGATTATACTTGCCGTGCTTGCTTTCTTCTTGCAGACTGGATTTGTGATTGTTTTCTTTCTGCTTATACATGGGCATTGTCTTCCTGAACGCTCTGCTGTTGAACAGGTAGCTGAGGTATTGAAGACTCACTTGTCTTGCCATAAAGTGGAATGAATCTTGTTCCTTGTGAACATTTCTGCTGTCCCAGTTCCTGATGGGATTGTTTAGGTTAAAGTTTTGTTAGTAATGGGGTCTTTGATTGACAGTCAAGTTACCCCCGTCCAAGCAAGCATCCTGATTCTAGTCAGGTTAAGTCACACACAATCCAAATTATCCTGTGCCCACCCTCTGGTAGCTTGGCACTGAGCAGTCAGGCTTAACTTAGACGGCATATGTGTAAAGTATTTGTGCAATAAATTATACAACAACACAGTATAGCACCACAAAAATACACCACAGAGGCTTTAGAAAAATATATAATATTTATCTGGATAAATGCAGGTCAAAACGATTAAAATGCAATAAGTATATGTTGAAATATCACTGTAAAAGTGTTATAAAGTGTCTTAAGTCTTTTAAAAGTAATCAAAGTCTCTTTCAAGCACAAAGTACCTGATTTGCGTGCAAAATTTCCGCAAAGAACCGCAGAGGGGGAGAAGCGTGGAAACAAAGGGGTGTGGGACGATTTCTCGGGCCGCACACGGCCATGCGTCATTTAGTTTTCACGCAGGGACGGCTGTGCGTTGATATCCGGTGCTCGTTCGTGGATCCTCTTCGGGTTGCAGGGTTTTTAGGCACACCCGTGACGATGCCTGGATTTCTTACGCTGGCAGGACGAAGTCACAAGAGCTGGGTCATATTCGTTGGGGGTGTTGCGTCGAATTTTCTACCGCACTGCAGGCACTGCGTCGATTCCTCTCTGGAAGTCGGGCTGCGTAGTTCCGGCTCAGCTGTGCATCGATCCGGTGGGCTGTGTGTCGAATTTCCGGTCGCAACGCTGGTGCTGCATCGATCTTCTCGATGAGAAATCGGACTGTGTCATTCCTGTTCAGCATGCAGTGAATTTTTCACTGCGGTCAAGGCTGTGGGTTGTTTCTGGCAGGCTGTGTGTCGAATTTCGCTGCACAAGGAATCCTTCTTGTAGAGATGAAATCTTTTTGGTCCTGAGACTTCAGGAAACAGGAGGCAAGCTCTATGTAAGCCCTTGGAGAGCACTTCTTCACCTCAGCCAGAGAGCAGCAAGGCTGCAGGGCAACAGCAAGGCAGCAGTCCTTCACAGAAAGCAGACAGGTGAGTCCTTTGGGCAGCCAGGCAGTTCTTCTTGGCAGGATGCAAGTTCTTGTTCAAGTTTCTTCTCCAGGAAGTGTCTGAGTTGGTAGGGGCTGAGACCCTGTTTAAATACCCAAATGTGCCTTTGAAGTTGGGGGGGGCTTCAAAGAGTGGCTTAGAAGTGCACAAGGTCCTCTTTCAGTTCAATCCTGCCTGCCAGGGTCCCAGTAGCGGGTGTGGCAGTCCTTTGTGTGAGTGCAGGCTACTGTCCTTTGACATGCAAGTGTCAGGCCCTCCACCCTCCTAGCCCAGGAAGACCCATTCAAAATGCAGATGTATGCAAGTGAGGCTGAGTATCCTGTGTTTGGGGTGTGTCTGAGTGAATGCACAAGGGCGCTGTCAACTAAACCCAGCCAGACGTGGATTGTAAGGCACAGAATGATTTAAGTGCAGAGAAATGCTCACTTTCTAAAAGTGGCATTTCAAAAAAAGTAATATTGAATCCAACTTCACCAGTCAGCAGGATTTTGTATTACCAATCTAGTCATACTAAATATTATCTTCCTACTCCTTTCAGATCAGCAGCTACCACTCAAACAATATATGAGGGCAGCCCCAATGTTAGCCTATGAAGGGAGCAGGCCTCACAGCAGTGTAAAAATGAATTTAGGAGTTTTACACTACTGGGACATGTAAACTACACAGGTACATGTCCTGCCTTTTGTCTGCACAGCACCCTGCCCTATGGGTTACCTAGGGCACACCTTAGGGGTGACTTATAGGCTTGGCAAGTACTTTTAAATGCCAAGTCAAATTGGCAGTGAAACTGCACACACACGCCTTGCAATGGCAGGCCTGAGACAAGGTTAAGGAGCTACTTAAGTGGGTGGCACAATCAGTGCTGCAGACCCACTAGTAGCATTTAATCTACAGTCCCTGGGCACACATAGTGCACTTTACTAGTGACTTATAAGTAAATTAAATAATCCAATTGCGTATGATTCAATGTTACCATGTTCAAAGGGAGAGAGCATATGCACTTTAGCACTGGTTAGCAGTGGTAAGGTGGGCGGAGTCTTAAAACCAGCAAAAACAGTATCTAAAAAATGGAGGGAGGCAGGCAAAATGTTAGGGGTGACCACGCTAAGGCTGTCAGGTCTAACAAGTTCCATATGATATATTTGGCCCTACAGAGACTATTCAGATCCCGTACATTTTTAAAATCTCCATGAATTATTTAATTACACCTTGTGTTGTGTCTGATGACTGGTATGTTAAAAGGGTTGATGCAATGCTCTCTGAGATCAAATATTACACTGTATTTAAAACTAACTGAAGATATGTATATGAACTCTGCAAATTGTTATAATTATTATGGACACCATTACCTACATAGAGCTAGCAGCCCACATGTAGGCCCTCATTATGACATTGGCGGTAAATCCTGCTTACCGCCGCGGTAATGGCCGCCAACATGCCGCCGCGGTGGCGAAGATATGTTCACCATATTATGACACACCCCAATCTGACAGAATACAGCCACATACACAAATTCGTCAACCCAAACGTCAGTGATAAAGTGGTGGTCCCAAGACCCATACCGTTATGCCAAGAAAACAACACCCATCACATTATCCACGGTGGACATTCAATGGCGGTAAACCATTGGTGGTACATACCGCAGCGCACAGAATGGACATCCACATACAAAACAACTCCACATTGTCCAATACCAAAGACACACACTTGACACTAACACACACACCACACCCGCACACCCACACCACTATAAAGCACACCCCCACATTACCCACAACCCTTTATGAATACAAATCATTGCTACAATACTGACACCAAGACCACTGCAACAACTAGACATACACCACTTACACCCATACATCCCTCACCCACCCCAAATCACACACCCCACCACATTATTCAACACAGTCTCACCAACACCGTACAACACCCATATCCCCACAAAGGCACCCCCGTTTCACTGATGAGGAGTTAAGGGTCATAGTGGAGGAAATTGTCAGGGTAGAGCCAAAGCTGTTTGAAGCACAGTTACAGCAGATATCCATTGCACGGAAGATGGTGCTATGGTGGAGAATCGTGGACAGGGTGATCGCCATAGGACAGCATCCAAGAACAAGGGATGACATCAGGAAGAGGTGGAACGACCTGCGGTGGAAGGTATGTTCCATAGCAGCAAGGCACCAGCTCGCCATACAGAGGACTGGCGGTGGACCCCCACCTCCTTCCCACAGCTCACAGCACGGGAGGAGCAAGTCTTGGTAATACTTCATCCTGAGGAACTCACTGGAGTAGCCGGAGGACTGGACACTGGTGAGTCAACAATTACCACTTATCACCTCCCATACCTGCATGCATCTCACACCCTCACTCCCATCACTCCACTCCATCCCACATACTGCACCTACACATATGACTAACCACAATGGCAAGCCCTGCATGCTATACCAATGCATGGACAGCCCTCTCAGCCCCGCATGGACACCCATCACCAAAGCATGCACAGCATAGGGAAACTAACAATGCCACAATACATGACCATACACAAGCAAAAGGTGGCAGGGCATCACCAACGATAGAGGGGGAGCCTTGGATGTACAATATGCCACACACATGAAGCATAATACATCACTTACATCCCCACAGGTACCCCAGCCAATGTCAGCGGAGAGGAGGTGCCACAATTATCCAGTCCCCCAACAGAAGATGCCCCCAGTGATGACAGTAACTCTGGACTTCTGGATCTGGATGACCTACCTAGCCCATCAGGGACCACTAGACAGCAGGTCACCCAAACCCACTCACAGTCCACCACAGAGCCTCCCTCTTCAGTATCCAACACCACAGCACCCATCCAGCGTACCCACACCTCTGTCCCCAGGACAAGTCAATCAGCAGTGTGCCCACCTGAACAGGGACCCCAGGCCAGACTTCATACCCAGGACAATCAGGGACCTGGGGTCAGTGGCAGTGGGCACACCGTTCAGGGGACAGAGGCACAGGCCAACAGGGACACTGGGTAGCCTGCTTTGCACCAGGGGGAGGACTGTACCAGGGAACCGACTCTCCAGGAGGCACTCTCCGAGATCCTGGGAGCCTACCAAAATTCCCAGGACATGATGGGCCAGATCCTTGATAATATGCAGGAGATCAGGCGGCTGCAGGAGGGACAGGGAGGACTTGCAGGCCATTAACACCACCCTGATCTCCATAGCAGGGGTGCTGGCAGACATGGCCAACATCATGAGGAAGGCAACAGCATACCAGGGGGCCCCTACCACTAGACAGTCCACTGACCAGCCCTCCACGTCCGCTGCAGCTAGTGGGCAGGAGGCCCCGCCACAGGACCCACAGGCCACTAGCACCCCTCTCCCTGCAGAAGGTGAACCACCCCGCAAACATTCCTTGCAACCCAGACAGAAGCCAGATTCTTGCCAAGACCACTGCCAGGAAATAAGACTCTCCTGATTGTCCCCCTTGTGTCCCACTCAGTCACCTTGTCCACTTTGAACTGCCATTGCTGCCCTTCCAATGCCCCCTTGGACACTGCACCTGTGCTACAAACAGATTGGAACAATACCTTGGACTTTCCTCAGTCACCACCCCATTCCATTGCACTTTCCCCTCAATGTCTTAGCACTACAATAAACACCCATGAACAGAACTTGACTACTAGTATTTTATGTATTGAAAATGTGTATTTATGGAAACAGTCACATCTAGTGCAAATGAACTGTACACTGTGAGAGCATGGAAATAATCACATGTAGCTGGCTGTAGTCAGCACATCGGTACACAGTTGTTATATCACCAACATCTGTAAAATGGCAAACCACAGGTGACAGAAAGTTGAGATGCAAAGGAAGTTAAAGCCATCATGCTACAGCCACGCAGAATACACCAATAGTCATAGAAATATGCATTTGCACTGTCTCACCTGTGTGTCATTGGAAGTACTGACGTATAAGTGATGTTCTGTTGTCCTCATCCTCAGCCTCTTCATTCTCACTGTCATCAGGGTCTACTGCTGCCACAGGGGCATCTCCAGTCTCCTCCTCCTGCTATCTGGCTGACCTTCTCGGGTGAGTAGCACAGGGATCCACCTGTCAAATGGAGGCAGCTGAACCTGGCCTTCAGTAGGCAAGAGGTCCTCTCGATGGTCCGTCTGGTTCGCCCATGTGCCTCATTGTAATGTTTCTCAGCCCCTGTACTGGCATTCCCCACAGGGGTTTGCAGCCACAATAGGTTTGGGTAGCCATAGTCACCTGCAAGTATTGAGAGCACACATTTAGCCTCACACAATCCTATGGGGTTAACACTAGAAGGCATAGACTAACATACAGTGGCGGGGGACCAAGGCTCACCTATTAGCCACACCCTGTGCCTCTGTAGTTGTTTAATGGTGTTTTCCTGCCTGTATTGCCTCTGCAGGTCAGTGCCCATCAAAAGAAGGGATTATGGCGTGTCATCGCCAAGGACGTGAGGACCCTGGGGGTCTATGGCAGGCAGAGCACCCACTGTCCGAAACGGTGGGAGGACCTGAGAAGCTGGGCATGGAAGACCGCGGAGGCCGAGCTGGGGATGGCCTCCCAACGAGGAAGGGGTGGCCGTTGGAACCTGACCCCCCTGATAGCCCGCATACTGGCGGTGACCTACCCTGAGCTGGATGGGTGCTTGACGGAATCACATCAGCCACAAGGGGGTGAGCACAGTGGGTATCATTACAAATTTTGGCAGGTGGGTGGGATCCAGGTGGTGGATGTGAGTTAGTGGGTGCCCCTAAGGCCAGGCCAGACATTGCAGCATGAGTCATTTCTAGGGTAATGGGTGTATATCAAATACAGGTAACCTAGCTTGTTAGCAGTCCATTTCAGGCAGGGCATGAGGGATCCCAGGAGGGGTACAGTTGGCGGTGTGTGGCCCTCGTCTTGCCTTAGCACTTAGCCATATCACTGGCAGTGTAATGCATAGTGCTTAAGCCTGTTCCCTGTGTGTGACGGTGCTGTGTATGTCAACGGTGGTGTTGGTGCAGTCATTGACCCAGTGTTTCCTTTGTCTCTCTCTCCCCCTTTTTTGTTCTGTCATCCTGTCCATGTGCGCATTAGCATCATCTGGCGCAGGAGCAGGGAGCACCGGCGACAGACGGAGCTGCACCCCACAGGACCCAGGAGGCAGAGTCCACTGACGCCGAGGGAACCAGTGGGACAGAGGGTGAGGGGAGCACCACAACGGAGACAGGAGGTGACAACACAGACTCAGATACCTGCTCCGATGGAAGCTCCCTGGTGGTGGTGGACATCTCTGTGACCACCCCAGCTACAGGTAACACCGCCACTCCCCGTACCAGCAATGTCCTCCCAGCAGCCTCTCATCGTGTTGCCCTTGCCCGCTCACCCAAGAGGGTGGGCATCTCCTTCACCCCAGGCACCTCAGGCCCTCCCCCAGTCAGCCCTGCTGCCCTGAGTGAGGAGGCTATTGACCTCCTGAGATCCATGTCTGTAGGGCAATCAACCATTGTAAATGCCATCCAGGGGCTGGAGGGCATTCACAGGGGATTGGTGGCCCAACAGAGATTGATTCAGACTCTGCCCTCCTCTCTGATGGCAGCCATTGTCCCTGTTTCTATCGTCCCCCCTCCAACTACCACTTCTCAGTCCCATTCTCCTCAACCCCAACCCATCCCAGGCACACATACTGACGAGCATGCACATAAGACAACACCCAAGAATGGCACAGCCTAACAAGCACCACACTTCATCCCACAAGCACTCACGCAAACACCAGATGGCTGCAGACATGACGGCATCCACTGCCTCCGCTGTCTCCCCCTCCTCAACCACATCCCTCCCAGTCACATCCACACTCACACCTGCATGCACTACATCAACATCCACCACCAGCATCCCACACCAAGCAGCACACACACCTCATTAGCAGACACCTCCACAACATCCATGCATGTGTCCCCTGTGCTCTCTCCTACTCTGTCTGTCCCCCCCAAAGGACACAAACGCAAGCACTCACACCACCAACAGCCATCCACCTCACATAGGCATACATCCCAAGCACCTGCACCCAAATCCAGCAGACATACACCTCCTACAACCACTCCCTCAATCTCCACTCCCATCCCACTGGGGTGGCGTGGTGAGCAAAAAAACAATGGATTAAACCCAGATCTTTGTGACTGGGGATGAATGTTTGGATTGTTCAGCATTCCGTCCATCTGTTCTTGTTGTCTTTTAATGCCTGCTCAGAACAGGAGTTAAAAGTGCTGAAAGAAATTACGCAAAGAAATCTCATAGGTTTCTTTGCGCCATTTATTCGCGCCCCCCCTAACAGGGGAAACCCCCTTTGCATACATTAAACCTGGCACAGGCACAATATAGCGCAAACGGTTACAAAGTGGCTCAATGCATGCATTGTGCCACTTTGTAAATTTGGTGATGTGATTTTGGCCTTGATGGGCCACATTAGCGTAAACAAAATATGCTAATATGGTGCAAGGAGGCGCTAGGGGCTCTTAAATCTGCCCCATTGTTTCATCTGCAATAACCATTATAGAAAATGAGATGTTTTTACGACATGGACAGAGTCAGCTGAGGTCAATCATGCAGCTAAGTTGGACTTTACAAGTTCTGAAATCGAACCACATTTCTTGGAAGCACATGAACTCGAAAGATTAATTTTCACCATTTAATCTAACATGCAAACAATAGATAATGGTGAAGAAGGGTGCAACATACGCAATGCTTAATTTAGAAAAGTTAGAAAAGTTGCCTTTTATAGTGGCTGAAACACTGTCATAAATGTAATTAGTACATGGAGTAATCTCCCTGCCAATATTAAGTTTTCAATTCACTTTGTGTGTGAAACATTTTCTGGTGGGTAGATTTGAAGATTTAGGGGAGAGTTTTTTTTACATGAGGTGTGGGATCTGCCATTTGATTATAAATGTATGAGCGTGGAAAAGGAAGTATTTCTCAGTGGTAGTGATAGTGAAACTTCTGTTCGTCACTGAGTGATTTCTAAACAGCTGACATTGCATGGTGTTTGTAAAGCGTCAGTGACTAATTTAGCATGCTACTTGAAGAGAGTTCCCAGCTCCTTGATTCACCCAGTATTTCAGTTACTTTCAATTGGAAGTTACTTAATGTTGAGTGATCAAGGCTGCTTTGGGATGAAAGCAGGTGTCCCAGATGCGATTTTGCTTTCTCAAATAGTGACCTACTGGAGAAATGTGTTACCCCCCCACGCGTGAGATTAGGGTAGCAAGTTTGTGGCCTTCCACTCCTACCTTTAATGTTAACTTTGATAAGCTGAACAGACTAAAAGAACTATTGTTCCAAAAACACGTGGCACTTACATCTGCCCATAAAACATTTGAATTGCAAGTGGTGATGTCATCTGCCAAGATACATTGCTTTTAAATTCTAATTTTCCAAAACACTTTGGTGAACCTGTGAGTCGCATTTTTTAATGCTTCCAAAACTGCAGGTGTTATCCACTTTCTTAAAGCAGTTAGGTTTGGGTCAGCATCTTCCAGACTGTTTTTGGAATTATACCACATTCATCCATTCACTATTTTTGAGTTTATTTGGTGGCATAATGCTTGTATGGGTGGGGGAGATCCCGTTGTCTAACCTGAAAACTGGTTTGGATCCAGTCTCCCTAGTGAAACAAAGGGCAGGAAGGTCCACGTGTGTACAGCATTTGTATGTGGCAGTTTAGGCATCAGAAAGAGTTTGTATACAGCCCTCCAGCTAGGGAGTGGGTAAAAGCCATGCTAATTTTGGTGGGTATGGTTTAGTGTGAGAAGTCAGACTACAGGGGCAGGATCTGTCCTCCAGAGTTGAAGCCATGGGCATAGCCCACCCGTGCAGGATACACATTTTAGCCACTGTTAAAGCTGACTCTACCAAATGCTTTTCGTAGTTGGTAGGTACTTGTAGGTCTTGAGTATCAGGTAGGACAGCCAGAGCTGCTGTAGGATTAACAAAGTAGCATAATGCGATACCTCTCAACAAACTAAAAAGTGGGCATGGTTTGCATATTGTGACAGGTGGTTACGCACTGTACATCCCTGCCTAGAAGTGGCATCACTTCTGGCTCATGTGACCCACCGGTGATGTCACATGGTGACCTCCTAACCCAGAAGTGATGTCACCTCCGGTTCATGTGACCAGGTTGTGATGTTGACAGTGACCCCTAACCCGGAGCCGATGTTACTTTTGGCTCATGTGACCAGGTAGGGATTCCACCGATGACCCCTAACCTGGAAGCCCCTCCTCCAGAAATGAAGTAATTTCAACATCACTTCTGGCTCATGTGACCAGATAGAGATGCCTCTTATGACCCCTAACTTGGAAAGTCCTTCAAGAAATGAAGTAATTGCGACATCACTTCCGGCTCATGTGACCAGGTAGGGATGCCACCTATGAACCCTAACCTGGAAGCCCCTCCTCCAGAAATGAAGTAATTTCGACATCACTTCTGGCTCATGTGACCAGATAGAGATGTCTCTTATGAACCCTAACCCAGAAGTCCCTCCAGAACTGAAGTTCTTGCAACGTCACTTCCAGCTCATGTGACCAGGTAAGGATGTCCACTTTGACTCCTAATCCGAAGCCCCTCCTCTTCAAATGAAGTCATTGAGATGTCACTTTTGGCTCATGTGACCAGGTAGGGATGCCACCTATGACCCCTAACCGGGAAGCCCCTCCTCTGGAAATTAAGTAATTGCAACATCTCTTCTGGCTCATGTGACCAGGCAAAGACACCTCTTATGAATCCTAACCCACAAGTCCCTCCTCTGGAAGAGAAGTCTTTGAGACGTCACTTCTGGCTCATGTGACTAGGAAGTGACATTGTAGAAAGTGATTTTTTTTTTGCTAAGTGTAGATATATAAGGAGGTCCTGAGACAGTCCCAGCTAAAGCCTTCTATGATGTATCCAGGAGTGATGTGCACCATGAAGAAATATAGTTACTATGATGAAAATATGCCTTCTAGAGGTCTGAATGCTGTTGATAATTATTACACATGATGGATGCCGCCATTACCGGAGGAGGAGTCACAGCACCCTATATTCAAAGATCAAAGCCATGATGTCACTGGGTTAGAGGAAGAGGTCTGTCAGTGGTTATCAAACCTGAGATTACATGAAGTTCCACAGCTAATATCCCCTATTAAGGAGGACTAATGCAGCACTGCCTCAGACATTGAAAGTCCATCTGAAAACAACTTTGCTCATATGGAAATTGTGAAAGATTCTATAAATGTTCCTGATTCACCAGTGTATGAAGTTATATAGTTCTTGGATGATATGACTCCTGATTCTGTTGGTGCCAAGAGCCCACGCACCGACCCTGAAAAAGGCTACACATCTATGGAAGTACATGACTCTCAGAAGTTAAAAGGTGCCTTTGAACAAGCAGTATGCTCTGAAGTGAGTAAAATATGCTCACTTGTGCTGTTAAACTGTATGTATATACATATTTAATAGGAACTAGTAGATTGTATTTCTTTCTCTCTTTTTTGAACTGTAGAAAGCATCTATGAAAATTGACGGTGATGAGGGTCCACAGCCGGCAGTTACATCTATTAATTTTTTCTGCTTATGCTCTTCAAAACAGAATGAAAGTTTAACTACCCAAGGCAGAAAGATGTGTAAGAACTGTGCATATTATGATGAAATTGGTGATTTTGGAAAGACAGTCCTGGGCATACCTCTAAATGACATTTGGGAAGTTTAGGGGTTTGCAGCCAATGTAGTGAATGCCTGTTTAAAGCAGGATTTTATACTTGGCGCTATGTACATAAAATCAAAGATCCTCGGCAGGAAGACCACAAATGTCTAAAAGCCACATACATGTAAAGAACTATTTCCCATATATGTTTTTGGTTAGATCTTCATAAACTTTACATTTGGTTAAGGCTGTTGTATAATTTGTTAGGGATAAATGTGCATGTATTTCAGCTATGTGTAACCCAGACAGAAAACTGGAGTGGATACAAGGCCACTGTTCAGTTTTTGCTAAAAGAGTGTAGGAGGCTGGCCTGGCTTATAGTGGGTACCTGATGGTACTTACACCTTGTGCCAGGTTCAGTTATCCCTTATTAGTAGATTACTAGTGTTCTTGCAGCTTAGGCTGATAGAGGTAGCTATAGCAGAGCAGCTTAGGCTGAACTAGGAGACATGCAAAGCTCCTACCATTCCACTTTTATCATATAGCACACTATTATAAGAAACACAATACTCAGAGCTACTAAAAATAAAGGTACTTTATTTTAGTGACAATGTGCCAAATAAATATCTCAGAGGATATACTCCCTTAGGAGGTAAGTAAAATACACAAAATATATGCACAAACCAAAATCAGGTTAGTAAACAGCCAGAAAAGTAGTGCAAACACTGTAGAATACAATAGGATGCAATAGGCCTAGGGGCAACACAAACCATATACTAAGAAAGTGGAATGTGAATCACGTAGGACCCCTGGCCTAGTGTAGCGTGTAGAGGGTCGCTGGGAGTGTATGAAAACACTAAGGGTGCCCAAGATACCCCACCCCCAAGACCCTGAAAAGTAGGAGGAAAGTGATATTACTTCCCCAGAAACACACTAAACTCGTGTTAGGAGATTCTGCAAAGACCACAACAGACTGCAAAGCACTGAGGATGGATTCCTGGACCTGAGTACCTGCAAAGGAAGGGGACCAAGTCCAAGAGTCACGAAGGTGTCCAGGGGGGGCAGGAGCCCACTAAACCCGGGATGAAGGTGCAAAATGGCTCCCTCTCTGTGGAAGAAGTTGAAGTTGAAGGAACGTCTCCTTTATGCAGAAGATGTCCCACGGAGAGCTGGAGGATGCAGAGTTGTTTCTTTGGAGAAAGACTGCAAATAAGCCTTGCTACCTGCAAAGGTCACAGTTGAAGAAAAAGGTTGATGCCTGGGCCCAGGAAAGACCAGGTGGTCGCCACTTGGAAGAGGAGATAGAGGGGGCCCTCAGCAATACAGAGAGCCCACACACAAGAAGGCAGCACCCGCAGAAGTACTTGAACACGGGTTCAAGAAAACTGAGCATGGCGGTCATCTCAACACTACAAAAGAGGGTCGCACGAAGCCGGTGGTCAACTCAGTGAGTTGAGCAATTCAGGACAGAGCGCTGGGGACCTGGGCTAGGCTGTGCACAAAGGATTCCTTGCAACCGTGCACAGAAGCCCTAGCAGCTGCAGTTCACTCAGTACACAGGATTACTGTCTGGAGAGGGGAGGCAAGGACTTACCTCCTCCAAATTTGGACAGTTGTACCACTGGACAGTCTGGGTCACTTGGGTCTACCACCTGTGTTGCAGGAGACACGCGCGTCAGGATGAGAGGGGTCCCAGAGTACCGGTGACACTCAAGTTTGGTGCCTGCTGGAGCAGGGGGAAGATTCTGTCGACCCACTGGAGATTTCTTCGTGGCTTTCAGTGCAGGGTGAAGGCAGACAGCCCCCAGAGCATGCACCACCAGGAAACAGTCGAGAAAGCCAGCAGGATTAGGTGCTACAATGTTGCTGGTAGTCTTCTTGCTACTTTGTTGTGGTTTTGCATGCGTCCTGTAGCAGTCAGCTGTCGATCCTTGGCAGAAGTTGAAGAGGGGGATACAGAGGAACTCTGGTGAATTCTTGCAAGACATTATCTGAGGAAAAGCCCACTGGAGAGACCCTAAATAGCCCTCAGAAGAGGATTGGCCACCTAGTCAGGTAAGCACCTATCAGGAGGGGTCTCTGACGTCACCTGCTGACACTGGCCACTCAGAGGCCTCCATTGTGCCTTCACACCTCTGGATTCAAGATGGCAGAGGTCTGGGACACACTGGAGGAGCTCTGGGCACCACCCCTGGGGTGGTGATGGACAGGGGAGTGGTCATTTCCCTTTCTTTTGTCCAGTTTCGCGCCAGAGCAGGGACTGGGGTTCCCTGAACCGGTGTAGACTGGTTTATGCAAGGAGGGCACCATCTGTGCCCTTCAAAGCATTTCCAGAGGCTGGGGGAGGCTACTCCTCCCCAGCCCTTAACACCTATTTCCAAAGGAGGAAAATCTTTGTTCTGCCTTCCTGGGACTGGGCTGCCCAAACCCCAGGAGGGCAGAACGCTGTCTGTGGGTTGGCAGCAGTGGTAGCTGCAGAAAAAACCCCAGAGAGCTGGTTTGGCAGTACCCGGGGTCCATGGTGGAGCCCCGGGGATGCATGGGATTGGCACCCCAATACCAGATTTGGCATGGGGGGACAATTCCATGATCTTAGACATGTTACATTGCCATATTCGGAGTTACCATTGTGAAGCTACATATAGGTATTGACCTATATGTAGTGCACACGTGTAATGGTGTCCCCGCACTCACAAAGTCTGGGCAAATTGCTCTGAACTATGTGGGGGCACCTTGGCTAGTGCCAGGGTGCCCTCACACTTAGTAACTTTGCACCTAACCTTCACTAAGTGAAGGTTAGACATATAGGTGACTTATAAGTTACTTAAGTGCAGTAAAAAATGGATGCGAAATAACGTGGATGTTATTTCAGTCAGGCTGCAGTGGCAGTCCTGTGTAAGAATTGTCTCAGCTCCATATGAGTGTCAAAAGAAATGCTGCAGCCCATAGGGATCTCCTGTAACCCCAATACCATAGGTACCTAGGTACCATGTACTAGGGAATTATAAGGGTGTTCCAGTGTGCCAATTAGAATTGGTGAAAATGGTCACTAGCCTATAGTGACAATTTTAAAGGCAGAGAGAGCATAAGCACTGAGGTTCTGATTAGCAGAGCCTCAGTGACACAGTTAGTCACTATACAGGTACACACATTCAGGCCACAAACTATGAGCACTGGGGTCCTGGCTAGCAGGATCCCAGTGAGACAGGCAAAAACAAACTGACATACAGCTAAAAATGGGGGTAACATGCCAGGCAAGACGGTACTTTCCTACAAAGAGTAGTTGAAAGAGCTATAGAAAAACATGTGTGTGATGTGTATCAGACATCTTTGAGGTTACTTAACCTCTAGGGGCAGTTTTAAAAAAATGTTATGGCTACATATTGCTGTTACTTATGTTTATGTACTTACCTTTTAGGCCAAATTACAGAAAAAACATCCTCAATCTTTTTTTTTTTTTAAATGTATTTGTCATTTTCGATCAGAACATATAACAAACATAATCCAGTGCAGCATCTACCAGAACAGTATCACACTTGATCAAGGGTTTATCATTGCAAGACTTATACAATAATAGTGATTTGTATAAGCATTAGTTGGGCATTAAACCATGAAAGCCTCAGAAGGGACAAAGTGAAGACAATAAATTGCGTTATCCAGGTATCAGCATGAATCTGTTTCAGTCAAGGTCTGTGAAAGCAGTGGGGAAGCGGCAATTGTAGCTCAATAGTCCCTCAGTGGTTGCCAGAAATCTCTAGGCCAATATGTAGCGGACTGAAGCGAGGTGTACAGCTCCCTAGTGGTATTGCAGTATGTGAGACCGACCAACCAGGAGATGACACCGGGCGCAATCGTAGATCCCCAGTGAAGCACTATTTCCTGCCTTGCTGACAGGAGCGATAATGCTGTAAGGCACTGTTGGACTTTTTGCCTTACGCAGGGTCATCCCCAGTCTTTTTGCCTCCTTCCTCCTGGTTTTTCTGACCTCTCGCTGTTGGCTCTAGGACTCTGAGCACTTTATCACTGCTGACCGGTGCTAAAGTGCAGGTGCTCTCCCATCTAAAGTTGGTATGATTGGCTTATACCTAATTGGCATATTTAATTTACCTATAAGTCCCTTGTACAGTGGTATCTCTATACCCAGGGCCTGTAAATTAAATACTACTAGTGGGCCTGCAGCGCTGCTTGCGCCACCCACTGAAGTAGACTTTCAAACCTGTCTCAGGCCTGCTAGCGCAGGGCCTGTGTGCGCAGTTTTCTGCCACAGGGACCTGGCATCTAAACTTACTTGCCAGGCCCAGGACTCCCCTTTTACTACATGTAAGTCACCCCTAAGGTACGCCCTAGCTAGCCCTATGGGCAGGGTGCCATGTATGTAGAAAGGCAGGACATGTGCCAAGTTGCGTGGCCTGTCCTGGTAGTGACAAACAGCCTAACTTGGTGTCTCACTGCTGTGAGTGCTGCCTTCTCATAGGATTGCATTAGAAATGCCCTGCCTTATGTGTAAGGGGTATTGTCTAATTTATGAGGGGTAGCGTAGGCGTGTTTGGTATGGTTGTGATGGTGATAATAAATGCTGCTTACTGGTGTGGGTGTATTTTTTATTACTATCACAGAAATGCCACTTCTAGAAAGTGCGCATTTATCTGTGCTTATGACTCTGGTGTTTTGCAGCTTGACTCCAATCCACGTCTGGGCAGGGTGACAGTTGGGGCTTTGTGCATACTTGTAGGAGGCTGGACTGGCTTGTAGTGAGTACCAAGGGGTACTTACACCTTGCACCAGGCCCAGGTATCCCTTATTAGTGTATAGGGTGTCTAGCAGCTTAGGCTGATAGATAATGGTAGCTTAGCAGAGCAGCTTAGGCTGAACTAGGAGACGAGTGAAGCTCCTACAGTACCACTAGTGTCATATGCACAATATCATAAGAAAACACAATACACAGATATACTAAAAATAAAGGTACTTTATTTTTATGACAATATGCCAAAAGTATCTCAGTGAGTACCCTCAGTATGAGGATAGCAAATATACACAAGATATATGTACACAATACCAAAAATATGCAGTATAGTATTAGAAAACAGTGCAAACAGTGTATAGTTACAATAGGATGCAATGGGGACACATAGGGATAGTGGCAACACAAACCATATACTCCAAAAGTGGAATGCGGACCACGAATGGACCTCAAACCTATGTGACCTTGTAGAGGGTCGCTGGGACTGTAAGAAAAAAGTTAGGGTTAGAAAAATAGCCCACCCCAAGACCCTGAAAAGTGAGTGCAAAGTGCACTAAAGTTCCCCAAAGAGCACAGAAGCCGTGATAGGGGAATTCTGCAGGAAAGACACAAACCAGCAATGCAACAACAATGGATTTCCAGTCGAGGGTACCTGTGGAACAAGGGGACCAAGTCCAAAAGTCACAAGCAAGTCGGAGATGGGCAGATGCCCAGGAAATGCCAGCTGTGGGTGCAAAGAAGCTGCTACTGGAAGCTGAGGATTCTGCAGGAACGACAAGGGCTAGAGACTTTCCCTTTGGAGGATGGATCCCCCATGCCGTGGAGAGTCGTGCAGAAGTGTTTTCCTGAAGAAAGACTGCCAACAAGCCTTGCTAGCTACAAGTCATGCGGTTAGCGTTTTTGGATGCTGCTGTGGCCCAGGAGGGACCAGAATATCGCCAATTGCGTCAGGGGACAGAGGGGGCGCCCAGCAAGACAAGGAGCCCTCTCAGAAGCAGGCAGCACCCGCAAAAGTGCCAGAACAGGCACTACAAAGAGGAATGAAACGGTGCTCACCCGAAGTCGCACAAAGGAGTCCCACATCGCCGGAGGACAACTTAGAAAGTCGTGCAATGCAGGTTAGAGTGCTGTGGACCCAGGCTTGGCTGTGCACAAAGGATTTCCGCCGAAAGTGCACAGAGGCAGGAGTAGCTGCAAAAGTCGCAATTCCCAGCAATGCAGTCTGGCGTGGGGAGGCAAGGACTTACCTCCACCAAACTTGGACTGAAGAGTCACTGGACTGTGGGAGTCACTTGGACAGAGTTGCTGGATTCAAGGGACCTCGCTCGTTGTGCTGAGAGGAGACCCAGGGTACCGGTGATGCAGTTCTTTGGTGCCTGCGGTAGCAGGGGGAAGATTCCGTCGACCCACGGGAGATTTCTTCGGAGCTTCTAGTGCAGAGAGGAGGCAGACTACCCCCACAGCATGCACCACCAGGAAAACAGTCGAGAAGGCGGCAGGATCAGCGTTACAGAGTTGCAGTAGTCGTCTTTGCTACTTTGTTGCAGTTTTGCAGGCTTCCAGCGCGGTCAGCAGTCGATTCCTTGGCAGAAGGTGAAGAGAGAGATGCAGAGGAACTCTGATGAGCTCTTGCATTCGTTATCTAAGGAAATCCCCAAAGCAGAGACCCTAAATAGCCAGAAAAGAGGGTTTGGCTACTTAGGAGAGGAGATAGGCTAGCAACACCTGAAGGAGCCTATCAGAAGGAGTCTCTGACGTCACCTGCTGGCCCTGGCCACTCAGAGCAGTCCAGTGTGCCAGCAGCACCTCTGTTTCCAAGATGGCAGAGGTCTGGAGCACACTGGAGGAGCTCTGGGCACCTCCCAGGGGAGGTGCAGGTCAGGGGAGTGGTCACTCCCCTTTCTTTTGTCCAGTTTCGCGCCAGAGCAGGGCTGAGGGGTCCCTGAACCGGTGTAGACTGGCTTATGCAGAAATGGGCACCATCTGTGCCCATGAAAGCATTTCCAGAGGCTGGGGGAGGCTACTCCTCCCCAGCCCTGACACCTTTTTCCAAAGGGAGAGGGTGTAACACCCTCTCTCTGAGGAAGTCCTTTGTTCTGCCATCCTGGGCCAAGCCTGGCTGGACCCCAGGAGGGTAGAAACCTGTCTGAGGGGTTGGCAGCAGCAGCAGCTGCAGTGAAACCCCAGGAAAGGTAGTTTGGCAGAACCCAGGTCTGAGCTACAGACCCGTGGGATCATGGGATTGTGCCAACAATGCCAGGATGGCATAGAGGGGGCAATTCCATGATCATAGACATGTTACATGGCCATATTCGGAGTTACCATTGTGAAGCTACACATAGGTATTGACCTATGTGTAGTGCACGCGTGTAATGGTGTCCCCGCACTCACAAAGTCCGGGGAATTTGCCCTGAACAATGTGGGGGCACCTTGGCTAGTACCAGGGTGCCCACACACTAAGTAACTTTGCACCTAACCTTTACCAGGTAAAGGTTAGACATATAGGTGACTTATAAGTTACTTAAGTGCAGTGGTAAATGGCTGTGAAATAACGTGGACGTTATTTCACTCAGGCTGCAGTGGCAGGCCTGTGTAAGAATTGTCAGAGCTCCCTATGGGTGGCAAAATAAATGCTGCATCCCATAGGGATCTCCTGGAACCCCAATACCCTGGGTACCTCAGTACCATATACTATGGAATTATAAGGGTGTTCCAGTATGCCAATGTAAATTGGTGAAATTGGTCACTAGCCTGTTAGTGACAATTTGAAAGAACTGAGAGAGCATAACCACCGAGGTTCTGGATAGCAAAGCCTCAGTGAGACAGTTAGTCATAACACAGGTAACACATTCAGGGCACACTTATGAGCACTGGGGCCCTGGCTGGCAGGGTCCCAGTGACACATACAACTAAAACAACATATATACAGTGAAAAATGGGGGTAACATGCCAGGCAAGATGGTACTTTCCTACACAACCCCCCCCCAAATGAAGGACAATAAGACTAGTCATTACCTGATGGGTCTTCATTGTCTAAGTGGAAATATCTGGAGAGTCCATGTGAATTGGAGTGGGTACTCCCAGGTCTATGTTCCACTGTATAGTCCATTCCCTGTAGGGATATGGACCACCTCAACAATTTAGGATTTTCACCTTTCATTTGTTTTAGCCAAAGTAGAGGTTTGTGGTCTGTCTGAACAATGAAGTGAGTGCCAAACAGGTATGGCCTCAACTTCTTCAGTGCCCAGACCACAGCAAAGACCTCCCTCTCCATGGCAGACCAACGCTTTTCTCTAGGGGTCAACCTTCTACTAATAAAAGCAACAGGTTGATCCTGGCCCTCAGAATTAAGTTGTGATAAGACTGCCCCTACCCCTAATTCAGATGCATCAGTTTGGACAATGAATTTCTTGGAGTACCAGGGGCTTTTCAGGACAGGTGCAGAGCACATGGCCTGCTTCAGCTCCTCAAAAGCTTTCTGACAGCTAGCTGTCCACAATACCTTGTTAGGCATTTTCATTGAAGTGAGGTCATTAAGAGGGGCTGCAATGGAGCCATAGTTCTTTATGAACCTCCTATAGTACCCAGTGAGGCCTAAAAAGGCTCTCACCTGAGTCTGAGTGGTAGGGGGAACCCAATGTATAATAGTTTGGATTTTCCCCTGAAGTGGTGCAATCTGTTCCCCACCAACAAGGTGTCCCAGATAAACCACCTTTCCCTGCCCTATCTAGCACTTTGAAGCCTTGATAGTGAGGCCTGCCTTTTGCAGGGCCTCCAAAACTTTCCATAGGTGGACCAGGTGATCATCCCAGCTGGAGCTAAAGACAGCTATATCATCTAGATATGCTGCACTAAAAGCTTCCAGCCCTTGCAGGACTGTGTTCACCAACCTCTGAAAAGTGGCAGGTGCATTTTTCAATCCAAACGGCATTACTGTGAATTGGTAATGGCCTCCAATGGTTGAAAATGCAGTTTTTGCTTTTGCATCTTCTGATAATTTGATCTGCCAATACCCTGCAGTCAAGTCAAAAGTACTTAGATACTTGGCAGATGCCAGTGTATCTATGAGCTCATCTGCCCTGGGTATAGGGTGAGCATCAGTTTTGGTTACCTGGTTGAGACCTCTGTAGTCAACACAAAACCGCATTTCCTTCTTTCCATCTTTGGAATGAGGTTTTGGTACAAGTACCACAGGAGAAGCCCATGGACTTTCAGAGTGCTCAACCACTCCTAGTTCAAGCATTTTCTGCACCTCTTGCTTTATGCAGTCTCTGACATGGTCAGGCTGCCTATAGATTTTACTTTTGACAGGCAAGCTGTCTCCAGTATCTATAGTGTGCTCACACCAAGAAGTGGTACCTGGCACAGTAGAGAAGAGTTCAGAAAACTGACCCAGGAGACTTATGCAGTGGTCTTTCTGCTCAGCAGTAAGACAATCTGCCAAAACTACACCTTCCACTAGAGCATCCTGTTCTGTGGAAGAGAAAAGATCAGGGAGAGGGTCACTCTCTTCTTCCTGTCCCTCATCTGTTGCCATGAGCAGGGTGAGATCAGCCCTGTCATAGTAGGGTTTCAGGCGGTTGACATGGAGCACCCTAAGGGGACTCCTGGCAGTGCCTAAGTCAACTAAGTAGGTGACTTCACCCTTTTTCTCAACAATTATGTGGGGTCCACTCCATTTATCTTGGAGTGCTCTTGGGGCCACAGGCTCCAAGACCCACACTTTCTGCCCTGGTTGGTACTGAACCAAAACAGCCTTCTGGTCATGCCATTGCTTTTGGAGCTCTTGGCTGGCCTGAAGGTTTTTACTGGCCTTTTTCATGTACTCAGCCATCCTTGATCTGAGGCCAAGTACATAGTCCACTATGTCTTGCTTTGGAGCTTTTAAAGGTTGTTTCCAACCCTCCTTAACAAGTGTTAGAGGACCTCTCACAGGGTGCCCAAATAGGAGTTCAAAGGGGCTGAAGCCCACTCCTTTCTGGGGTACCTCCCTGTAAGCAAAAAGGAGGCATGGTAAAAGGATATCCCATTTCCTGCGGAGTTTTTCAGGGAGTCCCATAATCATGCCTTTGAGAGTTTTGTTAAATCTCTCCACTAGTCCATTTGTTTGTGGATGATAGGGTGTGGTGAACTTGTATGTAACACCACACTCCTTCCACATGTCATTTAAGTAAGCAGACATGAAATTGCTTCCCCTGTCTGATACCACCTCTTTTGGGAAGCCCACCCTGGAAAAAATTCCCAGGAGGGCCTTTGCCACTGCAGGAGCTGTAATGGTCTTTAGAGGAATTGCTTCAGGATATCTGGTGGCATGGTCCACTACCACCAAGATAAACCTATTGCCTGAAGCAGTGGGAGGGTCAAGGGGGCCAACTATGTCAACCCCTACCCTTTCAAAGGGAACCCCAACCACAGGCAGTGGGATAAGGGGTGCCTTTGGAGTGCCACCTGTCTTGCCACTGGCTTGACAGGTTTCACAGGACTTACAAAATTCCTTTGTGTCCTCAGACATTCTAGGCCAATGAAACAAGGGAACAAGCCTGTCCCAAGTTTTCATTTGCCCTAAATGTCCAGCTAAGGGAATGTCGTGGGCTAGAGTTAGGAGGAACTTTCTGTACTCCTGAGGAATCACCAATCTCCTGGCAGTTCCAGGTTTTGGATCCCTTGCTTCAGTGTACAGAAGATTGTCCTCCCAGTAAACTCTGTGAGAGTCACTGACATCCCCATTTGCTTGTTTGACAGCTTGCTGTCTCAGACCCTCTAGTGTGGGACAGGTATGCTGTGCCACACTCAGCTCCTCCCTGGCAGGCCCCCCTTCACCCAAAAGCTCAGCAGTGTCTGCTTCCAGCTCCTCTGGTGTAGGTTCTGCACAGGGTGGAAATTCTTCTTCCTCAGAAGTAGAATCCACTGTAGAGGGAGGTATAGTAGGTAGTGCTTTACTTCTACTAGCCCTAGCTTTAGGGAGCACTTGGTCCATTCTTCCAGGATCCAAGTCACCCTGTCCTTTTTGCTTTTTGGCCTGAGCCCTTGTCAAAGCAAAAATATGCCCTGGAATGCCCAGCATTGCTGCATGAGCCTCCAACTCCACATTTGACCAAGCTGATGTCTCTAAATCATTCCCTAGTAGACAGTCTACAGGTAAATCTGAGGCAACCACAACTTTCTTTGGACCAGTAACCCCCCCCCCCAGTTGAGATTTACAACAGCCATGGGGTGGCTAAGTGTGTTGTTGTGAGCATCGGTTACTTGGTACTGGTGACCAAGTAGGTGTTGTTCAGGGTGGACCAGTTTCTCTATTACCATTGTAACACTGGCACCTGTGTCCCTGTAGGCCTGAACCTCAACACCATTTATTAGGGGTAGTTGCTTGTACTTATCCATGTTAAGGGGACAAGCAACTAAGGTGGCTAAATCAATAGCTCCCTCAGAGACTAACACAGCCTCTGTGGTCACCCTAACAAGACCAACCCCAACTAAGTTACCAAAAGTGAGCCCAGCTAATCCCTTGGATTGGCTATTAGTAGGTTTGCTCCCACCACCACTGCTATTACTAGGGGCACTAGGTGTAGCAGCAGGAGTTGTAGTGGTAGGAGGCTTGGTGCTTTTCTTTGGACAACTGGGATCTGTTGTCCAATGGCCTTTTATCTTACATAAATAGCACCATGGTTTCTTTTCTTTGTTTTGATTTGAATAGGATTTGGACCCACCACCCCCACCAGAGTGTTTTTGTGGGCCTGATGAAGACTCATTTTTAGATTTGTCCCCACCCTTGTCACAAGACTTACCATCCTTCTTCTTGTTGCCATCTTTGTCACCCCCTGTATGAACTTTTCTATTCACCCTTGTTCTGACCCATTTGTCTGCCTTCATTCCCAATTCTTGGGGAGAGGTCAGATCAGAGTCCACCAGGTACTGGTGCAACAAATCAGACACACAGTTATTAAGTATATGCTCTCTCAGGATTAAGTTATACAGGCTTTCATAATCAGTAACTTTACTGCCATGTAACCACCCCTCCAAGGCCTTCACTGAATGGTCAACAAAGTCTACCCAGTCTTGTGAAGACTCCTTTTTGGTTTCTCTGAACTTTATCCTGTACTGTTCAGTTGTTAAGCCATAACCATCTAGGAGTGCATTCTTAAGAACTTTGAACTCATTGGCTTCACTTTCTTTCACAGTAAGGAGCCTATCGCTACCTTTTCCACTAAATGATAGCCATAGGATAGCAGCCCACTGCCTTTGAGGGACATCCTGTACAACACAGGCCCTCTCAAGTGCAGCAAACCACTTGTTAATGTCATCCCCCTCCTTATAAGGGGAAACTATCTTGTGCAGATTCCTAGAATCATGCTCTTTTGCAGGATGACTATGGGGAATACTGCTGCTGCCACCATGGGATTCTAAACCCAATGTCTGTCTTTCTCTTTCCACTTCTAAGGACTGTCTATCCAAATCCAGCTGTTGCTTCTTGAGCTTCAGTCTGGTTTGTTCCACTCTCAATCTAATGAGCTCCCTTTCTAACACTCTGTCATCAGGGTGGGTGGGTGGGACATTCCTTGAAACAGAAGTATGGTGAGAATGAACAGAAGGGGACCTGTCCCTAACAGAAGGCATCCTAACAGCTTGGTTAACAGAAACATCACTTCTACTATGATGTGAAGGAATACTCTTGCTATGATGTGAGACAACACTATCAGTATGGTGTGACTCTACATCAGTACCAGCTATGCTAGGTTGTCTGGTAATGGGCAGGCTAGGAAGTTTCTTTCCTGAATCTTTTTCTAGGGGTGTCCCAGGGTCAGATTGTGAACCATTAGCTACTTTTTCAACAGAAGGGGCACCTCTGGCCTTATCCTGTTCTACAAGCATGTTAACCAACAGTTCTCTGGGGGGATTCTTCCCTACACTTAAACCTCTTTCTATGCAGAGACTCCTTGCTCCTTTCCAGCTAAGGTGATCATAAGCAATTTTGGACAGATCAACAGTTTGGCCTGTGCCAGACATTTTAGAAAGTGTTTAAGTGACAGAAAAAGTGAGAAAAAGTTTTTAGAACTTTTTAAAGAACAGGAAAAAAAACTTTAAAAAACTTTTTAAGAACTTTTTAGAAAGTTTAGAGGTACTTTACAGCACTTAGAAAAGAAGTGAGAGAAGAAAAGCAAAACTTTTTGATTAGGTGTACATACACTGAACTTGTTTTGTATATTTTTCTCTTATGAAAAGTACAATGACAAAAGTGGTAAGTAGTTACAGAGCACTTATCCCACCACTGCACAACCAATGTAGGAGGCTGGACTGGCTTGTAGTGAGTACCAAGGGGTACTTACACCTTGCACCAGGCCCAGGTATCCCTTATTAGTGTATAGGGTGTCTAGCAGCTTAGGCTGATAGATAATGGTAGCTTAGCAGAGCAGCTTAGGCTGAACTAGGAGACGAGTGAAGCTCCTACAGTACCACTAGTGTCAAATGCACAATATCATAAGAAAACACAATACACAGATATACTAAAAATAAAGGTACTTTATTTATATGACAATATGCCAAAAGTATCTCAGTGAGTACCCTCAGTATGAGGATAGCAAATATACACAATATATATGTACACAATACCAAAAATATGCAGTATAGTATTAGAAAACAGTGCAAACAGTGTAAAGTTACAATAGGATGCAATGGGGACACATAGGGATAGGGGCAACACAAACCATATACTCCAAAAGTGGAATGCGAACCACGAATGGACCCCAAACCTATGTGACCTTGTAGAGGGTCACTGGGACTGTAAGAAAACAGTTAGGGTTAGAAAAATAGCCCACCCCAAGACCCTGAAAAGTGAGTGCAAAGTGCACTAAAGTTCTCCAAAGAGCACAGAAGTCGTGATAGGGGAATTCTGCAGGAAAGACACAAACCAGCAATGCAACAACGATGGATTTCCAGTCGAGGGTACCTGTGGAACAAGGGGACCAAGTCCAAAAGTCACAAGCAAGTCGGAGATGGGCAGATGCCCAGGAAATGCCAGCTGTGGGTGCAAAGAAGCTGCTACTGGACAGTAGAAGCTGAGGATTCTGCAGGAACGACAAGGGCTAGAGACTTCCCCTTTGGAGGATGGATCTCCCACGCCATGGAGAGTCGTGCAGAAGTGTTTTCCTGAAGAAAGACCGCCAACAAGCCTTGCTAGCTGCAAGTTGTGCGGTTAGCGTTTTTGGATGCTGCTGTGGCCCAGGAGGGACCAGGATGTCGCCAATTGCGTCAGGGGACAGAGAGGGCGCCCAGCAAGACAAGGAGCCCTCTCAAAAGCAGGCAGCACCCGCAGAAGTGCCGGAACAGGCACTACAAAGAGGAGTGAAACGGTGCTCACCCAAAGTCGCGCAAAGGAGTCCCACGTCGCCGGAGGACAACTTAGAAAGTCGTGCAATGCAGGTTAGAGTGCCGTGGACCCAGGCTTGGCTGTGCACAAAGGATTTCTGTCGGAAGTGCACAGAGGCCGGAGTAGCTGCAAAAGTTGCGGTTCCCAGCAATGCAGTCTGGCGTGGGGAGGCAAGGACTTACCTCCACCAAACTTGGACTGTGGGAGTCACTTGGACAGAGTTGCTGGATTCAAGGGACCTCGCTCGTCGTGCTGAGAGGAGACTCAGGGTACCGGTGATGCAGTTCTTTGGTGCCTGCGGTAGCAGGGGGAAGATTCCATCGACCCACGGGAGATTTCTTCAGAGCTTCTAGTGCAGAGAGGAGGCAGACTACCCCCACAGCATGCACCACCAGGAAAACAGTCGAGAAGGCGGCAGGAACAGCGTTACAGAGTTGCAGTAGTCGTCTTCGCTACTTTGTTGCAGTTTTGCAGGCTTCCAGCGCGGTCAGCAGTTGATTCCTTGGCAGAAGGTGAAGAGAGAGATGCAGAGGAACTCGGATGAGCTCTTGCATTCGTTATCTAAGGAAATCCCCAAAGCAGAGACCCTAAATAGCCAGAAAAGAGGGTTTGGCTACTTAGGAGAGACGATAGGCTAGCAACACCTGAAGGAGCCTATCAGAAGGAGTCTCTGACGTCACCTGCTGGCCCTGGCCACTCAGAGCAGTCCAGTGTGCCAGCAGCACCTCTGTTTCCAAGATGGCAGAGGTCTGGAGCACACTGGAGGAGCTCTGGGCACCTCCCAGGGGAGGTGCAGGTCAGGGGAGTGGTCACTCCCCTTTCCTTTGTCCAGTTTCGTGCCAGAGCAGGGCTGAGGGGTCCCTGAACCGGTGTAGACTGGCTTATGCAGAAATGGGCACCATCTGTGCCCATGAAAGCATTTCCAGAGGCTGGGGGAGGCTACTCCTCCCCAGCCCTGACACCTTTTTCCAAAGGGAGAGGGTGTAACACCCTCTCTCTGAGGAAGTCCTTTGTTCTGCCATCCTGGGCCAAGCCTGGCTGGACCCCAGGAGGGCAGAAACCTGTCTGAGGGGTTGGCAGCAGCAGCAGCTGCAGTGAAACCCCGGGAAAGGTAGTTTGGCAGTACCCAGGTCTGAGCTACAGACCCGTGGGATCATGGGATTGTGCCAACAATGCCATGATGGCATAGAGGGGGTAATTCCATGATCATAGACATGTTACATGGCCATATTCGGAGTTACCATTGTGAAGCTACACATAGGTATTGACCTATGTGTAGTGCACGCGTGTAATGGTGTCCCCGCACTCACAAAGTCCGGGGAATTTGCCCTGAACAATGTGGGGGCACCTTGGCTAGTGCCAGGGTGCCCACACACTAAGTAACTTTGCACCTAACCTTTACCAGGTAAAGGTTAGACATATAGGTGACTTATAAGTTACATAAGTGCGGTGGTAAATGGCTGTGAAATAACGTGGACGTTATTTCACTCAGGCTGCAGTGGCAGGCCTGTGTAAGAATTGTCAGAGCTCCCTATGGGTGGCAAAAGAAATGCTGCATCCCATAGGGATCTCCTGGAACCCCAATACCCTGGGTACCTCAGTACCATATACTAGGGAATTATAAGGGTGTTCCAGTATGCCAATGTAAATTGGTGAAATTGGTCACTAGCCTGTTAGTGACAATTTGAAAGAACTGAGAGAGCATGACCACTGAGGTTCTGGATAGCAGAGCCTCAGTGAGACAGTTAGTCATAACACAGGTAACACATTCAGGGCACACTTATGAGCACTGGGGCCCTGGCTGGCAGGGTCCCAGTGACACATACAACTAAAACAACATATATACAGTGAAAAATGGGAGTAACATGCCAGGCAAGATGGTACTTTCCTACAATACTTTTCAGACAGCCTGTACACAGGGAGGGTGGAGGTGTCACAGAGGTGCATCTGCATACTGAATAGTCTTCCTGGGCTGAGAGAAGGGAGAGACGGGGCACACCTGCATTTGTAAAGACTGTGCCCTGGCCTCACACAATAGGGTCGTTAAATCCCACTGATGTTTGGAGCCTGTGCTGAAAGGAGAGAGGGGGCACTCCCAGAACCAGTTGTAACTGGTTGGAACCTCCTCTCCCTACCATTGTAAAACACTGTAAGAACTGACTATAAGTACAGGGGAATTTTCCCCACAATTTGGAGACTCTTGGAATCATCTTGGAACTGGACACCAAAGGCTGAAAGGACTCACCAGGAACCGCCATGGACTGCTGCTGCTGTGCTGACCTGTGACCTGCCTGGTCACTGTGAAGGACTTGCCACTTGCTGCCTTTTCCTTGTGCTGGCCTTTAGCTGGGCCCTCCACCTGTGGACCTTGTCTTAAGATTCTGCTCCCCAGGGGCAGGGTGCTGTGGCCCCTGACCCCTGCATCCATTTCTTCACGAGGGGTGCTTCTCCGTGGTTGCGGCTGCCCTAGTGCTGATTGCAGCGCGCTTATGGAGCCTTGGGAGCTCGTAGGCTCCTTGCTGCATTGTGCCCCTTTAAATAAGATCACCACAGCGGCCCGGGAAGCTGGAAGAACATTCGCACACCACATTGGGTGCAGGCAAGTGTCTGCTCGGGCCCCAGGAGGGGTCCGATCTTCTTGTGGCTTCACGGCAGGACCAGGGGAAGGCACGGGGAGTGCCCCCTTACCCCTGGCCGCTGCGTTAGGAGCAGGACGCTCCTTTTCTGCTGTTAGGTAAAACGGGCATTATTGGGGGCCCCCAGAGATCGCGGGTCCCGGGAGGGGCCTGTCATTAAACCAGAGGGGGTGCGTGGTGCACCCCTCCTGCCCTAAGTTGTTTTTGCTGGCTTTGGCCCCCCTCACGAGGCTGGTTGAGGCCCTGGGGGGCCCCAGTAATCACGGTCCCCGGAGGGGCCTGTCTATAAAAGAGAGGAGGTGCATGTCGCCCTCCTCTGACCCCAGAGTATAAGGGAGGCCCCCGTTTTGCACATAGGAGCGCCGGGGGCCACATCGTTCGCCTTCTAGGCACTGGAGGTGCCTTCATCCAACCAGGTACTGTTTAAAGGACCAATATAGTTGCAATCCAAAGTTCTTTCTACAGACTTTTATTTGATTCATATATTACCTACCTGCGTTTGATGTTTTTACATATGTGTATGCAAATGTTCCTTTTATGGACATGCTTGCTAATATGTTTTTCTAACTTGCCATATGTTTTCTAATGTTCCTACTATGGGCATTTTATGATATTCTTATGACAAGTGCTGTGATGTTATAACATGTTTTCCTGACTACTGCTTACGTTGCAGAATACTGAGTAACCTATGTGTTATGTGTGACTACTGCTAGGTTGCAGAGTAACTAATGTGTAACGTTCTGACAACTGCTAAGGTAGCAGGATAGTACTGATATGTGATGTTTGGTCTGATAATTGCCTTATGTACAATACAGTATATTTTCATATAATCTGGTGTTGTGTTTCCTTTGTGGTGGGGATATTGCGTCACGTGTGTTGTGTGTGTTGTGCAAACGCTTTACACATTGCCTCCGGGTTAAGCCTGACTGCTCGTGCCAAGCTACCAAGGGGGTGAGCAGGGGTTATCTTGGACGTGTAACTCCCTTGCCGTGACTAGAGTGGGTAAGTTCTGCCTGGCTGAGGTGCATACCCTAGCCAACCAGAAACCCCATTTCTAACAGGCACCTAATGGACTTTGGCTAATCGCCAGTATAACCAAGAAATACAGTAATTGGGTCGGGCTGAGAGGCCATCCCACAATGACCGATAAACGATCATGTATCTCACACCAATAGCGACTAATGTTAGGGCAGATCCATGACATGTGTAGAAAGTCTACAGTCGGTGGCTGGCACTTGGGGCAGGCTGATGAGCGGGCTGGGTTGATACGGGTCTTAGCACTGGGGGTAACATAGCCTCATCTGAGGAATTTAAAGTGTATAAACTTGAGACACTGATTGAGTGAGACAAATCGACTTTGGGCACATCATGCCTCCCAGACTATTTGGGGCAGGGGGTGTCCCAAATCCCTTTCCCAGGATTGCAGCATCCAGAACTGGGAGGACCATAATACACAATGTATATAGCTTGGAAAGCAATCTAGTCCCCGAGTCTGCAGAAGCCACAAGTGAGAGTGGAGGAAACTCAGCCGGCGCCAGCAGGTGTGTGGAATAACATGCACGGAAGCACTTTGTAGGTGGCATAGTATGAAATGCTGCAATGGTGTGGCATCAGAAAAGCAGAAGTCTGTAGTGCTGGAGAATATGTGATCATCTGGAAAAACATCTCCAAAGGCATGAAGTTGGAAGGTCTGCAGCGTACGTTGAACTAATGCCTCCTTTGTAATGGGTATGAGGGGGTTATTGATTATTTGCAAGGTAGGGGAGTACATTGAATCATAGTGAAGTAGACAGGCAAGTTTACGCCAGGCCCAGCTGGTTGTGCCAAGAGTCTTGATATCTCTACAATGAATTGGGACACCAACGGGCAGCAGGACACTCAACGGCACATGGGCCACAAGGTCGCACTCAAAGATGGAGTACGTAAGGTGGGCATCAGGGTGGAACCAATGGTATGTATACTGACAATGCGCCACCAAATAGTACAGTTGGAAGTGTGGAACCCCGATGCCACCACCCTCAGTGTGAGGACCTCCCAGCGAATGAGTGGGTGTCTATTCACCCATACCAATCTAGTAACCAGGCCACGGAGTGTTGCAAAAAACAAGTTGTGTCGCGGAATCGGGATGTGCATGAAAAGGTACAAAAATTGGGGAAGAACCACCAGTTTAACGAGTGCTATCCAATTCGCCATGGAAAGTGGTAGCTTCACCCATCTGTCCACCTGGGCAGTGAGTCTCTCTGCGGGCCCATGGTTTAATCGTATCACCTGCTCCTTGTCTCTGTGGATGTGGATGCCTAGGTATTTCGCAGAGTCATGACACCAGCGCAATGGGAACTCCATCACAGGTGGACGAGTGACATCAGTTAATGGGAAAAGCTCTGACTTGTGCCAATTTATGTGTAGGCCAGAAAATTTGCCAAAATGATTTACCTCATCCAGTACTGAAGTCAGGTTGATATCTGAGTGGCGAATAAAATGTAATATGTCATCAGCATACAGCGACACCAGGAGAGGTCCGCTACTAAATTGCAGCCCCCTGTGCATGTGCCCCTCCCTCAAATGCCGCAGCAAGGGAAAACATCCTCAATCTGACTGTTATATAATGCCTGGACACATATGCACAGCAGAATTGCTCCACCTGCTGCTTAAAGAAAGACTAGCAGAAGTACAACCTGCAACTTTGAAGTGTTTGAAGTTTGTGTTCTACCTGATTCTCTACAGTGTAATAGTATGTGTAAACACATGGTTAGCTGCAACCGATCAATGTTGGCATTTATACAAGTACAATATGAATGGCATGACTTTACCACCAAAAGTCAGAGTGCAGGAAGGCTTAGAACAACTAATTGTGAATTATTTCAGTAATAAGGGTAATGTACTTTTTGACAGCGAAATGTATGAACTAATGAGTGCCGCAAGTGTACTATATATACACAAAGCTATAGGCGTGGAGACAGGGACAGCCTAGTTTATTCCATTATTATTATAACCCAAAAAATAGGAAAGATGGTGACTTTACATCAACGTATCTATGAAAAGTGCAGTGATGAATGTACAAGATGTCCATCTCTGAATTCAGACTGACAGGTAGTTAGTATACGGAAACATCCCTATTATCTACAAGCTTTAAATATTGAAAATAATCTTACACAAAACAAGTGTCTTTCATTTTATGGATTGCACCTGTGAGTAACATGACTGATGCTCTGCCGAGGAAGCTTTATTATGATGAAAAAGGGGTTTTGAAGTTTTGGAAGTGCTGAAGCTTTGATAAGAAGGGCCGGGGCAGAAAAAGAGCCTGTTGCAAGAACTTTGGTGAAGGAGTGGTTATCTGGTGAAGATACATATTCTCTACATAAACCAATTTGGAAGCGATTCAGGAGAAGTCGAACGGTTGTGGAGACTATAGATTATCAATGGCAGGCAGATCTAATTTGCCTTCAGAAATTTGCTATGCACAATAATAGTGCACAATATATATTGACTGTCATAGATATACTATCGAAGTATGTCTCTGCAGAGGCACTAAAAGACCAGACTGGTCCATGTGTTACGTCGGCCTTCAAGGCTATATTTAGCAAAAGCCAAACACATCAAAAACTACAAATGGATGATGTAAAAGAATTTTGGAAAAGTCTTTTCAGAGATTATGAAAACAGCATGCATTTCATCATTTTATTACGCACACAGAAGTGAAAGTGGCAGTAACAGAACATTTTAATAGAACTTTAAAATCTAAAATATGCAGGTATTTTACGGCATACAACACCTTCCGATGTGCGGATGTATTACAGTCAATTGTACAGGTTCATAATGCTAGTTACAATCAGACTATCAAAACTACACCTGATTTGATAACACCCCAGAATTCTTTAGCAGTGTGGAGGACTGTGTATGGCGCTGAATTCATGGCTAGGGTAAAGAAGCCCATTCTAATAGATCACGTTAGAGTGTCAAAGCTGAAAGATGTATTTACAAAAGGTTACCATCAGACTCTCAGTGATGAAATAGTTATAGTGGAAAAAGTTAAGCTTAAACAAGGTGTTTATATTTATCACTTATGAGATTATGCCTGAAGATGTTTCAGGGGGCTTTTACAGTGAGGAGTTAGAAAAAGTCATGGAGGATCAGTGTAGGACCTACAGGGTTGAAAAGGTGTTAAAATGGAAAGGTAAACATGCAAAGAAGCAAGCTTTCATCAAATGGCAAGGATGGCCTGAGAAATTTAACAGTTGGGTGAAGGCTAGCTCACTAAAGGACATAAAAGCAAAGGATCTTGCGGAAATAAAAATATGGAGATCTCGTCATTTTATTTCACCTTACCGTCAAATGTATCACCAGACGTGTTCCGCAACAATCGGATTTCTAACTTTAGTGTAAAATTGGTGATTTTAAAGGGGATTGGGAAATCACCCTCACAGAAATCCAGTATCCCTGGACTTGGAACACCTCTTCTGGAACTGAGGCTAAGTTTACAATTAAGAGGCAACAGATGGTAGAGTTACTTCATGCCGGATTTCCTTACAGATATTACCCAAGCATCACATCAGTGGTCGACGCCATCAACAAAGCTCTCACTAACATTGACACGTATTCAGATATTCTGCTGTTTTTAGATAATGTCACAATAAAAGTTTTTTTAGGAAGCACCCACCTTGATACAGAAGTTATTTGCACTGGCAAGTTAAGTAGAGTTTTAGGAACAGTATAAACATGTGAAAAGTACTGCCCTATTAGATTCATTAGGTTCACATATTAATGGAGGTTTCTACACTCCCTATGTATTCAGCAATATGATAGATCCTCAGAAGGTTGGTGATAGGTACGCACCTTTGCTATGGTGTGTGCAGGTCAAAGGTGACAATAACACATTTGTTAATATTCAACATGTCAACATATCAAGCCTGACTGCACAGCAACCACTTTGACACTTTGTCAGTTTTGTTATTTGGCGATGAGTCGCAGGAAGTGGCCTCTAAATACAGGAAAGTGATTATGAAACTTCATTTAGGATCTCTACCTGACAGTGAATACTGAAAAGAAATCAACATGTTCCTGAAAACCCATGGAGACCCTTCTCTACATGGGGACTATTACCATTATCGGGCTGGATATGGAGGTCCCTTGTTCTTTCAAGGTGTGCCTGTAATGTATGCCGCCAGACGGGGAGGATTTTTTCGGAGCTTGTTTATAAGAGCTGTTCCCTTTCTCAAGAAAAGAGTTTGTAATAGCCATACCCCATGTTAAAACAGCACCTGCAAACATCGCTCCGGATGTGGTGGGTTCATTTACATCAGCTGTTGCTGAGCGTGTGAACAAACAGCACCAAGAAGGAGCCAGAATTCTGTTCATGCCTAGGATTGGTGCCAAAAGAAAGAGAAAAGGCTTTGTTGATAATACTGCCTTTAGTGGGGTGTATGCCGCAAATCAATTCAATTTCAAACACTATCACATCACCTATGAGGCTCTGTTTCGCGAAGGGGCTGTGATTCTGGCGAAGCCTTACACGCCAAGCTTTGATAACAGCAATTATGTTTGGGGATATCTTGGTTTGGTTTCCATAACTGGAAAACATTTACGGACTCTGGTTTTGCTGTAGCCAGAGAGGGATACGGGGCCAGATACACACTGTTTGCTTTTGATCTGAGTCCTGATATGAAAGATGGCAATCATTATTAAAAATGGCAATCTGAAAGCTGAAATACATTTTAAGCAACCACTTGCAACAAACGTGAACATGGTGGTGTTCTCTGTGTTTAATAAAATGCTACAAATCAATCACGCCAAACAGATTTTGTCTGATTATCTATAAAGAATAGGACAAAATTGACACTTTTCAGATATCTGATTTGTTGAGCCATTATAGAAATGCCAAGAATTTATTTTGGATTTTTTTCAGTTGACACCCTTTCTAAGAATATTCAGCATGAAAAGCCTTTTATTCTTGTATTTAACAGAGACCCCCACTATAAGCAAGGAATTCATTGGGCATCTCTGTTTTTAGATATGGACAAAGTAATTGTCAATGATAATTTTGAGCTTTTCCTGAGCAAAGCATTTTCACAAAGCCTTTTTTACTTCTTATTGAAAAAACAAAAGTGTTAGAATGTAATAAAGTTCCAGTCCAGGATATTTTGGCTCTCACATTTGGGGAGCACTGTATCTATTTTATAAGTAACATGTCAGAGGGTATGGATTTTGAAAATTTCTTGAAACTGTACTCAGATGACCTTTTGAAAATGACCATCTTCTTATCAAATACATAAAAGAAAAGTCAAAAACTGCTTACAAATCCTGCCAAAAATGTAAAAAACTTTAACTGGATCTGTTATGTAATATTCTACATGTTATTTTGTATCTTTAAAATAAAATCCTCTGTTAAAGTCTCAGTAACAAATCTGTATTATTACAAATTTTAAACAGGACATATTTTCAAACATACTTATAACTCTTTTTAAGTATGTGAGATATTATGTATAATGAGTTTGTTATATTTATCAAACATCAAGCAGCATAGTGATTCAAAATAAAAAAGGAAGCTGTAAAAAGTTTAAAAGTGTTTTATTTACAATAATTAATTAATTATGGTACAGAAAGGAAAACAGAATTGGAAAATAAAATAAGCATTTATGTATATACACAGACATAAATAAAAAAAATTCAAACGTCTCTTCCATGGGGCACACTCTAAAGAATAATTAAAAATGCAACCATGTGTTCATCTTGAAAAGTTTCTTCTTGGGTTCCAGAGTTAAGCCACCATCAGGCCCAAGTGGGGCAATTTGTGGAAACAAACGTGATATGGGCATGTATGAACGAGGCTGGAAAACACTAGGCGTAGGACTCTTCTGGCAGGCAAATGGGTGATTACCTGCATCTTTTAAAGAGTCTAAAAATCTCAGTTTACACCATTACCTACAATGGAAGAAGAATGTTAAATTCTGCAATGGCCTGCATAAACATTTCCCAGCTTCTTGGAGTTTTCCGCCGTGTGAGATCCTGGGGTTCTGTGATGCCACGGATTTAATTGTAGATGTTAGATCCTCTGACAGGTTTCCCTCTGTGGATAAACTCTACTTTCTCATTCCACGAGGTAGTTTCTTTTTCACTGGACATTTTGTTGTATAACATTTTAGCATTTTTTGGTACCGCTGCCTGGTATTGCCACTCAAAATGCTGGTGATGAGAGGAACAGCTGTACCAAACAAAGACCCAATAAATCCTGAAGGGTGTGTCACTGATTTCTTTTTATAAACCAGTGATGTGCATTTGTTACTAAGCTTTTTAATAATATGACGCTTCTTCTTTAGCGCTTCAAACTGATGGTCTGATATTGGGACATAACCTTTTAGGGTGTTTAGGGCAATCCATGAAGTAGCAGTCACTAAGGCGGTCATTCCGACCCTGGCGGTCATGGACCGCCAGGGCCGGGGACCGCGGGAGCACCGCCAACAGGCTGGCGGTGCTCCCAAGGGCATTCTTACTGCGGCGGAAAACCGGCGGTGTACCGCCGGTTTTCCGCTGCCCTGGGGAATCCTCCATGGCGGCACAGCAGGGGATTCCGACCCCCATACCGCCATCCTGTTCCTGGCGGTTTTGGCCGCCAGGAACAGGATGGCGGTATGGGATGTCGTGAGGCCCCTGGGGTCCCCTGCAGGGCCCATGCCAATGGCATGGGCACTGCAGGGGCCCCCATAACAGGGCCCCACCATGATTTTCAGTGTCTGCCATGCAGACACTGAAAATCGCGACGGGTGCAACTGCACCCGTCGCACCCCTTCCACTCCGCCAGCTCCATTCGGAGACGGCATCCTTGTGGAAGGGTGTTTCCCGCTGGGCTGGCGGGCGGCCTTCTGGCGGTCGCCCGCCAGCCCAGCGGGAAACCCAGAATACCCGCGGCGGTCTTGTGACCGCGCAGCGGTATTCTGGCTGCTCCCGCCGGCCCTGCAGATACTGCGGCCGGCGGGAGTCAGAATGACCCCCTAAATCATCAAAAGCGGAGCACAAGATGGCCTTTCTTTATGGTTGGCTCACTGTGAATAACAATTTTAGGAGGGCTTGATTTGGACTTAATTTTGGGTGTCTAACCAACCGAGAGATCAGGTGGAAAAATGTCAGTACGGAGTCTGTAGTCTTCTAGGGTTGCTGTTTTTAAATCTACCAGTAAGTAACCAGGGGGTTTCTCTGTAGCGTTGTTAAAAGCTTCCAAAAATCTGGCAATTCCAGGATACATTGTTTGGCTGTAACTGTGATTTGTTGTTTATCTCTAGAGTGATTTTAAACAGAACTAAGTAAGGTGCATTAAGAGTTATTGAGTGGTTATTCCTAACCTTATAAAACAAATTCTGCACTATATAAAAAGTGTTTAGGTGGTGTGAATATTAAGTAAAAGCTTTCTCTATTTCTGGGCATCAACAGCTTCACTCATTAGGTCATTAATAATAACTATGTTTACATAACATGGGGCAGCATATTATCATCATTGAGAATATCAGGTATTCTTTCAATATATTTTATGTATGGGAATTTAAGTGGTAGTCCTGTTTATAGATTTTGCCAGCATGAATAAAGCCATGCAATATTGGTTGGGGTTTGGTTTAAACAATAAAAACATTTTCTAAACACTTTTTAATAAAATAACTTTTACCACATTTGGAAGGACCTGATAAAACAGGGAAATGGATGCTGCAGTTTAGTGTCAATTGTTGGTAATGGCACTTATGTCTATCAATACTGTAAGCGCATCAGACCATATTAAGTAAACTTACAAGGGAGACGCGAGAAGACCGGTGAACCTTTTGACTCGCTTCGAGGTTTTCTCACCATATATCCCATACCAACACAAATCAATAACAATAATCAATCAAGAACATCAATGATCAATACAAGTCAGTAAATTCCACTCACCATGACTTCTCGGCCATGAATAACCACACCTTTATCCAAAAGTTAGAATATTTATTGCCCTATATTAACAATGTTAATGTCACATATAGAAACAACACTGCCTGTCCAAAGCGGCAAAAGAATCGCAATCTAATCAAAACTTGAGCTACTACACATTATAAGGTTACAGTCCAAATTAATAGCAAGAATAACTGCACAAACGATATTACATACATTTAGATTCAGCAAAGAAAGGACATTAACATGTGGGGAACTTAATCAGTGAGAACCCTAACTAGCATCCGATTAGCATAGCATGTTTGGGCTTCATGCAAAACAATTTAGTCACACAAATTTGGAAAAATATCTAGCTATGGCTCTAGCAAAATAGCTGTTGGTACCTAGCAACAAAAGCAAATAGACATAGCATTCAGTAGTGTCAGTGTATACCTGTCCTCAATAGGTTTCAGCAAGCTGTGACAGTCTTTGTCATCAGTTCGGTCAGCTAGGCATCAGGGTTCAACATCAAAGTTCAGAAAAAGCAAAGTCTCTCTAAGCAGTAAAGATAAACACGTCTCCTCTTGGGACAGTCTAGAAAATGATAGCCAAAGTGGCTTTTTGGGCAGTATGAAAGAAATGGCGGTATCTCCTCTCTGAACAGTCTGGCTAAGTTAGATTTCTTAAAACTACTTTCCACATCCAAATTGGTCGGGGGATCGCATGTTCACACTTTGTCCAATGAAACTAAAACTTAAAATCTACAATTTTACTAGTACATGGTTCACATGTCGAAGATCGGTTCCTTTTCTCCTGCTCTCATCATCCGACTCGTCAGGTAACAATATTGTTGCAGCTTGTACTCCAGTCAGTGCGTTCATTGTCTTCTCCTGGGTCAGCCTTACACACATTACATTAAACATTGTTGCACTAGCAAGTACAGCATCTTCTAGCAAGCAGTTTCTCATGAGAGAGAACTTCAGCTACGAGCACATGGACAGTACAGTGAAAAATCACAATTTAATCCTCTAAGCATCCATTCTATAAAACCCCTAAAGAAATACAGCTTGACATGAAGCCGTGCAACTAGGCCAAGACCTCGCTAAGTTAGGGCCTATAATTAATAAAGCTAATACATAATGCATAACCCTTAATATGACATATTACTACATTAATCAAGCATAAGCTTAACATTTCATATTAATAAGTCACTAATAAGTACAATTCGTGAACATTGACAGCCACTCTGGTGGGCGCCCCTTCAAATGCTTGCATTATTTTTCTCTAAGTTAACACATTTTCTAAGCAAATCCAACACTGAAAATTGATGAATATTCATTAGTAGAACTCATTAAAATTCTGCGTTAACAATTCCCATAGGGCAGTGTTTTATACTTTTCTGTCAGTACTCGTTTTATGCACAGACCTGGTTATAATTTGCCACTGTTTTTTGGACCTGAAAATATTTGGCTGTTCCACCACAATAGTTTTATTAAATTTGTTTGTGTGTTCTTCAATATAATCATTGACCAGATCCTTTAGGCTGTTAAAATTGATATTGATGCTATTGTTAACATTGAGTGTAATAACTTTCACTTTCATGCACACTACATTTTTGGATGTACAATAGCATTACGTTTTAGGACCAGCTGACACAAATTCTCCACCGTGTTCACTAGTACATAACTCGCCTTGTAAATCTCCAAAGTAATCACCACCCTGGTTTACTCACAAAAATCACAGAGTCAGTATCATGGTACAAACATCTGTCCCAAAGTTGATCCAGCACCTTCTAAAATTGTAATTGAGCATGAATGGTTGTAAAACAAGCTATAAAAAGCAGTATCATCATCTATGAAGTTACAACTGGAGATCTCGTAACACAAGCCAAAAAGATATTTATACAGCTCATCTGGATCTGTGATTATTTTAGTGTTTTGCAAGTTTGTCCAAAGTGAAAATTTGCTCCTTGCTACACCAAGTACATGTGATTGACCTTTCTTCATCAGAGTGGCTGCATTCGCTGGTCTGTTTGCTTTCAGCGCATGTCCTCATAGGGGGAACACTAACTTTCCCCCAACTCTGAGTGGAAGAATAGGAAAATAAAGACTACTGACATTTAATAAAGCAGAGGTACTCACTGAGGTCTTTAAATTTCTGACAAATGATGCGTGTGTCCTAGCAGGTAAAGTTTTGTACATACTTGTGAAATCATAGTAGTGTATTTTTTCACTACCAACCACCTTCTTGTGCAACTGAATAGTATTCGTATGACCTCCAAATAAAGTATCCAGGGGCTCAGAGGCTAAGGCAATTCCTTGTTCTTAATAAAACACACAAGGTCTTTATTTGATTTAACCATATCTAATCACTCATGCTCCCACAAGGATCTCAGAACAATACCTCGGTTCTTGATATAATGTGCATTTAACATTGTCCGATGGCATAGCTGCTCAAAAATGATACCCAGAAGATTATTAAACTTATGTTGTTTGTAGCACTGGGGGCAACCGTGATAGAAGCAACCATTAAATTCAAAAGCGGTTGGCACACCATTAACTACAGCATATCCATCTAGGTAATATGGTCCCACGTGATATTCACCACCAATCAAATCATTCTGAATAAAGGTGTTCTCTTTTTCAGAGACATACATTAGCCATTGAGCAATACCACGGACCTGGTCAGTGAACTGCTCTGCCTCCCCTAGCTCCACCTCTAAGTAGAGCCCTCATTCCTCTGAACTCCTAAACCCTGTCAGGAGTTCGAGGCCCCCCTCCACCCACAGGCTTCTGCCTGTGCCTCATCCCTGGTGTCTAGTAGGAGAGCTCTGCTTTACTACTAGGCTGCCCTCTGCCTCTCTCCTCCTTATTTCGGATTTGCTCTCTGTGTCCTTTCTCTTCCGTGTCTGTTCCCTTGAGCCTCTTCTGGTGTTCGCTCCCCTCAGTGCTCCTTTTGACTTATTGCTTTCCACTCTTTCTTTGCTTTTCCCTCCACTCCGCTCTCACTTTCTGTCTCACTCCCGCTCTCCCCGGCCGCTGCTGCCCCTGCAGCCCCGTCCCCCTCCTCTCTCTCGCACTGCACTCCCACCGCTGCTGCACCTGCAGCCCACCCCCTTTTTTTGCCCCATGTTTGCCCCCGCTCCCAGCTGTCCTCCCCCTCCCTACTTAATGGCAGCAGCTGGGTGGCCGCACGCAGTGGGTGTGCCAAAGGCAAGCCCATCTGCGCCTGGACCGTGCCCAGCACCAGAAGCCCTGGTTCTCACCCCCCCCCACCGCTGCTACACCCGCCTTCACTATGACGCCACCTCCCTCCACGCCCTCAACACCGGCCGCTCACCCACCTGCCATCAAGCCACACCGCAGCTCACCCGCAGACCCTTCTTCTGCCGGAACTGCGCCTTCACCAGCCTCCACACCAACGACCCACCCACCAAGGCGGGACGCAGCCATCTCAGATGCATCCTACTCAACACCCGCTCCGTCCACAAACACGGTGTCAAACTTAGGAATCTATTCGGCTCAGCTTCCCCAGCCATCACCTTCCTGACTGAGACCTGGATGCACCCCTCCTTACCCCCAACATTGCCATAGCCATCCCGGACGGCTACAAGATCACCCGCAGGGACCGCTCCAACAAACCAGGAGGAAGCATCACCATCATCCACAAGAACACCCTCAGGATCACAACCAGCACCGAAGACACCCTCAGCACCGCTGAACACCTGCACTTCCAGATCCACACCAACACCAACTTCAGAGGGACCCTCATTTACAGACCCCTGGCCCCCAACAGAAGTTCAGTGACTCCATCACCGACGTCATCAGCACAAACGCTCTCATATCCACAGACTACATACTCCCTTGGGACTTGAACTTCCAACTCGAGAACACCAACAATAACAACTCTACCACCCTGCTCGACAACCTCTCCAACCTTGGCCTCAAACAGCTTGTCACATCCCACCCACTCCACAGGACACACGCTCGACCCCATTTCCTCTGCCAGCAAACATGTCTCCTTCACCCACACCACCGAACTCCACTGGACCGACCACCGCTGCATCCCCTTCTCCTTAGAGAAACCCGCAACACACCATCACCTGCAACGGAAGGTCACCGAAGACCAATTGCTCACTACCCTCTCCCGGAACCCATCGACAGCACCGACAATGACATAGCAGCCCGCAACCTCAGGCAATGGATCAACAACTGTGCCAACACTCTCGCCCTGATCAAAAATCCTTCCCACAGACACATGGACAGAAAGGCCTTTTGGTTCACCACCGACACCCAAGAATCTAAGCAAACATGCCGAAGACTCGAAAAGGAGTGGCAGAGAGTCCGTCTCCCTCCATTCCGCTCTGAAAACACCAAAATCATCTGCGGCATACCCCAAGGGTTCGTCCCTCAGCCCGACCCTCTTCAACGTCTACATGGCTACGCTTGCTAACATTGCCCGATCTCACAACCTGAACATCATCTCATATGCCGATGACACCCAGCTGATCCTCTCCCGCACCAAGGACACAGCCAGGACCAACCTCCACGAAGGAACGAAGGACAGCTGCCTGAAACTGAATTCCGACAAGACTAAGGCGGTCATTCTGGCTTTCCCGCTGGGCCGGCGGGCGCCCGTCAAAGGAGCGCCCGCCGGCCCAGCGGGAAAGGCCCTGCAACATAGAGGCCGGCTCCGAATGGAGCCGGCGGTGTTGCAGGGGTGCGACGGGTGCAGTTGCACCCGTCGCGAATTTCACTGTCTGCTGAGCAGACAGTGAAAATCATGCTTGGGCCCTGTTAGGGGGCCCCTGCACTGCCCATGCCAGCGTAGCCATGCCAGTGGCATGGGCAGTGCAAGAGCCCCCAGGGGCCCCACGACACCCGTTCCCGCCATCCTGTTCCTGGCAGTAAAAACCGCCAGAAACAGGGTGGCGGGAAGGGGGTCGCAGCGCCGCCATGGAGATTCAGCCCAGACAGGGGAAATCCGGCAGGAAACCGCCGGATCCCCTTTTCTGACCGCGGCTTTACCGACGCGGTCAGAATGGGCAGGGAAGCACCGCCAGCCTGTTGGTGGTGCTTCCGTGGTCATCCACCCTGGCGGTCGATGACCGCCAGGGTTGGAATGACCCCCTAAGTCCTCATCTTCGGCTCCATCTCCTCCGCATGGAACGACTACTGGTGGCCTGCCACACTGGAAACTGCACCGACACCCACCGACCACACACGCAACCTGGGATTCATCCTGGACTCTTCACTATCTATGACCCAGCATGTCAACGTCATCTCCTCCTCCTTCTTCAACACCCTCCGCATGCTTCAGAAGATCTACAAACGGATCCCCACCAAAACCAGAAGAACAGTCACCCAAGCCCTCATAAGCAGCAAACTGGACTACGGCAATTCCCTTTTCGCAGGAACCACGGGCAAACTCCAGAAAAGACTGCAAGACATCCAGAACACCTCCACATGCCTCATCCTGGACATCCCCCATCACTGCCACCTGAGAGACCTACATTGGCTCCCCATCAACAAGAGAATCACATTCAAACTCCTCACCCATGCCCACAAGGCATTGCACAACACTGGACCAGAATACCTCAACAGACGGCTCTCCTTCTACACCCTGACCCAACATCTTCGCTCCGCCGACCTCGCCCTCACCACCATCCCACGCATCCGCCAAACACCTACCAGTGGCAGATTGTTCTTGCACCTCCCCGCCAAGACGTGGAACACTCTTCCCATCCACCTGCGTCAGACCAAGGACCTCCTTACCTTCAGGAGACATCTCAAGACATGGCTGTTCGAGCAGTAGCAGCCCCCCTCCTCAGTGCCTTGAGACCCTCACGGGTGAGTAGTGCACTTTACAAATTCCCTGATTGATTGATTGAGAGTGTATAATATCTCTTTTGTTTACCATTATACAAATAAGACAGCACCAGTGCTATGCTTTCAGGTTGTAAAAACATGTGCTTATAGATAGCCAAACACATTGAAGCCAGAGTCACTTTTTGAAACGGTCTATGTACTCAATGCATTTTACCATGTCAGGAGTGTTTAGCTGTAGGACCGTTTTTTGTTTTGTCAGCTGTCGATACCGCGATAAGAGATTACAAGGCTTCCTTGGGATAAATACATCTTCTTGGCAGTATGCTTTCAACTCTGCCTTAAAAGCTAAATCTGTGTACCATTTTAAAAAGGATTCTTTCTCATCCAGCATCATAAAGTCTACACCATAGTATTCATCTGAAAGAATCGGCCCCACATAATTTTGGTTTCTGAGGTGTTAAAAAAAGTGTTGAAAATAACCCTTAGAACCAGCAAAACCAAAGACTTTTGGTAATTTGCTGAGCTTCAGTGGTAAAAAATTCAAGAAATATTTTAAAAGAGGCTTTTTTCTCAAAGCTCACCCTGCCCCTCACCTTCTTCTTTCCCCTTTTGGTCACCCATTTCACCCCATCACCTTGTTCTCCCACATGTAAACACCACATACACACACCCACACACCACACACACACACAGTCACACACACACACCACACACACACACACACACTCACCCTAAAACACACCTGTTTTAAAATGTTGTGATGTAAGTTGCCTGTTTGATAGTCCTCCTGCTTTGGCCTGTTCAGTTTTCAGCTTATTTACAACAGAAACCTCCCAATCTCTGTCAAGGTTTTTGGCAATGTCATATTTATGCATGATCACTTTATTTTCAGTGTAAATATGATCTTTCAGAGTGATATGTACTTAACACTATAGGAATATATATATATCTGAGAAAACAGGGCTGATTGCAGAGGCCCCATAACTTTTTGCCCTCATTTTCGACTTTTTGCTGGTGTTTTCCTGACTTTAAAGGTGCCCTGGGTACTGCTAACCAGTCCCAGGGCCTGTGCTCTGTGTAAAATGGATATGCAAATTAGGCTAATTATAATTGGCTAAGTTAACCTACCTATAAGTCCCTAGTATATGGTAGGGCATGTAGGTTTAGGGACCACAGCATAGGTGGTGCACACCTAGGTGCATTGCTGAGGTGCCCAGTGTCATTTTAAAAGCAAGCCTGCCTTGCTGGCTGCGTTTAAATTAAAGTTATATGCAAATTCGACTTTGGAATTAAAGGTACTTCCAAAGTCTTAAACTACCTTATTTTTACATATAAGTCACCCCTAAGGTGTGCCCTATGTGCCCCTAGGGCTGGGTGCCATGTAACTATAAGCAGGGACTTTATAAAAATAGATTTATAAGCCCTGGTGAGGTAAAAACAGCCAAATTCGTTTTTCCCTCATTGAAGTAAATGGCCTTCATAGGCTAGAATGGGCAGACTTTATTTTAAATTTTAAAGTCTCCTTAAATGTTACATACCAAGAATTTGGTATCAAATTGATTGTTGGAATAAATCCCACAACTTCCAGTTGTTGGATTTAATATAACTTGTCCAGGTAAAAAGTTTAGACTTTACCTAAAAAGTTGCCAATTTCAGCTCTGCATTGTTTTTGCTGCTGTGCTCTGATTGGCCAGCCTGCAGCAGCTTCTGCCAGGCTGCCTTGATTAGGTGTGAAGTGGCCTGGCTTCACACAAAGGAATGTGCTTGGGGGAGAGAATCTCCCCTCAGCAGATGGTGAGGCAGGAAGGGGGAGGGCTGCCAAACTGGTCTTCAAAGGCAGAGAAGGACATTTGCAGCACCCAGCAACACCCCCACATCCTGCAACCCCAGACAATTAGGTGCCCCCTTGATTAGATTAGGAGAGGGCAGGAGAGGGGTGTGTTTATGATTTTTAGCCACACCAGTGGGTGGGCTCAGCCAGATGTAACCTCCAAAAATCAGATTCATCCATGTTGGATTTTTAGAGACTGTTGCCTTCTGGGATGGATTTTTGCCACACTTCCCAGGAAGTGGTCATCACAGGGGGACGACCCTGTCCCTGATTGGAGAACCAGGGCCCCCCTGCTTTTCACCCAGGAGCAAGGATAAAACTGGCAGACCTGCACCCATGCCTCAGATCCCCTCCAGAATTCAACAAGAAAGGAACTAAAGAAGAAGAAGGACTGCCCTGCTGGACCCCTGGCCTGCACCTGGAACCTGCACTCAGAAGGACTGCACCAGCTGCACACTTGGGCTTCACCACAAGAAGGACTTTGCCTGGCTTCAACTGGTTCAAGGAGGGACTCCCTGTTTGCTACAGGTGAAAAATTGCTAAACCAGAGTCCCCTGCACCAACTCCTGAAGAAAGCGACCAGCTGACCACTGTCCAGTGGCCAAAAAGGAGTTTGCGCCAGGTGCATTCTGGGAGTTGAAGTCCGCACCCCCCAAGGACCATCACAGAACTTCTGGACCCTTGGGGTGAGCTGTGGACCCGAAAAGAACCTTAAAAGAACATCTGGGTGAAGCCTCAGAAGTTTGGAAAAGATTTGAGAATTTTTGGAAAAAAGCTCCAGAGAGGGACCGACCCGCCGCGGAAATTCTAGCCGGCTTGCCTCAACCGCGACCCGGCCTGACTTCGTGGTTCGTCCCGGTAAAGAAAAACATCCAAAAAAGAGACTAAGTCCGAACGTAAAAAGTTGACCGGGACCTCCCAGCCATCGTAGGCGAGAAGGGCTCCATGGACGTCGGATCAAGATCCAGGTTTACCCCGGTCGAAGGATTTTCATCTCGAAAAAACGACTAAGTCCGAAGGTAAAAGTCTCCACCGAGGAAACCCACATCGCGTATCCGGACAAGGGCTCCAGGAGGTCGGATTCAACTGGCAGGTTCGTCCCGGTGAAGAAAAACTTCAAAATAAAGACTAAGTCAGAAGGTAACTTTTTAACCGAGGCCTCCCGCGACCTGTAGCCGAGCAGGGCTCCATCGCGGTCGGCCTGAAAGTTTGACTTTGCCCCGGTCGAGGTGCAACCAGATGACCCGATTGGCGCTTTTTGTTTCTAAGCGCTAGAAAAGTAATAATTCTTTAAAAATTCATATCTCCGGTTCCCCTGAACCGATTTTAATCGTTTTTGTGTCATTTTAAAGATAAAAATATAAACTATTGGATTTTTAAACTGTTTCCTGTGTTTTATTTAATTACTGTTTTGTGATATTTGAATGCTTTACACTTTGTCTCCTAAGTTAAGCCTTGACGCTCGTTGCCAAGCTACCAAGGGTTGAGCTGGGATTAATTTACTGAGACCTAACTGTACCTATGTGGAGGTTAGTGGCTTGTTGCTAGGTGTAGGTACCTACCTGCCCTACCAATAACCCATTTTCCAACATAATTGGAAGCAGCGACGGGATCCTGTACTTGTGTTCAATATCACGTTACAGTTTTGGGTAAAACAAATTAAAAATCCTTTAAATTGTCCTAGCGCAAAAATTGTTTTTAATTTTTAATTTGGATTAATTTCAATTATTGAATTTTTGTAATTTTTCTAAATTCTTGTTTCCAATTTTTGCAAAAAGTTTTTGTTGACACAAAACTAGGGAACCATGGAGCTTGATCTGGCTAGCCTACCCACACTGACAGTAGTCCAGCTTAGGGGGTTGTGTATTGAAAGAGGGTTGCCTGCAACCACTGATCTCAGGAAGCAAATCCTGATCACATCCCTGACAGCATGGGCTGAGGCCCAAGAGGTAGAGTCAGAAGAAGCTCCAGAGGAGGGAGAAAGAAGGGAGGATGCAAGCTCTAACCACTCAGGGGAGGGAAGGCATCTGAGCCCAAGTGAGGATGAGGAAGAACGGTCCTCAGTAAATACAGTCACTAGGGGCAGATCCAAAGCTAGTGGTGGGAAGGGGGTCCTTTCAGGAGGAGAGAACCCATCCATCAGAGAAAGAGAGCTGGAGGCCCAGCTAGCATACATAGCTTTGGAAGCAGAGAAGCTGGCCCTAGAAAAGAAAAAGTGGGCATACAAAGAGAAAAGAGATGGAGGCAGCGATAAAGAAGCTGAGGTGTCTATGGGTGGGGGAGTTTGCCCCAGATTACCCAAGGGGGTAGTTCCTGCTTATGTAGAGGGGGATGACATAGATAAGTGGCTGGGGGCCTTTGAGAGGGCACTCCAAATGAGAAGGGTTAGGCCTCAATTCTGGGGTTCCCTTTTATGGGAGTTGGTCCCCAACTCAGGGAGGGATAGGCTTCTGACCTTAAGGGGGGAGGAGGCAGATTCATACCCTAGTATGAAGAGGTGCTTAACCAAGAAGTTTGATCTGACCCCAGAGCAATATAGAATGAAGTTCAGGGACACCCAGAAGGTCAGTACCCAGTCTTGGGTTGACTTTGTGGACATTTCACTAAAGGCACTAGAGGGCTGGATTATTGGAAACAAAGTAGATACTTATGAGGGGGTTATACAATCTGATCATGAGAGAGCACATCTTGACCAATTGTACCCAAGAAAGGTTACGCCAGCATCCAGTGGACTCTAAGCAGACCAACCCTAGAGAGCTAGGGGAGGCAGCTGATGAGTGGTTGAGAACCAGGGTGGTTGTCAAGTCCCAGGGGGGAGACTCCAAGAACGGGGGGACAGGTCCCCAAAAACCTAAGGAGGGAGGTGGTAAGCCCACCACAGAGACTCCCTCTGTACCCCAGAACCCTAAGAAGGAGGAGAGTAAATCCCACTCCCACTCTGACAAGCAGAGGCAGGGAGACCCAGGGTTAAAAAAACTCTTGGACAGTAGGGCTTGCTTTGACTGTCAGCAGACAGGTCACTTCAGAGGAGATGCAGCCTGTCCAAGGAAGGTGGTTAGCACTGGGCTGTCCAGTGTAGCCATAGAGGAGGATTCCTCAGATGATGAAGTCCTCCTAGCATTGTGCTGGGAGACAGGACCAGATGGTAAGCTGGTGATCGCTGAGGGTGGGAGTAGGCACTTCCACCACATTCAAGTGAATGGGATCCCTACCACTGGCCTGAGGGACACCTGTGCCAGTCACACTATAGTGAGTGACCGGTTAGTGACGCCAGACATGTATGTCCCAGGAAAGACAAAGAAAGTCAGGATAGCCACAGGGGAGGTCACCTCCAAACCTGTAGCCATAATGCCCCTAGAGAGGGAGGGTATCCTTGACTGGATTAGGGTGGTAGTCAGTGCTGACCTCCCCCTAGATTGTATCCTGGGCAATGACCTCCCAGAGGTGAGTCTGGTCACAGATGGGGTGGTCGCCCAGGGCGCCCCCCCAACCCAAAGTCCTGGGGAGTCAGTCCCTACAGTTAGGAGACAGGGGTCCCCAAGAAAAGGAAAGAAGAAAAGGAAGGGTAGGCCACTCTTAAAGAGAGTTCCAGGGAGCCAAGGGCCTTCTGCCCCAGTAGGGGGGGAGCCCAGAGTTGGCACTGGTGAGGCCTCACCTGACCCCAAGGAAGTCCTGAGTAGTCAGGCAGCTGTCCAGATGCAAGGTGTTGCCCCTGCACTGACAGAAGGGAGAGTGGAAGGAGGGTGTCTGCCACAGGAGGTGGTAGCCCCCCACTCTAGACAGCAAGAGGGGTGCCAGGACCCCAAAGATGCCCCTAAAGCAGCTCAGCCACCTGTCAGTGGAGAGCTTAGGGTGTGGTTCTGGGTACTGACAGCTGTCAGTAGCCTCTGCTGGGTGCTAGCCTTCCAGGCAGCACTGTACTTGGCCTGGGAGGCAGACCCCAGGGCCAATAGCAAAGTAGGCCCCCTGACCCTATTGGTCATGGTGGGGTTGCTCAAGTGTTGGGTGACCTCTTTGGGTAAGCTAGGTGTTGCCCTAGCAAAGTTTGGAGTAGGGGAGGTGGGCACCTCACTACCCAAGTTGGCAGAGAGAAAGGAAGAAGACCCCCCTAGAGGGAAGTTTCAGTTTGAGTTGGGTCCTTTTACTGTTGGGATGGCTTCACTACCCAGAGGGAGGGACCCTGACAGGGGGATGTAAGGCAGAGTAGGCCCTGCAAAGGGACAGCCAGTTTTCTTCACTGTCTTCCTCGCCTAACAAGCCAGGAAGACTCTCCCAGGGTTGGGCTGAGTCTCCTGGGCGTGTGGGCTGGGGGGGGGGTTGTGTGAGAAAACAGGGCTGATTGCAGAGGCCCCATAACTTTTTGCCCCCATTTTCCACTTTTTGCTGGTGTTTTCCTGACTTTAAAGGTGCCCTGGGTACTGCTAACCAGTCCCAGGGCCTGTGCTCTGTGTAAAATGGATATGCAAATTAGGCTAATTATAATTGGCTAAGTTAACCTACCTATAAGTCCCTAGTATATGGTAGGGCATGTAGGTTTAGGGACCACAGCATAGGTGGTGCACACCTAGGTGCATTGCTGAGGTGCCCAGTGTCATTTTAAAAGCAAGCCTGCCTTGCTGGCTGCTTTTAAATTAAAGTTATATGCAAATTCGACTTTGGAATTAAAGGTACTTCCAAAGTCTTAAACTACCTTATTTTTACATATAAGTCACCCCTAAGGTGTGCCCTATGTGCCCCTAGGGCTGGGTGCCATGTAACTATAAGCAGGGACTTTATAAAAATAGACTTATAAGCCCTGGTGAGGTAAAAACAGCCAAATTCGTTTTTCCCTCATTGAAGTAAATGGCCTTCATAGGCTAGAATGGGCAGACTTTATTTTAAATTTTAAAGTCTCCTTAAATGTTACATACCAAGAATTTGGTATCAAATTGATTGTTGTAATAAATCCCACAACTTCCAGTTGTTGGATTTAATATAACTTGTCCAGGTAAAAAGTTTAGACTTTACCTAAAAAGTTGCCAATTTCAGCTCTGCATTGTTTTTGCTGCTGTGCTCTGATTGGCCAGCCTGCAGCAGCTTCTGCCAGGCTGCCTTGATTAGGTGTGAAGTGGCCTGGCTTCACACAAAGGAATGTGCTTGGGGGAGAGAATCTCCCCTCAGCAGATGGTGAGGCAGGAAGGGGGAGGGCTGCCAAACTGGTCTTCAAAGGCAGAGAAGGACATTTGCAGCACCCAGCAACACCCCCACATCCTGCAAACCCAGACAATTAGGTGCCCCCTTGATTAGATTAGGAGAGGGCAGGAGAGGGGTGTGTTTATGATTTTTAGCCCCACCAGTGGGTGGGCTCAGCCAGATGTAACCTCCAAAAATCAGATTAATCCATGTTGGATTTTTAGAGACTGTTGCCTTCTGGGATGGATTTTTGCCACACTTCCCAGGAAGTGGTCATCACAGGGGGACGACCCTGTCCCTGATTGGAGAACCAGGGCCCCCCTGCTTTTCACCCAGGAGCAAGGATAAAACTGGCAGACCTGCACCCACGCCTCAGATCCCCTCCAGAATTCAACAAGAAAGGAACTAAAGAAGAAGAAGGACTGCCCTGCTGGACCCCTGGCCTGCACCTGGAACCTGCACTCAGAAGGACTGCACCAGCTGCACACTTGGGCTTCACCACAAGAAGGACTTTGCCTGGCTTCAACTGGTTCAAGGAGGGACTCCCTGTTTGCTACAGGTGAAGAATTGCTAAACCAGAGTCCCCTGCACCAACTCCTGAAGAAAGCGACCAGCTGACCACTGTCCAGTGGCCAAAAAGGAGTTTGCGCCAGGTGCATTCTGGGAGTTGAAGTCCGCACCCCCCAAGGACCATCACAGAACTTCTGGACCCTTGGGGTGAGCTGTGGACCCCAAAAGAACCTTAAAAGAACATCTGGGTGAAGCCCCAGAAGTTTGGAAAAGATTTGAGAATTTTTGGAAAAAAGCTCCAGAGAGGGACCGACCCGCCGCAGAAATTCTAGCCGGCTTGCCTCAACCGCGACCCGGCCTGACTTCGTGGTTCGTCCCGGTAAAGAAAAACATCCAAAAAAGAGACTAAGTCCGAACGTAAAAAGTTGACCGGGACCTCCCAGCCATCGTATCCGAGAAGGGCTCCATGGACGTCGGATCAAGATCCAGGTTTACCCCGGTCGAAGGATTTTCATCTCGAAAAAACGACTAAGTCCGAAGGTAAAAGTCTCCACCGAGGAAACCCACATCGCGTATCCGGACAAGGGCTCCAGGAGGTCGGATTCAACTGGCAGGTTCGTCCCGGTGAAGAAAAACTTCAAAATAAAGACTAAATCAGAAGGTAACTTTTTAACCGAGGCTTCCCGCGACCTGTAGCCGAGCAGGGCTCCATCGCGGTCGGCCTGAAAGTTTGACTTTGCCCCGGTCGAGGTGCAACCAGATGACCCGATTGGCGCTTTTTGTTTCTAAGCGCTAGAAAAGTAATAATTCTTTAAAAATTCATATCTCCGGTTCCCCTGAACCGATTTTAATCGTTTTTGTGTCATTTTAAAGATAAAAATATAAACTATTTTTATAAATTGGTTTTGGATTTTTAAACTGTTTCCTGTGTTTTATTTAATTACTGTTTTGTGATATTTGAATGCTTTACACTTTGTCTCCTAAGTTAAGCCTTGACGCTCGTTGCCAAGCTACCAAGGGTTGAGCTGGGATTAATTTACTGAGACCTAACTGTACCTATGTGGAGGTTAGTGGCTTGTTGCTAGGTGTAGGTACCTACCTGCCCTACCAATAACCCATTTTCCAACAATATATATATATATATATACATATATATATATATATATGTATATATATATATATATATATATATATATATGTACATGTATATAAATATTACGATTGCAACCTAAGAAAAGAAAAAAAAAAGAAAGAAAGAAAAATCTTTCCATTAGGTAATTTTATTGTGGGGATCAACTCGTCAATGGTATTGACATTTTCAGATTCGGCTAAAACAGTGGTCTTCAAACTTTTTTATGCTGTGCCCCCCAGTTAAAAATTAATTGCCCCCCCCATTAATTTTTCACAATTGTTCTATCAAATTGTCAATGTTTAAATATGTCCAGACTTATTTAAACATTGCAGTTAAGGTTTGTTACTGTTTTAAAAGCAATCAAATACCTGATGCCAAACATACTATTCTGGTCAGGCAGGCCTTGTTAATGTGTAAAAGGTTTTTCAGTGTTAATATTAGAAGTGGGGGTAGGGGTTTTGAAGATTATTTAAAGTCCATTTCCTTTTGACACATGCTGTGAGGTTTAGGGTGACCAGATTTTGAAATCCAAAAACTGGGACATTTCACAGAAACAGTAAAGGGACTACAACGTTACATCAACAGAAGGGCACAATGACAGTGCTTTTCAACACATACATATGCACAATGAGGCAATAAGGAAATCAATAAAATGCAATGTTTAAAGTCAGCATCATATCTGTTAATTAAATTGCTTTCTGTAAGCAGCTGATAGCGTGTTCTGCTTTAGAACACACATAAACGTGCAACGCTTTTTCTCATCGAATCTATCTAAAAACCTGACATGAGCCAAATTTGCAAAAATCTCCTGGGACAGCTGGTTGAAAACTGGGACTATCCTCACAAATCAGGGATACCTGGTTACCCTACTGAGGTTGGATATAACTGAGAAAACATGTTAGGGATGACCCATTACGGAGGTGTTTACTGCTGCCCATTTTGTTTTGCTTAAAATAAAGCCTAGCCATCAGCATACTGCTTCTCTTGGCCAGAGCCTGGCACCACCGCTGGAATCATTTGAGCCCCCGTACAGGGGGCCTGCACCCCAGTTTGAAGACCCTGGCCTAGAATATCAAACAAATCAACATCAGAAATAGTATCATATGAGATATAGTCACAATGGTATTTCACTCCAGACCGTTTTTAATATAATTGGAGTGGTACTGAGTTTAGACATTTCTGACTTTCAGTGTAGATGGCCCTCCCAGCTGTCATTTATTCCCTAAGTGCTTCATTTAGAGTGCCACAACCACCTAAATTAAATACCTGTGCGCAAACTCTTAGAATATGTTTTCAATATACTTTGACTGGTTGGCACAAACTGCCTTTGAAATACTTTAAAAACTTAGGACCTCATTACGAGTTTGGCAGTCTTACTGCCAGACCGCCGTGCTGGCAGTTCTGAAAAGACCGCCATGTTGGCGGTCGCTCAGGCTGCCTTATTCCGAGTTACACACGCAGGACTGCCGACTGCCAACCAAAAACAGCTGAATGCCAGCAGCATGGTGGTAGGGAAAAAGGTGATCCATCCTCCCTCCCTGCCAGCCCTGGCACCAACCACCGAGCATATTAGAACCACACAACCACTGTGACAGTCCTTTATGGCGGTCAGCCAATGGTAGTCAGAACCACTGCTGTCCGCAGTCTGCAAAGCAAAATGCAACTGCACAAGGGATGCATTTGAAAATAACACAGCTGACACACATTGCCTCAGTAGAAACGCCTGCAAAGGACAATATAAAACACACCAATCCACAGACCACAATCCTTTGGATCTACACTGCAACATACTGAAGCCAGAGCACCTATATTAGACACCCCCATGTATTTCTCCATCCCATAGAAAACCCTGCACACAACCTTTACCATTCACCCCTTTTGCATCTCCCATGTCACCCCAACTTTTTTTTCCACCACATTGTCACGTTTAAACAATCCCTGATCCACAGGTGAAGAGTTAAGTGTCATGGTGGATGAAATCATAAGAGTAGAGCCACAATTGTTTGGAGCACAAGTCCAGCATACTACTCTCAGTACGAAAATGGAAATGTGGGACAGAATAGTCGACAGACTCAACGCTGTAGGGAGGACATCAGGAAGAGGTGGAATGACCTGAGGGGCAAGGTCCATTCCCTTGTTTCCAGGAACCAGCTGCAGGCCAAGAAGTCTGGTGGTGGCCCTCCCACTGCCCCTTACAGCGACTACTGTGGGAGTAGAGCGGTTCTTGCAATCCTGCATCCTCAGGGCTTGACAGGAATACCTGGGGGATCGGAGTCTGGTAAGTCACAACACTAAAAAGGTCACCAAAATGCCATGTCATGCATGAACATAAGTCTCCTTTTGCCTCATTTACTGTCACTCCACTCACTTGTCCAAAGACTAACTTTTGGCAAACAACAATTGAAGAGTACTACCCGGGGAGATGACATCTGTACAGTGAGTGCAGTACAGGGACTGACATGACTACTACTCCCAGGAGCCACTGTTCCTGTAACTACAAGCACAACCACAGTGGTATCATGATACTAGATGCCTGTATTAACAAAGGTCAACAGAAGTGGACTCACTTGGGGGGGGGTGACATTTTTACAGTGTGTTGCACAGAGAGTGACAAGCCCTCAACTACCATCGGGCATTGGGTCTGTGACTCCAAACAACAGCATAAGCTTCACAGGCCCAAATACACCTGTCTGTAATCACTCCAATGTGCTACACTCATCTGGGAGGATAACATTTGTCTAATGTCGGGTATTGGAGGGACTGACATGAATGCCAAAACCAGGAGGCACTATTCCTGTGACTACAAACACAAGCTCATTGGTCATTTGCTAAAACACTCCTGTTCATCAACTATCAATTGAAGTCCACTTACCTGGGTGGGATACCATTTGTATACTGTGTGAAGTAGAGGGACTGGGCTGACGACAGCTCACAATAGGCCCTGTTTCTGTCACTCCACCCACCAGACGAGTGTACTTCTGCCCAAATACACCTGTTTGTAAATTCTGAAATGCAGTTTACTCACCTGGGGGGGATACCATCAGTTTAGTGTGTGAAGTAGAGGGACTGGGATGACTACAGCCCGCAATAGACCCTGTTTCTATCAATCCAACCACCAGTGTTCACTTGCCCAAATACACCTGTGTGTCAACCTTCAAATTAAGTTTACTCACCTGGAGGGATACCATTTGTATACTGTATGAAGAAGAGGGAATGGCCAGACTGCAACTCCCATGAGACACCGTTCCTCGAACTCCTAACACCAGCCCATTTTACCTCAGGCCACATATACCTGTGTATTAATTTCAAAATGCAGTTTACTCAACTGTCTCGCTTCTAGAAGACAACAACATACTTGACGTCTCCCAGTCTGGATTCCGCAAGAACCACAGCATTGAGACCGCCCTCATCGCCTGCGCAGACAACATCAGGACCAGATTGGACAAGGGCGAGACCGATGCCCTCATCCTCCTAGACCTCTCTGCAGCTTTTGACATGGTATGCCACCATACCCTCTGCACACACCTTTTCGACGCCGGATTTCGCCACAAAGCCCTGGACTGGCTCACCTCCTTCCTCTCCGAAATAACCCAAAGAGTTTGCCTCCCTCCTTTCCGGTCTACAGCCACCAAGATCATCTGTGGGGTCCCCCAAGGATCCTCCCTCAGCCGCACCCTCTTCAACATCTACATGGTTCCTCTCGCCAAAATCCTCCGCCCCCACAGCATCCCCATCATTTCATACGCCGACGACACCCATCTCATCATCTCCCTCACTAGGAACTCAGCTACCGCCAAGAATGACATGCACGCCGGACTCCTTGACATCGCCAACTGAATGACAGCAAGCCGCCTCAAATTGAACTCAGACAAAACAGAGATCATCATCTTCGGCCCCAACGAGGCAGCATTGAACGACTCGTGGTGGCCCACCACCCTCAGACCACCCCCAACACCCACCACCCACGCACGCAACCTTGGCATCATACTGGACTCGTCGCTCTCCATGACCCAGCAAATCAACGCCATATCATCCTCCTGCTTCAACACCCTTTGCATGCTATGCAAGACTTTCAAATGGATTTCTTTAGAAACAAGAACAGTCTCCCACACCCTCATAAGCAGCAGACTGGACTACGCAATGCCCTCTACGCAGGGACCACAGCCAAGCTTCAAAGAAAACTCCAGCAAATCCAGACCTCAGCCGCACGTCTCATCCTCAACCTCCCTCTTCACAAACACATATCCACCCACCTCAGATCCCTACACTGGCTGCCCATCAACAAAAGGATAATTTTCAAAATCCTTGTCCATGATCACAAAGCCCTCCAAGACACTGGACCGTCCTACCTCAACAAACGAGTCAACTTCCACATACCAACTCAACAGCTCCGCTCCGCCGCCCTCGCCCTCGCTACAGTCCCCCGCATTCAACGCACCAACTCTGGCAGCAGATCCTTCTCCCATCTCACTGCCAAGACCTGGAACTCCCTCCCCACCAACCTACGCAAGACCCAGGTCCTCCTAACCTTCAGAAAGCACCTAAAAACTTGGCTTTTCAAGCAGTAACTGCCCACCCATCCCCTCCCCCCAGCGCATTGAGACCCTGCCGGGTGAGTAGTGCGCTTAAGAAATTATTTGATTGATTGATTGATTGACTCACCTGGGGGGATACCATCTGTTTAGTGTGTGAAGTACATGGACTGGGCTGACTACAGCTCAGACTAGGTCCTCTTTCTGTCACTCCAACCACCAGACCAGTGTACTCCTGCCCAAATACACCTGTTTGTAAACTCCAAAATGCGGTTTTCTCACCTGGGGGAATACCATTTGTTTTAGTGTGTGACATACAGTGACTGGGCTGACTACAGCTCACAATAGGCCGTGTTTCTGTCACTCCAACCACCAGACCAGTGTACTCCTGCCCAAATACACCTGTTTGTGAACTCCAAAATGCAGTTTACCCAGCTGGGGGGATACCATCTGTTTAGTGGGTGAAGTACAGGGACTGGGATGACTACAACTCAGAATAGGCCATGTTTCTGTCACTCCAGCCAACAGACCTGTGTACTCCTGCCCATAAACACCTGTTGTAAACTCCAAAATGCTGTTTACTCATCTGGGGGATATCATCTGTTTCGTGTGTGCGGTAGAGGGACTGAGCTGATGACAGGTCACAATAGGCAGTGTTTCTGTCACTACAACCACTAAACCAGTGTACACCTGTCCAAATATACCTGTTTGTAAACTTCAAAATGCAGTTTACCCACCTAGGGGGATACCATCTGTTTAGTGTGTGAAGTACAGGGACTGGGCTGACTACAACACACAATAGGCCCTGTTTCTGTCACTCCAACCACCAGACCAGCGTTAACTTGCCCAAATACACCTGTGTGCCAACTCTCGATTGAAGTTTACTCACCTGGGGGGATACCATTTGTATACTGTTTGAAGTAAAGGGAGTGACCAGACTGCAACTCCCAGGAGACACCGTTACTTGAACTCCTAACACCATCACAGTTTACCTCAGGCCAAATACACTTGTGTGTCGGTTCCAAAATGCAATTTATTCACCTGGGGGAATACCATCTGTTTACTGTGAGAAGTACGTGGACTTGGCTGACCACAGCTCAGAATAGGCCCTGTTTTTGTCACTCCAACCACCAGGCCAGTGCACACCTGTTTGTAAACTCCAAAATGTGGTTTATTCACCTGGGGGGATACCATCAGTTCAGTGTGTAAAGTACAGGGACTGGGCTGACTACAGCTCAGAATAGGCCCTGTTTCTGTCACTCCAACGACAAGACCAGTATACTCCTCCCCAAATATACCTGTTTGTAAACTTCAAAATGTAGTTTACTCACCTGGGGGATACCATCTGTTTGCCATGGTACGTATGCAGACTTGGCTGACTACAGCTCATAATAGGCCATATTTCTGTCACTCCAAACACCAGACCAGTGTACTCCAGCACAAATACACCTGTTTATAAACTCCAAAATGCGGTTTACTCACCTGGGGGGATACCATCAGTTCAGTGTGTGACGTACAGGGACTGGGCTGACTACAGCACAGAATAGGCTGTGTTTCCGTCACTCCAACCACCAGACCAGTGTACTTCTGCCCAAATACACCTGTTTGTGAACTCCAAAATGCAGTTTACCCAGCTGGGGGGATACCATCTGTTTAGTGTGTGAAGTACAGGGACTGGGCTGACTACAACACACAATAGGCCCTGTTTCTGTCACTCCAACCACTAGCCCAGCGCTAACTTGCCCAAATACACCTGTGTGCTAACTCTCGATTGAAGTTTACTCACCTGGGGGGATACCCTTTGTATACTGTTTGAAGTAAAGGGAGTGACCAGACTGCAACTCCCAGGAGACACCGTTACTTGAACTCCTAACACCATCCAGCTTACCTCAGGCCAAATACACTTGTGTGTCGATTCCAAAATGCAGTTTATTCACCTGGGGGAATACCATCTGTTTACTGTGAGAAGTACGTGGACTTGGCTGACCACAGCTCAGAATAGGCCCTGTTTTTGTCACTCCAACCACCAGACCAGTGTGCACTTGTTTGTAAACTCCAAAATGTGGTTTACTCACCTGGGGGGATACCATCAGTTTAGTGTGTGAAGTACAGGGACTGGGCTGACTACAGCTCAGAATAGGCCCTGTTTCTGTTACTCCAACGACCAGACCAGTATACTCCTCCCCAAATATACCTGTTTGTAAACTTCAAAATGCAGTTTACCCACCTGGGGGATACCATCTGTTTGCCGTGGGACGTATGCAGACTTGGCTGACTACAGCTCATAATAGGCCATATTTCTGTCACTCCAAACACCAGACCAGTGTACTCCTGCACAAATACATCTGTTTGTAAACTCCAAAATGCAATTTACTCACCTAGGGGATACCATCTTTTTAGTGTGTGAAGTAAACGGACTGGGCAGACTACAGCTCACAATAGGCCCTTTTGCTCTCACTCCAACCACCAGACCAGTGTTCACTTGTCCAAATACACCTGTATGTCAACTCTCAAATAAACTTTACTCACCTGGGGGGATACCATTAGTATACTGTGTGAAGTAGAGGGAGTGACCAGACTGCAACTCCCATCAGACACCATTCCTCGAACTCCTAACACCATCACAGTTTATCTCAGGCCAAATACGCCTGTTTGTTAATTCCAAAGAGCGGTTTAGTCACCTGGGTGGATACCATCTGTTTAGTGTGTGAAGTACATGGACTGGGCTGACTACAACTCAGAATAAGCCCTATTTCTGTCACTCAGACCACCAGACCAGTGATCCAGGCGGTAATACATTGTGATGTTGTGATGCTCCATGGTCTGCAGGTCTGGCAGTGGATGGTAGACAGGAGGCTGATTCCTCCTCCCTCTCCCTGGGTACCTATGTGTGACAAGACATGATTTGTAACATTAGTCAGTGTATCCAGAGAAACATACATCATGCATGCAAAGTTTATCATGTGACATAGCATTTCAGACTGCATAGACATGGCACCCAGTGAGCTTACATCACATGTTTTTAGGGTGTGAAGCAGTGCAAATAGTACAGTCCAGCATTTCAGGGTGCCAAAATGACGGTTACCTGATCTACTCCACTGGTCATTAGGAACCACCCCGCGATTGCTGGCAGAAGTCGTCAGGGCGGTAGACGGTTGCAAATGTGGCAGACACAGCCGTAGGCTAACGTTGTTGCCTGCGGCAGTCACGGGCCAATGACGGTGTCCGCAGGCAGTGATGACCATGTACATGGTGGACGTGACTGCCATGTTCTGCAAATTCACTCATTTGACTCTTAGCACTGCTGCCAGCAAGACCTCCACTACTTGAGCTGCTGTGTACCACCTCTGGGAGCAATCATGCCACATCCAGCAGGTGATAGGGCCCCTTCTGTTTCTCCAGAGGAGTTGGAGAGGGTTATGGACAAGGTTCTGCCCCTGTAAGAACAGCTACATAGTGCACCAGAGGAGCAGGTAAGTACCACATGCACACAGTTTTCTCTGCACTTCACCACCCTTTCCCTCCTCACAGGCTAGAATGTGGCCATGTGTGTCAGGTTGACTACCCATGTGCCTCTTGTTGCAGTCTGTGTGGCACCAATGGGAGGGACAAGGTGCAGGTATTGGTGGCCAGTGCCATATGTAAAGTTTATTCACATTGTGGTGTGTGGGTTTTTTGACTTCCTTGTGTTCGATGTACATAACTAGGTGAGGAGATATTACTGCCATTTACTGACATGTTTTTCCTCATGTTTGTTGTAAAATGCCAGACACCATGTATGTGAATGACAGCATGAGCCGAGTATGCATGTTGTATGAGTCAGTTGTGAGTAATGTGAGCAATCTGTATGGTGCCACCGAGATTTCTTAACACATCTGCCCTTGCTAAACTATTGAGTGGAAGGCATATCATGACTCAGTCTTCCCTTTAGGTTGCCACACACACCACTTGCCAATTTGCTGTTGGCTACAAGATGTACTGTGAAGCATATCAGTGATGGGAATGTAGTGTCATGTAGATTCTGTCTGCTCAGTCTGCAGAGGCTAGGGCCTTTCAAATATATCTCCCAGTATGGGTACTAGTCTAGGCTGGGGTGGAGTCACTATGGCTATACAAATGTGGCACTGTGCCTATTTTCTGTATCCCAGCAGATCCTGTCATGTGGCCAACATGAGGATCTGGTGTAAAATCCAGCTCAGAATGCCTCATATTTTATTAGATCAGGAATGGGTACAGAGATGAGTTACTCATTTAGTCCACAGGTGCACTTAGCATCATTGTCAATGAGTATTTTTGACTCCTGACAGGTCCTGTACTCCCACAGCCCTGTTGACACATCGCCCCAGGTCATATTTGTCCTGTGCAGGCTTATTCCATAAATGACAGAGCAGGCAGTGTGTTGATTCCTGGGAGGCCAGGATATATGACTCAGTAGCTTGGTCACATAGCAGAAACTGTACAATGTATGCCTTTGTTTGTTGGATGCCATCTCTGTAGGATGGACACATATGTCCAAAGGAGTGTTCTGTGGTACAGTTACATAACACACAAACCCCACCACTTGAAGTGGCATGAGTCTGCATTTGTTAGTCCACATGTCCCCACATGGACAGGTAGCCACTGTACCCACCATGCCCGTCCATTCATTGTTACCCATGTGTAGTGTTTGAGTTTGTACTCTGGCAGTTGCCTGTAGGGACTGATGCATAGGCTAATTTTCACATAGTGTGAATGTGTTGGTCCATTCATGCCTAAGGAGTTTACCCTTCAGAAGCCACATATGTGGTAAGTGTGTCATAGTAGCTCACATCTCAGTCAATTTGTTAGAGCATGGCCTACATGATGTCAGTAAGCTTGCTTAGTCATTGTAGGGCCTGAGCAGGGTAGTGAGTTAGTCTGCAGATGGAGAAATATATGTCTGTAGTCATGTCCCTGTACTTATTGGCTTGAATGTGTCACACTTGGGGAGTATTGACAAATAGGAAAGTTCTAGCTTGATGTTGCTGACATGTATGTGATTCACCCATTTGTGATGAAGCTTGTGAACATAATCTCTTGATTTGTCTTTTGCATCTACGCAGGTCATCGCCCAACAAAAGAAGGGAATATGGAGAGCCATTGACAAGAAGGTGCGGACCCTGGGGGTCCACAGCCAGCGGAGCACCCACTGCAGAAAAAAGTCAGCGGACCTGAGATGCTGGGCCCAGAAGATTGTGGGGGCCCAGCTGGGGCTGTCCTTCCAACATGGGCAGGGTGCCCATCAGACCATGACCCTGCTAGTGGCCTGCAATCTGGCGGTGGCCTATCTGGAGCTTGATTGGTGTTTGAGAGCAGCACAGCAGCCACAAAAGGATGAGTACAGGGCATATTCCAGCATGTCACATTGCCAAGTGATTGAGTTAGGACACAACTGGATGGAATACAGAAACCACTTGCTCTGCAGGGATGACATATAGCTGTGTACATTGATCAATCAAGTACTGTTTGTTGTTGTAGTGTGTGTAGTTTCTACTACTTTTAAATGTTCCAGGCCAAAGGTAAGTAAGCGATGGACACTGTCCTCTGCCATGTGTCAAGGTAAATGTGTATATAGGCATCTGCCACACAGAAGCTAGTTGTCTTCAGTGTATGATGTGTGAAGGTGCCTCACTGCAGTCTGTAATGTGAAAATGTCCAACATACATGTGACACTGCTTAAATTGTTCTATGGATGCAGCTATCGGTCAGTACATTCCATTGGTAAGTGAGGAATGTGCATTGACATGATTTATGGACTATCATTGTTGCCAACATTCCTTGTGCTTACATGTCAGCATGTGTCCCTTTCTCTTTAGAACACATTTTAAGCTGCAGTTTCATGCATGGTCTAACTATGTTGATGGAATGATGTCTGTATTCCCTCACATATATGTGCACGGCAAACTGTTTGTAGAATAGTCATTTACAATGGGGATACATTTAATGTTGTGCCATATACAGGAGTGTGTCACCATTATTTATTGGCTGACATATACCCGCACCCGTCACAGAATGCTATTTGGTATTTACAACTACAGTAGCAATGAGGGCCATGACAGTTAAGCCTAGAGTTTAGAGCCACAATGTGAATATTTATGCCCTTAATGTGGCATCATGTGGAAAAGTGCCATGCCATGTGTATTGGGTAAGGTTTTGCCCTGACTGTTGGCATGCATCATGGAGTGACTTGCAGTTATGTGCAATCACATGTTTGGGTATAGGCATTCCTTTACAGACAGACATCTGGGTTTACATGGCCAATGGGGACAGTGATTAAAAAAAAAAAAAATTATGTCCTCATAAAAGCCCACTTTCACCAAGCGAGGGTCATCAACCTGTGCCCTCCAATACAGGAGGGCACAAATAATTATCACCTCTCCCGGTCACGGACTATTCTCCATGCCTGCCGAACAGTGCATGCCTGTGAATCTACCATGCTTACGGGGTAGACCTCCTGAACCCACGGGGCCAGTAATCATTGGACTATAAGGAGGGAAAGCAGCTACTTTGTTGAAAATTTGTCCATATGGCCCAACACTTGTCTCGTTTACCAAGCGGGGAAAAACCCTCCAATCGACAAAGATAATTCACAGATGTCAGCCAGTCAGATACTGATGGGGTGCAGATGAAACCCACCTAAAACATATTTGCCATTTAGTCAATAGTACCAGTATGAAAATCAGATGCTTATAGGGTTTGGGGAGTCTTGGGTCCCAGGTTGAGCTAAATGCCACCCCAAAGATCACTAACGAAAGAGTTACCTCTAATTCTGCACTTAAGATTTGTTTAAGCAAGCTCTCTACACCAACCCAAAACCCCCATAGGCTCGCCCAACTCTAAAACATATGGATATCGTCAGCCTTGACTTCCCCGCAACGTGGACAGCTCCTCTCTGTCCTCCCCAAAACTGATAGCTTCTGGGGAGACCAATATGCTCTATACAATGTAAATAGATGGTTTTTCTTCAACGCGGCTGATCTGGTGGTCAACCAGAGGAAAGAACAAGGAGTTTCCCAGAACTTTGCCACCTCAATAGCTGGTAGAGTGATGCCCCATTTCTTCTCCGCAAAGGACAGACTGAAGCATTTAGCAACGCCTGATACCAAACAGCGATTTCTTTAGGCACTAAAGATTGAGCTAGTTTTCCCTCCCAGATGTTCTCTATAGCCCCCTCGTCTTGGAGGGCAGAAGCCCAGCTAGCTAACTGATAATACTTGAACTTTGAAATCTTGTGTTCGGTAAGTTCCTGCAGCCTGCTCCAAGACACCAGCCTTGACTCTTCCAGAATTTGTCCCCACCGTTCCACCCCTTTCAATGGGAGCGCTAATTTGTCAGTAAATAAGTCAGGGGTGCCAGGAGAGTCCCAGACCGGAGCCAGGGAGCTATAATATTTGATTCCTAAAATTTGTCGGACCAGGTGGCTTCCGGCGTCAAGATGGCTGTCGCACTCTGAGAGTGCTCTGGACCCCTCCGTCATCCGCCCATAGTTAGCGCGGTCCGAGGGAGCTGAAAGACGTCGTTTCGGACACCCCTGTGACCCTGGGTCTCGCGGGGGTCGCGCACAGAAAAAAAAAACGAGATCCTGCATTTTATGCCCGCGCGGAGACCAGGCCGATCCCAGGAAGGGAAAACAAGATGGCGACCGCGATGCACCCGGCTGGACCGAGGCCAGTCCGATAGCTGAGCTGATGGCGTGTGCGGCAGGCTGAAAGAATGGAGAGAGTCCCTGGGGGGGGCCTGGACCGGGCCCCGGTGGCGGATCCCTGTGGCCGGGTGGCCGGAGAAGAAGGCACCAGGTGAGCGGCCCCGCCTTGTGCACTGCCCTGCGGGTGCAGGCCGGGAGGCCTGGACCCCCCATCAATCCTGTCTGGCCCGCGAGACGAAAGTGAAGCGGCCGGGCGAGGATAGGAAGACCCCCGCCACTGCTTGTTCCCCCCGCAGCCCCCTCCTGGTACGTAATAGGGGCTGGGGCCGCGCGGGGGGTCGGGACTCGACTGGGGGTCGGGCGGGTCCGCCCGGGAGGACGAAGACACTATCCGGGGCCCAGGAGAGGAGGAGAAGGAAGGAGAGGGGGTTGACGAGTTGTGAACCCCCCCCCTCTCCTGTCATTGCTACAGTGAAGGGGACAGGCAGTGGCCCACCTCCGGCTCCCATTCAGATCCCCATCCAGAGGGGGTTTGCCAAGGCCCACACCAATAGCTGGTAGCAGACCAGGTCCGAGAAGTGGAGACACACACCCCAAAACAGTCTGAAATTTAAGGCCTCGAACTATAGACAATTGATCCTTGTCGAGACAGATCTGAGAAGTAGAGGCCAGCGTGTGGCGAAATGGGGCCCTTTACGGAAACACCAGATCCTGGGTGTGGGGAGACCTGAGCCCGGATCTGTAGTGAGTCCCTTTCGCCTAAGCAGAGGGTGAGAGGAGGGGAGCTACCGGATGGGAGCCAACGACCAGGTCTTTCAACGGTACCGGCAAAAGATGCTTCCACAGGGCTCAAGAGAGAGCAAATTAGTCCAGAAGACGCCCCTGAGACAGTGACACCCCACCGTCCCTGCGCGGAGCAGCACAGCGATACCTTCCCTGGTCCAAGACACCGGAAAACAAATTGAAAACCTGGGCTTTAAAACATAAATACGGAGAGTGTGACACACCCGGCCCCCACCCCGGGCACCACGATGGGAAAGGACAAGGCGAACAAACAGCCTCCACCCTCCCAACAAAAAATCGATCAGTTCACGACGACGATGGGCCAGCGGGGAGGGGGAGACACAGCCAGCGGGGGTCCGACCCTGGACGGAGTGAGCGCCATTCTCCAAGCTATTCAATCATCGCAGGTAGCCGTAGAAACCAAGATCGGAGAAGTACGAGTGGATATGGGCCTCATCAGACAAGACCTTAGAAATGCAGTAAACCGAATCACTGAGGTGGAATCCCGAGTTTCTCAGAATGATACTGATTTGTCTGACCTCAAAATCAAAGTGGCCCAACTGCAGACCCGAACCAACGAGCTTCACCGCCGTGCAGAGGATGCTGAAAACCGGGCAAGACGCAACAACTTACGCTTTATCGGCTTCCCCGAGGGTATAGAGGATGACAAGGCCTCCGAGTTCCTAGAGAGATGGATCAAAACGTGGATGCCGGACCAATCCCTCTCGCCCCTGTTCGCTGTTGAACGAGCCCACAGGGCACTCGCACCTCGGCCCCCTCCGGGCGGCCCGAAGCGCCCAATGATCGCACGATTTCTTAATTTTAAAGACAGAGACAACATCCTTAAAGAAGCGAGGAGGTTGGAAGATCTTCAATGGGAAAATCACAAAATCCTAATTTTTCCGGACTACACCAGAGAGGTCCAAACCCGCCGCAGGTCGTATGAGCAGGTTAAGCAAAAACTCAGGGCAATGCAACTTTCGTACATGCTCCTCTTCCCTGCTCGCCTCAAAGTTCTCATGGCTGGGAAAGCATACTTCTTCGGAGGGCATCGGGGCCCGGAGGGGTCCCCCGGGGGCTGCCGGGAAAACCCCTTGTATCGTACCCCCCTCTTCAGAGGGGCCCCGGAGGAGCCGGCGGCGCACCAGATCTCGGAGAGGTAGGCGGAAAGATCTGAACACTCTTGCGGACGGTGAGACGGCCCTTGACTCAGGCTCACAGACTGAGATCACAACAGATGCTCTTCCGGGGCCTCAGACACCGGCCCTAGTGACAGAAGACGGTCGCCTAAGTCAATCTCCGGTGCTCGGCTGACGAGTCGTGTGCGGCCCCCTCGTTGGACGTGGGGAGAGACTGGCCGCGCCTGATGTGCTCGGGCAGGCCCCGGTGGGACTGCCATTGACGACACCGGAGACTTTCTAAAGTATGGTGTCGAATGCTTGTTTTGCGACCGCTAATTGCAATTGATCCGAAAGAAAGGAGGGGTCCACCACTCCACCCCAACGACAGCAATGCTGGCTGTCTGGTTTTGGTTGGGTTTTTGGGCGACAGATGCTTCCGGGGTGGGAGTATGGGGAGGGGGGGAGTTTTGGGGGGGGGAGATTGAGTTGGGTTTAAAGGGCTACGAGTTAGTCAGCCTGGTTTGTAACTTTAAGATTTCGCCAAATTGTTTGAAATGGTCGTCCCTAGGTTTACACCCGCACACTAAATCTTGCGTAACACCTGCACACCTCACGCTTGGCCCTCGATGACCCAAGTCCTTTCCTGGAATGTAAATGGCCTATTAGACAAGATCAAGAGATCAGTAGTATTCCACACTCTTCGTAGATATTCCCCCTCCGTGGTCCTCCTCCAGGAGACCCACCTCCTTGGATCCAGATGCCCTATGCTCGCGCGAGGAGGATATGATAGAGTATACCACGCAGGATTCTCCAGAGGCTCTAGAGGGGTGGCTATCCTACTACACCGATCTTTACCCATGGTGATCACAGCCACGCAGTCCGACCCACAGGGTAGATTCGTAGTAGTCACAGGGACTCTTCAGGGGCACCCGTTAAACCTTGTATGTGCCTACGCTCCTCCAGCGGGGCTTGACACCTTCTTACTTTCGCTCCACCGAGTGACCTCAGGACTCCCCCAAGGGACCACCCTACTGGGAGGCGACTTCAATGCGGTTCTTGACCCAACTCTGGACATATCTGGGGAAATCACCACCAATAGATCTAAGAGGGCTTCAGCCCTAAGCAATTGGGCAGAAAGCCTCGGCCTGTGCGAGGTGTGGCGCACCTGGCACCCCAGAGAGCGCCAGTACACGCACACGTCCGCGGCCCACCAGACGCAATCCAGAATAGACCTTGTGTTTATGCCCGCTCTGGACTTCTTAAACATCACGGGGGCAGAGATTCTCCCCGAGGGGTCTCGGATCATGCGCCAATACGTATCCGACTAGGCGGAGTAGACCCCACCAAGCGGCCTATGTGGCGCCTGAACGCTTGGCACCTGCAGGATAAAGATTACACGCAGGAGCTCAGGAATCACCTCAGTCAATATTTTGAACTTAACGTAGGTTCGGTTCAATCCCCGGGAATAATATGGGCTGCTTGTAAGGCTACTCTTAGAGGGCACGCCAAACACATTCTTTGGTCCCGTGAGCGAGACCAGAACTCCCAGATCTCTGTAATGGAAACCGAGGCCCTACGACTGGAACGCCAGCATGTAAACTCGGCTTCGGCCTCTACCATGAGGCGACTGACTAGGGTGAGAGAGGATATCAAACATATGATGCTGGAGTCGGCCAAACACATGTGGAGAGCCTCAGCAGCCCGAATATATGGATGGGGGATAAAAACGGGAAACTGCTGCACTGGCTAGCCACCCGCCCCATGGCCGACAGAATTATACCCGAGATCCTAGAGGACTCGGGCTTCCTTGTTAAAACATCTGCAGAAATTGCACATAGTTTCGCCTCCTACTATACGCGTCTATATGCCAAGCACCCACGCCCCCCCATTGAGAGAGAGACCCCACTACTAAACGACATTACCCTTCCGAGGGTGCCCCCAGAGGCGAGAAATAGATTGGAGGAGGCCATTACCCTTGCAGAGATTAGCAGTGCAATATCCAGCCTGGCAACGGGCAAAACCCCAGGCCCGGACGGCTTCCCAGCAGAAATATATAGTAAATGCAGTGACATCCTGGGTCCCCACCTACTTAACATGTACCACGAAGCTGAAAACCAAGGCCGCTTCCCCACTGAGATTGACCAAGCGACAATTGTGGTGATCCCCAAAATCCAGCCCCCTTCACGACACTGCTTAGCGTACCGGCCCATCTCGCTCCTAAATGTCGAAATTAAGGTACTCTCCTCGATCCTTGCCTCCAGACTAAAGGAGGTAATGCCCACTCTGGTTCACCCTGACCAATGTGGCTTCATGCCTACCCGTAGTACCAGGCACTGCATCAGGTGGTTACATCTGGCTTTGGCGCACCGCAAAACTCTGTCACACAAATACTTGGCACTACTTCTACTTGATTTTGAAAAGGCCTGTGATACGGTGGATTGGTCTTACCTCGAACAGGTCCTGCATAAAAATGGGCTCGGACCGAAATTCAGAGGATTGGTGAAACTCCTATACTCTAATCCGACTGCCCGAGTCCGGGTGAACGGAGTAGTCTCCGACCCGTTCCCCATTGGCCGTGGAACGTGACAGGGATGCCCGCTATCCCCTCTACTTTTTGCGCTAGTAATAGAACCCTTGGCGATACTACTGAGAAGCGACCCACTGATTGAGGGCTGGCACTGGCCCATCGGTTTGGAAGACCGAGTGGCATTATACGCAGACGATGTTCTCCTGTATATCTCCAACCCACCCAAAAGCGGCCCGCGCGTCCTAGAAATCCTGAGACTTTTCGCAGAAGCCTCAGGACTGATCCTGAACCCAGCCAAGTCCCCCTGCACCGCTCTCGCGACTGTATAGACTGGCAACGAAACATCCCAGTTCAGGGAAACAGCTTCAAATACCTAGGAATACATGTTTCACTTCTTCCCGAGTTAGCGTGGGAACTTAATATCGTGCCACTAACAAAGAAAATCAAGCTCGACCTCCTGAGCTGGAAGGTGCTTCCCCTGAATCTACTTGGCAGAATAGCGCTGTACAAGATGATGATCCTCCCCAGGCTCCTATACCTCCTACAGAACTTCCCACTTCCCGTCCCCACGAAATGGTTCAGGGAGATAGATTCCTTAGCGCGCCAATTCATATGGGGCGGAACTCGCGCACGATTGTCGCTTAAAACATGTCAGAGGGACATATACGAGGGGGGCTTAGGCATGTCTAATGTCCAATACTACTATCTAGCGATGCATACAGTTGTAATTAATGACTGGGTGGGAGGTGGTTGGTCAGACCCCGCATACAAACTAGAACTACAAACAATGGGCTACCCACAGATCTTCGGCGCCCTTTATGGGAATCCGATCCCTCGAGATACCCCAGATGTAACCAAAGTGGTACTACAGGGATGGCGGACGGCTCAGAAAGTGACGGGTGGTGGGGACGCCTTACCCAACAGACCCCGCTATGGCACGGGAGGCAGCTGGAACATGTGGCAGGTCTGGAGGGCCTTCAGACCTGGGACAACATAGGTATCTCCACTCTGGGTGATATCTGGGAAGGGTCACATATGCGGTCCTTTCAGGAACTCCAGAAACAATACGCCTTGAACAAGACACAGTTCTACCGATATCTTCAGTTGCGTCATGCCCTACTAGTCCACGTACACACTGGGGACACCATCCCCGAGCATAGCCCCATGGAAGCCAAGGCTCTGATGGGAAACATGGGCAGAGGAGGGATTTCCCAGATATATCGCACCCTAACTACCGTCGCGGCGGGCCCCCTGGGAGGACTTCGCAAGAGGTGGGAGGATTGGGTGGGTCCCATGGAGGACATGGATTGGACAGAAGCACTGATGGCCCGCGCTCTCTTACAATGGCCACTCGCCTCCGATTAATACAAACCTACTTTCTGCATGCCGCATATCTCACGCCCGACAAACTACACAGAGCGGGCCTCCGCTCCTCGGCGGAATGCACACGTTGTGGGGGCCCCACAGCTGACTTCTTTCACATGGTATGGGCATGCCCGATAATAGCGGCCTACTGGGGTGCGGTTGTGCAGGAGATTTCTGGGGTCTTACAAGAGGAGGTGGAGAGGTTGCCAGTGCCCCTCCTCCTGGGGGTCATGGGTGACATTGGGCTGCGAAGATCAGACCGGACCTTTTTAGGGGTGGCATGCCTGGTGGCCAAGAGGGATATAATGACAGAATGGAAGGCAAAGAATGCACCGACACTGACTAAGTGGAGACGGGGGGTGGATTGGTGTGCGCAGCGTGAGAAACTTATATATGAGGCCAGAGGTTGCTTAAATAAACATAACAAGATAGGGAGGACATGGCAGGCTTTTAGGTTTAAAGATTGTATTTTATATGTATCAACAAGGTGTGGGGGGGACCTAGGATTCGACCACCATTGTTTAAATGCCCGTTGGCATCATGTTGATTTGTATTTATTATTGTTTTCATGCAAAATCAATAAAAATTTCTTTATCAAAAAAAAAAAAATTGTCGGACCAACCACCCCACTCAGCAGCAGCATTAAGAATCTTCAAACTGATCTTTCTGAAATATTTAGGACAACCAAATTTGTACAGAAAATGCCTGCTGGTCTCTAACAGTTCCTGTGGCATCGCCCCCCAAAAACCCGTATATTCTGACCTGTCGCGTAACAATACCCGCACATTCTTCAAATGAAAAGCCAAATAATACTTATAAAAATCTGGAGCCGCAATCCCCCCTTTTTCTTTTTTCCTACATAGTTTTTGCCAGGCAATCCTGACCCCCTCGAGATGACCACACAAACGAGGTTAAATCTGCCTGTATCTTCCTAAACCAAGACTTCTTAAATTCCAAGGGGATGGTGTTAAACAAAAAAGTGAACTTGGAGAGAATAATCATTTTAAGAATGTTGGTTCTCACGATCAAGGACAAAGGAAGGCCCGTCCAAGTTTTGAGTAATCTACGGGTTTCCATGCAGGCCTTATCAAAGTTAATCTTAGCTAATTCCTCGAGGCAAGAAGTGACTTGAATCCCCAAATACCTAATTTGTTGTTTAACAAGAAGACCATTATACAAGGTGTTCCAGCACATAATCTCGGTCTTCTCCATATTTACCGAATAACCCGACACCCTGCCGAAATCCTCTAGATGTTGAATGATTCTGGGAAAGACCCCCGTAAGGTCGCCGGTGTAGATCATAAGATCGTCGGCATATAGAGCGATATTCTTTACCCAGCCTTGACATTGAAAAGAGGCGATCTGATAGGCTGCCTTAATTGTTGCAGCAAAAGGCTCAATATATAGGTCAAAAAGAAGGGGGGACAATGGGCATCCCTGACGCGTCCCTCTCTCGATTTTAAAACTCGAGGATGTTTTATCATTAACCAAAATACTGGCCACCGGAGCTCTATAAATGGCCTGAATTGCTCTACTGAATTTTGGACCTAAGTTATATTTAGCCATGGCCAATTGAAAAAAACGCCAATTCACCTGATCAAAAGCCTTTGCGGCGTCGAAAGTGAGAACCGTTAAAGGGACTTTACCTAGAGTCGCCAGGTCAACTGCACCAGTAGATCTTGAGTTAGCTCATACAGCTGTCTACCCCTGATAAAGCCTTTCTGATCCTCATGAATGAACCTGCTGATCGACTTCTGGAGCCTTATAGATAAAACATGGGTATACAGTTTATAATCCGAGTTCAGCAAGGATATCGGCCTGTATGAACTACATTTTACCGGATCTTACCCGGGCTTTAAAAGAAGACTTATCACTGCCTCATCCCATGACCTCGTTGTAGCGGCACCCTCCTGTAAGAGAAGATTAAACACCTCCACTAGGATAGGCACCAACTCACCACATAATGCACAATATAATTCGTTGGCCAGACCGTCCGGGCTTGCAGCCTTCCCCCTTTTTAAGCAATGTATTGCAGCCTTTACTTCTCCCGGATCTACCTTCCTCACCAGTTGTAACTGCTCCACTTCTGTTAACTGGGGAAGATGAACCCTCTCCAGATATCCCCTGCCAGCTTTGTCTGACAAATGCAGATCGTCGGTATAAAGATCCTGAAAGAATGCTACGAAAGCCTCCTCTATCTCAGATGTGGCCGTACTTAGGCTCCAGTTGACTCTGACTTAATACACGCAATGTAAGTTTTAGATCTGTCTGTTTTAGTTTTCCAGGCCAGAAGCCTGCCACAACCTTCCCCATACTCATAATGAGCGTACCGACTGCTGTCCCAACTCCTTCTATTTTTCCTCTCGAGAAATAGATGAAGATCTGTTCTAGCGGCGTCCAATTGGCCTCCAAAGCGACTAACTGACTTTCCTCATCTGGAAGGATGTTTAAAACTGCCTCCTGTGACAGGGCTACCTGGGATTCAAGTTGCTTTAACTGGCTCTTCTCCTCCCTATGTTTGGTGGTAGCCAAGCAGACGAGCCTCCCTCTGATAAATGCTTTATAGGCATCCCACAGAGTCTGTAAAGTAGTAGAGCCATAATTAATCTGAAAGAATTCTTTGGTGTCCCTCCTCAAACCCTCAACCCTTAGCTCATCCAAAAAAAGAGCTCGGTTGGCAGTCCACCTGGGTGTGGGTGGTTGGCAATTAAAAGAGACATGCAGTTTTACAGCAGAATGGTCTGATAGGTGAGCCGGGGCATGGCCAACATAACTCACTGCTTCCCTTAAGTTATGCTGTACTAGGAAAAGATCAATCCTGAAGCGGTGGCCATACTTTTTATTATTGAAAGTGAACCTGAGGCCTTCACCACCTTTCTGATGCCAGATAACACACAAGCTCAGGTCAGCCATTGCCTGTTTTATACAAGAGCGAGTTTTCGAAGAGTTGACTGTTGGTCCTAAGGTGGATTTATCTAATCTTGGCTCCAATAGCACATTAAAATCCCCACCTACTATAATCGGATATTTCGCTACCAATAGGTGACTATACAGCTCCTGAAAAGGTGCAGGGTCATCCACATTAGGCCCGTAATATCCAGCTATTGTGAGCCATACGCCATTCAAGCCCGCCTCCAAAATCAACCACCTACCCTTGGGGTCACTCATGATGTTTGCAATGTTTACCTATACCGATTTCTTTATAAGAATGGACACCCCTTTCACAGTGCACGACTGATTTGTACACGTATTAAAGCCAACCAAGTTCAAGCGTTTAAGATATCCACTCCACTCGGACTGTAACAAATGAGTCTCCTGTAAAATGACAACCTCCTCATCTAACCCTTTTAGAAATTCAAAGATTTTCCTCCTCCTCCTTATAACCCGTAAGCCATTAATATTCCATGAAAGAAATTTCCTCGTGACCCTTTTATCGCTAGCCATTATCTAAGAAAGTGTAAACAAAGGAAAGACCAGTATATAAATAAACTATCAGACCCTTAGCTAGGCTCCCTACAACATACCTTAGGACATTTGTGTACCCAATTTTTTATTTTTCTCCCCTTGCTTCCCACCCGGTGTCAGGAGCCCGCCATCCAGTGCCCGACCCTTGACCCTCCCCCTTAACCCAATTTGGGGGTGCAATACCATGGCACCCCATAGACTAGGAACTAAGAACTGAGAGAGCAGTGCGGCGGCACTTCCCGAAACAATAGTCAACCGACTGGTATCCCTGCCAACCAGTCAGACTTTTTTCTATGGTGGCAGTATAGGTGCCCAAAAAAGATCTTGTGTACAAAATGTGAGTATAGTGGCCTATAATAAATCATACAAAATTAAGGCTACCAACTGTACCCAGCTTCTTAAAACTTATCGCAACGCAATGGCGCAGTGATGTAAAAATCTAACCACCGCTCTGCCCCCCCTTGCCCGCCCCGCCCCTATCCTTTAGCCCCTCCTTGGTTTTTTAGGAAATCCAGAAAGTTAGTTGCTTCCTGAATGTTCTGAAAGACTTTCACCTGGCCTTTGTGTAGAACTTCGAGTTTAGTAAGTTGGACGATACCTGCCGGCGCCCCCAACCTTTTGAAATTATCTATTAAACCAACAAACTCACGACGCCAGTGCGCAGCCACAACCGACATATCTGCAAAAACCCGAAAAGTGAACTTGTCATCAGACTTAAACTCTCTCATTGCACTAGCCTGGGAAAGAATTTGCTCCTTGATTCGAAAGTCTCCAAAATTAACCAAGAAAGTACATGGATATTTGGAATTGACAGGGCGGGTGGACACTCAACCGGCTGGTGCACAGGCTCCTCGATATTGAGCTCTGAGATAGCAATAGGGCCTGAAGAAAGTGAAAATGAAGGAAGATCCTGCATCTGAGACACTGGGCCGAGAGGATCAACAAAGTCCTGTTGGCTGGAGCTTAGCCTGAGCCTCCCAGAAGCTGAGGTCAGGGTCTTAGATTTAGAACCTTTCAAAAACTTGCCTGCTGGCCGTGACTTAGACCAAATATCCTGTGTCGCACGTTTCATTGTGGGAGACAATAAAGTGGAACAGCAAGGTTGTGAAGGACCAAACTCCCAACACTTTATTGGTAACAGGGCCTGAAGGCGGGGGGTGTGAAAAAAAAAGATCACCGAGGGGGGAGCGAATTAGAAGGCACAAAGGGTCCGCAGCTGCATCCAATCAATAAGCACTGCTACCGGTTCCCCCCTATAGAAGCTTAAGAAATGGTTGAGCAAAACCCGAACTGACAAGACCTTGTAGCTCCCGCACACTGCTGGAAATTCTTAGCCTTAAGGTTAGTGATTAGAGATCATGCAAACAAAAAATTAATTTGAGATTTCCAACATGCCCTCCACGTTAAACAGGAGGTCAACTCCAGTACTCTCTCCTGTCACAGTTCCCGTATCTTAAGCCTATCAGTATATACATTATCAATGTGTCTGCAGAGAAGCCTCATATCTGCTGCCAAAATTACTGTCAGCCAAGAGGAACACGCACCCACATAGGCCAACTTCTTTGTATGCCCTGTCTTCGGTGACCGGAGGGGGGGAGGGGAGAGGACGCCCTCCTGCAAATAGCTGTAGGTATGAAAGAGCCCCAGCACCCCTGCGGCCTTTTTTTCTCAAGGCAAAACACGCAATGGGGACGGTGATGTAGCTTCCTATGGGGCAACATGTTGAGGGCATTCTAAAAGTACTTGCAAATCTCTGTGTCTCTCCATCATGCAAATAACTAGTAGCTTCTACTGATGCACTCAGAGTTTGTCATTGTAAGGGGTGCCAGATTAAACTGGGGCTTGCTGATTCATTGTGTTGTGTATTTTGGGGACATCTCTCCCTGACACATTGCACATGATGTCTACAGTGTCCATTTTCAGGCCACATGTGTGGCCTATCTGAGCAATATTAATACCACCTACATAACTCCTTTGGGACATATATCACTTTGTGAAGTGTGCATTGTTGCTATGTTTCCATTGTGACATGGGTATTTCCAAGTCACCTTCTCCAGGATATTGTACTATTGTCATCAATATGGCATGATTTTGTGTCACCATTTCTTATTGTTGAGGCATCATGTGAATGACAAATAGATGTGTGCATGACCTCCTGTGAGATCTGTGGATACGAATTTTGCTTTGGCCTACTCTTGTATGCCATCAGGTGACTGAGGTCTGCTCCATGGGGCAAAGCTTTGAGGGTGATGGTGTCTCCTAATTGTTGAACGGCCATTGTTATTACACAATGCCAGCAATGCAATTGTAGTTGTCTGAGATCCTGGTTTTCCTGTGGTCAACTGTTGACAGTCCAGATGGAATGCATGCATATGGTATGGCTCATGTATGGGCCACTTTGGTGAAGTGTGTTGCTGGGGCCTACTTGACATCATGGTAATGGATGCTAATCAGAGCTGTTGTTCACGTTTGATCATGGACATTTGAACACCCTATTTCTCTTGGTATTTTCTGCACTGGAAAGTGAAGGAGACGGGACACAGATGAGTGGGGAAGCATCTGGCCACAGGACCGTGGGTCAAGATACCACCGACACAGAGGTAACCAGTGGACTGGGTAGCAAGGGGAGTGCCACTTGGGGACCACGACATCCTCATCATCATCAGATTCTTCCTCCAGTGGACACTCCCTTGTGGTGGCAGACCCATTGGGGTAGCCCCATGTGCTGTCCTTGTCCACCACCCCCAGTTCTATCACGGCCCTCCCTGTGGTTTACCACTAAGTTGGCTGTGCCCACTCACTCAAGAGGGTGGGCATCTCATTTGCTGCAGATTCCTGAGCCCCAGCCCCTGTTACACCTGCTGCCCTTACTGAGGAGGCTATTGACGTCTGAGAAGTATCTCTGTGGGTCGGACAGTCATTGTGAATGCCATCCAGGGATTGGCAAGTCAGCTACAACAGACCAATGCATTCCTGAAAGGCAGTCATGGTGTAATGTATGGCCAACATAGATCATTTCAGGCTCAGGCCTCCACACTGATGGCAGCCAGTCACCCCCAAACTTCTGACCCCCCTACACCTCCCACTTCCCGCTCAAAATCCCCCTTCCTCTACCTAGCCAAAGCACACAGACAGATCCACACACATCCACATCAACACACAAGTGTAGCACACACAAACATAAGCACCACAAAATACATGGCATGCACACAAACAACAGCCACCCACAGTCACAACATTCCCAGACACCTGCACCACCCCCATTATTACACACACCACATCCAGCATACCCACAGGCATCACACCAACAGCCATTGACACATCCACCACACCCATCCTACCCACAGTCACTACTCCAGCAGACCCCCAGACATCCACCACAAGCACCATACCCGCAGACACAACAGACACACATTCATCCACCACATCCAGCATACCCTAGCATGAACCGTGTTCATCTCCTTCAGTATTGCATTGTGGGGGGTCAGTCAAGGTTGAAGGGCCAGCTTAAAGGACCAAGAGGCCCTCAATATACTATGCAGTTATCTTTCTATATTGGCCTACAATGGTGTTTCACTATGCAAGCTCAGATGATAGGCCATGTGTGATGTTTTGAGCCCTGTAGTAGGTTCTTTAGAGAGGCAGGCAGAGGCGGGCAGATGTAGCTGCATATAGTTTTTTAGAGACCAGTCTCAGAGGGGTTGCAGCTCATACAAATTTATGAACAGCTGCATCTGTCTGCAACAGCATTCTGACATTAATATTGAAAGGGAGAATACATAACAGTTAGTTATTCTGGGGGCCATAGCCATCTTGAGAGTCTGGGTCCTACCCCAAAGCAAAAACTGATGGTCTGATCATTTGACAATTTCCATTTTCATGGTCTCTAGGAGGTGCAGGATGTTGTATTTGATTATGGCACTGAAGTCACTGCTCACTAGGACACCCAGGTATTTCAGTCCACTGGGCATCGATTTAGCCATCAGATGAAGTAGGGAGCACCTAGAAGTATGAGGTGTCATCAGCAGCATGGCCTCCACTCCAATTCATTTTATACCCAGAGAAGCCGATTAATGAGTCAACTAGGTCCATGAGAGCTAGGATTATGGCCCCCGGGTTACACAGCGTCAGAAGCATGTGGTCCGTGTAAAAGTAGCAACATCAGTTCCCCAGCCGGGATGTCCACTCCCATGATCTGCGCTGACATTCTGATGGCTATGGCCACTGGTTCCAAGGCAAGGAGAAAGAGAAACGGTGACAGGGGACAACCTTGCTTTGTGCCCCTAGTAATAGCAATTGGGTCATAGAGGATGAAATTGCAGTTTATCAGTGCTGTGCAGGAGTGATAGAGCCAGCGGACCATCCGGATAATGTTTGGGCCAATTCCAGTTCTGGCCATAGTGGAAAAGCCAAGGCCGTTCAACATGGTTGAATATTTTCTCCGGGCCGAGAGAGGAGGAGTTTGTCATCAGTGTCATGGTGGTCCAGAGGACATGTTTCAAAGTCCACAGATTGGAGGACCTGTAAGGAAAAAGCCGACCTAATTGTATTGTATCAATAGCCAAATAATCCGGCCAAGTCTAGTTTTCATGTCACAGTCCAGCAGCTAGATGGGATGGAAGGTGGCACAGGGTAGAGGATCTTTACGTGATGTTGTGATGATAGACATATGTGCTCTGTTAAATTCTGACTGGAAAGAGCCAGCAGGTTTGACTTCTCGAAATATTGCAGAAAGGAGCAGGAAAGCATGGTTTTGCATAGCCTTGGATAATTCTAGAGGGAAGATGTCTTCCCTATGTGTTTTCCATTTATTCAAGGCATTAATAGTTTCTCTGACTTCCTCATCTCTGATGTCTATTTCCAGTTCCTTTTGGGTGCTCACAAGGAGGGTGCACAAGCAGAGGCCAGACATGAATGCAGTTTTGTGGGTGGTGTTCGCCAGTTATTCCATTGAGCAAAGCATCAAGTAAAAAGTCATAAATTCATGCATGATGCCCAGAGGGTGAGTAAGGATTTAACTGAAGGCCAGATGAATAGCTGGTATAGCAGAATGGGCATCTCTCTGTTTCAACTGCATCACCAACAAGTCATCCTGCTTTCGCACCAGGTTCATAAGTGGGCAGTCTAATGCGGGTTAGCTCTTTCTCTGCTGCTAGATGAAACATTGTGGATTTCAAACCTCTTATTCATCAGGACTCTCAGGCATTACGGGGTAACATGGAAATGTTAGGTGTTTTGAAGGGTCTTTAAGTCTGTCTCCAATGCCTTCATCTTTATAGAAGCAGGGGATCTTGCAATACTGGCATCCCTCATAAACATTACAGGCAGGTAAGCCTTTCCCACTACCAATAAAAGTTGCCTTGAGTCAGTAGTAGATTTGTTAAAATCCAGGTAATCATTAAGGATTGCTGTAATTTAGACATTCTCATCCGGAGATTTGAATTGTGTCATATTCAGTCACCACGTTTGAGCCCTGGATAGGGTCAGTTGGTTGTCCAAGGTAAGTATGATTGGGGCATGGTCGAAGATAGCACCCCATATGATTGTGCATGCTCATATCTAGGGTAAAGATACTGCATTGGTCAGGAAGAAGTCTGTAGGAAAGTAGCCTCTTTCTAGCTTGGTTACCCCCAATTTTGGCCTGTTTGTCGGTGTATCTGAATGTGTCTACTGGGTTTTGTTGGTACTGAATTTTGGTCGTTGCAATCTGTTAACCCAGTATTTCACCCACAATTGGCATACTGGTGCACCCTTATAAGTCCCTAGTATATGGTACCTAGGTACCCAGAGGACTGGGGTTCCAGGGGATTTTTATTGGCTGCAGCATTTCTTTTGCCCCCATAGGGCGCCCACGCAAAGTCTTCTGCAGGACTGCCATTGCAGGCTGTGTGAAAAGGTGCATGCACTGTTTCACTGCCATTTACACTGCACCAGGTCACTTATAAGTTACCCCTACCCCTACCCCTGCTATAGGGTCACCCCTATAGCAGGACATTCAGTCCTGAGGGCAGGGTGCATAGTACCTGTGTGTGAGGGCACACCTGCACTAGCAGAGGTGCCTACACAACCTCCAGGACCATTTTTCTGGACTTTGTGAGTGCGGGACGCCATTTTATGCGTGCACTGGACATAGGCCACTACCTATATCCAGCTACATAATGGTAACTCCAAAGATAGGCATGTTTGGTATCAAACATGTTGGAATCATAAACCCAAGGCTTTTGCAAGCACTGGTTGTATGATTCCATGCACTCTGGGAGCTCCTTAGAGGACCCCAAGTATTGCAATTCCAGCCTCCTGAGGTTTTCCAGGCAGTCCCAGCTGCTGCCACCTCTCAGACAGGTTTCTGCCCTCCTGTTGCTTGAGCAGCTCAAGCCCAGGAAGGCATAACAAACAATTTCCTTTGGGAGAGGGGTGTTACACCCTCTCCCTTTGGAAATAGGTGTTACACGCTTGGAGGGGTAGCCTCCCCGAGCCACTGGAAATGCTTTGAAGGGCACATTTTGTGCCCTCCTTCCAAAAGCCAGTCTACACCAGTTCAGGGACCCCCAGTCCCTGCTCTGGAATGAAACTGGACAAAGGAAAGGGGAGTGATCCTCCAGTCCATCACCACCACAGGGGTGGTGATCGGAGCACCTCCAGAGTCTCCCAGGGTTTTGCCATGTTGGATTCCAAGTTGGTTGGGAACTCTGGGAGCATCTGAGTGGCCAGTGCCAGCAGATGACACCAGAGCCCTTCCCTGATGGGTGCTTACCTGATTAGCAGACCGATTCCCCCTTTCAGGGCTATTTATGGTCTCTCTCTTGGGTGGTTCTTCAGATTCGGATTGCAAGACTCCAGCAGGAATCCTCTGCATCCTATAGTTCACCTTCCCACTGAGGAAACTGCATGTGGACCCTCCAGGAACTCTACGAACTGCAACAAAGAAGCAAAGGCGACTTCTGCAACATTGTATCTTCAGCTCCTGCCAGCAACTGCAACTGTTTCCCAGTCGTGCATCCTCAGAGGGCAGTCTTTCTTCAGCCTGCACCAGAAGAGCGAAGGAATCTCCCTTGGAGTAAAGGAGTTACTCCCCTGCTCCAGCAGGCACCCCTCTGCATCGACGACCGGCTGAATAGGTACCCTCTCCTAAACAGTTGCTTGGATCCTGCATCACGGGTGATAGACTGAAGTGGTCCCAACGGTCCTGACGTCTTCCTGTTCAACTATGGTGGAGGTAAGAGCTTGCCTCCCCACGCAAGACAATACCCCCATGCACTGCGTGTTTTGCAGTTGTCAAGGCTTGCTGGCATCCTTCCAAGAAGTTCTTTATGCATCGTGCACCTCTAGCCCCCAGCACTCTATCCTGCGATGCACAGTTTCCTGCGTGGTTCTAAGGCAGCGTGGGACCCTTTGTTGTAGTGCTGCATGGGCCTCCTTTTGCACCTTCTTCGTCCCCGTGCTGTGGGACTCCTGTGCATGCTGCCTGGTCTTCTGAGGGCTCTCTGAGCTGCTGAGAGCACCCTCTGACTTCCCGTCCTGGGTAGAGTCCACCAGCTACCTCCTAGTCCCAAGCAGCGCCATTTTTTGCTAACCATGAGCTTTGCGTATGCCAAGGCTTGTTGGTGGAATCTAGCAACGCAAACCAGACTGCAATAATTCATCCGGTGTGCGACATCATCTGTACCAACCACGATCCTGCATCCATCTTCTTGGGTGCAGTACTGACTGTTGTTTTTCACCGGTGGTTCTTCTTTTGCACCTTCATTTGGGTTAGCGGGAGCTCCTGTTCTCCCTGGACTCTTCTGTGCTTCTTTGAGTTGGTGTCCTTCTTCCAGAGGTCCTCGTGTCCAGGGAGTGAGGCCTTGCAGTCTCTTCTGGTTCTTGCGTAATTTTCTTTCTCATGTTCTTGTGTTCTAGTAAAGTTACTGTGGTTTACTCCTGCTTTCCTAGGCTCTTTGGTAGGTTTTATTACTTACCTTTGATGTTTTCTAATACTCTCAGTGCCCCTCTACACACTACACTTGCCTAGGTGGGAGATCGACTTTCGTATTCCACTTTCTTAGTATATGGTTTGTGCTCCCGCTAGGCCCATTTCTAACTATTGTGATTTTCACTATTTGCACTGTTTTCTAAATGATTTACAGCTTTTTCTGCATACTATTGTATATTTTGTATATTATTTACCTCCTAAGGGTGTATAGTCTCTAAGGTATTTTTGGCATTTGTTGTCACCAAAATAAAGTAACTTCATTTTTAAAACACTGTGGGGGTCATTCTGACCTCGGCGGTAAAAGGCCCTGGCAACTGGCAAACCGCCAAAAACCCGACATCAACAAAATTCCGCCACACCAACGGCCAGCGAAAAACTGGCGATGACCAAACCTCCACCGTCACGCCAACAGAAATACGCCCATGCCATTCCGACCCACAAATCCCCGCAGCGGTCTTTCAACCGCGGTATTCCATTGGCGGTACACAACGCCGCGGTCAAAATACACACACCTTTACAAAACACTACCACATTGGACAAGTCAAAATACACACACCTGAGACACATACACACACCACTCCCACACACCCAATACAATATAAAACACACACCCACATCACCCACAAACCCTTACGACCACAATTGCGACTGAAGGACAGAGAGAGACAGCACAGAATAGAGTAGACCATCACACAGAGGCAAATCACAACATCACCCACACAATATCCACGCACAAAACACCATACACCACCACACTCACCACACTCTACAACACATACACCACCCCTCACCTCATCCACACCACCCCATGGCACCCCAAAGACACCCCAGGTCCTCTGACGCAGAACTCAGGGTCATGGTGGAGGAAATAGTTCGGGTAGAGCCCCAGCTCTTCGGGACACAGGTGCAGCACACCACCATTGCCAGGAAGATGGAGCTATGGCAAAGAATAGTGGACAGGGTCAACGCTGTGGGACAGCATCCACGAAATCGGGACGACATCAGGAAGCGGTGGAACGACCTACGGGGGAAGGTGCGTTCCATGGTATCAAGGCACAACATCGCGGTGCAGAAGACTGGCGGCGGACCCCCACCTACTCCCCCAGAATTCACAGCATGGGAGGAGGAAGTCTTGCACATCCTGCATCCTGAGGGCCTCGCAGGAGTAGGCGGAGGAATGGACTCTGGTAAGTCAAATCTTCACTACTTCATTCCCCCCACCCCCATCACACCAACTCCTTGCAAATGGCTCACCATCACAACCCACCCATCCCAAAACCTAGCCCTGCATGCGTCCCCAAAGCATGGACACCCATCACCAAAGCATGCCCACTGCACATACCCATCTCCCCCACAAGCCATCGTCACAAAAGCCCCCACAAGGGAATGCCAGCACTGGGGTACACGGCCACCCACCCATTACACGAAATGGCACACACAGAAGCAATAACCATACTCTTATACCCCTGCAGGACCCGAACGCCACCACACCGCCCAGGAGGGTCCAGAGATGTCCATCCCACCCCCAGAAGAGGCCCCCAGTGATGACAGCAGCTCTGTCTCCCTGGACCCAGATGACCAACCCGGCCCATCGGGGACCTCAGGACAGTCGGTTCCCCACAGACAGCCACAGGCTACAGCAGACCTAACCCCCTCTGGGAACACCAGCACAGCTCCCACCCAGCGGGCCCATGCCTCTGTCTCCAGGACACGTCACTCAGCGGTGTGTCCACCACTACAGGGCACCCAGGTTGAATCACCACCCCAACAACAACAGGGACCTGGGGGCAGTGGTAGTGGGCACACGGTACAGGGGACAGAGGCCCAGGGAAACATGGGAACTGGGAGGGCTGCTGTGCGACAGGGGGGGGACAGGCCCAGGGAACCGACTCTCCAAGAGGCCCTCTCCTCCATCATGGGAGCATACCACCGCTCCCAGGAGACGATGGCTACGGTACTGGCCAGGTTCCAGGAGATCCAGGTACTGCAGGAGGAACAGTACATGGGGTTCAGAGAGGAACTGAGAAACATTAGTTCCGCAATGGGGACCATCGTCGTGGCTCTTAATCAGATAGTCACCACATTGCGGGACCATGTGGCACCACAAAGGGCCCCTGTCACTAGCATGGACCAAGACCAGGCTACCACCTCTGCCGGCGCTAGTGGACAGGAGGCCCCCACACAACGACAGGCCACCAGAACCCTACCTCCTGCAGAAGAAGAACCACCCGCAAGCGGTAGCTGAGATCTCAGAAGAAGACAGAGTAGGATGCCAAGACCCCCGCCAGCAAAGGATACCCCCTGATGTCATCCCACTGTCCCACATTGTCACCCTGTCCAAACTTAAACTGCCCCTGCTCCATCCTTCCACAGGCATATGGACAATGCACCTGTGAGACTGAAAACTGGACTCTGCCATGGACATTACTCCACCATCACCCATCACCGTTTTTCAATCATGTCCCTAAATTTAGCACTTTAATAAAATCACTTATTGCACTTAAAAAATCAGGAGTCTGCTTGTATTTTGAAAAAATGTATTAGACATAACGGTGCCAAAATGTTCAGTTACATTGTGATGACAACATACCACTGTCACACAGCTGTAGTCCATGGGCAAACAAAGCAGAGGTCACGCAGTGGGGCCCACAGCTCTGAAAACGGAAGGGAAAGTCACAACTCAGTTAACAGGAACTGGGGGGAAACACAGACAGTAGAGAGGCAGGAGACTTTAAGTAAATGTAAAATGGCGGGGTTGATTCGTACCTGTGTGCTACTGAAAATACTGTTGTATCACTGTGTCCCTGTTGTCTGTGTCGTCCCCGTCGTCTTCCTCCTCTTCACTCTCCACAGGCTCCACAGCTGCTACAACACCACCATCTGGACCATCCTCCTGCAGGAAAGGCACCTGGCGTCGCAAAGCCAGGTTGTGAAGCACACAGCAGGCCTCGATGATATGGCACACCTTCTTTGGTGAGTACATTAGGGATCCACCTGTCATATGCAGGCACCTAAACCTGGCCTTCAGGAGGCCGAAGGTCCGCTCGATCACCCTCCTAGTACGCCCATGTGCCTCATTGTACCGTTCCTCTGCCCTGGTCTGGGGATTCCTTACTGGGGTCAGTAGCCACGACAGGTTGGGGTAACCAGAGTCACCAATTAGCCACACACAGTGTCTCTGTAGCTGTTCCATCACATAAGGGATGCTGCTATTTCGCATGATGTACGAGTCATGCACTGACCCAGGGAACTTGGCATTTACATGGGAGATGTACTGGTCAGCCAAACAGACCACCTGGACATTCATCGAATGATAACTTTTTCTGTTCCTGTACACCTGCTCACTTTCACTGGGGGGAACCAAAGCCACATGGGTCCCATCAATGGCACCAATGATGTTGGGGATATGTCCAAGGGCATAGAAATCACCCTTCACTGTAGCCAAATCGCCCACCTCAGGGAAAACAATGTAGCTCCGCATGTATTTCATCAGGGCAGACAACACTCTGGACAAAACCTTAGAAAACATAGGCTGAGACATCCCTGATGATATGGCCACTGTTGTTTGGAATGATCCACTTGCCAAAAAATGGAGTACTGACAGCACCTGCTCCAGAGGGGGAATCCCTGTGGGTTGGCGAATGGGGGACATCAGGTCTGGCTCCAGCTGGGCACACAGTTCCTGTATAGTGGCTCGGTCAAGTCTGTATGTCAGTATGACATGTCTTTCTTCCATTGTCGACAGGTCCACCAGCGGTCTGTACACGGGAACATTCCTCCATCTCCTCGCAAGTCCCAGCGGACGGTGCCTAGGAAGGACAACATGGATCACAGAGTCAAGCAACCCACAGGTACGTAACCACAGCTTGCACAGAACACGATTCGCTATGCATTGAATGGCTTGTATGAGTGGCAATGCAACGCCTAGGCCTGTGTGATGCAGTAGAAATTAAGCCATGTGGGCCCTTGAAATGGCGGCTGCCTGACCTGTGAAGTGTGACAATGGGATGTGAGGTCAATGCGCTGGCGTGGCACACTGTGGCGGTAGGCGGTCGAAGTCCGCGGCGCAAAGCAGCATTGGTTAACATTGAACCCTATGGGTCTCAGGAGCCAATGACGATGTGCGCCGGCGGTCGCGGTACGCACCGCCGCGGGCGTGACCACCATTTTCTCTCTGCTTAATCACTCGAGACCTGATCATCCACAGGAGAGGACCTATACTGCAAGTGCTGCTGTGACCTCGGTCTGGAAGAGACAATGGCTGCTGTGACTGGGGAAAGGGCCCCTGCCTTCACATCTGAGGAATTGGAGAAACTTGTTGATGGGGTCCTCCCCCAGTATGCGCTACTCTACGGTCCTCCAGACCAACAGGTAAGTACACTGGGACCATGCTTTGTGGGCAATGCCTGGGTTGAGTGGGGTGAATGAACGATGGTGCAGAGGGGAGCGTATGAGGCATCAAATGACAGATGAGAGCATGTGCCACATGGCAAGTGTGGGGATGGGGGGACACTCACATCGAGCATGCCGAAAATTCTGATATTGTATTTTCTCTCCCTGTACGTGTCACATAGGTCAGCGCCCATCAGAAAGTCGACATTTGGCGTGCCATCGCCAAGGACGTCCGGACCCTGGGGGCACCCACTGCTGCAAGAGGTGGGAGGACATCCGCCGCGGGAGCAGAAAGACCGCGGAGGCTCTGCTGGGGATGGCCTTCCAACGTAGGAGGGGTGCCACTCGTCAATTGACCCCCCTGATGTCTCGGATCCTGGCGGTGGCCTACCCAGATTTGGATGGGCGCGTGAGGACATCACAGCAGACACAAGGGGGTGAGTACACTCTCATTCTGCTGACTATGCACGCAGTGGAGGTGTCTGGGTGGGGGAGGAGGGCTGTGGGTATCCCTAGGCTAGGGCGATTTCTGTAGGGTAGGCCCCTCCGTAAGGCATGGCCCTGTGCCCCCACCCCCCACCTCTGTAGGGTGCCAAGTACAGCTATCCATGGCCCTGTGTCACCTATGTGTGCAGTTGTCGTCCATAGGCTTGTAGGCCATGTCCCACTGATTGAGTAGTGTACCCCAAGTGCGCGGCGTAGTGCAGGGGGCTTCTGTGTCTGTCCTCTCCGCCAACTGTGTTGCCAATGTATGCACTCAACATATCTTTATTCTTCCCCACCCCTTTTTTGGTCTGCTCTTCCTGTTCATGTGTGCATTAGCATCATCTGGCGGAGGAGAAGTGGCATTGGAGCACGAGGGAGCTGCATCTCACATGGCCCCGGAGGGCCATGCAACGGACTCTGATTTGACAAGTGAGACGGAGGGCGAGGGGGGCTCCACAACGGGGACACGTGGAGACATCAGTGACACCGTCACGTCCTCGGAAGGGAGCTCCCTTGTGGTGGCGGCAACATCCGTGCCCACCGCAACAACAGGTACAGCCGCCACCCAGCGCACCAGCTCCGCCCTCCCAGCAGCCCCTCAGCGTTCGCCCCGTGCCCGCTCGCACACCAAGGCGGGCCTCTTCTTCGCCCCAGGCACCTCAGGCCCTGCCCCAGTTACCCCTGCTGCCCTCAGTGAGGAGGTCATCGACCTCCTCCGGACGCTCATTGTTGGGCAGTCTACCCTTTTGAATGCCATCCAGGGGGTGGAAAGGGAGGTGCATCGGAGCAATGCATACCTGGAGGGCATTCATTCGGGTCAGGCTGCCCATCAGCGATCATTCAACGCTCTGGCCTCAGCACTGACGGCAGCCATTGTCCCTGTCTCCTGCCTCCCTCCTCCAACTCCCTCCACCCAGTCCCACTCCCCTGTTCCTCTGCCTATCCCAGACACACCTACAGACCAGCCTGCACACACCTCAACACCCAAGGTCAGCTCATCCAAACATAAGCACCACACATCACAGAAGCATTTACACAAGCAACATCCACATGCAGACATGCCAACAGCCACTGCCTCCTCTGTGTCCCCCTCCTCCTTGTCTCCCTCCTCCCTCCCTGTGACGTCCCAACTCACACTTGCATGCACCACTTCATCAGCCACTACGACCATCACCAGCACACCCACCAGAACACTCCGCACACGTGCAGTCACCACCCCCACTGCCATTTACACATCCCCTGTGTCCTCTCCCAGTGTGTCTGTCACCCCCTCTTCCAAACCACACAAACGCAGGCAGCCACCCACCCAACAGCCATCCACCTCACGACAGCCTCCGTCACAAGCACCTGCACCCATAGACAGCACACTTGACTCTCCTACAACCACATCCTCTTCCTCCACTCCCATACCCACTGCACCTACCCTTCCCATTGCTCCCAAAAAGTTTTTCCTCTCCAAACTTAACCTCTTTCCATCACCTGACCCACCCCTTCCATCTCGTAAAAGTCCAATCTGCACCTCAGCCACCACAACCCCTGGACCTACAAGGACCATAGTCCGGGGATATTGGAGTCCCCCACCTTCGAGGGCAGCCACATCGGCCAGCAGCAAAGGGACAGCCAGCCCACCCCCTGGGAAAAAAACAAAAAAAGCCAAGGGCCGGCGCGAGAAAACAGAGACGGCAGCCTCCACAGGCACCACCCTGGCACCGTCAGGGAGTGGGGTGCCACCTGGCACATCTCCAAAGGGAGGCAAGGGCCACAGAGGATCAGGCAAGGATGGCAAGGGCAGCACGGCCGACAAGTCCGGCAGCAGGCGAGCTGCCCAGGAGGGCCCCACCAGCCCCATTCTGGGGGTGAAGGAGGACACCCACAGGCACGGGCCACCAGCACAGGAGGGCCCAGCAAGCGAGAAGTCGGATGGCGAGTGAACACCATCTATTGGCCGGATCTGGTGCCCTGGAGACACATGTGAAGCACCGCTGAACAGGGCACCGGCGTGTCAAGAACCGCTGAACAGGGCCCTTCAAGACAAGCACCGCTGAACAGGGCCCTTCAAGACAAGCACCGCTGTACAGGGCACCGCCGTGTCAAGAACCGCTGAACAGGGCCCTTCAAGACAAGCACCGCTGAACAGGGCACCGCCGTGTCAAGAACCGCTGAACAGGGCCCTTCAAGACAGGCACCGCTGAACAGGGCCCTTCAAGACAAGCACCGCTGTACAGGGCACCGCCATGTCAAGAACCGCTGAACAGGGCCCTTCAAGACAAGCAACGCTGTACAGGGCACCGCCGTGTCAAGAACCGCTGAACAGGGCCCTTCAAGACAGGCACCGCTGAACAGGGCCCTTCAAGACAAGCACCGCTGAACAGGGCCCTTCAAGACAAGCACCGCTGAACAGGGCACTGCCGTGTCAAGAACCGCTGAACAGGGCCCTTCAAGACAGGCACCGCTGAACAGGGCCCTTCAAGACAAGCACCGCTGTACAGGGCACCGCCGTGTCAAGAACCGCTGAACAGGGCCCTTCAAGACAAGCACCGCTGTACAGGGCACCGCCGTGTCAAGAACCGCTGAACAGGGCCCTTCAAGACAGGCACCGCTGAACAGGGCCCTTCAAGACAAGCACCGCTGAACAGGGCCCTTCAAGACAAGCACCGCTGTACAGGGCACCGCCGTGTCAAGAACCGCTGAACAGGGCCCTTCAAGACAAGCACCGCTGAACAGGGCACCGCCGTGTCAAGAACCGCTGAACAGGGCCCTTCAAGACAGGCACCGCTGAACAGGGCCCTTCAAGACAAGCACAGCTGAACAGGGCCCTTCAAGACAAGCACCGCTGTACAGGGCACCGCCGTGTCAAGAACCGCTGAACAGGGCCCTTCAAGACAAGCACCGCTGAACAGGGCACCGGCGTCTCTGCACCGCTCCGCTTGGCCCTTCATCTCAAGCACCGCTCCCCTGGGCCCTTCATCTCAAGCACCGCTCCGCTGGGCCCTTCATCTCAAGCACCGCTCCGCTGGGCACCGCCGTCTCTGCACCGCTCCGCTTGGCCCTTCATCTCAAGCACCGCTCCGCTGGCCACCGCCGGGCACCGCCGTCTCTGCACCGCTCCGCTTGGCCCTTCATCTCAAGCACCGCTCCGCTGGGCCCTTCATCTCAAGCACCGCTCCGCTGGGCACCGCCGTCTCTGCACCGCTCCGCTTGGCCCTTCATCTCAAGCACTGCTCCGCTGGGCCCTTCATCTCAAGCACCGCTCCGCTTGGCCCTTCATCTCAAGCACCGCTCCGCTGGGCACCGCCATCTCTGCACGGCTCCGCTTGGCCCTTCATCTCAAGCACCGCTCCGCTGGGCCCTTCATCTCAAGCACCGCTCCGCTGGGCCCTTCATCTCAAGCACCGCTCCGCTGGGCACCGGCGTCTCTGCACCGCTCCGCTTGGCCCTTCATCTCAAGCACCGCTCCGCTGGGCCCTTCATCTCAAGCACCGCTGACACATTGGCAGAAGGGGCAGGCCCGGATCAGTGTCGGACAGGGCTGCACAATACACTCTGGGCACCAAGAGTCCTCCAGTACCGCTGGAGTCTGTCATCCACTTGTGAGACTGTGGCTTTGCACTCCCCAGGATGGCACAGTGGGCAAGCCACCCACTGTTATCAACTTGAGAGACTGTGGCTTTGCACTCCCGAGGATGGCACAGTGGGCAAGCCACCCACTGTTATCAAATTGAGAGACTGTGGCATTGCACTCCCCAGGATGGCACAGTGGGCAAGCCACCCACTGTAGAGACTTGAGAGACTGTGGCTTTGCACTCCCCAGGATTGAACATTGGCCGTGGAGGCCCCTCGTGGATCTGGCGTCGTGGACTCATGTGGCTGAGGTGCCCCCCCTTCCCTTCCCCCTGAGGTGCCTGTAGTTTTCCTATCTGATGCCCCTGCAGTGTTCTCTCCAATAGATTCGGGTCTCATGTGTGGGCTTTGCCCATGTGTTGAGGACCATTGGCCCACGTACAATGACAGAAAGCCAATTCTGACGGGACAATATACATATGTGTATATAGTTATGGGATGTTCGTCTTACTTATTTACTTTGCCTTACAATATATTTGTATTACAATTACTTATTATTTTGTCTTTGCATTCTTCCGGGGGGTTTGGGGGGTGTCAATCTGAGTTGTTGCTCTGCATTGGTGTGTAGGTAGTTGGGGGGGGGGGGGTGTCGCGTATGTGTGTGCCCGTAATCTTTTCTCCTCCCCCCTCCCGTGTGTCGTAGGTGCAGTACTCACCGTTGTCTTCTGCGCCGGCGTTCGTGCTCCTGGTAGAGGAGCAGGTAGACAATAGCTGGTAGGAAGTGTAGTTCTGGTTCCATGCTGTCCAGATTCCTCGTGGAGTGTGTAGAGGTGAGCGTTTTCCCGTTTGTAGTCTGTTTCCGCCGTGTTTTTATCGGTGGGGCTCCCGCCCCGGAAAAGGTGGCGGATTGGTGAGTTGTGATAGGGTGGGCGGTACATTGTCTGCCGCCTGTCTGTTGGCGGTGACCGCCGCGCTGCTTGTCTGTACCGCCGTGGCGGTCGGAGTGTTAAAGTGGCGGGCTGTGTTGGCGGTTCCCGCCAGGGTCGGAATTCCATTTTTTTGGCCGCCTGCCTGTTTGCGGGTTGGCCGCCGCTTTAACACCGACCGCCAGGGTTGGAATGACCCCCTGTATATTTTCTTTCATGTGTGTGAGTACTGTGTGACTACAGTGGTATTGCATGAGCTTTGCATGTCCTGTAGATAAGCCTTGGCTGCTCAGTTACAGCTACCCAGAGAGAGCCTGGCTTCTAGACACTGCCTACATTTCACTAATAAGGGATAACTGGACCTGGTATAAGGTGAAAGTACCTCAGGTACCCACTACAAACCAGGCCAGCCTCCTACAAAGTCTAATCTTGATTCTGAGCCAAGAGCAGGAGAGAGGTAAGCATACTCCCTATCTGTGGGGAGCAGTAACAGAATTAAATGCCATTAGATCGTAGAGTACGCTCTGTTGTTATCCTCTTTAGTATCAGGTCTTCCGGTTTTAACCAGGAAAAAATCCAAAGTCGAGTTTCAGACACTGCCAATGATGAGTTTATAGGAGCTAAATTCTACCAGTAATTGATGTAGCCCTGCTAGCCAGGATTGTTTCATTCCCATGGGGCATGGACTGACCAGATGCATAAAAGTAAAAGTCTGTTAGACTTGGCATTCTTGGCATAGTCTCTCCTAACTTTTTGCCTCTGCTTCCCAGGTTGTTTCTATGTGCTGGACTCTGTTTTAGCTGTTTTGTTTGCTCTGGACACTTTACCACTGCTGACCAGTGCTAAAGTGTGAATGTTCCCTGTATAAATTATATGTGTAAGTTGGCTTACCCCTGATTGACATATTTGATTTACTGGTACGTCCCTAGTAAAGTGAACTAGAGGTGCCCAGGGCCCGTAAATCAAATGCTACTAGTGGGCCTGCAGCACTGGTTGTGCCACCCACATTAGTAGCCCTGTAAACATGTCTCAGACCTGCCACTGCAGAGTCTGTGTATGTAGTTTTAACCTGCCAATTCGATTTGGCAAGTGTACCCACTTGCCAAGCATACATCTTCCCTTTTATTACTTGTAAGGCACCCCTAAGATAGGCCCTAGGTAGCCCTATGGGCAGGGTGCAGTGAATGCTAAAGGTGGGACATGTACTGACATGTTTTACACGTCCTAACAGTAAAATACTGCCAAATTCGGTTTTTGCTGATGCACGGCCCATCTCTCTCATAGGTTAACATGGGGGCTGCCTTTAAATATTATTAAAGCTCAGATTCCCTTTGGGAGCAGATAGAAATATGGAGTTTAGGGGCTCTGAACTCACAATTAAAAAAACATATTTTAGTGAAATTGGTTTTTAGATTGTGCATTTGAAAATGCCACTTTTAGAAAGTAGGCATTTTCTTGCTTAAACTTAAATCATTCTGTGACTCTGCCTGTTTGTGTATTCCCTGTCTCAGTCAGTTTGACAGTTGGGCTCTTTGCACCTATCTGCTACACAGTGACACAAAGGGAGCTAGGGCGTAGCCTGCATATCCTGATGGGCCAACTGGGCTGGAGGGAAGGGGAGGAGTGGGCGCTTACACATGAAAGAGCTGTGCCTGCCCTCACATAATGCAGTTTCCAATCCTCTGGTGTGTGTCTGGGGCCTGGCCTGGGCAAGACAGGATCCTGTAAACAACAGAGACATCTCTTTGAAGTAGGCCTACTTCAAAGGCAGAAACGGGTATAAGAAGAGGACCCAAATCCCTGAAAATCAGATTACTACTGGTGTTTGGGGAAACCTTAGACGCACCGCCCACCCCATGACTGATAAACGACGCGTTGACGGCCTTGCGGCTAATATTGATGCTCCACCTACATCGTGGCTGGCAGATCAACGCAACACAACTGGAGAAAAGATCCACAATACCCACAGAGGCTGCTGTTAACAATGCAAGCCCCCCCTGTAGGAGGCTGGCCTGGTTTGTAGTGGGTACCATGGGTACTTACACCAGGTCCAGTTATCCCTTATTAGTGAAATGTAGTAGTGTTCTAGCAGCTTAGGCTGATAGAGGTAGATATAGCAGAGCAGCTTAGGCTGAACTAGGAGACATGCAAAGCTCCTGCAATACCACTGATAGTTACACAGTACTTATGCATAAATAAAGACAATACTCAGGCGGTGATTCTAACCGCGGCGGGCGGCGGTCGCCGCCCGCCATGCGGTTACCGCCAAATGACCGCACCGCGGTCACAAGACCGCGGCGGCCATTCTGGCTTTCCCGCTGTGCTGGCGGGCGACCGCCAAAAGGCCGCCCGCCAGCACAGCGGGAAACACCCAGCAACGATGAAGCCGGCTCCGAATGGAGCCGGCGGAGTTGCTGGAGTGCGACGGGTGCAGTAGCACCCGTCGCGAATTTCAGTGTCTGCTAGGCAGACACTGAAATTCATTTTGGGGCCCTCTTATGGGGGCCCCGCGGCACCCCCTACCGCCATCCTGTTCCTGGCAGGAGACCCGCCAGGAACAGGATGGCGGTAGGGGGTGTCAGAATCCCCATGGCGGCGGAGCGCGCTCCGCCGCCATGGAGGATTCTCAAGGGCAGCGGGAAGTTGGCGGTACACCGCCGACTTTCCGTTTCTGGCCGCGGCTGAACCGCCGCGGTCAGAATGCCCAGCGGTGCACCGCCAGCCTGTTGGCGGTGCTACCGCGGTCATTCGCCCTGGCGGTTTTTACCGCCAGGGTTAGAATGACCACCTCAGTGTTACCAAAAATAAAGGTAGTTTATTTGAGTGACACAAGGCCAAAAATATCTTAGAGGCAATATTCCTTCTGGAGGTAAGTATTATACACAATATATACATTAGACACCAAAATAAGGTGAGTAATTAGACATAAGATAGTGCAAACAATAGGAAATGCTATAGAATGCAATGAGAGAAAATAGGTCTAGGGGCAACACAAACCATATACTAAGAAAGTGGAATGTGAATCATGAATTCCCCCCTAGACAAGTGCAGTGTGTAGAGAATCGCTGGGAGACTAAGAATACAGTAAAGGTAAGTACATTACCCCACCCCAGAGCTCAGGAAAGTAGGAGTAAAGTACTGTCCTTAGGACACACTACAAGTCCTGATTAGAGTTATTGCAAGATCCAAGCAAGACTGCAAACAACAAATGGTGGATTCCTGGACCTGAAGACTTGCAAAGGAAGAAGACTAAGGGCCTGATTCTAACTTTGGAGGACGGTGTTAAACCGTCCCAAAAGTGGCGGATATACCACCTACCGTATTACGAGTCCATTATATCCTATGGAACTCGTAATACGGTAGGTGGTATATCCGCCACTTTTGGGACGGTTTAACACCGTCCTCCAAAGTTAGAATCAGGCCCTAAGTCCAGAAGTTGGAAGAAGTTCCAGGAAAGAGAGGAGCCCCTGCCAACCCAGAAGAGGGTGCAAAAGAAGAGTCCCTGATTGGACGAAGACTGCAGAAAAGCACCAAAGGATGTTGTCAGCTTGTTCCTGCATGATGCAAGGGATCTCCCACAAAGAAATGTTGGGTGCAGGCGAGTTTTGGCGCTGGATCCATCCAACAAGCCTTGGTTCCGGCAAAGTCGTGTTTTGCATCAAAGTGGCGCTGTCTGGACCCAGGAAGGACCTGGGGGCCTCAACGCTGCATGAGGAGGAAGAGGAGGATCTCAGCACTTCAGAGAGCCCTCAGAAGACCAGACAGCACCCATGGGAGCCCCAGGACATGGGGACAAAGGAGGTGCAAAATGCGGTTGGTGCAGCACTACAAAGGAAGGTCCCACGCCGCTGGAGACCAACTCAGCGAGTTGAGCGTCGCAGAATAGAGTGCTGGGGACCTGGGCCAAGCTGTGCATGAAGGAAGTTTGCAAATAGTGCACAGAGGCCTGAGGAGGTGAAGAAGACGCGATGCACAGGGGTACTATTATACACAGGGAAGGCAAAGTGTTACCTCTTCCAAATTGGGACAGCAGGATCTCAGGACAGTCTGTGTCAAAGGGGTCCACCACCTGTGTTCCAAGGAGCACGCTTGTCACCAGGAGAGGAGTCCAAGAGAACTGGTCACTGACTTAGAAGGTGCCTGCTTGAGCAGGGAAGTGACTCCATCACTACCCAGGAGAATTCTTTGGTCCTTCTGGTGCAGGGTGAAGACAGGGAGTCCCCAGAGCGTGCACACAATGGAAACTGTTGCAGTTGCTGGCTGGAGCTGAAGTTGCAGAGGAAAAGTAGCCCTTCCGGATACTTTGTTGCTGTTACAGCAGTTCCTGGAGCAGTCTGCGGTCCATCCGAGGTCAGAGGATAAAGTAGTAGTTCCAGAGGATTTCTGCTGGAAACTTGCACATTGAGTCTGGAGAGAAACCCACAGGAGAGACCATAAATAGTCCTGAGAGGGGGACTGGCTACCTTATCAGGTATGGACCTATCAGGAGGGATCTCTGACGTTACCTGCTGGCACTGGCCACTCAGAGGCCTCCAGAGTGTTCCCACACCCTGGAAAACAAGATGGCTGAAGTCTGGGACACACTGGAGGATCTCTGGGCACCACCCCTGGGGTGGTGATGGACAGGGGAGTGGTCACTCCCCTTTCCTTTGTCCAGTTTCACACCCGAGCAGGGACTGGGGGTCCCTGAACTGGTATAGACTGGATTATGCAAGGAGGGCACCATCTGTGCCCTTCAAAGCATTTCCAGAGGCTGGGGGAGGCTACCCCTCCCCAGCCTGTAACACCGATTTCCAAAGGGAGAGGGTATAACACCCTGCTCCCAAAGGAAATGCTTTGTTCTGCCTTCCTGGGACTGAGCTGCTGAGACCACAAGAGGACAGAACCCTGTCTGTGAGGTGGCTGCAGCTGTAGCTGCATTGCAAGCCTCAGAGAGCTGGTTTGGCAGTACTCGGTGTCCATGGTGGAGCCCCCAGGATGCATGGAATTGGCTCCCCAATACCAGATTTGGAATGGGGGATAATTCCATGATCTTAGACACCTTACATGGCCATAGTCAGAGTTACCATTGTGAAGCTACATATAGGTATTTACCTATATGTAGTGCACACGTGTAATTGCGTCCCCGCACTAACAAAGTTCTAGGATATGGCCCTGAATTATGTGGGGGCACCTTTGCTAGTGCAAGGGTGCCCTCACACTTAGTAACTTTGCAGCTAACCTTCAGTAGATGAAGGTTAGACATATAGGTGAATTATAAGTTACTGAAGTGCAGTGAAAATGGCTGTAAAATAGTGTGTGCACTATTTCACGCAGGCTGCAATGGCAGGCCTGTGGAAGGGTTTGTCTGAGCTCCTTATGGGTGGCAAAAGAAATGCTGCAGCCCATAAAGATCTCCTGGAACCCCAATGCCCTGGGTACCTAGGTACCATATACTAGGGACTTATAAGGGGGGTCCAGTGTGCCAATTGAAATTGGTAACTGAATTCACTAGCCTATAGTGACAAATTTAAAAGCAGAGAGAGCATAAGCACTGACGTTCTGGTTAGCAGAGCCTCAGTGACACAGTTAAGCACTACTGACAACACACACATTAGGCCATAAATTATAAGCATTGGGGGACTGACCAGCAGGATCCCAGTGAGACAGGCAGAAACATACTGACATACAGGTAAAATTGGGGGTAACCTACCAAGAAAGATGGTACTTTCCTACACCCACGCAGTGCAGTTTCTTGACACTGTGCAACCGAATTTCAACGTAACATTACGGGGCATGGAAAATCAACATAAAGCTTGCCCGGACACGAGGTGCCTGTCCAGGATCAACGCATCGCTCTGTTGCAGGAGAGAAGAAATTACGCATGCCGACCCGACCGGAGGAGCAACGGCATACGGTCTCTCTCACAAGTGAGAAATCGACGCATTGCTGGCCTTTTTCGATGCACACTGGCCTGAGTTTCACAGATTCTTGTGCTCTGAGGTGTGTTGCTTGCATAAAAATTATATTTAGGATTTTGGAGCCTATGTAAGCTAACTTTTTATTTGGTTTGATGTAATGTGTCATGCCTTTCACATTCATAGACCAGGTTGTCATGTTCACAGTTCAGTGGTGAGCCATGGTGTGCCTCCAAGCAGATTCAGGCAGAGAGAAGGGGGGGATTCCATCCAGAGAGAAAGTATTCCAAGATATCAGGGTTGAAGAGCCAGTGGTGCACAAGTGTCAAAGAAGTACAGGTCATTTGAAGGAAATCCCCAGGAATCTAGAAGGATGATACTAAATGAACTTTGGTACGAGGAGTGACAGGCCACCTCCAGTGGCTGCAACTCAGGAGGAAGATGATAAAATAGGCACAGCAATCCGGGGGCAACAAAGAAAAGAGTGAACCCCCCGGCCAACTTTACCGCCACTAGGATCGCATCTGTTTATCACTAGTGATGGTTTGTGGGGGGGCCTTGATTCATTCCTATCTGGTGGTCGATGTTCTTGACTGTGGTACCTGTCATAGCCTCTGCTCCTGCTAGAAGCCTCCAAGTGAAGCGTCTGGTGGCCATTGTAGTGGGATAGTCTCCATATGTTGTTTCCTCAGCTAATGTTCCATTGCAACCGGATAAAAGAGCTCCTTGGTCTTGTCAGTGACCAACATTACCACAGGTCCCAGCAGTCCAAAGTGGAGGACTAATTTCCTAAGTGATGGGAATACGGCCACAAACGTTTTACGAAAAATATTGGTCTCATAGGAAAATTCACCAGAGAAAGTAATCTTGCAGCCCTCAAATCGTTCAGGACTGTTTACTGCCCTTGGAGATGATCTCCCTCACCTACTGATAGTGGAGGAGGCAGGCAATGATCAGACAGGGTACCTGTTGGGTGACCATAGAGTACGCTGTGGTGTGATGGGCCCTCTCAAATTCCACAGTAAGCAGGAAGGCCAGGCCTAGCAGCTTTGGGATGATGGTCTGAAGGAACAGTGGGACATTTCGAGTGCCATTCATGATGTAGTCCAGAGTAGCACCTGAAGTAGCCATTGTAGAGGCTTCGGGAGAGGCTCTTGTATTTTGTGTGGCCTCAGCAAAAGTTAGTTGCTGGGTCACTTTGCCTGAAGACATGGATGCTACAGGTAGAAGTATATGATGGGCAGTACTATCAGGGTCCTGCAATCTAGGAGGACAGTCTAGTAAACAGGAACCATCCACTCGCAGTCTATTGGAGTCAGTAGTCAAAGATATCAGGCTATACTTGACAAGGAAGAGGATGGCAACCTGTCATCAAACAGCCCAATCCAAAATGGCGGCCATACAAGAACCCTCCTCAAATATCTGGCACCGTCTAACGGCCAAATCCAATATGGCAGACATACTTAGACCTTCATAGATGTGTTGGAAGGATTAAAGTTGAGCTGTCTTTGGTAGGATTGAACTTTTGACCTGCCAGTGACAGTAAATGTTAGCAGCAAACATAACTGAATGAACAACTGGACCCAATATATTGTTTTCCATAAGGATCAATGAACCTTCGCAAAGGCTGTGCTGTTACCAAAGGTACATTACTCATTTCACAGGAGGAAACAGAGTAGAACCTACTCCTAAAGACGGAGATGAGTTGGTATCTTTGGAGAACATGCAGAGAAGACAGTTGAATCAATCAGCTGAGCAGTCAATCAGCCGAAGCTGAGGGGAATCGTGCAGCCGAACAGAGCAGTGGAGCCATAGACCCGCTGACTGGCAGATCCTTAAATCACGACAGTGCCGGGGCTGGAGGGTGACAGGTGAGCATGGGCAAGCACGGGTGCACAAGGGTTGTTGTTGTCAATGAAGACTCTAGGTGGTGTTGTCAGACTATTCCCCTCCATCAGTGCTTAAAGGCCAGGCTGGGTCAAGGCAGCAGGGAGTAGAAACATACTCGCTCTGGGTCTGCGGCCTATGAGGTCCGCAAGACACTGCAATAGTGACAATCACACCTGAGTAGTGGCACCTGGACAGCTTGGACCTGAGTAGTGGTGCCTGGACAACTTGGACCTGGCCCCAGGCTCCCAGGTCCTGATCCACGTGGGCCCTCAACTGCTACTGCTGCCCGTTGCCTTTACATAATACATCACCTGTTGTCCTACCACTGTCACCATCGCCATCACTGCCTTTCACTCCCTACCATCGTCTGGCAGGTGGACATCCAGGGGCAGCAACGAATGTTAGTGTAGAGGTCGTAGCTCATCTCTGCTTAGAGTGTGTTCAGGTCCCCTGTGGAAGTGGCTTGGTCAGTCTGCAGATCTCCGCTTGCTTTCTCCTGTTAAATTGTAATCAACTCACCTCTTCTTTTCATTTCTCCACTTCATGCCATTTAGTAGCTAAACAACACCAGCCCCCAGCGCTGTAGGATCCCGTACTTGCAATAAGAAGCAGACCAACCTATGAGGAATAACCATCTACCAGCTGGCAATCAACAACAACCAGCAACCAACAATTTACAAGAAGAGGACTAATGGCCAAGGATCAAGGAAAGCCTCAGAGCTGAAGCGGATTAGAATCTGCTGATTTTCTGGCACAGATCGAACCCTAGGAACAATGAAGGGAAACAACGAGCAACAATCACCAATAAGCATCAACTAGAGGTACCAGGAGCAAAGGGGGCAGCAAGTGGAGATGCAGGCTCTTTATTGCTCTTAATTGCTCTTTTGTGCAGCGCAGCACAGCAAATAGTGCAAGATCCAGGTTACCTGTGCAACAACATAGCAGGGAGATGCTCATTAGCCAGTAGGATCATGCTGAGTACATCCCAGATAACACACCATCGGAGTGCACACGGGGTGGAATAAATCTTAGCAAGCCTGCACTGTAAGTGGACGTACAACCAAACTAGCTTCAGATTATTCAAATCAGGGCACCTGAAGATGAGATCAGAACATGTAAGACAGCAGGCCCCACCGAAACGAGCTAAAGGCATTAACCAAAAAAACCTCCAAAATTCTTAAAGTAGCAAACATGCTGAAATCCTATGAGGTAAACCTCTTGGTATCACCAATACAAAACTACTTCAGCAAAGGCACCACTAACCAAAAGTTCACTTTCCTCACGGACCTGGCGGCAGCCATCTATCTATCATCTGAAAAGCCTTCAGGCCTCCCATCACCCCTTAAACCACAAACCAGGGCTCCAAGCCCAGCCTCCATACAGGGTCTCCTTACAGTCGAACATATGGACGCAGCTGGGAGTACTTGAGCACCAACAACAATTTTAGTACACCTGTGCCGGAAACAATTGAAGCACAAGCCCAGGTACACGTTATAGTTCTTATTCAACACTAATAGTCGTACCATTCCATACTTTGCAGAAGCCAACGTTGGCCCAGATGGCAGATAGCTGCCATAATCACCAGTGGGACCATCAGGGAGACCCAGATAATTGTTGGTTCCATTTAAACTCATTTTTCTCATTTTTAAACAACGCTGAGCTGATTAAGACGATGGAAGTTAAAACGATCAATCTGGTTTCCACCCCACGCACTCAACAGCAATTAGCAATCGTCCAGTCAAGCACCATAGTTCAAAGACCTCAAGAAACATCGCCGTTATCACCTATCACACAGTTTCCCAAGATATACTATCAACAAACACCCCAACCGCAAATACTTACCTCTCCTTGTGCTCAGCCAAATAAAAGTGGAGGAATGTGATCTCCTCTATCACCTTTAGAGCAATTACTACATGGACCCCCCGCAAAAACTTGGGGAGCTTATTGAAATACCACAGCCCATTACTAGGTTTAATGCAAACATCTTCACAAGCTCTAAACATGCAGTAAGATAAGCTGGATATCAAACTGATCTTATGCACCTTGTGGACATAAGCACCAAATTGGAGAAATTAACAGACCTAATAATAAAGGCCCAAGACGCCAATCCACCGCTCTAGTTCTGTACAGGCGGCCCGGTTGTCAACAATATAAGTACCTTTCCAGCTATTCTGGCAAGTATCACTGATCAAAGAAAATCTTCCACATCAAATGAAGCCACCTGTAGCAACAAAATCCAAGTGCCAGAAACTTTGAGTCAAACCAGATTGACTAATTCACAATTCACAACTCCCACTAGCAATGACTCCACTCAATGTGGCAACCCATCAAAAACCTAACGACATGGTCCCGATTGAAGGCAAGTCACCTATAAACACTTCGGATTACAATGTACCCAATGTGAACAGGCTAACCAAGCACCAGAGGCAGAAAGCTAGGAAGGCAAGGAAACAAACGCACCACCAGATTCAGGATGTGCAAAAAGGGTGTATTCAAAATTTAAAGTCAAGAAAAACAGAAAAACTAACCAGTCAAGCACAAGATCTTAAGCGCACAGATCTGGTGGAAGATCCTCTAAAAATCGAACAGCTTGAACAACTTGAAGAGAGGACACCACAGCCACCAGTCCTAACAGTTATAATGCAGTTGAGGTAAACCAGCCAAAAATTCAAATTGACACCAGCAACAAAGACATCACCATCCTAACAGACCAACAGAGACAAAAAACCTTACTAGAACAGAAGATACCCAGGACAAAAGTGGTAGATCTTCTAAGAAAGCAAGTGGCGCTGCTACAACAAGACACATCAGCTAAAAGCAGGGACAGCCTTGTTACACAATTAAAGATGTGGGAAAGTAGAACAACTATGAGCCAAGAATGCTTAACCACAAAGGTCATTCCAAAAGCCTGTATTCTAATGAAACCAGAATACATCTTGCGGGCCATCAAGATATTCTGAATAGAGGCAATATAATTTGGCTACTTGCAGCAATTCCATCTTTGAGGCACCTCAAATCTTCAGACTTGGTCTGAGCCAAATTTTGCCCAAACAAAACCGCTGCCCGGTTGGAGTCATTTTTTTGTTACGCTAACCAGGCCGCAGCGCCGCCTACCGTCATTCCATAAACATGACGCCCGGCTGGCACGTTGGAATGGCGGTAGCTGGCGTTATACTTTTTGATGCAAATCTGCGCTAGTTACTAAAAGATTGCGCATAAGCAAGTAAATTGGGATTAAACAAAAACAATGACGATCTTAAATGGAGCGGCACAGCCAACCAAGATCCGCCTGGGTGTTGAGTTACTATAAATATTTGGTAGTCTATCTGGATAACAAGCTAAACTTTACGGAGAACAAACATTATACAACCAAAAGAGCAAAAGTGTTGATTCACGCATTTTGCATCCTGCAGAGGAACTTGGGCCCATATTTATCCTTTTTTTGCGCCGCATTTGTGTCGCTTTTTGACGCAAAATCAGCACAAACTTACAAAATACAATTGTATTTTGTAGGTTTGCGCCGATTTTGCATAAAAAAGCGGTGTAAACGCGGCGCTAAAAAAGTATAAATATGGGCCTTGGACGGTCCTTCCTTTATGCCTCTTTTGTCCACAGTAGCAGCCAAATGTCTTTTGACAATGGCATATGCAAGTGCTGCGCTGTACGGGAAGGACGCAGGGCTCTAAAACATACAAGGGAGTCTTCCGTCTCCCTAAAAATGCTTCACCTACACAAGTGTGCATGGAATTCCGCCTTACAACCCAGCTGTTGGGCAGAAAATATGATGCAATGAAAACTTGGTACAAAATTAGAGCAACACAGAACAAATCGTTAAATAACGCTCTAAGGACTGCCCTGGCCAGCGATCCTTCATCTGGCCATCACAAATATCTGTTCTCATCATTAAAAAAGACATGGTAGACCTCTGGGAAAATAATTTACCAATTTTATCTTTCAAGAAAGTAGTCAGTAGAGAAGCAAAAGTCCACTCAGTTATGGATGACACCTTCAGCAAATGCTCATACGCTTGGATGGTCATCAACAATTATAATAGAATGAAACCAGAGTTGTACTTACCCCAGACATTCTCGATTTAAATTAAGCGAAAGCTGACGACACTAAGGGGGTAATTACAACCCTGGCGGATGGTGTTAAAGCGGCGGTTATACCGCAAACAGGCCGGCGAAAAAAAAAAGGGAATTATGACCGTGGCGGAAACCGCCAACATAGACAGCCACTTTAACACACCGACCGCCACGGCGGTACAGACAAGCAGCACGAAGGTCACCGCCAACAGACAGGCGGAAGACAATGTACCACCCACAGTATCACAACCCGCCAATCCGCCACCTTTTCCGGGGCGGATTCACCGTGGATAAATACACGGCGGAAACAGCTTTTGCAATAGGAAAACGCTCACCTGAACACACTCCGCGAGGAAGGAGGCCACCATGGAGCCCGAATTACAAATACTCCCTGCGCTTGTCTTTCTGCTCCTCTACGATCACCATCTACGTAGGCGCCGAAGACAACGGTGAGTACTGCACCTATGACATAGGGGAGGGGGGAGGCAAAAGTCAGGGGGACACACATGCAACACCCGCACCCTCACCCACGACAACACACACACCAATGCATGTCCAAACAGCACAGTAACAACCCCCAACCCCACCGGAAGAAAGCAAAGACAAAAGGAAATCAGTTCAAACATTGTAATGTATCAAAATACAGTAAGCTAATATATACAGATATATATACACATTCAACAAAATATACATCATGATTAGTAGTGCAGGTATGCACCATTCAATGTCCGTTCACCACTGGGCCCAAAATACATGGGCAAGGCCCACACTAGACACCTGTCCACAAATGGAGAGAACACTGCAGGGGTATCAGATAGAAATACAACAGGCACCTCAGGGGGAAGGGAAGGGGGGGCACCTCAGCCGGATTACAGCACCACGCCAGATCCACGACGGGGCTCCATGCCCATTGATGTATCCTGGGGAGTGCAAAGCCACAGTCTCTCAAGTCTCTACAGTGGGTGGGTTGCCCACTGTGCAATCCTGGGGAGTGCAAAGCCACAGTCTCTCAAGTCTCTACCGTGGGTGGGTTGCCCACTGCTTTATCCTGGGGAGTGCAAAGCCACAGTCTCTCAAGTCTCTACAGTGGGTGGCTTGCCCACTGTTCATTCCTGGGGAGTGCAAAGCTACAGTCTCTCAAGTCTCTACAGTGGGTGGGTTGCCCACTGTTTTATCCTGGGGAGTTCAAAGCCACAGTCTCTCAAGTCTCTACAGTGGGTGGTTTGCCCACTGTTCAATCCTGGGGAGTGCAAAGCCACAGTCTCTCAAGTTTATACAGTGGATGGTTTGCCCACTGTTCAATCCTGGGGAGTGCAAAGCCACAGTCTCTCAAGTCTCTCCAGTGGGTGGTTTGCCCACTGGACCATCCTGGGAAGTGCAAAGCCACAGTCTATCAAGTCTCTCCAGTGGGTGGTTTGCTCACTGGACCATCCTGGGGAGTGCAAAGCCACAGTCTCTCAAGTCCCTACAGTGGGTGGTTGCCCACTGGACCATCCTGGGGAGTGCAAAGCCACAGTCTCTCAAGTCTCTCCAGTGGGTGGTTTGCCCACTGGACCATCCTGGGGAGTGCAAAGCCACAGTCTCTCAAGTCTCTCCAGTGGGTGGTTTGCCCACTGGACCATCCTGGGGAGTGCAAAGCTACAGTCTCTCAAGTCCCTACAGTGGCTGATTTGCCCACTGGACCATCCTGGGGAGTGCAAAGCCACAGTCTCTCAAGTGGATAACAGTCTCCACTGGTTCTGGAGGGGGACTGGTGCCCAGACTGCATCAGGCTCCCCGTGACAGTTCCTGTTCCGTCACTGTCCCAGCTGCACATGGGCTAACGATGCTTGAGTTGGCGGTCTTTTCCCTGTTCAGCGGTGCTTGACTTTGCAGTGTCTGACCTGTTCAACGGTGCTTTGCCCTATTCAGCGGTCTTCACCATGGCGGTCTTTGCCCTATTCAGCGGTCTTCACCATGGCGGTCTTTTCCCTGTTCAGGGGTGCTTGACTTTGCAGTGTCTGACCTGTTCAGCGGTGCTTTGCCCTGTTCAGCGGGCTTCACCATGGCGGTCTTTGCCCTGTTCAGAAGTCTTCACCATGGCGGTCTTTTCCCTGTTCAGCGGTGCTTGACTTTGCAGTGTCTGACCTGCTCAGCGGTGCTTTGCCCTGTTCAGCGGTCTTCACCATGGCGGTCTTTGCCCTGTTCAGTGGTGCTTTGCCATGGCGGTCTGTGCCATGTTCAGCGGTGCTTGATTTTGCAGTGTCTGACCTGTTCAGCGGTGCTTTGCCCTGTTCAGCGGTCTTCACCATAGCGGTCTTTGCCCTGTTCAGCGGTGCTTTGCCATGGCGGTCTGTGCCCTGTTCAGCGGTGCTTGATTTTGCAGTGGCTGACCTGTTCAGCGGTGCTTTGCCCTGTTCAGCGGTCTTCACCATGGCGGTCTTTGCCCTGTTCAGCGGTGCTTTGCCATGGTGGTCTGTGCCCTGTTCAGCGGTGCTTGATTTTGCAGTGGCTGACCTGTTCAGCGGTGCTTTGCCCTGTTCAGCGGTCTTCACCATGGCGGTCTTTGCCCTGTTCAGCGGTGCTTTGCCATGGTGGTCTGTGCCCTGTTCAGCGGTGCTTGATTTTGCAGTGGCTGACCTGTTCAGCGGTGCTTTGCCCTGTTCAGCGGTCTTCACCATGGCGGTCTTTGCCCTGTTCAGCGGTGCTTTGCCATGGCGGTCTGTGCCCTGTTCAGCGGTGCTTGCCTTTGCAGTTTCTGACCTGTGCATTGGTGTGTGGCATGACGGTCCTTCATTTCCCAGCGGGGCTGTGGCTGCCGGGGCCCTCCAGGGCACTGATGCTGGCGGTGCTCTCCGGACCAGTGACTACAGTGCTGCCCTCCTGGGCAATGACTCTGGCGGTGGTCTCCGGACCAGTGACGATAGTGCTGCCCTCCTGGGCACTGACTCTGGCGGTGGTCTCCGGACCAGTGACGATTCTGCTGCCCTCCTGGGCACTGACTCTGGTGGTGGTCTCCGGACCAGTGACGATAGTGCTGCCCTCCTGGGCACTGTCTCTGGCGGTGGTCTCCGGACCAGTGACGATTGTGCTGCCCTCCTGGGCACTGACTCTGGCGGTGGTCTCCGGACCAGTGACGATAGTGCTGCCCTCCTGGGCACTGACTCTGGCGGTGGTCTCCGGACCAGTGACGATAGTGCTGCCCTCCTGGGCAATGACTCTGGCGGTGGTTTCCAGACCAGTGACGATTGTGCTGCCCTCCTGGGCACTGACTCTGGCGGTGGTCTCCGGACCAGTGACGATAGTGCAGCCCTCCTGGGCAATGACTCTGGCGGTGGTCTCCGGACCAGTGTTGATTGTGCTGCCCTCCTGGGCACTGACTCTGGCGGTGGTCTCCGGACCAGTGACGACAGTGCTGGCGGTGGCGTCCCGGCCGCCGGGGAGAATGGCGCCCTTCTCCGCCGTGCTGCTCTTCCCAGACTGTGCGGGCTTCTTCTGGCCCTTCACCACCTTTGGAGGAGTCACAGCTGACTCGGCACTCCCCCTGGGGCCCTTATGAGCAGTTGTGCCGCCAGGAGTCTTCACCCTGTCCCGTCGGCCACTTTCCAACCTTAGGTGCTTTACAGGGGGTGGACTGGCAGTGCTTTGGCTCCGTGTCACCCTGGCTGCCTTGGTGGCCGGTGCACTCCACACACCTTGAACACACACCACTGGTACTGGACTTTTTTTGGCTGAGGTGCTACTATGGGACCTATGAATTGGAGGGGTGGAGGTGGTGGCAAAGAGGTCAACGTTGCTGAGGAAGAGTTGCTGATGAAGACTGGGATGGGTAGCTGGAGGGGGTCTGGGAGTGGAGGAAGAGGAGGTGGTTGTAGGAGGTGTAACTTTAGGTGATTTGGGTGCAGGTGCAGGTACTGGAGGCTGTCGTGAGGTGGATGGATGTTGGGTGTGTGGGTGCCCGCGATTGTGTACTTTGGGAGGGGGCGTCACAGACACACTGGGAGTGGACACAGGGGACGTGTAAATGGTAGTGGGGGTGGTGAGTGCAGGTGAGCGGGGTGTGGTGCTGGGTGTTCTGGTGCGAGTCCTAGTGCCTGTAGATGTAGTGCATGCAGATGAGAGTGTAGACAACACTGGGAGGGAGGAGGGAGATGACGAGGAGGGGGACACAGTGGAGGCAGTGGATGTTGTTGTGTCTGTATGTGTGTGATGCTTGTGTGAGTGCCTGTGGGTTGTGTGGTGCTTATGTTTGCCTGAGCTACTTTTGTGTGTTGAGGTGTATGCATGCATGTCTGATGGTGTGCTTGGGATAGGCTGGGGTACAGGGGACTGGGTCTGGGTGGGGGTAATTGGAAGGGGAGGCTAGACACAGGGACAATGGCTGCCATCAGTGCTGAGGCCAGAGATTGCAGGGTTTGATGAAGGGCAGCCTGACCAGAATGAATGCCCTCCAGGAATGCATTACCGTGTTGCAACTCCCTTTGTACACCCTGGATGGTATTCACAATGGTAGACTGCCCAACAGTGAGTGACCTGAGGAGGTCAATGGCCTCCTCACTGAGGGCAGCAGGGGTGACAGGGGCAGGGGCTGAGGTGCCTGGGGCAAAGGTGATGCCCACCCTCCTGGGTGAGCGGGCACGGGGCGAAGGCTGAGGGGCTGCTGGGAGGGCGGTGCTGGTAGGGGGGGTGGCGGCTGTACCTGTAGAAGTGGGGGGCACAGATGGTGCCGCCACCGCAAGGGAGCTCCCATCGGCGGACGAGTCTGTGTCGCTGTTTGGTGATCCAGTGACCGACGTGAAGCTCCCCTCGCCCTCCGTCTCACTGGTGTATTCGGAGTCCGTGGTGTAGCCCTCAATGGCCATGTGGGATGCAGCTCCCTCGTGCTCCGGTGCCACTGTACCTCCGCCTGATGATGCTGATGCACAAAAGAACAGGGAGAGCACAAAAAGGGGGGGGCGACAGAAGAAAGACAGGTTGAGTGCATGGCTTACCGCTACCGTTGGCGGACAATACAGACACAGCAGCCCCCTGCAATACGCCGTGCTCTTGGCCTCTACAGATGCAATTCCTGGGATCTGCCCTACATGGCTATGGTGGTCATCTGCACATATAGATGACACAGGGGCATGTATACCTGTACTTGCCACTCTACAGAGGTGGGGTGGAGTGCCACATGGCCTGCATTACGGAGGGGCCCAGCCTACGGAACTCGCCCTGGCCTAGGGAATCCCACAGCCCTCCTCCCCCACCCAGAACCCTCCACTGCACGCAAAGTCCGCAGAATGAGAGTGTACTCACCCCCTTGTGTCTGCTGTGATGCCCTCAAGCGCCCATCCAACTCAGGGTAGGCCACCGCCAGGATCCTGAACATCAGGGGGGTCATGATGCGACGGGCACCCCTCCCACGTTGGGAGGCCATCCCCAGCTGAGCCTCCGCCGTCTTATTGCTCCAGCGGCGAATGTCCTCCCTTCTTTTACGGCAGTGGGTGCCCCGTCTCTGGTGGGCCCCTAGGGTCCGGACGTCCTTGGCGATGGCACGCCAAATGTCCTTCTTCTGGTGGGCGCTGACCTACATGACATGTACAGGGGAAGAAGAGAAGTCATTAACAACAGAACCGTCTAAGTGGGTGGCCCCCATCACTACCCTTGCCATGTGGCACATGCATTCACAGTCCTTCATGTTCCCTGACCTCTGCCCCCTTCCTACTGACATCCAGCCCTCTCCAGCCCTCTCCACCCAGACCTGTTGGTCTGGAGGACCGTGGAGTAGCGTGTACTGGGGGAGGACTCCGTCCACGAGCTTCTCCAACTCCTGAGCAGTGAAGGCAGGGGCCCTTTCCCCAGACGCAGCAGCCATTGTCTCTTCAGGACTGAGGTCACAGCAGCACTTGCAGTGTAGGTCCTCTCCTTTCGTAGATCAGGTATCGAGTGATTGAACAGATAGAAAATGGCGGTCACGTCCGCGGCGGTGACGTCCGCGGTGGTGCGTATCATCACCGCCGGCGCACTTCATCATTGGCTCCTGGGACCCATAGGGTCCAATGTTAACCAATGCAGCATTGCGCCGCGGTCTACGACCGCCTACCGCGACGGTGTACAACACCAGAGCAGATACCTCACATCCCATTATCCCACTTTAGAGGTCAGGCAGCCGCCATTTCAGGGGCCCACATGGCTTCATTTACTACTGCGTCACACATACCTAGGCCTACACTCAACACACATACAGGAAGAGTTTTGTATTTGGTGTCGTGTTCTGTGTAGCTGTGGGTACATACCTGGGACTTTGTTGACTCTGTGGTCGCTGTTGTCCTTCCTAGGCACCGTCAGCTGGGACATGTGAGGAGGTGGCGGAATCCTCCGGTGTACCGACCGCTGGTGGACCTGTTGATAATGGAGGAGCGACATTTAATCATCACCTACAGGTTTGACCGTGCCACAATCCAGGAACTGTGTACCCATTGGAGCCAGACCTGATCTCACCAATCCGCCATCCCACAGGAATCCCCCCTGAAGTGCAGGTGCTATCAGTGCTCCATTTCCTTGCAAGTGGGTCTTTTCAGACAACAGTGGCCATGGCATCAGGGATGTCCCAGCCTATGTTTTCCAACGTATTGTCAAGAGTGTTGTCTCCCCTGCTGAAACACGTAAGGAGCTACATCGTTTTCCCTCAGGTGGAGGATTTGGCTACAGTGAAAGGTGACTTCTATGTCCTGGGACATATCCCCAATATCATAGGTGCTATTGATGGGACCCATGTAGCTCTGGTCCCCCCCCACAGGAGTGAACAGGTGTATAGGAACCGGAAGAGTTATCATTCCATGAATGTACAGATGGTATGTTTGGCAGACCAGTACATCTCCCAGGTAAATGCTATGTTCCCAGGCTCTGTGCATGACGCCTACATCCTGCGGAATAGCACTATCCTGTATGTGATGGGTCAACTCCAGAGGCACCGTGTGTGGCTATTAGGGGACTCTGGTTACCCCAACCTGTCATGGCTATTGACCCCAGTGAGGAATCCCAGGACCAGGTCAGAGGAACGCTACAATGAGGCCCATGGACGGACTAGGAGGGTGATCGAACGCACCTTCGGCCTCCTGAAGGCCATGTTCATGTGCCTCCATATGACAGGTGGTTCCCTATTCTACTCACCAAAGAAGGTGGGCCAGATCATCATCGCCTGCTCAATGCTTCACAATGTTGCTTTGCGACACCAGGTGCCTTTTCTGCAGGAGAATGGTCCAGATGGCGGTGTTGTGGCAGCTGTGCAGCCTGTGGACAGTGATGAACAGGAAGCTGAGGAAGAAGACATAGACAACAGAGAGTCAGTCATACAGCAATATTTCCAGTGACATACAGGTGAGAACATTTTTTTCACTATTACATTCACTTTCACACTTCTACCTCTATCCTGTCTGTCATTTAGTAGCAGTATTTGGTAACTGAGTTGTACCTTTCCATTACGGTTTCACAGGTGTGGTTACCAACGTGTGTCATCTGCTTGCATCCTTCATGGTCTTGTGATGTGTGACATAGGTATGTTGGCATTACAATAGAAAACACATTTTGACACTGTCATTGATAATACAAATCCAGATTGTTTTGTGCTTCAAGGGTGTTTATTTAAGTGCTCAAAAATGGAGGGGGGTTGTAAAATGGTGATGGGGGATGGTGGAAGAATGTCCATGGCAGAGTCCAGTCTATTCGTCTCATAGGTGCTTTGCCCATATGGGCATAGGAAGTGGAGCTGGGGCAGTTTACCTATGGACAGGGTAACAAAGTGGGACAGTGGGAGCACAATCAAGGTGGTCTCATTTCCTGGCGGGTGTCTTACCATCTTGCTCTGTCCTGTTCCTGGATCTCAGGGACCGCTTGCGGGGTGGTTTTCCGTCTGCAGGGGGTGGGGTGCTGGTGTGGTGGTCCTGTGGTGGGGCGTCCTGCCCGGTAGCGCCGGCGGGGGTGGTGGGCAGTTCATCGTCCATGCTAGTGTCAGGGGCCCCTTGGAGTGCCACGGTGTCCCTCATGGTCCTTTGTATGTCCTTCAGCTCCCCTACGATGGTGCCCAGGGCGGAGCTGATGGTTCTGAGCTCCTCCCTGAACCCCAAATACTGCTCCTCCTGCATGCGCTGGGTCTCCTGAACCTTGGCCAGGACCGTCGCCATCGTCTCCTGGGAGTGGTGGTATGCTCCCATGATGGAGGAGAGGGCCTCGTGGAGAGTGGGTTCCCTTGGCCTGTCCGCCCCCTGTCGCACAGCAGCCCTCCCAGTTCCCCTGTGTTCCTGCGCCTCCGTCCCCTGGACCGTGTGCCCACTACCACTGCCCCCAGGTCCCTGTTGTTGTTGGGGTGGTGGGTTATCCTGGGTTCCCTGTAGTGGTGGACACACAGCTGATTGACGTGTCCTGGGTACGGAGGTATGGGCCCGCTGGGTGGGTGCTGTGCTGGTGTTACCAGAGGGTGGAAGGTCAGTGTTGGGCTGTGCCTGTGTGAGGGGAACCGACTGTCCAGAGGCCCACGATGGTCCTGGCTGGTCATCTGGATCAAGTTGGCCAGAGCTGCTGTCATCACTGTGGGCCTCTTCTGTGGGTGGAGTGGAGATGTCTGGACCCTCCTGTGTGGTGACGTTCCGTAGTGGTCCTGCAGGGGTATAAGAGCATGATTATTGCATGTGTGTGTGTCATGGTGTGCAATGGGTGGGTGTGCGTGTACCCCAGTGCAAGCATTCCTGTGTGGGGGTTTGTGTGATGATGGTTAGGGGGTTGTTATGGGTATGTGCAGCGAGCATGCTTTAGTGATGGGTGACCATGCTTAGTTGTGTCATGCAGGCCTTGGTGTTGGGATGGGTGGTTTGTGTTATTAGTACATTAGGGAGGAGTTGGAGTGATAGGGGAGGGGGTGAGGGTGGGGGTGTGTGATAGCATGCAGGTAGGGTGGGGGATATGATAGTTAAGATTTGACTTACCAGTGTACATTCCTCCACCGACTCCTCCGAGGCCCTGAGAATGCATGATGGTCAAGACTAGATCCTCCCATGTTGTTAGTTGTGGGGGAGGAGGAGGGGGTCCGCCGCCAGTCCGCTGTACTGCGATGTTGTGCCTGGAGACCACAGAACGCACCTTCCCCCGTAGGTCGTTCCACCTCTTCCTGATGTCCTCCCGATTTCTTGGATGCTGTCCCACAGCGTTGACCCTGTCCACTATTCTGCGCCATAGCTCCATCTTCCTGGCTATGGAGGTGTGCTGCACCTGTGAGCCAAATAGCTGTGGCTCTACCCGGAGGATTTCCTCCACCATGACCCTGAGCTCCTCCTTGGAAAACCTGGGGTGTCTTTGGCGTGACATGGGATGATTTTGGTGAGGTGTGGGTTGGTGTATGTATTGATGTGTGTGGTGATGTGTAGTGGTGTGTGGTGTTTTGTGCGTGGACTGTTGTATGGGTGATGGTGTTGTGTGCCTCTGTGTGGTGGGGTTCTCAATTGCTGTGCTCTCTGTCTCTCGGCTTCCTAAAAATGTCTGGTCATAGGGGTTTGTGGGTGATGTGGGTGTGTGTTTTATATAGTGTTGGGTGTGTGGGAGTGGTGTTTGCATGTGTATCAGGTGTGTGTATTTGGAATTGTCCAATTTGGCAGTGTTTTGGAGATGTGTGTGTATTTTGAGCGCGGCGGTGTGTACCGCCAATGGAATACCGCGGTTGAAAGATCGCCGCATGGATTCGTGGGTCGTGATAGCATGGGCGTGTTTCTGTTGGCGTGACGGTGGAGGATTTGTTTTCGCAAGTTTATCACTGACCTTTGGTGTGGCAGACTTGTGTGGGTGTCTGTATTTCGGCGGATTCCGAGATGTGGGTCATAATAGCTGTGGCAGAATTCCGCGGCGGTGTATTGGCGGTCTTCTGCATGGCGGTAAGCAGCTTTTACTGCCAATGTTGTAAAGACCCCCTAAGTTTTGGTAATTTCCCAGCTCTAACAGACCTTCCACCTTGAAACTATAAAGGAGCCATAAACTGCAGATTATGCGGATCCAAAAAGAGGGCTTTATATACCTTATTGAATTTCTGGCCAGTGGGGCCTGTAGGTGTAAGTCAGCAATTATCTGGAGCCTTAACTCGGAAAACACATAAAGAAACTGCAATCTAATCAAATTCTTGCAGACACATGAAAAGAACGTGGAGGAGATAGAGAAGCAGGAACCTAGCAATACCAAATCAACCTGTATGGTGACCACTGGAAGTTTTTTACCAAATCCAGCAGATAAGTGATACTCCTATCCAAACCAACTAGGAAATGTGTTGCTGGTTCAGACACTATGGCCCGTATTTATACTTTGTTAGTGCCACCTTTACTGCATTTTTTTACGCAAAAGCAGCACAACCTTACAAAATACAATTATATTTTGCATGTTTGTGCCGCTTTTGTGTCCATAAATGATGCAAATGTGGCATAAGACTACCAGCCTCGTGGTGGCTGTCAGGACTTCCACATTAAGACCCTGGTGGTCAGACCACCAGGGTTCCACCATCTCCACTAGGATTGGTGATCCCGACGGGTGGATGGCGAGTGGCGATAGCAATCTGCCAGGTCAGCACTGCATGCAGCGCTGCCCTGTGGATTACGACCTTTTTCTCCGCCATCCTTTTCATGGCAGTTTCACCACCATAAAAAGGCAGGTAGAGAACAGGTGTAAGGGGCCGCAGGGGGTCCCTATACAGCCCATGCACTTGCTGCAGGCAACAGCTTTTCTGCTGGCACGATTTCGGACCGGAGAGAATGCTGCCACCTGTTTCCCGCTCGGCTGACGGATGGAAACCTCGTTTTCTGCCCGTCAGCCTGGCGGGAAACGCCTAATAGGTCTGGTGGAGACATCGCCACTAATGCGTCAGCAACTCTGTTGGGAGTTTGGCGGACAGGTTGTCCCATCCGTCATACTCATAATTAGGCCCTATGTTGGTTTTACCTAATCCGATGTTTATTCCTTTTATATGTTTATATAGTTTTTAGCACAGATTAATTAAATAACTAACATGCTTATTATGATTGATCGTTATACAGAAGATCAGTTGGACATACATTAATGGCTGATTTTAGATCTTATGAAAGACAATAAGTTTCAAGGGTTTTATTATTGTTTTTATTGTAATATTGTTTTTGGTTTTCAATAACTAAGCAATAAAGATTTCACTATGATTCTGATTCTACTCCTAAAGACGAAAAGCCTGGATGCACTCAGAAAGCAGGCAATAACAGTTGAAATGCGAACTGCATCTCATTAAAAGGCATTTTATTCCAGTGGCAACGCAAATATAAATCCCACGATCTCGTTCTCCAAATATGGCAATGACGACTTCACTAAAAAGCTAAGTAAGTTATATGATATGGGTTTGCAGAGTGCAGCGTTTCACAGAGCTTCTAAGCGCTGCGGATTACTGACAGCTCAGGTCAGGTGCTTTCTATTGAATAAGTACGTTTTGAGCAATCTTCTCAACTGGATCAGAGAAGACTAACTGTGCAAGTTCAAAGGAAGAGCATCTCATGCCTTAGAAATGGCAAGGAAAGGGGATCTTTTCCCAAAAGTAACAAACTGGGATGTTTGTAAGGAGAGAAGAATTTGTTGCTCCGAACGAGGGATGTTTGAGGGCACTTATGGACCGTGAACTTAAAGAGCAGGAAATCGAATTTGCCTCAAAACTCTTCTCACTCACTGGCCTCTGTGACGGGTAAAACCAACACAAGATGGCAGATCAAGCATCATATTTTATTACTGTCTGCAGCCGACAAAGTGATAAAACATATTCCAGTTTGGTCTTTGCGGAGCCTATGGGGGATTTTCCAACTTTGCCCTTTCTAATATAATATTCGTTTTGTGTCTCTCTTCTGAAGTACGGAAACTGCCGGGCCACTGGGTCTGCTTGTCCACTTATGTTTTTGACTTGCACTTTTTCTAAGGGTATGTGCATGTAACCTTGCTGCTAGTTTGCAGTTGAATCGCTAATATACAGGACAGCAGTGATCTTACCTCAGAGACACTTTAAGGCTTTGGCAACGTGCGCCCTGGTTTACGGCCCCAGCCAGTGCTAAGTTTGTGAATAAAAAACGTACTGGTGCTCAAAGCTCTCCTCTTAAACACGCGGCTGCTGCAATTAAATGTGCGAGCACAGACAACTGAGGCAGTGTATATCGGGCCTCTTTAATCTATTTACAGCCACTCCATGCCCCCACAGCCCACTCTTGCAGCTTTCTGCTTTCTCCTTTTGTGACACCTTTTCGCTTTTCTCTTCCTTCGTCTTTCCCATATTTGTCTTTTTTTGCAGTGAATGCTTGAGGCAGAAAAATAGCTGGCCCTCAAAAATAAAAGCCGGTGCTCCGCACCGGAAACAACAAACACAGATTAAGCGCTGCCCCAACGACTCAGGGGGGGCCCTTATGGAGCTAGCTTTGTTCAGCCGAGTTTCGTCCTAATGACCTTGAATAATTCATAAACATAGTGTTTTTAAATGCGGTTTTCCTTAAATTTATTTTTACTGTGGGTGATGTGGGAGAGGCTATAACAGACAATTTTGGAGAGAATATCTCTGTGTTCCAGTCCTTGTGCAAAGGGAAGGTTACATTGATATCCGAATTCACCCCCTCCCTTTCCCCGCAGCAGTTATTAGGGTGAAAGCACACTTGTCACTGTCGAAAAGTGGGCAGTGCCCCAATGTCTAATTGAAAATGAGATTTATCAAATCTAGCAATGGCAATTTACAATGAATAAACTAAAGTAGGACTTCTACAATATGGCACAACGTGTGAAGAAAACCAATAGAGGTTGGAATAGTTAGTCATGTCTTTCTTGAATAGGCCTGCAGTGTAAACAACCGTGGATCGCTGCGGTGATTCTAATTGCAATTGTACTAATGTAAATATAAATCGTAGTACATATTATTTATAAAAGCACCTCAAGTGTTACAGATATTCACAAAATGAAATAATATGGCATGTATAATATGTGAGAGAAATATATAATTTTCTTTGATTATGAATTGTTTTGTAGAAACAATGACGCAATTAGGTACTGGGTGCTCAGGTGCTCACACACTGAAACATATATATGATTAGGCATGTATATATATAAGTAAAATGGATAAAGAAACAAGCATTGTCACAGCCAATAGGCATCAGCAACTGAGAGATACTGGCTTTGTCAATGCCAGTGTCTTTTAGCCATGTGTTAGGGAGTGGAGTGGATGCACGGGGTGTGGATTGGAATTATGTGGGTTGGATTGGAATTATTTGTTGTGGAAATGTGTGGCTTATAATTGTATGGTGTTGAGTGGAGTTATGTGTAGTGGAATTCTGTGGCACGGTGTGCAGTGGAATTATGTGAATAGTAATTATGTAGTATTGAGTGTACTGAAATTATGTGGACTGGGATTGTGTGTCATGGAGTGTAATTATGTTGAGTGGTATTGCGTGACATGGAGTTGCATGTAGTGGAGTGGAATTATGTGGTGTGCTGTTTAATTTTGTGACATGATGTTGAATTCTGGGTTGTGAATTGGATATATGTGCTGTGTAGTGGAATTGTGTTAAGGAGTTGAGTTATGTAGTTTGGTGTGCAATTATGTGGGGTGTAATGGAATTGTGTGGAGTTGAATTGTGTGGCATGGAACTATCTTGCACTGGGTTAAATTATATTGAGTGGAACTATGTAGCATCACGTGGAGTGTATTTAAGTAGAGCGTTATGTGGCATAAAGGGGATTTATGGGGGTGTATTTATGTGGTATTGAGTAGCGTGTAATTAAGGGGAGTTGAAATATGTGGTGCTGAGTGGGAGTGTAAATATGTTGTGTGGTGTGGAATTTTGTGGCATTGTGTTGTATTATGTGGAGTTGAATGCTTGTTGTCTATCTCCTGCAGTGCTCAGGGAGCACTCTTCATGTGAGGTGAAACAGTGTTTCTCTTTTCTGTCTTCTCACCCATACCAAAAAATCACTAAAATAGTGTGAATGGCTTCCAGCAGCTGTTTCTGCATCCCCTGCAAGAGTGTTCAAGCCTTGAGATGACTCCAGCTTTAGGCGGTTGTGTTTATGTCCGCTTTGAAGAGTTAACAGATAAGTCATTATTTTAAACTTGCATTACACACAGTCTAAGATGGCTGCTACACAATGCACAAAAAGATAAAGGTGGTCATTATGAGTCTGGTAGTCACATGACCGTCAGGCTCGCAGTGGACCACCACCAACAGGCCGGCAGTGGGACTGCCACATTATGACTGTGGCGGAGCTGCCATGGTCGGACCACCAACACCACCAGGCTGCTGAAAGTTGGCATTCTGGCGGTCCCGGTGTTTTCACATCCTTCAGGGCGGCGCTGCCCTGGAGATTAGGAGTCCCCATCCGCCAGCCTTTCCATGGTAGCTCACACCGCCATTGAAAGGCTGGCGGAATAGGGGACTCGGGGGGCCCTGGGGTCCCCAGCACTGCCCATGCACTTGGCATGGGCAGTGCAGGGTCCCCCATGCACAGCCCCATTGCGCATTCCACTGCCCAAATTACGGGCAGTGGAATGCGCGACGGGTGCTGCTGCCCCCCGCTGCACCGCCACATGGGCATCAATGTTAAGGCCCTGTTCACCACAGGCCCTGCGGTAAAGTCCTATTAGGGCCGACAGGTTTCAGGCTGCACAGGTGGTCTGAGGGTGGGAAGAGTTTGGCGGGCGGCCTCCCTCTCCCGCCAAACTCTTAATGACCACCAAAATGTTGCTTCCAAACAGGGCTGGCCCTTAGTGTGGACGAGATGGGCCCAAAGCACTGATTGTCGAGGGGTGCACAGGCCTGTCTGAGTACTGGCCACACAGCAGTTGCTCTCTGATCTGATTTTGGTAAACTGCCCTTCAATAATTTTTCCAGCTTCTCGCATCCCGCTTGTAAAACAATCTCCTCACTCCCCTCCCTTCTCCACTTTTCTTATCCTGCTCCCCCACCATTCCTCCTCACCTTCCATTTGGTGCTGGTGTCAAATAGATTCATGTAAGGTGAGCAAGAGACAGAGAGATGTGTGCTGAGAGCTGGTTCAACACTGAATGAACCAGCCAGTGACTGACATGTGAATACAAAAGAGTCACCTATGAAGCCCATCAGCAGTACGGGCCAGGCAGGAGAGAGCAGCATACTTCCAGGGAGGTAGGGAAGGTCTTGAGTAGCAAAGAACTCTCCAACCCTCCCCAAAAACAGTGCTTGTCTTTTTACTCCCAGGTAAAAGACACAAATGGGGTCAGAGGGAGAATGGGGCTTAGACCCAGGGTCAGGTCACAGCTCAAAAATTACTCTATGTTCATTGTGGGCATGTATTACGTTCTGTATTTTCTTTTTTGCAGTGCGGTACTTGCAGTTCTGTTTCCACTTCTAAGCACAGGATACTAATTTATGGGATGCAAATTAAAATTCATATTTACTAAGCTAACGGAAGCTAGAGAAATATTTTATTGAAAAGCTAAAGGGGACTCAACATTTGGGTTCTCCCGGGGCACTAACTGTGCAAAGCCCACCCCTGCTTCCAAACTTTAGTTTTTAGTAATACGCAGATTGACCATGATGCTTTTTTTATATAGCTGTCCCTTAAAAGCAAGCATTTCACAGCTCAACTAGTACCTCCTTTGCTATCTTTCATTCTTGTCAAAATCTGCATAAAAAAGATGATTGCTTCTTAAAATCTTTTTACTGCACATACTTGTTGGCAGTTTAAGCTCACCACTGCATGCTTCTGCAGTTGGGGACCCCCAGCTTAACCAAAGTGACCTTCTGTTACAGTTACTCGGAAAGCCAATACTGTTTTTAGAATTAAAATGCAAACCACATATGGAAAGAAATTTGGATGTCCCTGCAGTGAGTTGCAACAATTTATTTTCTTTAGTTGGTGTGCTCAGAGCTTTGCCTCTAATGAGAGAAGTAGCTACGATTTACAGAAACTATGCTCTTTGTCAAATTTAACCAGTGTATCACTGCACAGAATCTCCATGCTGGCAGAGGCTTACTGCATGATGGAGAAGCTGGAGTCCTTGTTACACTTGCCATGCCTGGCAGGCCTCACTGTGTCAGTGTAATGATAAATGAAAACTTTCTGGGCAAACTCGGGCTATCTGTCTTCTCTGCACAAGCTACCATCTGTGGCACAGTAGCTTAGTTGAACAAGTGCCTGCAGCGAATGCACTGTTCTGAACCACCCTGACTCGAACCAACCCGAAAATGAGCGGACACTTACATGAAAAGTGATTGTAACATCTGTCAACATGACCATTTCATCTGCATTCAATAAAAAGCTGATTTGTTCTGCCTCATGTCCCATGGGCTGCTGTTTGCATTTGAAATTTCTCAGGTTACGACAGGCCTTTTACTCTGGAGTAGAAGCGCAGGGCACAACCAGCGCAGGGCATATTTACCAAATGAGTGGGACAAGTTCAGCAAGTGGCTCTTTCCACTAAAAGAGGGGTAGCAGCTGCATCCCAAAAGCTTCTATTCTTCTGCTCTCATTGCTTAAAGAGCAATTGAAAACATGAGCATTGTTTATGGTGCTTGGAGCAAGGAAGAACACACGGACATAAAAAAGGTTTTGCTGTGTCCTCTGTAGTAGCTGCACTGTGAAAACCTCAGTTCTTCTGCTCATGTTGTTTGAAAAGCAAGTGAAAACATGAGCACTCTTTAAAAGGGCGCTGGAGCAAGTGAAAACACAGGACTCCTGAGCAGGGCTCGTAAGCCAAGAAAAATAAGTCCCTAAGATGATGATAAAATGATAGCAGTGAAGGGATGGCATACTTATTCCCTAGTCTCGGGAAGTGGTAACAACAGGAAGAGGCATGACATGGACACATTGGGAGAAAGAATAGCAGAGTGACAATGAAGCCAGCAAATGGGAAACTGATGGGCGGGATGAAGCCCATGAAGTATATACAGCATGTCTCAGTTTGAGGCAGCACATGTGTGCTGTCTCGAGCAGAGACCTAAAAAATTGGTTGAGTTAATGAGGTGGTGCTGACAGTGCAGGTCTGTGCTAGATAAATGGATTCCTATTCAGTGATTCAGTTATGGGTGTGATGCAGGTCCCGCAAGCCTCTGAAGCACAGGGAGGCCCCCCAGCCCTTCAGGGGCCACCAAACACACCAGGGTGCCCTCATTCAAATAAAGCCCAATAAATACCTCTGCCAGTTTCAGTCTATCCATAAATCAAAGGTCATCATCAGGACCTGAAATTTGGAGCAAAGCAACAACATGACTTGGAGTTTTGAAACAAGGTCAATAAGATGGAATGAATATGCAACTTAAAATGTAAGTCAATTATATACCATAATCTAAATTATTGCATGCATGGAAATCACGTTTTGGGGTACTTTGAAATAGTTTGTTGTATTACTTCCAAAACTTGTAGAGACTAGCAAAAAAGCATAGCGAGGGTTGGAGGGGAGTAATATTGGCCTGATTTAGTTACTGGCGGACGAGTTACTCCATCTCAACAGCGATGGATATCCTGTCGACCGAAATCTAAATCCCATTATTTCGAATGGGATTTAGCTTTCAGCAGAAGGGACATTTGTTACTGTTGTGGCAGTGTAACCAGTCCACCAATATCTAAATCAGGCCCATAGTCTTAAATCTCACCCGGTGTTTTGAAACAGACCTGCAAACTTTAGGTTCCAGCCAAACTGAAGAATGTATAGGTCTCTGACCTACACCTAGGAGGGTTACACTAATTGGCATGGTTGCTATATATTTAAATAAGCTAGTTATAGCAAGGAGCAGCTGAAGGTGAATGAATAAACATATGTGAAATGTGTGGCATTATACCTATATGCAGCCACTTTAATAACCTTTGATCTGTCTGAGTTAGAAATGTTTTTCTTGAAGTCTGCAAATTATGCAGCAGATGCAGGTTTTTATCTTTATGTCATCCTTAGAAACTCCGTGATCCCATATCACTAACGCATTGGTGACACCCAACTATACTTTACAATCTCTACTCCCTAGGATAACTCACTATCCTTTCAGCTACATGAGATTTTAAAAAATGGTTGGCAATTTAAACCCCTAAAAAGAGAGCTCCTGCTAATCCCCCCAAGAAAATTCAACTTGCCTGTGCAAGCAAGGATCGATACCTGTATCATCTTCAATTGTAAACCAATGATTATTGACAATGCAAAATTATTAGATTTCATGCTAGATAGAAGACTAAACCTCTAACCCGAAATTAACCCCCATGACGCATAGTTAATCATACGACTTTACCCACAACTGGCTTATCAAAATGTCTTTTTGCAACACTTGGGGATTTGTATGATGTGAAAATGCATGCTTTCACCAAGCATATCTCCACCACACAGCTTTTTCCATGCATGCCTTTACCATGCAGATGCCTTTACCATGCATGGTAAATATATTTAAGGTAAGTAAATCATATCTATCTATCTATCTATCTATCTATCTATCTATCTATCTATCTATCTATCTATCTATCTATCTATAATGTATATATTCTATAAAATGTATGTGTACATATATATATATAACATTTTCTTTTTTCTTTTTCCCTCCCAAACCCTCCCCCTTTTTAATTTACTCCTAACCTTCCTTTATTACTACCCCCAAAAACCCTAAAACTACCCTTATCACCTTTACCACTACCCACTCAAATCCTCAAAGTACCCTTATCAACCCTAAAATTATTGTTACGTCCGGATGTGTTTGAGGCTCATGAGGGTCTGACTAGCCGTGATAAACACTGGGCGAAGGGAAATTTCCTGAAAATCCTGGGAGCCAAAAGAGAGGAGGAGGTCCTAAGGAAAAAATCGGTAAGGGAGTTTATTATGATAAAGATGGGGGTGGGCCCTGAGCCCTAACTCTTAGAGATAAGAAATGTGAGGGAAAGGTGTCTCATTACGCAATTTCATCTGGGGGTTGTGAGAAGTAACCTATGTTTTCCGCTAGGCCAGTACGATGAAAAATCCATCAGACTCTGCCCCTGCGATGGTCTGTCTTTGCAGACTTTGATTCACTTTACCTTGTTCTGTGATTTTTATGCTCCTTTTAGGCACTGTTTCTTACTCCCCCTGCTGAGGCTGAAGGGTTTTGTGCAATATCGCCGAGCTTTTTTGTGGCTGTGCATGACCTCTGATGCATAGGTGTGGTGTTGGCTGGGGTCCTTTTTGAAGGGTGCTATTACCTGGCAGAATAATCTGGAGTATTTTTTAAAGTTCTTAACATTTTTAACTTGACTGTTTTATTATCCTTTTTAATGAATTTTATGGTATTTAAATACTGGTGGAATGTAACCAGGTTTTATGTATTGTATTGCTTATTTATCTTTATGGTTGATTATTTTCATACTGAATAAAGTGTTTTGCATTGCATATATATATATATGACTATATATATATATATATATATATATAAACTTTTCTTTTTTCTTTTTCCCTCCCAACCCCTTTTTAATTTACTCCTAACCTTCCTTTATCACTACCCCACCAAAAAAACTAAAACTACCCTTATCACCTTTACCACTACCCACTCAAATCCTCAAATTACCCTTATCAATCCTAAAATTATTGTTACCACCCTTTAGCACTACCTGCCCCATAAGCCATAAAATTACCCTTACCACCCTTCAGCACTATCCATCCCTAAACCTTAAAGTTATCCTTTCCAACCATTATCAATATACCACTATCCACCATGACACTCTAAAACTAGTCATACAACCCTTTACCACTACTCAACCCTAAACCCTGAAATTATCCTAGCCTCCCTATACCACTAACCACCCATAAACCCTAAATTTAGCCACATTACTCAGGTATTTAAGAATGTGCAGCCTGTGTCTCAATCTCTCTCTTGCAGCATGACTAGGGTACTGAACTCAATTATTCAGGATCTGCACACAACTTCCGGAATTTAAAAAAGAGTGGACTGACTGCGTCTCAATCTTCCCTAGACTATTAAATTCACTTTTGCTGGTCTTATATGCAACCTCTGATATTTGCCTCTCAAAAAGAACCTTAAACTACTACTGTTTCAAAGACACTTTGAATCTGTTCGTAAAGGAACTTATTCCAGACTCGCACTGACTTTAATACTAAATGCATCTACAGTTTGACTCCTGAACTCTCACCCTTCAGAATCCCCCCTCTGTATCCACTGCACCAACTATTCCTCCCTTTTTTGTTCCATATACCCTACAAGTTGTCTCATTTCCTACACATATGGTGAAACTTGAATAGGTTTCCCCAATCATTTTCTTCTCTTAGCCTCATCCACTCTCCATTATTACCTCTGATAATGTGACTGTGCAGAAAAGTGCCCTTTTTGTGTGGTCATCCCCACACTTTTTTCTCTGGATGCTGTTAGTTATGACTCTGAAAGTGCACTGGAGTCTGCTAACCAGGCCCCCGTGCCAGTGCTACCTCCCTAAATTAGTAACTGTGAATTGATATCCCAACTTGACAATTACTTTAACCCTCTTATAAGTCCTTAGTATATGGTACCAGTGGTACCCAGGGTCTGGGTGTTAAAGGGCTCACAAGGGCTTGAAGCACTGTTTATGCCACCCTGGGTAGCCCAAATAAAACTACATACAGCAGGTCTGCTATTGCAGACTGCAGCAGCAGTGCATACTGCTCGAACTCAACTGCGCCCACACTATGTGTGGAACAGCCCCAACATTGTTTTTAATATATATATGTCAGTCACCCCTAAGGTAGGCCTCCTAAGCCCAGAAGGCAGGGTGCATAATATTAAAGGTGTGGATATATAAGTGCACGCTTAAGTGTCCCTATAGTGGCCTTTTCTATTAAAGGCTGCTGTAAGTGAGCAACAGTCCATAGGATAACACAGGCAAACCCGAAGTCACCAACTCCATTATGGGACGGCCAAAGTGGGTCATGTTTGGTATCATATAACATGCCTTTTCACCCTGACACGAATCTTGTGTCGAGGGGGATGTGGCCTGGACCTAGAAAGCAATCTTATATGTTGCCAACCTTTTTCCTGTGCTCTGGCTGCCAGCACACAGATGCTGCCACCAAGACAGTATTCTGATCCCCTGGGCTGAGGTGCAAACACTCCCAGGAGGCAGGACAATGGTGTGGTTGGGAAAGAGGTCACACCTTCCACCCTTTCAGGAAATCTAGTGAAGTGGCACATCAGGGAATTGAGCTTTAAAGGGCACACTGCCTCTGATATGCAAGCAGGCTGTCCCCAGTGGAGAATAAAGCTGTTTCCTTAACCAACAGGCATAATTGCAACCAGGTAGGTGGGAAAATTTGTTTTCTGGAGGAGTACACCCCCAGAAGATAGCAATACCTCTAATGTGGGCAGCCTGATCTGTTCAGATGAGGAAGACTTCTGCCATCTTGAAAAGTGGCAAAATAGAGGGTTCTGGATATAATAGGTGCCACAACCCACCAGATGAGGTTACCTCAGTGATGGATCAGCCACTAGGGCTAGTAGCTGATTGGCTACTTGCACCCACACTCCTAATGCCTCTAAGATTAGGATTTAAGAGGCTACCCTGGCATCAGAACTTCAGATCTGCAACAACTTGATACATGAGGATAAAAGAAGACCCACAGCGATGACGACAGGAACCTGCACTAACATAAGGCATGATACCTTGAACGTGTGTCAACCTCCTGGAACTGCTCAAATGCAGCTCGTCCTGGACCAAAGACTGCTTCCTCCGGATAGAGGGTACCCTTTGTGAGCCAAAGGCAAGACCAGACTCCCTTGGACTAGTACCACTAGTCCCCTGCCCACCATAAGTAAAAAGTACTCACCTTATCTAAAGAAGCGCTGGCCATTAGGCTCTCCAAGGGACCGCCCAAAGGCAGGTGGTTCAGTGCATTGTGGGAAGTGTAGTCCAGATCCCGCCAAGTCACAGCTGGCTACCATTTTCACTGGACCTCTGGAAAAGGGTGATAGCTTCTTCTCCACTTTACCACTGCCAAGGCTTCTTGGTGGCCAGTCCGGTCATCACCACCTTTACTCGACATTGCAACTCAAGGGCACACCACAACACCTTTAACAGATGGTTATGGCTCCGTTCTCGTTTTTGCATCTGTTTCCTCACTGTCTCGGTGGTAAAACCAGCAACTGTAACTCCCTTTCAGCACCAAGGATAGCCAGGCACACCTCAGCACCCGAGATGCTGAGACTAAGCCCATACAGGGGCCCATACAAGCTTAACCTCCCAGTGGACTCCCACAAACTCCACCTTCAAGTGACCGAGTCACAAGTACTATTTTTAAGCACTCGTGACTCCTGCGTTCAGCACCAAAGACCGCTAGGACATTTCTGCACCCAGGCCCCACAAGCCAGGTCAAATTGGGCAGACTGTCACAGCTGCACATTGGGAGCTGCACAACCTTAACCAAGAGTGGGTACTTTAAACTCACCCTGCAAGTGACTGAATGTCACTGGTGACTTTTTCCATTGACTGCAGTGGTGAGATTTGTCGGCTTATAAATGCACTGATTTTGTTTCTGCTTTAAAGTCCGTTATTCCGGTTGTACGTAACTGAGTTGCTTTGTTTTGGTGTCTAAACTTATATAAAATCTGCTCTATTTTTATAAATTGGTGTCTGATTTCTTTTGAGTCGTGTCAATTACTTATAGCCTATGTCGGTACTCAGAAATGCTTAACACATGTTCCTCAAGTAAAGCCTGACTGCTCTTTGCCACACTACCAGGACTGAGCTAAGGGCTTATTGTTGTGATTCAGAGTGACCATCTTTGCTTTATTGTTAGACTATTACATAGTGAAGGCGAGCCAGCATCACTGCATTGTACTCCACTCTTCTGCACTCCTTATGCTACTTCCTTCCTTTCAGCCTTACTCTTGACCTACTGTTCACAACTCTCACCTTATGTGATTATCTGGGCATCTCCTTAGTAGAATACAGGGTATCCCAAGGAGTCTTGGCTGGAAACCAAGGACCCCATCCAAAGCATTTTGTATGATTTGAACCACAAATCAATACACAAACAAGCATTGGCAAAGCCAATAGGTGTCACCTTTGCGAGAGTTTACGCTATTGGTGTTTTAAATGACAATGTATTTTACCCATGTGTCATGGAGTGGAATGGATGTATTTGGTGTGGAGTGGAATTATGTGGGTTGGATTGGAATTGTTATTTGTGGAATTGCATGCATGGAATTGTGAGGTGTGGATTGTATTTGTGTAGAGGAATTATCTGACATGGTCTGTTGAATTATGTGGATAGAAAGTATATGATATTGAGTGTACTGGAATTATGTGGAGTGGGATTGTGTGTCATGGAGTGTAATTATGTGGAATTGTATTTTGTGTTGTGGAGTGGTATGTAGTGGAGTTTAATTATGTGGTATGCTGTTGAAATTTGTGGCATGATGTGGAATTCTGTGGTGTGGATTGGATATGTGTGGTGTGTTGTGTAATTGTGTTAAGTTGAATTATACAGTTTGGTGTAAATTATGTGGTGTGGAATGGTAATGTGTTGAGTTGAATTGTGTGGCATGGAACTGTATGCTGTTGAGTGAAACTATACTGATTGGAATTATGTGGCATAGTGTGGAGTGTATTTATGTGGATTGTTGCTATATGGCATAGAGTAGTTTTATCTGGGGTAAATTTATGTGGGATTAATATTAATTAGAGTGTTATTACACAGCATGAATCATGTTGCATTGAGAGGTAGTTTGTGGAGTGTAATTATAATGGTTGGTGTTTAATTGTGTGACAGTGAATTGTGTGGCATGACAATAGGTCCCACCTTTTAGACCGTATAAGTGTGTAGCCATTCAGCACATTATCCTGGGTGCTGTGCTGCCAGGGACTGAAGAGCAATGCAATTACTAAACACTGTTTTTGTGTGTGTGTCTGTGTCAGTGTGCGCTATCTTAGTGTACATGTATCTGGGGATCTTCTGGGTCCTCCTACAAAATGAGTTTTATGAAGGAAAGCAACATTTAAAAAAAGAAATGAATAAAACATTGTCTCACTAGCACTGGCACCCAGCCGGACAGGTACAGGAAACAGGCACAGGTGCCAAAATAAAAGTGCCCCCATACATGAATTAGAAAGGTTCAAAAGTAGCCACTACTTGCAAATAGGGGCAGTTTTGAACTTGTAAAGACATGTTATATAAGTTGTTTGCAAAGTATGGAAGACCTCATTGATATGAGCTTGCTGCAGGCATTGTTTGGTTTATTCTCTGGTGAATGAACAGTAAAAACTCAAGCATCCCATAAAACAGACCCACAAACAAGCCAAGATATGGCCCACACACTGACCTGTAGGACCAGTATTTTGGCACTGCCTGATTATATTTAAGCCAGTCCAACTCTGACTGGCATTAAAGGGGACTATTTTGAAAGATGTTGTGCACAATCAAAATGTTATCACGTACAGTGAAAAAATAATGTATATAATAATTTAACAGACAGAAGGATGAAGATCTGCACAAATAAACTATGTATCTATGTATGTGTTGGAAATGGCCCTTTTTGCAGGGTCATCCCCAGTCTTTTTGCCTCCTGCCTCCTATGTTTTCTGACCTGCTGCTCTTGGCTTTTGAACTCTGAGCACTTTACCACTGCTAACCAGTGCTAAAGTCCATGTGCTCTCTGTGTAAATTGTATGTAATTGGTTTATCCATGATTGGCATATTTGGTTTACTGCTGAGTCCCTAGTAAAGTGCACTAGAGGTGCCAGGGCCTGTAAATCAAATGCTACTAGTGGGCCTGCAGCACTGGTTGTGCCACCCACTTAAGTAGCTCTGTAATCACGTCTCAGACCTGCCATTGCAGTGTCTGTTTGTGCAGTTTTAACTGTAAATTCGACTTGGCAAGTGTACCCACTTGCCAGGCCCAAACCTTCCCTTTTCTTACATGTAAGGCACCCCTAAGGTAGGCCCTAGGTAGCCCCAAGGGCAGGGTGCAGTGTATGGTTAAGGTAGGACATATAGTAATGTGTTTTATATGTCCTGACAGTGAAATATTGCTACATTTGTTTTTCACTGTTGCAAGGTCTATCCCTCTCATAGGTTAACATGGGGGCTACCTTTAAATCTGATTAAAGTGTAGATTCCCTTTGGGAGCGGATGGACATGTGGAGTTTGGGGTCTCTGAGCTCACAATTTAAAAATACATATTTTAGTAAAGTTGATTTTAAGATTGTGTGTTTGAAAATGCCACTTTTAGAAAGTGAGCATTTTCTTGCTTATACCATTTCTGTGACTCTGCCTGTTTGTGGATTCCCTGTCTGGGTCAGTTTGACAGTTGGGCTGGTTGCACCTCACACTATACAGTGACACAAAAGGAGCTGGGGTGTAGTCTGCATTTCCTGATGAGCCATCTGTGCTAGGAGGGAAGGGAGGAGTGGTCACTTACACTTGAAAGGGCTGTGCCTATCCTTAGACAATGCCGTCTCCGACCCCCTGGTGAGTGTCTGGGGCCTGGCCTGGGAAGGGCAGTGTTAGAAATGGGGTCTTTGGTTGGCAGTCAGGTTACCCCCTGTCGAAGCAAGGACCCTCACTCTAGTCAGGGTAAGTCACACACAGTCCAAATTATCCTGTGCCCACCCTCTGGTAGCTTGGCACTGAGCAGTCAGGCTTAACTTAACTTAGAACGCAATGTGTAAAGTATTTGTGCAATAAATCATACAATAACACAATATAGCACCACAAAAATACACAGCACAGTGTTTAGAAAAATATATAATATTTATCTGGGTATTTGCAGGTCAAAACGACAAAAAGATGCAATATGAAATTGTAGAGATATCACTGAAAAGTGATATAAAGTGTCTTAAGTCTTTAAAAAGTAAACAAAGTCTCTTTCAAGCACAAAGTACCTGGTTTGGAGTGGAAAATCTCCGCAGAGGGCCGCAGAGGAGGAGATGCGTGAAAAAATGGTGTGTGCGTTGGTTTCGCCCCTTCACACACGGACTCGCGTAGTTATTTTCCATGCGGGGAGGACGTTGGGTTGATTTCCGGCATGCGGGCAGTCTCCTCTGTGGGTCGCAGGATTACCAGATGTCCCAGGGTCTGTGCGTGGAATCCTGGGCTCGTTATCCGCCTGCGTGTCGTTCTGGTGGGCTGTGTGTGGAATTTTCTCCCTCACGGCAGGCGTCACGTCGATTTCCTCTCTGGAAGTCGGGTGGCATTGTCCAGGCGGGCCGTGCGTCGAAGTTCCGGTCGCACCTCAGGCGTCGCGTCGATCTTTTCCTTGCAGGGTCGAGCGGCGTCTTTCCGGATTGGCGTACAGTGAATTTTTCACCGCGGAGCAAGCTGTGCACCGGATTTTTCGGCGCACAAGGAGTCCAGTTGAAAGATGGAAGTCTTTTTGGTCCTGAGACTTCAGGGAACAGGAGGCAAGCTCTATCCAAGCCCTTGGAGAGCACTTCTGCAGCAAGGCAAGAGTTCAGTAAGGCAGCAGGCCAACAGCAAGGCAGCAGTCCTTTGTAGAAAGCAGTCAGGTGAGTCCTTTGAGCAGCCAGGCAGTTCTTCTTGGCAGGATGCAGGTTCTGGTTCAGGTTTCTTCTCCAGCAAGTGTCTGAGGTGGTAGGGCAGAGGCCCTGTTTTATATCCAAATGTGCCTTTGAAGTGGGGGGGACGTCAAAGAGTGGCTAAGAAGTGCACCAGGTCCCCTTTCAGTTCAATCCTGTCTGCCAGGGTCCCAGTAGGGGGTGTGGCAGTCCTTTGTGTCAGAGCAGGCCCTCCACCCTCCCAGCCCAGGAAGACCCATTCAAAATACAGATGTATGCAAGTGAGGCTGAGTACCCTGTGTTTGGGGTGTGTCTGAGTGAATGCACAAGGAGCTGTCAACTAAACCTAGCCAGACGTGGATAGTAAGGCACAGAAATATTTAAGTGCAAAGAAATGCTCACTTTCTAAAGTGGCATTTCTAGAATAGTAATATTAAATCCAACTTCACCAGTCAGCAGGATTTTGCATTACCATTCTGGCCATACTAAATATGACCTGCCTACTCCTTTCAGATCAGCAGCTACCACTTCAATAATGTATGAGGGCAGCCCCAAGATTAGCCTATGAAGGGAGCAGGCCTCACAGTAGTGTAAAAACGAATTTAGGAGTTTTACACTACCAGGATATGTAAACTACACAGGTACATGTCCTGCCTTTTACCCACACAGCACCCTGCTCTATGGGTTACCTAGGGCACACATTAGAGGTGACTTATGTGTAGAAAAAGGGGAGTTTTAGGCTTGGCAAGTACTTTTAAATGCCAAGTCGAATTGGCAGTGAAACTGCACACACAGGCCTTGCAATGGCAGGCCTGAGACAAGGTAAAGGGGCTACTTGAGTGGGTGGCACAATCAGTGCTGCAGGCCCACTAGTAGCAATTAATCTACAGGCCCTAGGCACATACAGTGCACATTACTAGGGACTTATAAGTAAATTAAATAGTCCAATTAGGTATGATCCAAAGTTACCATGTTTAAAGGGAGAGAGCATATGCACTTTAGCACTGGTTAGCACTTTAGAGTCTAAAAGCCAGCAAAAACAGTGTCCAAAAAGTGGAGGGAGGCGGGCAAAAAGTTAGGGGTGACCACCCTAAGGCATGTCAGGTCTAACAGACAGGATTTCACATTCAAAAGAGACTTTACTTTGAAGTAGGCCTACTTCAAAGGAGAAATTGGGTATAAGAAGGGCACCCAAAACCACAGACTTTAGATCACTTCTGGACATCAAGAGGAACCTCTGCATGGAGAAGAGCTGAAGAGCTGAGGAGAAGTGCTGCCCTGCCCGTGCTTTGTGGAGCTATTCTGCAGTTGCTGCTTCTGCCAGAGTAAGAGGGCAAAGACTGGACTTTGTGTGCCTTCCATCTTGTGAAGAAATCTCCAAGGGCTTGATTTAGAGCCTGCCTCCTGTTGTTTGAAGTCTCAGGGACAGCAGAGACTTCTCTCTACCAGCACCTGGAGTCTCTGGAGAGACTCCTGCTTTGACAAGTGGTGCCCTATCCAGTCCCTGGGCCCTTGAAAGGAAAGCTGGTGGAAATACAAGGAAATCGACTTCGGACGGCTTCGGACCGATGCCGCTGCTGAATCCGGTGGCGCTGCCTGCACCCAACGCCGTGACTTTCGCTGGAATGCGACGATCTTCGCAGGCCCGACGTCGCCGCAGCCCCGCTGAAGTCCGTGACTCTGTGGAAGTCGTCGCACCACGTCATGACCGACGCCGCTCGAAGTGCGCGGATTCAACGTTTCGCACAGACGTCACGATCCCCGACTTTGCGCATCGACTTGTTTTCACTCTTCACCAAAGGTACTGTACTTGGGGGTCTACGCAACTCCGTGTCCGGCACCGCTGGTGTCGGCTTGTTGGGAACTACTCCGTCACAACGCCGTATTAACACCTCATCGAAGCATTTTGTGTTTCTAAGTGCTATTTTTGAGTTTAATCTTTAAAAATTCACAACTTGACTTGTGTATGTCGGATTTTTGTCGTTTTGGTCTTGCTTTGTTTAGATAAATATTTCCTATTTTTATAAACTGGTGTTGTGTCATTTTGTAGTGTTTTCATTAAGTTACTGTGTGTGTTGGTACAAATACTTTACACCTAGCACTCTGAAGTTAAGCCTACTGCTCTGCCAAGCTACCAAGGGGGTAAGCAGGGGTTAGCTGAGGGTGATTCTCTTTTACCCTGACTAGAGTGAGGGTCCTTGCTTGAACAGGGGGTAACCTGACTGTCAACCAAAGACCCCATTTCAAACAGTATGTGAATATATTTTTATTTAATAATTTGTGTCAGGTGAGCCAGTTAAAGAGGTTTCAAAAACACACTTTAAAAAATGTCTATTTCTTGATGGCTTTCCACTTTGCCTTGCATATCTGAATGGTGGTGATGCCTACTTACATATATGATAAAAGAACGTGACATAATTTACATTCAAGCCCCAAAGACCCCTCTTTCAAAGTGAAAGGAGACGCTTGTAAATCCAAGGGATGGGGTGCTGTTCTGTGTGTTAATGCAATCCAGATGACTGGGATAGAACTTGGCTGCTTGGCAACTGGCAAGACGTGTCTCGGGGAGGGGGTGAGTCTCTACTGAGAAACAGCAGCCTGTGTTGTGTGGCATGTGCACCACAGCTAATAAAACATGCTGCCAAATTTATAGCCCCCCCCAGCTGCAAAACAAGATGAAAACAGGAGAAAAAGCGACCCAAAGCATTTCTGAGTACACAGGCAAAGCAAAATGTGTGAACAACTTTTCTGCATGGCAGTGCCAATCGCAGGTAGTAATATGTTTTCAAGTAACGCTGTTTCTCTGTTTCCCTCAAAGAATCCTAGTTTTCCATGTTTTATTTGGCAACAATTTGTTCTTGTGCAGTTCTGGGAAACAACAAAGCAGAAAGATGAGCAGTAAATTAAGTGACTGTTTAATGTGCGAAGGAGTTTGGTAAACGTGGTCCTTTGTTGTTGGGTAGCCTTGAGTGTGCTTTCAAACGTGGAGGGCTAAAATGCCTAGAGAACATTATTTCCTTCTCATATAAATCAGCAACAGGAAACTAATAAAATTAAACATGAAAGCAGGCTCCGATTTACACGCCTGTTTTCAATCGCACTCAAAATCAAAGGGCAGAAAAGGCAGGGGGAGCAGCTGTGCGACCAGCCAGCCTTCCTGTGCCACCTCCAGACAAAAATATATTTAGTAGTGCCAGAACCAAGCCTAAATGCACACAAGTGGAAGACTACAAGTCCTGCAAGTCATGCAGGTCTTCTCCATGGTAGTGAACAAACAATGAAAAGGTGAGGCAAATGGGAACAAGTACCCACTTGAAAGCAAGGATTTTTAAAGGGCACTGTAGTAACTCGTAAATAACGATTTCCGAATGACTTGTTCAGTAGTTCTTTATTCAACGCTTCCCGGACTCCGTCTCTCTTTTCCTCACACACTGCTTACATTCTTAACATTCTACTGTCAACTCCCGGGTGTACCACTTTCCTTACATTCTAGGGACTACCGAAGATACCATTCTTAATTCTAATACATCATACACTATTACTTAAATATGTTATTTTATCTATGTACTTGAGATAACTATTTACATTTCCTTATGAGTCTATATTTTCCTATGTACCATTTTGTAGATTATAACATATCTCCCTTCCTTAATAATCAAACACAAAGTCCTTGTACCTCGCTGGGTGTCTCTATCTCCTATACCACATAGTCCTTGTACCTCGCTGGGTGTCTCTTGTGTTCCCCTTAATAATCGAGCACGTAGTCCTTGTACCTCGCTGGGTGTCTCTTGTTCCTCATCTCTCTCTTTTGTCTTGTTGAATCCAAAGGTTCACTTCCTTCCTCCTTCTTTCTTGAGTTTTCCTGATCCCTTCTAGGTGTTTCAAAACCAGCTAACTTGTCCATACTCCATACTCTGCCATCCTCCAATTTGACTACATTTCTGTGTACCTCAATAATTCTCTTGGGGCATGAAAACTTACTACCATCTCTTTTGGTATTCTCTGGTAGTTTGACCCTTACCCACTGCCCCACTTCCCAGTGCCTATCCTTGGTACCATATTTGTTGTCATACCAACTTTTGTATTTACTTTGGTTTTGCTGAATGCGGACCCTTATCTTTTCATGTTGTACAATTTGGGGTTTCCCACCACCCAACCAGTTGGGGTTTAATTTGGTCCCTGGCAACCTACCTCTTAGTGATGTGAATGGAGATATACCTGTTACTAGATTGGGTGTGGTGTGATATGACCATAGCAATTGCTTCAAAGCCATCCCACCCGGCTCCTGAGTCACCTTGGCCATTTGCAAACACTCCTTGATCATTCTATTGGTTCTCTCAACTAACCCATTTGCTTGTGGATGATACAAGGCAGTTCTAAAATGACTGACACCCACTTTCTTCAGGAACTCCTTCATGGCCTCCGAAGTGAATTGTACCCCATTGTCTGTTATCAGAGTACTAGGAATTCCTTCAATCATGAACGCCTCCGTTAGGAAGGCTATTACCTCTTTAGTGGTAATTTGGTTCACTGGTTTGGTCATTATCCAATGCGAATGGTAATCTACCAACACTATTAAGAATTTACCACCTACTCCCACTTGATCTAACGGACCTACAATATCCATTCCTAACTTGTCCCATGGTCTACAGGGGGCTTTTATTGGTGACAGTGGTACTTTCCTTGTGATATTTATCTTATCACTGGTGGCACATTTCATACACTCTTTTACATTGATTTCTACCAGTTTGTCCATTGTTGGAAACCAGTAGGTGGCTCTTAATTTATTTTTGGTGAGGCTTCTCCCTAGGTGCCCTTCGTGTGCTAACATAACCAGCTTGTCCCACAGCACTCTGGGTGGTACAATTCTCTCTCCTCGCATCACCATGTTATCTTGGATATTTAGTTCTGATCTCACTTCCCAATATCCCTTCAAGTCTTCCTCTAGATCTTTAGATCTGTCCGGCCACCCTTTGACAATCTTCTCTTTCAATTTCGTTAACACTAGGTCATTCCTAATACTTTCATCCCATTCACCCTTCGTTAACCCAGCTAGGTCTACATACAATACTGGTTCCAAAATGTTAGTATCTTCCTCCACTTCTACTATTCTTGGTGACCTGGACAGAAAATCTGCAATTATGTTCCTTTTTCCTTGAACATATTCCACTGTAAAATTGAAATTTTCCAAAGCTTGTATCCATTTCGCTATGCGAGGGGTAGCTCGTTCTCCACCCTTTGTGGTGAATATTCCCGTAAGAGGTTTGTGGTCTGTTCTTATGACAAAAGGTAAACCCCATAAGAAAAACTTGAAGTGTTTTATAGCCCAATAACATGCTAATGTCTCTCTTTCTACAGTGGAATAATTTGCTTCCGCCACTGAAAGAGACCTTGAGGCAAAAGCTACTATATCCTCTTGACCATTTGCACTCTGAGATAGGGTAGCTCCTAACCCTTTTCCACTAGCATCTGTAGTCACTATGGTCTTTTTCCTGAAATCAAAAGTTTTCAAATTAGGTGATTTAACTATAGCTTCTTTTATTTCTTTAAACGCATCCTGACACTTTCCGTCCCAATCAAAAATGGCATTTTTTTTTAGTAATGATCTTAAAGGGGCTGTAACATCTGCAAAGTTGTGTACAAATTTAGCCATGTACTCAGCCAATCCTAAAAACGACTTGAGTTCTAACTTACTGGTAGGAGCTTGAGCTTCTGTTACGGCTACAACCAGATCATATTTTGGCTCAACTCCATCTTTTGTTATTTTGTGTCCCAGATACTCAACTGATTTCACTCCTATCTGGCATTTATCCTTTCGTATAGTCATTCCTGACTCCTCTAATGCTTTAAATACTTTTCTCAAGGTATAATCGTGTTCTTCCCTTGTAGCTCCATAAATCAGAATGTCATCTTGGAAACATAATGCTTGATCTATGCCCTGTAACACTCTTTGCATAATACGCTGGAAAACTGCAGCAGCAGAAGCCAATCCAAATGGCATTCTGCAATATCTGAAAGCGCCATATGGAGTGATGAAAGATGTAAGTGACCTGGATGAGGGGTGAAGCTCTACTTGGTGATATGCTGATGACAGATCTATCACGCTGAAAATTTTAGCTGGTCCTATGGTGCTCAGCATTTCACTTATCCTGGGCAGAGGAAACCTGTCTACCCATATACTGGCGTTAAGATCTCTCAAGTCCACACATACTCTTATTCCTCTGCCCCCCGGTTTTCTAGTAATAACTATGGGAGCCAACCATAACGAGCTTTCTATGGGCTCAATCACTCCTAATTTTTCTAGTTTCTCCAACTCCTTTTTCAAAGGTTCTCTCATTAAGTATGGAATGGACCTGACTTTATGAACTACCGGTATGGTACCCTCTTTCACCCTTATCAAATGTTGATAATCTTTTAACAATCCTAATTCGTCACTAAACAATGTGGGAAATGCATTGTGCACATTATCTTCTCCTTTGAATGTGGCCACTGTTAAAACTTGCTCTTCACTATTTGGATCTAACTTGATGCCCAATTCCTTTTGATGTTTCCATCCCAATAAATTTGATCCTCTGTTAGTAAAGTATACACTACCTATCGTCTGTCTATCTTTAAATGTTATTCGTAGTTCCAGCTTACCCTTCAAGGGTATGGGATCGTCATTGTAGCCACCCGGAGAGATATCAACTGGCTGAAGCTTGTACCCTCTTTCTTGGAAATACTTCTCGTAAATTCTATATTCAATGAATGTAAACGGAGAACAAGAGTCTGCATAAGCTCTTATCCTCACACCTTCCAGATCGATATCACATGTAGGATATGATTTGTCACCATGTTTTCCTTCAGCTGTATCTTTTACTTGTAATATATACTTGTTTTTAGCATCTTGCGAGTCTTCAATTTTGTGAATTGTATTTTTTTCACTATTTTCCCCTTTCCCATTTTTACACACTCGCGCGAAATGTCCCCTGATGCCGCATTTCCTACATACACCATTTCTAGCAGGGCACATAGGGTTGTTAGCCAGATGTCTATTATTCCTGCATCTGAAACATTTGCTTTTACCCAGGTCTATGTTAATGGGAATATTTTTTTTTACTGCTATTTCATGTATCCTACTCCCCTTTTCAGAATCATATTCTTTGTCTTCTATCTTAGTGTGCATCTTGACCTCCTTTACTTCTTCTGTATATGGAGTTTGTTTAATTATCTTCATGCATTCGACCGTATGTTCTATGCCTTTGGCTACATCAATTGCCTCTTTCAATGCTGGGTTTTGAACTAGTAACTTCTCCTGAATTTTAAGGTTGTTAGTACATCTTACTAACTGATCTCTTATTAATGAGTCTTCTAAGTTACCAAACTCACATGTGTTGGCTAACCCTCTGAGGCATGCAATATAACTGGCAACTTTTTCATCTTTGCCTTGCGTTCTACTGAAAAACTTGTGTCGTTCTAACACCACGTTAACTTTATGTCCAAAATGTTTTTCCAATTTTCTTATAGTTTTTTCATATTCATCTAACACCTCGCCCCCATTGTCCTCTTCCACATCCATATCCGTGAGACTCTCATATACCTTCCGTCCTTGGATACCTAGGTTATGAAGTAAGATGTGTTGTCTTCTCAATGCTGTGAATCTTTCCCCACCAATGGCAATTACATACGAGTCAAACAATTTTATCCACTCTTTCCATGGAAGATTTGGTTCATCCAACTCACTAAGAAAAGGAGGTGGCTGTGACATACTTGCTGCTGCCATTGTTCTTGTGTATTTCTAATAGCACTTGTACGTAACAGTTGTCTTTAATATTCAATTATGCTTCCTGTTAGTAATGGTTCTGATCTCGCCTACTTTTTTTCCTATTCAGCTGTCTAGTTGTTCATTCACTCCATTGAAAGTGACTCCACCTTATAGTCATGTGATTATTATTTTATTTTTTTTCCTTTACCAATGTTCCAAGATACTGCTTGATTCACCAGCAATGGCTTGTTACAGTATTTGGATTATTTCCTTTACACAGTACGTTGCTATGTGTATTCTTTTATTAATTCATCTTCTGTGTTAAATTGCTGATACTTCGACTTCTTTAACGATGCCTGTTTTGTTAAAAGCGGTTCACCGTTTGACATACAAAACATTTAATTGACTTCAACTTGCCGCTTTTCGTGCCGGTTCTCTTAACACTGCTAATATCTTTATCGGTTCTTTCTTGCCCGGCGCCACTATAAATACGATTTCAATATGATTGCCGCACCGTTTCTAGCACCAGTTGTGCTCGTGATGATTTTATCGATCGTTCAGTTATGTTTGGCGCACGCACTTAAACGCGTTTCAACAACCGTTTGATTTCTTTTCCGCCGCTATTGTCATCGCAAAACAAAACATTTACACGCACCTGTTTCTAAATATAGAAAATGTCCAATGCTGCTTACGCTGATCAAGACAGCTTGTTTTGAAAACGTGAACTGTTCCCGAAATGTAGACGGAGTATTCACCATCAGGGGTAGGAAGCGTTCTCTGTCCCCTGCACAGTTTCTGTTTTTCTCCTCGTCGCCACTTTTTATGTAGTAACTCGTAAATAACGATTTCCGAATGACTTGTTCAGTAGTTCTTTATTCAACGCTTCCCGGACTCCGTCTCTCTTTTCCTCACACACTGCTTACATTCTTAACATTCTACTGTCAACTCCCGGGTGTACCACTTTCCTTACATTCTAGGGACTACCGAAGATACCATTCTTAATTCTAATACATCATACACTATTACTTAAATATGTTATTTTATCTATGTACTTGAGATAACTATTTACATTTCCTTATGAGTCTATATTTTCCTATGTACCATTTTGTAGATTATAACAGGCACTTAAACAAACAAATGAAAAGCAGCAGGCGTGATTAAAGCCCACAAAGTGAATATAACAGGTCTCGAAGCTCAACCTAAAAATACAGAAGCAGGTATTCATCAAACAAATACACAAATAGTGAAGGAGTTTACTTCATTCACAAACACATTTAGAAACAAAATTACATTTTACATTTATTGGGAAGGTTGGAGCTTTTCTAAACTCATCGTTCATGCTATATTCTGTATGATGCACTTACATTGTTCCCACAAACAAATTTGAATGTATTAACTTAATGTTTAGCCTTCCAATTCTTATATATTTGTAGAACGATTCAAAGTGTGCAAATTTACATTTCTGAACACACATTATACCATTCTATTAATATTGTTTCGTTTTCTAAGCAGTCACAGACCTCCTGAGAAGGCTTTGCGGACCACCAGGGGTCCCCAGACCTCAGGTTAAGAACCACTGGAGTACTGAACTGCTTTATGATTGCTTCTCTGTAAAGTGCTCTAACACCCCAGGGCCATGTTTGAGCTATATAAGTCTGCACAACTAAATACATAAGTGTGACTATACCTATTCTAGTCTTGTAAAAGAAGAACCACTGATTGTGTACAATCCTGTCTGTGAAAAACCTTTTGTATCCTTGTAGATGGAAGACAGGTAGAAATAATTGAAGCCACTTCAGTCTCACATCCTCCACCACTGCAATGTAAAAAGAGTATAAAGGACTGATTTAGAGTTTGGAAGACAGGTTACTAAGACACATATATGACAGATATTCCATCCCCCTGATTACAAGTGCATAGGCCCTGAAGGAACTAATGTTGATGAATACAGTTTGTGTATAGTAAAATCAGGGGCGGCCACTGCAAATCTCAAAAGGAGGAGGGACGGGTTGGAGAAATGTAAATGCGCATGTCAGTTTGGCCAGTCTAAGATGGCCAGCCGAATTGACATGTGGAGTTAGTGCTCTCACCCCACTCCTCCTGCTCCCCCTTCCCATGGCCCAGACTCCTCTGCCCTGCCCCCCCCCCACACATGCTGTCCGAGCCAGCAGCTGAAAAATAAAATAATTGTAAAATATTGTTTACTTTTTCAGCTCTGGCTCAGCCAGTGGAGCGACGCTCCTTCGCCATTGTGAAGAAGCCACCCCTGAGTAAAATGAAATTGTGTAATATGCATGTTATTACATGAATCAGTATGTCAGTGACAGTTTGAACTCTGCCACGCACATGGCTAGTTAAAGTGGAGAATTTCGTGCAGAAGCAGCAGTCGTGTTTTGCCCAACACTTGTTTTTATTTGGTGATGTAAAGATGCAATCTTAGTTATCGAACGTAGAGTGTCTAGAAAAGCATACCCTATTACAAGTTATTACAGTTTTGTACATGTATAACTCGTATTTTCAAGCAGTAATTCCGGCGACTGTTCCTGCTGTGTCACAGAGGTCGGAAAAAGGTATTGAGAAAGTATATTTCTGCCTCAAGTAATTCACAGCAGCCCTAGGATGAGTGAGATATTATAAGAGGTCCCCTGGTCCCTGGAAAGCCTATTAATGAGTGGTTTGACACTGGCAGAGCTCCAGCTGATGACGCTTTAGCCATTTGACCTTGGGCTTGTTTGAAGTGCTGCACCCCTTCTTACTATATAAGAACCTCGCTCATGTATTTTCCTGAAACATGTTGACTACATGTAAGACACGATGATGTACTGTATAGCTCTTGTGTTCATGTGCAATGCAAGACACAACTAATAAAAAGATGTTTAAAAAAACAGACTAATTCACAACAGCTATAGGGCCTGCTTTGTATTTTGACGAATAGTATACTCCATCGCAAACGTGACTGATTATTATTAATAGATGCTACGAAATGTATATTGTTTTCTTTCACAGGGATTTTTTTTTTTAATTTAAACTGTAAAGAAGAATTTATTTCCATTTAATAGAGATTTATTCAAAATTAATCTAATAATGCTATAGCATATTTTACGTTTGGTCTACTTTTAAAATAATTATATAACGAATTATAAATGGTGAATGTGAAAATATTTTAATATTTATTTTTGAGCTAAATGACTTTTTTGATTTTTTGCTATACTTTACCTTGCAGAGATCTCCGCCCCGACTGCAGAGTCTCCCTATGGCACAGTATGGGGAAAATTACCGAAACCGGCAGTCATAAACTGCATTTCGTTCTACTTTTATCTCAATATAAAACCGTGTTAGATGCACCAAAATCAGGGCTTTTCGCATGATTTTTACATGTCCTGACGAGCTCTAAATGAGAATTTAGGAATAGTACCTAAAGGTTAACACACGTTGTTAACATGGAGTCATTAGCATAGATTGCTGCGGATGACACATTCTGTTCATTCATGCTGTGAAGGACACGTGACACAGAATACGAAGGACTCGTGATAAAATTCTAAATAATAACAAGGCCGCACTCTCTCCGTCTTTTTAAGTGCATTTATATTTCCTGTGGGTGCTGAAAGGAATTTCCATGAAAAGATGTCCGAGCGGCCCATTGACTGAGCTCGTGTTGTGTTCCTGGCACTGCCACCACACTGTGAGGGCAGAGCTGTTTTGCATGAATAGCGAGAAGTAAACATCACGAAAAGAAAGTACAGCACCTCGGTTTGTGCGGAAGTGTCCCTGGAAGCCATTGTTTCTTAGATGCCATCTCACGTAATACTACCCACTCGGGGTCAGTTTCAACCCAGAGAACCTTGGATGAGCTTTAGGTACCTTTGGACACATTGACTTTGTCTTCATCCGAAGCTGTGGAACTCAACATATTTAACAAGAATCTTCAAATTAAGTTATGAAAGGAAAGGCTGACTGGCCACTCATGGGGAAAGGCATTTTTTGGTGAGGAAGGCCGTCTGCTTTATTTGTCAGATTCACCTGTGCCAGGGACCCAAAACCTATTGCTGGAGCCAGTCTCATACCCCAGTGTCTGGCCACTGCCAGCGTGGGTATACCATGGGCATAGACCACCCTCTTTGATGCTGCCTGCTAGCACCAGTCCCTCAGTCTGGAACTGGTCAGGTTGAGGGAGGGCAAGCCTGGGTTTCCACAGAGATCCTTCTGCAACCCCCATAACCAAACGTTTTATGGGGTTCGCAGACGGTCTGCTGACTTTGGCTCTATGACTGTACAACATGGCTCCGTGCTGTGTCTTTCAAGAACTTGGTGTCTCTAGGCGGTGGCGCCAGGTCACAGGCCCGAAGACAGGTGTGGGCCGGATCGGACCGGTCAGAGGCAGGGGCCAACAGTGGCCACTTTTTGTATTTTTTCTATCCCCCTCGGTGAGCAACCATTGGTTGCTCACATCGGTGGAGGGGTCGCCTGGGCAATCCTCAGGGGGCAGGGTATGTTAAGTACCAGTCCAAGGTCGCCAGGCTACACATCGGTGCCTGGGCCCCCACCCCATGACGATCACTGCCGCCGCCAACCTGTTTTTGTTTTTCTAACAACGGAGTGCTCCTCTTTTTTCCCTCCGTTTTTCTGAGGCCCTCCAGGGGCCTGTTAAGGGGTCGCCTCCCTGGGGCTCCTGGTGCGGTGATGGGCGAAGGACGTTCTTTCCCCTTCTCTTGTGGGAGATGGTGCCTGTTGCCGTGTTGGGGACCTTGGTGAGGAGGCGGCCCTGCGGAATCGGAGGTGAGGCGAGGTGAATCTCGCATGGTACTGTGGAGCTGATGGGGGGTGGGGGCAGAACGATGTTTTTTCTGTTTTATGGCGTGCCTGGGCAACTGTTAGAATCAGAGTGCCACAGTGTGGGTGTTGGCTTTCTGTTGTTTTTTCCCAGTTCAGCCCTCTCCTTCCCAGCGCTGGTGTACAGACAGACCTTGTTATTTATGTGACACGTATTTAGCAACAGATATTCCGGGATTTACGTCCTTCCTTAGGGAATGCAACAATCACAGATCATTGTATTTTTTAAGGGTGAATTAAAGGAACGGGATACGTATAAAACTGCTTTGCTGAGACACGTTGTGTAAATAGGTTGTTTGGTGGGGGTGGAGGGGTCTCTTCCAAGTTATTTTACAATGGCGTTCAGTTGGATTGTAGCCCCAGGCGAGGGAAGGGCCGGCTGGGCTTTTATTCCACCGGGCATTTCCCGGTGGGCTGGAGCGATGGGGGCCGGAAAGGACAGCCTAGGGCTTCGGCTAGTGCCTCTGTCTATTTCCCCAGGTCTTTGTATAAATTGCAGCAGCACAGGGAGGCTCAGGACAGAGAGAAAAAGATGGGAGAAAGAGGTGACTGCTGTTCCCGTTTTTGCATTTGTAAAGCTTGGGTTCTTAACAGAACTTGTTTGGTTGTGTCATGTTTAAAATTATTGTCTGCGTTGTTATAATGCTCTGTCTGCGATGGTTCTTACACAATATGCCACAGCAGAGGTTTCCTACTCATTTTTAGTGATTTCACTGAGATTATTATGTAAATGTCTTCCGTTTTAAGCTGTATGCAACAAAGTACTGTTTAAGCTTGATATACAAGCTTATAAAATGCCCACCCTGTTTTGAAACTAAATAAAACTTTAGGCCTTAACTGCATTAAAATAATTTGAACGCGCAGAAGGGCTCATGTAGCAGGGAATATTAAAAATGCTCTCACCTATTTCCTTGAAGGAAAGGTGGCATCTTTCTTCGCTGAGAATCTGATGTTGTTCTTGGCCTTTGCGCTCCCATATCTGACTGGGACGCTCCCATATCTGACAGGGAAGGTCGTTTGAGAGTCACGGGGAAGTGGCAAGCCCCCTCTTTGTCTCGGCTAGTGAAGGAAGGCTTTAGACTCGTGGGTATTGATATAATCCAGATTAAGAAATGCGTCTGTACTGCTCTACCATATTCTTCCTACGGACTAGTGCTTCAAAATACATTACCTGTACGCACCTTAAATTTTGAAATTTTTTGTATCAGCACTGTTTGGCAGCAGAATTGAGAGAGGTCACTTCTTCCTTCACAAAGTAGCGGGAGTGAAGTAACCTTCGCCACATGGCTTTATCCCGACAATACCTTCTAAAAGTAAGAAAACTACCCGTTTTTGTGGGGGGTGGTATCCGCGCTAATGGCAATGCTTCTTCACCTAGAAGCAAATATGAATGCAGGTTATGTTTAACAGTAACTTTGGAAATACCTTGAATTAGTCGGCATCACAGTGCACTTTACAAAAAAAAAAGGAAAAAAGATTCAATAATATGGTTGAGCAGTTCAGAAGTGCACACTGCCCACAGAATGGTCAACTGGTTTATGAATCCAGCCAACACACTAAAAATATGTTGACAGAGAGGCAGCCCCGTGAGTGGCAGGAGCGGACAGGCGCTTATACACCCAGTGTTAATTTGTAAGAAAGAACATGCCGTTGCCAAAGGGCTCTCCTCTTAAGCCCACTGCGCTGCAATTGAATGTGCAGCCACAACATACTGAGGGATGGCTATGCATTGGGTCGTTTGTCACTCGTATCAACTGTCTCCTACTTGGCCAGTATGTGACTTGGCACCACTTCTGAGGCAGGTGATGTATGACTCACCTTTAATATAGCCTTAGAACCCGCCGTAGCGGGCTCTACTGGCTATTAAAGGCCCGCTTCCCGCGTTAAATGCCCGAGCCGAAGGCGAGAGCATTTAACAAGGGAGAGGGACTTTAATAGCCGGTAGAGCCCGCTACGGCGGGTTCTAAGGCTATTAGAACATTCTGCCACACAGGGCAGAATGTTCTATTAAAAAAAAAAATGTTCACGGAGCCCGAGGGGATTTAAATCCCCTCGGGATACGTGAGGCTTTGTTCACAGCTGTTGCTATGAACAAAGCGAACATTGGAATGTTGGAGCTGCGGGCTTTTACCGGCCAGTAAAAGCCTGCAGCACTCCATTGTCTCCAATGGATCCCCCAGCATTCCAATGTTCTAATTACAGTTAGTGTGATGAGGACTCGGAGTCCTATTAGTTGGGTCCCAAAATTGTTTGTATGGAGTCTTGCACAGCACCAAGACTTCAAAGTGCTACGACCGAGCAAAGTACGATACAGTAGTGGTAACACAATTATCAATTATTTGCTATGGCTTTAAACTTCACAAAAACACTGGTTCACTGATGGCTTTTGTCCAAGGAAGCTGACAGGAGGTGTCATATTTCATGAAACCTATTTGACCAAAAGGCAGGCTCGCCTTGCACGTAGGGACGGTCGAACACCGTTCTACTGCTCAGAGACCATTCATGGGTTCATACGCGGCGCTGACTGTTCCTAGATGTTAATCGGTGTGTTGTGTGTAGTAGGCATGGTGCACTTGCTGCCACTAGGGTGTCCTGTGTATAGATCCTGTGTATAGATCCATGCGCAGCGCTAGGAAGGGTCTTGGGTTAGGTTGGCACTGGGTGTGCTCTTCTCTCATGCATGTGGGTTTATGACACAGCTGACCATGTGTAGCAACACTAGCGCATCTGTCTTCAGATCGGAAGGATGCGTGTTCCACGGTGCGGGTCATGATGTGGTTTCATAGTGTTTCCCTTCTGGTGGTGCATGCCTTCCCATTGAGTGTGCTCTTTTGCATTTAATTTATGTCTGATGACATCTCTTCTCTTGTAGATCAACAAACAGACACGCTCATCTGTTTTTCGGTAGGGAATCAACTCGCCCAGAACTCATCTTGGTGGACGACAAGTTTGTGTCACTTCTTTTCAGGATCCTTGAAATAATCCACAGCTGTGATACAGTCCGTGTTTACATTGCATTTTAACTCGGTCTTCCTTGCTATAAGAGTATTCTTTTTCGCAAATGTTGTCTCAATACTTTTGAAGTGCAGCATACAAGTCCTTTCCCATCACTTCTTGACGTATGGGTGAGTATTCATTGCGAGATATGAGTAAGCACCCTAAAGATGAGTCGAACGCTGTACGAATTCCTCACCAGCCTTGTCACTTTTTATTAAGCTTTTCCAACATAATCCACATGTGATTGGGGCTACTGAAAGTATGCTCTCACTGCACATGCCTAGCTAGGGTTAGGCATGGTCATCCTCACGCTCCCTGACATTATCAGCTAAACCATTAGAATAAATGAAAGTGGCTTTGTTTCAAATGTCTTATTATACCTTGTACCTCGTGCCTTTCAACACTGCAAACTGTAGGACAGTTAATGCCGAAGTGGGGGTCCAATTCTCAGAGCGTTTATTATGGAGCGCCCCTCCTTTTTTGATGCAGACATATCATTGCAGTTTTTTGTTGGTCTGGGAGGTTACAACCGAAACCTGAGGAAAGTACATAGAGCCAATAAATAGTATAAGATTTATAACTGCTGAAACAAGAGGTGGGAGTCTCAACAGCCTTTAAGGGCTCAAGGACTCGATAGCAGGAGCCCCATAACACCTAGTGTATTTATTATGATGGCCTTCCTGATTCAGTTTGATCGAGGGCTAGGTCACTTCAGGTCGGGGTACTGGGCAGGCACACAAAGGGGGTTATTCTAACTTTGGAGGAGCTGTTAATCCGTCCCAAAAGTGACGGAAAAGTGACGGATTTACCACCAGCCGTATTACGAGTCCATTATATCCTATGGAACTCGTAATACGGCTGGTGGTATATCCGTCACTTTACCGTCACTTTTGGGACGGATTAACACTCCTCCAAAGTTAGAATAACCCCCAAAGTGTCTTTTTAATATAATACAGGCATTTATAGGGATGGCGGGACTCCGGGGAAGAAGGTGTGAGTGGGTGAACCATCATACCACTTCATAAACCCCACTTGGTCTCAGCGGAATCCTTACTTAAACGTCAGGTCCTGTTGGGGGAATTTTTTAAATATTGACCAAATATGGTTGCTATCTAGTGGGGTTCCTTAGTGGTTGCGGTATTATACATCAGCTGGTGCGGCATGAGTGCAGCTGAAGAATCTAGGAGGGGCGACCAGTTGGCCCCAGGGGTCCGTCATCCTCAAATGCCACCCTTGTAATAAAAAGACTACCTGAGTTGCTGACAATCATTCAGAGCTAGGGAATGTTGTAGGAATCTTGGTATTTACCACATGGGGGCATGTGCACAGGAGTTGTGTAAACATGTGCTAGTTTGGATAGGCTGGTCAACATACAGGGGAGCTGCTTTTTGGGGTGGCTCGGGCAGCTAGTTCCTCACGAGCCACTGCCTAGAGACACCTAGTCGTCAATCATTGTTAGCACCCACTGAGCCCACCCACTGTGAGGTGTGAGAGAAGGTCATCTCATTCCCGGGAGAACAGAGCTTACATAAAATGATGTAATTGCAATTGACTCGCACTGTTTTTTATATGTCTACTGATATTTATTTTATCTCGTTTGAAATCCAATCTTTAGGTCACGTGGCTACCGCCAGTGCATTGATCCGGGGTCACGCTGCCATTAGCAGTCGAAGCCAACTTCCGCCCAGAACCAGGGTTACAGACAGTGCGGGAAAAACTGACCATTTCTCTTCTAAGTGGGATGTGTATAATGTTCATGTTTTGGATTAGCCTACAGGGCAATAAGTCTGTTTTGAAGCCTGTGATGGCATCAGCTACAGTCCCTCTAACAGAATCTGGGGGGGGGCCTGGTTGGTCAGGAAACCATCCAGGCCTGTGGCAGAGGAGGAGTCATGTTTGGCCACAAAAAGACTGGTAGACAACATTGGCATCAAGAAGATGTGTAGGCGAATTCGGGATAGAATTGGATTGTTTAAGCATTTAGCTCAATCCGGGGCAGGGGTACTACGGTCACTACTGGAAGGCTGGGGACGCCCGCCACTGCGATTGTCCATAGCCAGCCGGGGTACTCCATCACACGGCCCTGGGGTTACGGGGGATGGTGGGCTGGTATAGGGACCAGTACATGGCCCCAGTTGGCCATGGCCCACCTCCCAATGGGTGCCAAGGGGAATCCCTGTATTGGGTAGCTCTGGCATGGTTGTTTGGGGGTACAGCTGTTATACTGATCCAAGCTCCCTCTGTCTTGAGGGGGCAAGTGAGTTCGCCTTGTAGAAGACAACTTATGGAGAGACTGGCAGGGTCTTGCCTTGGGTCCAAGTCAATTAAGTCAAGTCAATTGAATCAGTCAACACCACAAGGGACCTGAGGGTGGTCAAGCATGACTCCTTAATTTGATGTAAATTAATGTATTCATGTATTAGTTATGGACTATTTGATAGGAGAATTTATGTATTAGATATGGCCATGTGGCCACTATGCAGTACTTTTACTTATTGTCATATTTATATGGAAAAACAAAACATTTGTTGTGTTTGTGATTTGTAATAAATACGGCCGGAGAATGTTATATTCTCTAAAACGCAAGAAAATCGGCTTGCATTGGATTCTTCTTGTATAAATTGCCATATGAATGGTGAATAATTGTATGTCTGGTTGGGATATGACTGGTCTCGCTGCGGTCCCCCACCTGTTAGTTTCTTACACTCAGACAATCTGAAAACAAGTGGGTTCAGATAAAGGTTTATATTATCCAGGCCCTTACTATATGTTGGAGGGGCTGTATCCGTGGGTGAGGTACCGCTCCGGGACTCATTCTATATCCCTAGGTGTGATTTCACTCTGCCCAATTTCATTTGGTCTGGTGTTACTTCTACCACACCTGAATTTTCATGGACTTCCCGAGTTCTGGTACACCACGCCCATTTCACCAGCTTGGAGACCTGCTGCTTAAATTGCATGAAGTTTGGGCTGCAGGTGAAGACTAGCCTCTGCCCCCACTCTTACAGCATGGGAGACAGGGGCATAGCTTCAGGGGGGTGTTTGGGGTTTTACACTCCTAATAAACGTATTTTCTGGCAGATAGTTGTGTGAAAGTGTTTTCTGTCGGGTATGGTAAGGTATCTGTCGTATTTCACCAGAAGGTTTTTACTTAAACACAGACAAACACACACGCACACTCCCTATCTGCTTTGAAAATCTTCAAACATGTTGGTTATTTTTCCAAAATATTGTGTTTTCTCTTACTTACTACTCCTGCCAATCCTCATTCGGCCCCCTTTCCACTGCCCCTTTAGCCCCTCTCGTGGCCCTGATTGTCGTATTTGTTGCAAAATCTGAAGCTCACCCCCCCCCCAATCTCACTGACCAAGCTACGTCCCTGATGAGCGATCACAAGATGCTCTCCCTACCTGAAATAGCATCCTGCCCTCTGACGTCCACCACCGCACCTCCCACACCCTGCCCCACATCGGGCCCCTGCTCCCATTATCACCTGCTTAGAGTGTGTTGCAAATGGGGGTAGATTTGTCCCCAGAATGGGGTTTTGGGCCCTAATCCCTGGCCTGCGTGTTGTCCTCCATACTGGACACAAAACCTCAGAATAAGCAGAAGTATTTGTGGGGAAACAGGTCAGAAGTGTGATTTTCTGGCAAAATGGGTCCCCAGTCTGGTAGTTCAGGCACTAAGGGCCAGATGTAGCAAAGGGTTTTACCCATTCTGTGTCTATGGGAAAATGTGTTTGTACATATGACCCTAAGAACCTACTGATGCTTTCAGGCGAGAGGCACTGGAGTATTTTAGCCAATGACATTACAGTGGTCTGAGATATCCAGCCAGACTATCACCATGTTAAGATGAGTGGGGAAGGGTGGGGGCAGGGAGTGAACTGAATAAAGAATATTACAGTTATAGGATATGTCCATGTTGTACCTTTGTTGTACCTTTGTTGTATTGTAAAGTACAGCATAACATTTTCCACTACACAAATGACAAAACGATTTTCATTTCTAATGCTTGTTTTCATGTATGATGTGAATGAAACTGTGAAGCCCCACAAAATATGTGGACAGGGTATACTTTTGGTTTTACTACTAAAACAAGTAGATTTTGAAATGGAGCAGAAGACTTTACATTTTAAAATATAGCTGACAAGTATTGCTGACGTGGCTCTTCCATGTATAATACCATCAGCCACTCGTGTCGTTTCAGCCACCACCTCTTGCAATCTAGGGGTAAGAATCTATAAAGGAAGTGTTAAAAGCATGCTACAAATCCCACAATTTAAACTGCTGTTAGCTGATAGCATCATCTCATAGAGCCACTTAGCAGCCATGAGAAATTCAAAACAAAGGGCCTGATTACAACTTTGGAGGAAGTGTTAATCCGTCCCAAAAGTGACGGTAAAGTGACAGATATACCACCAGCCGTATTACGAGTCCATTATATCCTATGGAACTCGTAATACGGCTGGTGGTATATCCGTCACATTTGGGACGGATTAACACCTCCTCCAAAGTTGTAATCAGGTCCAAAATCTAGATCCTTACTCTCTGCCTTTTATTTCTTGTAGATAATCAAACAGTCCAGTGGGTAACATGGTAGGGATGTTCTCCACATCTCACTGCTCAATGGCCAGCACTGACACTCCTTGGAAAAAAACACATGGCGTGATAAAAGGCAGCATTTACCAGAAAAGCAGCAACTGAACCTGTCCTGAGAGATACTGCGGAAGGAAAAACAAGGCGCTGGCCCCCCTCCGCCTGTGACATCAATTTGATGGGCCCTGTCTTGAACATGTGAGCATGTGCAGAGGGTGTTGCCCCTCCCCAAGCACCCCCGCCTCCACCAGGACGGCCACCAGTAAAACGCAGGATAGGGCTTCTGACATGTCCCCTAATACTAGGCAAGTCCTGGTTCATGGTCCTTCAGCACAAACTGGTGCTCCCCAAGCACCCCCGCCTCCACCGGGACGGCCACCAGTGAAACACAGCATACGGCTTCTGACATGCCTGCTAATACTAGGCAACTCCTCGTTCATGGTCCTTCAGCACAAACCGGTGCTCACCAAGCACCCCGCCTCCACTGGGACAGCCACCAGTAAAACACAGGATAGGGACAGGATAGGGCTTCTGACGTCTCCTAATACTAGGCAACTCCTAGATCATGGTCCTTTAGCACAAACTGGTGCTCCCCAAGCACCCTCGCCTCCACCCGGATGGCCACCAGTGAAACACAGCATGCGGCTTCTGACATGCCTGCTAATACTAGGCAATTCCTCGTTCATGGTCCTTCAGCACAAACCAGTGCTCTCCAGCTGATGCACCTGAGCAGGGATGACTGTGGGCAAGGCACACACCCTTATTAAACCCAGTTGGGTCAGTAGCCTCCACACTAGGGCCTCATCTTACTTTTGCATAGAGGTTAAAATAAAAAAAGGTTGTCCTATAAGAGAGTACTTTTCAATGCATGGTATATGCAACAGTTCATATAGTTGATTTTAAGTCTACACGTGCCAAGTCTAAAGCCTCTTTCTGCAGGCAGTTTTCCAGATTGAGAAAATAAATTAGAATACTTGATCAACTGTGATAGCATTCCCTTTGAAACCTGCTTGGAAATGGGACAGTGCATTCCTGTTGTTACTTCATTCCTTCAGGGTATCCAAAATAATTTTACAAAGGATTTTCTGGATATTCTTGAAAATGACTATTGGCTGATAATTAAATATTGTTTGCATCACAAGGGCTTGAATTTGCTGAAAACGGGTAATAAATGTAAGGTTGTTCTGAGCGCGGGTGCAAAATATGTCTTGCCTTTCGTCCAAAAATCCTTAAGATGGCCCTACAGTGGAGATGTCTTGGAAATAAGGGTTACAAACCCTCAGCTCTGATCTACATATATTAGCAGGTATTTTATCTAAGCTTGGTGCTTTGCCCATTCGAAATAAATAAATCCATCAATGCCCAGAGCAGTTGAAAGAAGAATAGAGCGCGTCCGGTCACCATTTCTGCATGAGGATGAAAAACAGGTGATTCATTGGAGGGAGGGCTACACTATGAATGGAAGGAAGGCTTGGCCACAACAGACTAAATTAAAATAGCTTTATTCCCAAGAGCACACGGTTAGTTACTCTGAGTGAGGATTTGCATTACGTATGTAGGGACGGGGATAAGGAAGGAAGATGAGGGGGGAATGGTGTAGAAATGGTGTGCTCCCGCCCCTTATACAGTGAGACGTTTGGTTCAATTATGTGGAGGGAGTACTTTTTTCAAAGCTTTGCTCCAATGCTACATTCATTATGGTCGCTAAATACTGAGGGGCAATTTATGAAAAGCGGAGTTGCACCTAGTGCAACAAAACTTTTCTTGCACCCCTTAGCGGCCCTTAACCCCACCAGGTGTGCGCTGTATTTAAAATACGGCGCACCATGGTGGTAGTCGAGGGTACTAGTGTGATAATTTTTTATGCTAGTCTGGTGCTTTGCAGAATTAGCATAAAAAATGTTGACGGAATCCTGCAAAGCACCCAGAAGCCTAGCAGGCATTACAAATGTCTATAACAATGATGCAAAAAAATCCCTTTGATTTCTTTGTGCCATTTTTTCAACCCCCCCCCTAGCGCCGGAATGCCCCCTTGCATACATTATGCCTGGTGCAGGCATAATGTAGCGCAAAGGGTTACAAAAAGGCGCAATTGCGTCACTTTGTAAATATGGCGCAGTATTTTTGGCCTTCCAACGCCACATTAGCGTAAAAAAAATGACGCTAATGTGGCTTTGGAGTGGCGCTAGGCCCTCTTAAGTCTGGGCTTGAGTTTCCAAATGAGGGCAGCTGCAGTTTCTGCTAGAAATGCCCTATCCTGGGCACACCAATCTAAAGAGAAATAGAGAACGTGTCTTTTTAAAGATCTGCAAAGAACAGATCATTGCTACTGCATGACTTTGAACCTGATCTCACTGGTCGGTGACATTATTATTAAAGAAACATATAGCCGAGTTTCACTCCTGATGACATTTCACAATCTGGCATTTGGAAAACGTGATTGTGTATGTTTTATACATATGTCATTCACTTTCCCGATTTACCAAAATGACTTTGAATTGATATTGATTTGAAGGCAAATGTTTTCTAATGTCATCTGGTGTCACCGTTTTCTGTCCAACTCTGTGCTTTACTAAATGAAGTTGGGGTTTGCCACCCTAGGTAGGTGTTGATTTTATCCTCCTCGGGGGTATGTCCTGTTTTAAAGCAAAATATAATTCCTGAATGCCTTTATTAAAGTACAAGCCCGTTAACGCTGTAGGGACAATTCACAAGGAACTGGCTGTGTGTCACTCTTACAGTACGCATAGCTCACCCCTGAATTCCAGGACTAGGCCAGGACTCCACATGCCTTATTCCTGGAGTTCTGGAGAAAGTCAGGTGTACTGCATTAGTGAATCACTGATATCCCCTGCAAATCCTGGTGAATCAGCACTAGATCTTCTACTCTTTTGTAACATAAGAAAAGACCATTGGCCAGATGTATGAAAATATTTTGCACTCGCAAACGGTGCGAATCGGTAAATTAGGCCGTTTGCGAGTGCAAAATAGTGGTCTGCAATGCATGAAAGGCATTCGCAGACCACAAAGTAGAAATCGCTAAAATTGCGATTTCTAGCGTTGCGACCTGGATTTTGCGAATTGCAATTTGCGATTCGCAAAATCCAGGCCGCAAGGCAATGCTGCAAAAAATCGCAAATTGCGATTTTTTGCAGAATGGCATTTTACACATGCAAAATACCATGATCTGCAAACAGGTGGTAACCTGGTGCAAAATTTAAAAATGCAGTTAAACTGCATTTTTAAATTGAACATGTAAAGCACACATGCCCTTTTGGCATGTGTGTACCTTACATGGTGCTAAAAATGATTTTGGTGTGCAGCACAGGGGACCTTAGGCCCCCAGCACCCTAGCCTTTTGCATTTCCAAAATTGCGATTTCTGGTTCAGAAATCGCAATTTTGAAAATGCAAAAAATTCGCAGCTATGGGCCAGTAGGCCCATAGCTGCGAATGGGGCTGGTATCGCAATTTGCGATTCGGTAATAGCATTTGCGATTTTTAAGAAATCGCTATTACCGAATCGCAAATTGCGATACATGGCACTTTGCGAGTCGGTAATAGCGATTTCTTAAAAATCGCTATTACCGAATCGCAAAGGGCCGGGATGATACATCTGGCCCCATATTTAGTGCAGCGCCACTTTCCTTGCACCCCTTAGCGCCGCCACCATGTGTGCACTGTATCTAAGATATGGTGCAGCATGCCACAGGGTAGGAAGCAATAGTGTTAAAAAAAATTACGCTATTGATGTACTGTTCAGGGTTAGGCCCAAAATTTTGGTGCTAACCCTGAACAGTACATAGGGGCCCATTGTAAACAATAGGATGCCCCCCCCCTTAAAAAATGCTAAATGACTTTGAATTTTCTCATACTTTGTGAAACTTGTCATTGCCAGCATGCAACCACAATATCTCAGATATTACACGTTTTAAGACAAACATATTAAAATCTGAACTTAACGCACATAAAATAGGTACCCAATGATCCATGCTTTGAATTTGTTACTGTATGACATTTGGAAGTCTTGTAGTACAGATTGGGTGTCTCCTTGTGGAGTTTTCACCCTGTGTACATAGGTTACCCTCCACATGCAATGTGGAAATTCCGTAATCGGGCCTACCACAACAAACAGGAAATGACATACAAGTAAATTACAGGAAGATTGTCAGCCATTTTCTCATTATGAGCAATCCTCTTTTCCAAGCACCATCCTTCTTCATCTAGCTGTTATTTAGATAATTCTTGTCCCCAACATGGCTGTGGGAGTTGTTGAGAAGGCCTCGCCATTCTCTGGGAGTGAATTAAACATCACCACTCAGTGGGCAATTGACAAGTACCCTTAGCTCAATGGGGGTCAGATATACACAGAAGCAATGCAGCACGCCCCTAAATCTGGCAAGGCAATGCAATGTGCTGGAGTGCATAGGGTGACCACACCCGGCATGCATTGGGAGGACCTTTGTCGCTGAGCCAGGAATAAGTCTGAGGACATTATGGGCTTGTCCTCCCAAGCACATACAGCACCCCTGTATGGCACCACTGTACAGAATGATCCTGAAAGTTGCCGGCTGACTCCCCATTCTCGACTGGAAGAGTTTGAGCAGCAGAGAGATGGTAAGGATCAGAGTGTGTTAGTATTTGGACCTTTGAGATTGATGGCCTGTCAGCTGTTCACTGTAAGTTCTGGCATAACCTTACATGTGTTTATGTGGGAAGAAAAAATGTTTTGAAAGTTCATCTTTATTAACATGCATGTTTAATGTTAATTTTCTGTGGAATGATTACTCATCTGATCATTTTAGGAAATGGTTTTAAAATGCTCAGAATTTCTGGCAACATAAGCGAAAAACAAAAATCTTACATTAGAGAGTCGTAACATATCCATTTTAACAATTTTATGTGTTGCTGACATTGTGTACCTTTACCTTAATTATTAGCCATAACATGAATATAGATCTATTCCCCCTCCTCTAAAATATCTTGTAGTCCTTTTGAAAAACTGCCCCCTATCAGATAAACCTGTCATAAACCTACATTTGCTTCTGAACATCTGCCACCCCTCTCTAAACAATGAAACAATGCCCAAAGAGTGCTAGGCCACACTTTATGCTTTCACCTTTTCTGTTGCATAGGGTGAGCCATCTTCCCAGGAGCCTCTTCAGTATGGCATGTAGGTGCTCATGATGTTATCTATGAGAAACAAAATAGATGAGATAATTTACATTCATAATAATAATGCCTTGTAATCCAGGCAGGATGATCCTAAGGACGCTGTTGAACATCTCAGGAGGGAAAGATTTAACAACGCTCAGTGTCGAACATCTCACTGGTCTCACACGGATTTAGAAATTTGGGATGAATCTAGCCCTGCAATGACAGCTAATTGTAACCAGCAATGGGGTCCAAATGGAAAGCCAGCATGTTCCTTTGCAATGTGCACTGATGTTGTCCTTAGTGGGTGTCATGCAATCCGCTCCAAAAACGATTTTTTGGGGGGGTTCCTTATTATGACTTCTTATGATGACCACTTAAGTCCATGTCATCACAGACATCTACAAAACCCAGAATCTGTTAGGTACTCACATGAAAGTCAAGGTTTGGAAACTGTGGGCCTCATTATGAGTTTGGCTGGAGGCGGAGGCCATCCGCCAAGCTCTTTAGGATGGAAAACCTCCACTCCGGTTTTCTGCCCTCTGACCCTATTTAGAATTTTCCACTGGGCCAGCGGAAAACTCACTACAACATTGATGCGAGCTCGTAATTGAGCCGGAGGCAATGTTGTGGTGCGTCGGACAGTGAAAAGCACAACAAGGCTGTCCGCCAACCTTTGCATGGCAGAGAGGGGACTCATAATCCCCAGCAGCGCTGCCCTGGTGGGCTAAGATCTCCGGCACCAGCAGGCTGTCGACTGGCGGCAACCTGGCGGCGCCATCGGTCGGACCATGGCTGTTCAACCACAGCCGCAATGCGGAGCCGGACCACTGCTTTGGTAGTGGTCCAACCTCCACTGCGAGTCCGGCATTCCCAGGACCACCAGACTCGTATTAAGGGCCTTTGTCTGTGATGGCATGATGTCAGGTGGTCACCATATGACTACTCCTCGTTGTGCTGACTTTTTTGTCAGCAATAGTTGGTCTTTGGGGAATTTAAGCTTCTCACTTATCCCTGCTAACTCATTCTCCTTCTTCACCATTGCTCACGTTTAGGATAAAATGCCTTGAGTTGTACGGAGATGGAGCTTGCAGAATGTGTGGCATGAGCATCACAGCCTGTGAAGGGGAGCCTGTCTGTCAACAGATCACTGGCAGGAGCTCCCCATGACATGTGTAAAGGAGACTCTTTACAGATTTATATTTATTCAGACACTTGTCTAAGCTATAAGCAGCAACTTAGTTTAATGCTACATGACCAGAGAAAAACGCAAATTATGGGTTGTATTGGAAGGAAATACAGGTAAGTACCAGCTTAATTTACAAGTTAACTTTTGAAGTTTGTGAGACTGTAATTACTGGCGAAAAACAATTTATGATATTTATGAATATAGAACTTTTCTATATTTATTCTGTTTCTGATTTCTATCTGTCACAAAGTTTGATAACTTCCATCACATTGGAGTTGACTGACTAAACACACGTCTGAGGTGATCGAAGGTGACAAACATGACCAACATTGCCCACTTATTTCACAGTAATTGCAATGCATGGCACGTTAAACATTTATTTGAACAATGGGTTGCAATGTGGTAAACAGATGCTTACCGACATAGCTAGGTGATCAGTTCATTAAGAGCCGCTCTCGGATACTATTTACTCTTGTAACATGACATACCATAACATATCTTAACAACATAACATACCAGAACATACTACAACATAATAACATACCAACATCACATCACATAACATAGCATGACATAAAATGGGCCCAACGGCGTCGAAAATGAGCAAAGCAGATGACAGCAAACAATTGTTTGTAGAAATGTACCCCATGAAAGTAAAAAAGAAACAGATTAAAAACTAGTAACATTTTTAGGAAAATAACTGTCATGCTGCCCCAATGTCCTTTCGCCAAAGAGAGCACATCTCTGTAGTGTTTGATATCTTTGTTGGTGTCCTTTAAGTGTGTTTTGTTCCCGAGATGATGATGGTGATTGTCAGTTTGTGTTGCTGAGGCTCGTCTTTATACAACCATACACAAGTTTGATAACTGGATCTACAAATCTTTCAAAGATATTTTACATTCAGATCTGGTGAGACTGAGTTTAGTGACTCCATTGCCGATGTCATCAGCACTCAAGTCCTTGCATCTACAGACTACATCCTCCTCTGGGACCTGAACTTCCTCCTCGAAAACACCAATGACAGCAACTCGATCGACCTGCTCGCCAACCTTGCCAATCTCGGACTCAATCAACTCGTCACATCTCCCACCCACTCCACCGGACACACACTCAACCCCATCTTCTCCGCCAGCAGACACATCGCCTTCAGCCACACCACCGAACTCCACTGGACCGACCACCGCTGCGTCCACTTCACCTTCCAAAAACCCACCACCCACTACCACCCGCAACTGATCCCCCATGGCAGCTGGAACAAGATCACCAAAGACTGGCTGATCCCCGCCCTCGCTCAAGCCCCACCAGCTGACTCCACCGACGCCAACCCACCCCCCGCAACCTCAGGCAATGGATCGACAACTGCACCAACACTCTTGCCCCGATCAAAAAACCCTCTCACAACCGCGCCATCAGAAAGGCCACCTGGTTCACCACCGACCTCCGGACCTCCAAACAGGCCTGCCGCAAACTCGAGAGGAAGTGGCACCAGCAACAGACACCAGCCACCCACACGGCCCTCAAGAAGGCCATCTGGAAGCACCACCAGCTCATCGGGCCACCAAGAGATCCTCCTTCAAGGAACGTATCGACAACAACGCGCACAACAGCAAAGAGCTTTTCAACATTGTGAAGGAACTCTCCAACCCCAGCTCCAGCACCAACGACATCCCACCTTCACAAGACCTCTGCGACTCCCTCACCACCTTCTTTCACCACATCAACAACAAGACCCCACCAGCAGCCACCAACACCTCTGACTCATCACCCCCCAACCACACCAACCTCCTGCTCTCCTGGACACATGTAATGACGCTGACACCATCAAAGTAATGAACACCATTCATTCGGGCTCTCCATCTGACCCCTGCCCGCACTACATCTACAACAAAGGGAGCTCCATCATCGCCCCCCAACTCTGTATGATCATCAATAGCTCCTTCGAGACCGCCACCTTCATGGAAAGCTGGAAGCACGCCAAGATCAACGCCTTACTCAAGAAACCCCAGGCGGATCCTAAAGACCTCAAAAACTACCAGCCCATCTCCCTGCTTCTGTTCCTGGCAAAGGTTCTCGATAAGATCGTCAACAGGCAACGGTCCCACCACCTGGAGGAAAACAATACTCTGGACCCCTCCCAATCCGGCTTTCGCAGCAATCACAGCACCGAGACCGCCCTCATCGCTGCCACCAACGACATCCGGACCCTCCTGGACAAAGGCGAAACTGCAGCCCTCAGCCTCCTGGACCTCTTGGCCGCCTTTGACACAGTCTGCCACCACACCATGCGCACACGCCTCCATGATGCAGGGATCCGCAACAAGGCCCTGGATTGGATCACCTCCTTCCTCTCCGACAGAACACAGAGAGTTTGCCTCTGTCCATTTCTATCTGAAGCCACCAAGACCATCTGCGGCGTACCACAGGGCTCCTCCCTCATCCCAACACTCTTCAACGTCTACATGGCACCGTGCGCCAAAATCGTCTGATCTCACAACCTCAACATCATCTCTTACGCCGACGACACCCAGCTGATCCTCTCTCTCACCAAGGACCCCGCCACAGCCAAAACCAACCTCCACGAGAGTATGAAGCCCGTCACCAACTGGATGAAGATCAGTCGACTAAAACTAAACTCCGATAAGACAGAGGTCCTCATCCTCGGCACCACCCCCTCCACTTGGGACGCCTCCTGGTGACCACCCATGCTAGAAACCGCACCAACCACGCCCGCAACCTGGGTTTCATCCTTGAATCATTGCTCTCCATGACCCAACAAGTCAACGCCGTCTCATCTTCCTCCTTCAACACCCTCTGCATGCTCTGCAAAATCTACAGGTAGATCCCCACCAAAAGGATGGTTACCCAGGCCCTCATCAGCAGCAGACTGGACTACGTCAATGCTCTCTATGCGGGAACCACGGCAGCTCTCCAGAAAAGACAGCAACGGATACAGAACTCCTCCACACGCCTCATCCTCAACATCCCCCGCCACAGCCACATCATAGCCCACCTGAAAGACCTACACTGGCTTCCCGTCAACAAAAGGATCACTTTCAAACTCCTAACCCATGTCCACAAAGCACTCCATAACGCCGGACCAGCATACCTTAACGATCGTCTCACCTTCTACTCCCCGAACCGGCAGCTCCGCTCTGCTGGCCTCACCCTCCCTACCATCCCACGCATCCACAGGACAACAACCGGTGGCAGATTCTTCTCCTACCCCACGGCCAAGACCTGAAACACCCTCCCCATCCACCTACGGCAGACCAAGGACCTACTAACCTTTAGGAGACTCCTCAAGACCTGGCTGTTCGAGCAGTAGCAGCTCCCCCCTCCCTACTCAAGCGCCTTGAGACCCTCACAGGTGAGTAGCACGCTCTACAAAGTCATTGATGATTGAATTACAATTTAGTTCCTTACAACTGTTTGTTGAATGGAGGACATGCAAGACCACTGGATTATTGGAATTTCTTACAAAACGTGAGGGTTCACTTGGATTCAAACATCTATACATGCCCTTTGGCATCATGCGCTGTAAAATTAATTAGGCTGTATGATGGAGAGACAGGGTAGACTTGTAAACTCTGCTCCACTGGTGTAATTTGCCAAGTTTTGCCACTCCGCACTCTGCTTAGAACATGGAGTTTAGCAAAAATCTGCCAACAGCCACATGGTGAAGGTTACTGAGTAAAACTGTTTGGCCGGTCCCCCTACTTCGCATCTCATCCATTACTTCCCATGTGTCAGACCATCAGGCCCAAGCTGCAGGACCATTGCTTCCGGATTCAGGCCTTTTTTGACCAATTGCAGGATTGATGGGACAGGGTGGGCACCTGGTTCATCCACCATCCTGTCGATTAATGTAATGTAGCTGTCGGATTGGTGTCTGCTCCATGCTTTTACTTTTTGAAGTAGTACAGAAAAGAGAGCTGGACATGACCGTATTTGCAGGGCTAATGCAAACGGGGAACTCCTTCTACTGTAATCCGACCCTGTCGATGTCCTGCGAAGCTCCAGGTCCCTCTCCACACGGATCCCAGTGAGACAAGGCTGCTTCGATCTTAGTTAAAGGTGATTGTCCGCTTCTTTAACAACTATTGGGAGAGGGTGTGGACAGACGGACAGAGCTGCCAACTTTGAAGTTGGGGAATCAGGTCTGAGTCTTGCTCAACATAGACTTTAGTCTAGGCAGATCACTCAATTTCCCTGAAACCAGAAAAAAACATGCAAAGGGCGCCAACACCTTTGGGTCGAGTTTGCACTATAAAACTACAAAATAATTTACTTTTACTAATTACCGCACCCAATAGGGTTGATGCAGAACTTCTTTCGGGAGAGTAGCAGCGAACTAAAATAACTAGAGCACTAAAATAAATAAATGCACCTGCCCTGAGCACAATGTTGTTGCATAAAACACTATTGCTTGTGAAATTTAATTTTCTTATTTAGCAGCATGCTTTCTTAGGCACAAGCTTGGCCTTCTGGGCTGATTCAATTTGTGCAAGTAGTAAGTGCTTTAGGGAGTGCTTTAGACGTGTCCTTCCATTTGTTAGCCATGCACCATGCAAGGCTATGAATAGTGTTTTCAGTCAGTTTAAACTGGTATCTGGCTGGTCCATTCTACTATAAAATAGCTAACCAATGTTTCTTAGTGATTACAGAGAGGGTGGTGCAGCTTCTGCTGGCTTTGACTATGGCAAAGGAAATCCATTCACTCCGGCGCTTGTGAGGGATTTATATTTTTTCTCCTCCACCTCTTGTCTCTTGTCCGCCTCCCACCCTGACATCTAGAACCCGCCATAGAGCGCTGGAAGGACAGAGTGGCCCTGGTTCCCAGCACCTCTATCAGCAATGGAGAAGTGGTTGCCTGACACCTCATCCATCACTGCATGAAGGTGGTGGGTTGTGGCCACAGTGTGGACAAAAAAGAGGTAAATCATCATGTTTTGCAATTAAAAACCTCCATGTAACGGGGTCTCCCTTTGCTTATCCCCTTGAGGAAACCACAGATTAAGACTTTACAGGTTCTGCCCACCCCTATGAGCATATTTATACTTTTTGATGCAATACTGCACTAACAAAGTTTTGCCTCAAAAAGTTTGGCACCTCCATGCGCCACTCCTGAGTGCCAGCCGGGTGCCTGCCAGGGGCCATAATTATGGAATGTCGCAAGCCGGTGCAAAGGGTAGGTTAGCGTGAAAAAAAAATTAATTAGCCGGGTGGGGGTGGGGGTGGCGGTATGGAAGAAGGGGATTTTGCATCAAAAAATGACGGTAGGCTGGTTAGAGGCAAAAAAATGCCTCTAACCAGCCTAGCGTCATTTTCTGATGCAAAACCATCCATACCACATGACTCCTGTCTTAGAAAAGACAGGAGTCATGTCCACCATCCCAGTAGTGGCCTGCACAGAGGACCAGTGTCCCCTGGGCATGGCGATTGCACTCTATGCAATGCAGGGGGCCCGAAGTTGGGCCCCCATGGCACTTTAATTAAAAAAAAAAATACTTACCTATACTTACCCTACTTACCTGGGGTGGGCTCCCCCATCCTCCAGTGTCCCTCTGGTGTGGGTGTTCCTGGGCCTTGAGGAGGGCAACTGTGGACCCATTCCATGGTGTTTAACCAACGGAAATGGGTCCACAGGTCCCCTAATGCCTGGTCTGACCCAGGCGTTAAATGCAAGCTTTGCACCATTATTTAGCCCCTCCTCCCACCCGTGCATAATTTTAGCATGGGGGGATAAATACGGGGCTATGGGGGTAGCACCATTTATTTAGATGGGAACAGCTACCCTGCATCTTATTGATGCAAGGTAGGTTCACACATCTAAAAATCGATGCAAACTCCAATATTTTGACTTTAGACGTGTCTAACGTCAAAATATAAATATGGAGTTAGCTTTGCGCCGATTTTGCGTAAAGAAAATGACACAAATTTGGCACAAATGGAGTATAAATATGCCCCTAATTATTACCCCAAAATCATAGATTGTATACATATGTTGAAGGGCTATTGAGCAGCAGGCTTCATCTACAGAACTGTTAAACTGTCATTCACATTTTGCTTCTATCCACCAATGAGTCAGCCCTGTCTCCCTTCAGTTTGAGCTACTGCACAAAGAATGTGCACATTGTTCATATCCGTCAAATTAGTTCCTTTCTCTTCATTTACAAATCTAGCTCAAATTGAGATTTTTTATTCATATTAAATATTGGCTGTTTATTTTGTGCACTCAGATTTTAAGTGACATTGTAACATTGTAGCTGTGATTTGAGTGCTTGGTTAGGTGGTGATTTATATCTATAATAACAACAATCATAAAACTACTATTACTGCTACTACTACTACTACTACTACTACAACTACTGCTACTACTACTATTACTAGTACTACTACTACTAGTAATATTAATAATAATAATATGTGCAACTGTCATTCACAGTAACATCACTAGTAAACCTGTTGCATGTGTGATTTATTTTAATTATTTCAAAATGTTATCCCAAATATGAGGCAGCCCACTTCTTTATTTTTGTGGCAAATGATTGTAATAAAACAAAAAAAAAAAAAAAAAAATAACCATCACACCAGGTTGCCAAGCTTAGGCTTTTCGTTGCCATTGCTTACTTAAATGTATTTCTGAGTTTCTTTTTATTCTTACTGATATTTTGTTTGAAATTGATCCTGGATCTTACAGACAGCACCAGTGATCGTCACCAGGATGAGATTCTGGTTGACAATGGACCTTGTTCACAAAGATTTTGCTGTGGCTTACTCCTGGATTACTCCTGATATCTAGGAGTAAGCCATGAGCATTCCTTGTTTACTCCTGAAATTCATGAGTAAATCAGAAGTACTGAGGGGTAATTGAATCCGCTAATGACTCAATCAGAAGAAGGAGACATTGTCTCCCTGGCGCATGAAATCGATAGTGCAAGCGCCGTAGACTGGGAAGTTATTTAAACTCTGTGTGCTGTGCCGCTCGCGGCTACATCACAGACAGAGTTTTTCCCCCTTTTTCTGCAGATACAAGCCAGAAAAGACTCTTGAAAGTAAGTCCTTGTAACTTAGCGTGGACGGCGGGATGTTTCTGATAAAGATAATTGCTGATATATTTGGGGGCTGCTGTCTGGCGTCCCATGGAGACTAACGTTCTTTGATACAACGGTTAAGGAAGATTGACAACATGCCTTATTTATTCATACATGGCAGATGAGTAACCACTGAATGTGGTTTGCCTGCATTTTCTGTGAGACGATTAAATGGAAACTAATAGAATTGTAATTTATCTGAGCATCTTCTTACAAGAAGTATAAAAAGAAGTATGTTTTCTATTTTTGTAGGGCAAAATAAAGGAATGCCTGTAATGTTAATAAAGTAGTGGAAGACTTTTGCCCAATGGAAGAGGCTATAAATTATTGACACCAGGAAATATGTGAGTAAGAGAAAAGATATTCTCTACTAGAGATTATAAAAATAATAACAAATTAGTTAATCTAATAAGGTTAAAAACGTTATCTATTGCAGAAAAAAAAGAAGATGTATTCTATGAATTAATGGGAATCGTTCAAATAGGATACTTAGAATATTAGGTGAGTCTGAATTTGATTTTTGGATCTTGATAATATAAGAACTTATTAATGAGCGTATTATGAAGATTTTATTTTCATGTTTGTTTAGGTGTTCCCAGTTAAAAGAGCTATTCAGTCCTGAGGATTACCCACTAATGATTGATGTATTGATATAGGGTCGAAATGTTGACTATATTATATGTGGATTATATATGAGTAATTTCAAGACACCTGGATTGAAGGGGTCCCTCTGAGGTTTGCTCCTTTCTTTACATGTTTTTTAACCACATTTGTATATATTGTATATAACACTTTTGCACGTACATCACTTTTGCACTTTCACTGCGTTGTATATTGGGAGCACCTACTTTATAATGAAGTTTTTATGATTAATGGGGATATACATTGTTTCATTAGATTAATCATTAAATGGTGATATAAATTAATTTGAAGTATTATACATTTATTTTAGATTAAGGCTGTTTGAAAAAAGTATTCTAAATGCCGTGGGAGTTTAGGCATATACTTCCCCCGAGTTGACCTAACATCCCCCCTAGGGTGTCATACTGAAGTATACAAAAAAGTGACAGATGGAATACTTGAATTAATCTCAGCCACTCGCAACTACTCTTGGCACATCCCAGTCCATCATTATTTTGTACACTATGCCAGCTCTGTATGGACCTAGCTTTATGCAAATTAGTCTTGACCCTGCTCCAGTGGAAACAGTCCAGGCTAGGTCCTCCTTCATGTGAACACAAACTGTCCAGGAGTGGTTTTGCCCTTATTAGGGCTCATTAGTAGGGATAGCTTGGTTCCAGTAGCACAATGCGCCTGGGAACCACATCTGGGCATATCTGTCCCACTTGATGCTTCACACTATAGTATACAAAAAAGTGGGGCAATGGGGCCAATTCATAAAGGCATTTATAAATGTGCAAACAAGTTTTCTTTTATCCTTGTTCTTAAATGCATAAATGCCTTTGTGAATTGGCCAAAACATTAGAACTGCCTGAAACTGTGTTTGAGAAGGGTGATGTTGTGTGACCTAGCTATAATGGTGAACTTGAAATAGTTTGGAGAAGAAAGAAGCCTTTGTGGTTTCAGTATTTTTTGTGAAACTAAATAGAAGAAACATATGCAATTGAAACAGACAACTGAAGCATACAAATCAATTACAATAGATATAGCACTGTAAAAATTGAAATTTCCAGTTTGATAATTTTGCACTTTGGATACTTTTTTGACAGCAATAGGTCTATGAGCGATAGTGAGGTGTTTGAGGGCCTGATTTATAATTCGGCGGAAGAGTTATGCTATCACAATGGTGACCGATATCCCATCCACCTAGATATAAATCCCACAGGATATAATGGAATTTATAATTCGGCAGGCAGGATATCCGTTATCGTATTGACCGAGTAACCCATCCACCAAAATATAAATCAGGCCTTTAAGGTTTACATGTGCATTCCAAGAACACAAACAGTTTAAATTTGGGGGGAGGGGTGCAAAATTAGCATAATTCGTTTTTGCATAATTACGTGAAAAGTCAGGACATTACGCACAACTACACTAAATGCCAATCCAACAGTCAGTGCTATATTTTAGCATGAAATGCCTCCTTTTGTCATTTTTGCATTTCACTGTAAAATGATTACACTAAACCCACATGTGGCAGGAGAAACAGCTGTTCGAATTCCGGCTACTTGCACAATTCCCTTGTGATTGTGGTAAAGTTTTGTCATGAATGCCCCATAATTATGTGATGTTGCATTATGACGTAACTTCAGGAATTTCACGTAACGAGCACAATGCGAAATATCCAAAATGATGCAAATTCCGTCAACTTAATTAAAATTTCACCCCGGCCTATTTAAATCCAAAACTAACCAAATGTGTGAAAATTTGCTTTCCAACAACACTAAACAGTAAATTTCTTTATTATTTTAATTAACATCTATCATGAGCAATTCTTTTTGTATATTTTTTTCTTAATAGTTTCGAGGCTCAAGGGGGTTTGTGGTCTTTCACTTGTAGTTAGAAATATAGACATGCAACACATTTTCAATGGAGAGAATTTCGAAAGGTAGAGGCGCGAAGACTGTTCAGACTTGAGGCAATTTAAGTCAAGGTTGATGTCTGCTTCCTGATGGGCACACTGATGTGTAGGACATAAACTGGGAGATGTTCTGACATTTCAAGAGAGATCGCTTTAAAAACGAAGCTTCATCTTGCACAATGATAGGACATTCATTCCTCTTGGGAAATCCTTATTTATGTGCTATGTCTGAACTCCCACAGCATCCTGATCAAGACAACATCCAAAGAAGTGTTAGAAGTATCCTTCGCTCACCTTTCAGTCACAAAGACTAAAG